>NW_024466218.1:18487500-19087500 GCF_017591425.1 Ochotona curzoniae
GTTCTTATGTATCTGCCGTCAGTGCCATGCACCTTTCCTGTAGTGAACACAGGTCGTACTTCTGTCTCAGGTGTTTCCCCTGGAATCACACCCCGGACATTCTTACCCTGTAGAATCTGAGATTACAACGCCAGTTTAGGCAGCCTCATCTACATCTGCCTTCCGCCATTTCTATTCATTAGTAGGATATCATTCTTACTTGTTTTTAACAATTTAAACAGAAACATCTGTAGCAGTTGTTTGATATAGGACAAAATTCGAGCAATCTTGAACTTAGACACAAGCCGTTTTTAAAATGTCTTTCGAGTCTCTTTTCAAAACTCTAAATAGATTTTTCTTTCTTTTTTTTTTTTTTTTGAAAAAATAAAACTGCTTTCTAAGGCTGCTTGTCATGAAACTTGTCAGTCTGCATAGGGAGCAGTGTGTTTTGTAATCTGATTTCTTCCTCCTTTAATTGTCAGCATGAAGTGTGCGCCCCTGATGTTAGCACATCCTGTATTATTACTTGAGTCACAATGTTGAAGTGAACTGTTTTCAGAATTCTTAGCCAGATGGAACTCCTTGAATGCAGAAAGTAGGTGCCTAGCAATTATTTCTTCTGCTAGAAACTGAGCCTTTTGGAGTTAAAGACCAAAGCTGAGGCAGTTGCTGTTACAGTGCAGCAAATCAGTCAGCATCTGAGACATCCGCCTCCCCTCTCAGAGGACCTGAACTTGAGTCCCACCCCTGCATGAGATCTATGCTGATACACACCGGGAGATGAGGCAGATGGGGATTCCACTACTTGGGCTGTGGGAGACTCAGACGGAGTCTTTGCTCCTGGCTTTTCCCTGGTCCCACCCCAAATGTTGCAAGTATTTGGGATATGAGCCAAAAGAGAAAAGAAAGTTCATTCACTCTTGTTCTCACTCTTCCTTTCAAACAAAATGAAAATAGACAACCTTAAAAAAAAAAAAAGCCTTGCATGATAGCCTACTGGCAAAAATCCTTGCTTTGCAAAGGCTGGAATCTCATATGGGCACCAGTTCGTATCCCAGCTGCTCCATTTCCCACCCAGCTCCCTGCTTGTGGCCTGGGACAGTAGATGAGGATCACCCAAAGCCTTTGGATCCTGCACCCACGTGGGAAACCCAGAAGAAGCTCCTGGCTCCTGGCTTCGAATCAGCACAGCTCCAACTGCTACAGCTACTTGACAAGTGAACCAGTGGGCAGAAGATCTTTCTCTCTCTCTGTTTCTTTCTCTGTGTGTATCTGCCTTTCCAATAAAAACAAAACAAAATAAATCCTAAAAAAATATAAATGAAGAGTAGAACCTTCTCATGGTAACATGAAAGGCAGTGGGGCGGTGGCTGGGTTATAATTCCCAAGGGGATATTTCAGGAAACGGTGCTTTCTTTGTTCCACGGGACATCACGGGCCGGGCAAATGCTTGTAAACTCATCTGCCATAGCTACCGCCACCAGGCCCACAGCCGGTGCCTGCGGCTCCCCTGAGAGAGAGTCACAAACACTGTCCTTTCCTCAAGGAGCCAGAAGGCAAGATTGCCATGGAAGAGAGCCCCACCATGGTTAAACTGGATCGCGGTGAAAACCAGATTTCACCATCTCGAGGAAGAAGGTGTATCCCCAAGGCATTTGGCTATGTCACCGGTGACATGAAGGAATTTGCCGACTGGCTTAAAGGTATCTGTGCTTTCAGCCTTTGCAGAGAGGAGACAAGTGGGCTTGGGGGAAGTGGTTCATGTCTACTCCTATCTTTGCTTGTTATATTCCCCAACCTTTTGTCTATTTCTTTACTTGGCATTTCTCTGCTTAAAATCTTCAAGCCTGCAAACCTCTTCATGTGTCTTTTTATGGAAGCAGTGGTCAGAGCCAGGGTCTTACTCATAAAGGAGGAAGGCTTTTTTGACTTCATCCTGTCATTTCCCTACTTAAAACTAAAACGTTGCTATGGGTAACTCATTGCTTTGACTTAAGCATCTGTACATGCCAGTGTGGTGAGTACTTTAGATGCTTTCTGGAGCTCAGGCACCAGAAGAAACACTGATGAGTACAAAGAAACCATGGGTTTAGGATGCCACTGGAGGAACAAACGTCTTAGGAAGAAAAAGTTTAAAGGCCTATCAAAAATGGAGTTGCAGCATAATAAGCTAAGCCTCTGCCTGTAATGCCAGCATCCCATATGGGTGCTGGTTCAAGGTCCAGCTGCTCCAATTTCTGATGCGACTCTCTGCTAATGCACCTGGGAAAGCAGCAGAAGATGGCCCAAGTGCTTGTGCCTCTGCACCCACATGGAAGATCCAGAAGAAGTTCCAGGCTCCTGGTTTCAGCCTGGCCCCGTCTTGACCATTATAGTCATTTGGGGAAGGAATCAACAGACAGAAAATTCTCTCTATCTCTCCTTCTCTCTCTGAAACTTGGCCTTCCAGATAAAATTTTAAAAAGAAATTTAAAAAAATAAATAAATCTCGCAAGAAGTTCCCCCTCCAGGGATATGGGTGGTCTTTGCTCAGTGTGGGCCCTGGCATTGCATGGGAGCCCTGCCAGTCTTGCATTCTTAGCTCTGTTTGTGTCATCTCTTCCAGACAAGCCCGTGGTGCTCCAGTTCGTCAACTGGGTTCTCCGGGGCATATCTCAAGTGGTGTTCATCAGCAACCCCATCAGTGGAATCCTGATCGTGGTGGGACTTCTGGTCCAGAACCCCTGGTGGGCTCTCACAGGCTGCGTGGGAGCAGTAGTCTCTACTCTGACGGCCCTCTTGCTCAGCCAGGACAGGTACCTACAGCTTCCTGAGCCTGCTTAGCTCTGCTCTGGAACCTGGGAGCCGACCAGTGACTGTGGCAACAGTCATGATGCATCGCCCTTCCTGGGAGAAGCAACCTTCACTTCACAGCGCTCTATCTACCTTTCTGTCCGAGGTCAGGGAAGCACTGGGTCTTTTATTCTGGAGGAAGGGCCAAGCTGATTGATGCCAGATCCTCAAGCAGAGAGTGGTGGCCAGGAGAGCCCCCGAAGGGAACCTCTGCAGTGGTGATACATTTGTTTGTCACCCTCATTTCATCTGAACTCATGAAAATTCTCAGCAGATTAATAATCCCATGATTACCTTAGCACACTGGTTCTCACAGACAGCAATGGTCAGCCCAGTTCCCAGAGAGACAAACATCCCTAAAGGCCATGGATGTTTCCCTTCTGACTTGGGAGACATCCATAGTCTTCTGAATGAATATGGTAGGGGCAAAGTATCACGTACTTTATAAATCATTTTGGCATTGCGGAAGTGATATGCTAATTCCCTGCCTGGGGTAGACAGCTCCTTCAGGGCGAGTACCAAGCTTCCAGGTGTCCAGGATGGATGCCTGATGCTGGAGGATGGCCATCACACAGCTAACTTGTTATCCTATTTGCTGCAAATCATCCAGGGAGACTCCTAGGGAAGGTCAGCCAATGTTCCACCTTCCCATGAGTTCCAGCATCCAATTTGCTCCCTGGGGAGGGGAATTCTCAATCTTGGGTTCAACCCTATGCCCATGTGGGCCAAGAGAGTCTTCTCCATGTGGGAATGCAGTCTAAGATTGTGCCACAGTGAATATACCTTCACTGTTCTATTTGACTGAAACAGGACCAATCTATCCCATTTTCCTTGTCAAGTATCATTTAGAAGGCTAGCCTGAAATCTGAAATCCAAATGTTCTAAAATCTGGAACATTACACCCCAAATGGAAAAATTCCACAATATTGTGTGAAATCGCCTTCAAGCTGTGTGTTTAAGGTACATTTGAGACACAACTGAATTTCCTGTTTAGATTCAGGTCCCATCTCCAAGACCGCTCATTATGAGAATGCACATGCAAATATTATAATTTTTAAAAGATGAAATAAAAACGTTTTTCATTCTGAACTCCTAAAAATAGATATTTCAGATCTCTTTTACTTTTCTTGTTCCTAAAATACTATATTAAAATGTCCATCCTGTTTTCATTGAACATATACATTTCCACTGCTTTGATTACAGCATTCTACAACCTGTAGATATTGTTAACTCGCCGATGATAAAGCCCAAGTGTTAAATCTCCAAGTTAGTGACTGAGAGGCGAAGTCTTTGCACAGTGCTCCACTATTATCATGTGGAATCCCAAATTCTGGGTTACCCTAATCCAAATTGCAACACCTCTAACTGTTCTGAAGGATTATTGAGGGCTACAAAGACTCTTAAAGAGGAAGTCCCACCCCAAACCTGCTGGCCCAGATGGATGTGTGTGACACAAGCCTGTTGCGTTGATGGGTCCTAGCCCTATGGAAAACCAGCCTGCTTCACCTCCAGCCCCTCAGCCATGACTGCCCTTAGCTCCTCCCCTCAGGTCAGGACCCTGCCTCCAACCTCACTCACGGACTTCTCCACCTTCTCTGCCCCTGGAGACATTGCCTTCCAGTGCCAGGCTCCAGGAAAGTGAACTCTCTGTCCTCCCTCACACCAGGTACTGCCACTTCCCAGAGTCCTGGGCTACTGAGGCAGGGGAAACCTGGTTCACCAGTCTTGAGGCTAATTCTAGCAAAGTGGCCCCATTTTTCATCCTGAGCTTCTCATCCTCAATTATGAAATGGAGACAGTTTGATACAGAGTAGAAATGTACAGATTTGCTAACTTGTAAAAGTCAACTGGCAAACTGAAAAACTAGAGAGGTTTCAGAAAGAGGAAGGCTAAACATACACACTGTTAAATGGGGGGTACTTCGCCAAGTAAAAAACAAAATAATAACCTTCTTTGTAACAATTTCAAAATAAATACACAGATAGCAAACTAAGAACACAGGAACATAGAAATGCATGCTAAATTGGAAGATTTCTGTTTATAAGATCAAAGACTATGACAGTGAAATTACTTTCTGGAATCTTGCATCTTTCCCCAGGAAATAGGACATAGGAAATTATTTCCTATGCTAAAAGGTCAATCCAATAAAAAGGCCCTTAGTGATTTATAAGAAATACTAATACATTTCCAAAGGAGAAGTCACAGCAGGTTGTCTTCTTCATCCTTTCTGTCTTCAGCTATGACCTCTGTGGCAGGCCTGATCCGAACACATATGTGATCCCATCTGTGTTCACTTGCATTTTACATCTTCCTATTTTTATTAGTATTTGGATAATGCTTACTTAGACTTTGAAATAGGTTTCCATATGTACCCTCACATCCTAATCTGAGTGTGATCTGGAAATCACAAAAGTTATGGACATACGAGTCCAATCTAAGTCCACCAGGATGATGACCATTCTTTTGTCCCCAGGTCTGCCATCGCAGCGGGACTCCAAGGCTACAATGCCACCTTGGTGGGAATACTCATGGCTGTCTTTTCAGACAAGGGAAACTATTTCTGGTGGCTGTTACTACCCATATCTGTTGTATCCATGACTTGGTAAGTAATTTATGGTTTTTAAAAGTTTTGAAAAAAATGTGATGGGAGACACAAACAGGAAGTCACTGCTTACTGAGTGTGGAGTTCAGTTTTGTAAGGTAAAACCTATTCTGTGAATGGGTGGCACAAGTGGTTGTAGAGCAACACAACTGTGCTTAAGGCCACACGTGGTTAAAATGCTGGATGCCATATTTTGTACATTTTAATTAGCTATTTTAAAGCCTGTCCTTTTTTTCTTGCAACCAATTACCTGGCTTTATGTCAGAGTGCCCTGGGTGGGCACAATACGCCTCTCACACAGAGGTTCTCACCCAGCCACACAGTAACACTGTGGTCCCCAGGGAGCCTCAGCAGACACCAGAGCATGTGTCTCCCCACACACCTCACCCACTCCCAGCATTCTGTTGTGTTTGCTCTGCAGTGTTCTCCAGATTACTCTAAAGTGTAGCTGAAGTTGAGATGCACTCCCTAAGTTAGTGCTTGAGGACTTAATTCAAATAGAGCTGGCTGCCCCTTCTTCCCATGGCTTCGATTTGGCCCACCAGGTTTGAAGCCCCAGGATTTGCATGTCCTGTGAACTCCAGGTGATACTGAAGTGGCTGGGACAAAGACCCCACTTTGAAAATCCCTGTGCTTATGTGAACTTCCCAATACGCTGTACAAACCCTCTTCAAGAATATGTTTTACTAAATTCCATCTCTAAAAAAACAAAACCTGAATCCTTCAAACTAGCATCTATATGGATATTATCTTGAATCTATTTTTGCAAGAAGGCATTTCCTACTTGCCCTAGCATATTTAGGATGTGAACATGCACACACATGAGATGTTCAACCTACTGAGGGCACTGTCTACAGGAAGTTCCCTACCCTGACTGCACAATAAATGTGCAGAGGAGTCATGGACAGAGCCAGCGTCCCCAGGAAGCATCCTGGCACCTGCTTGGAAGAACAGGCTGGGTTTGTTTGACGTGATCAGGAGCAGAGACATAGCAGCAGGTCCTAGAAGGGCAGTGTGGGAAAAGGGTGGATTTCACAGCCCAAATCCCCACTAGAGCTGAATCGGGCACCATCTTGTATAGGGAGGCAATGGCTATGTGACAGAAGTACAGAGGCACTAAACTGGGAACAAACTCTTTTCCGGCTCAGTGAAATGCAACAATGTGGCATCCTTCAGGCTCCACCCAAAATAGGTTAGGGTAGCCCCCAGAACTAATGGCCAGCAGATCAAGAACTTCACACGTTTCACATCAGGCACCATTTTGTACAGTGTGGCAAAGGCTTTGACACTGTAGGGACAATAGTGAACTGCACATTCGCTGTCATTCCGGGAACTGCACAAACTAGAAGTGGGAGAAACATTGTACAGACAATGGTGCAATAGTGTAAGATCACAGGAGATGGAGTGCCGAGCTAGGAGCTGGGCTACAGACACTATGGTGGAAGTCTAACATAAGAACCCAGACCTGAAACTCACTGGAGGGAGTGGCATAAGTAAGTGATTGCAAACAAACAGCTGAGTACTAGCCACAGTAAGTAGAATCAAACTGCAGACCTGTGGGTGACAGAGCTTAGAAACCTGCCCCAAGGAGAAGAATCTGATAACCAGAAGTATAATGACCAAAAGCAAAAGAAGAGACAGAGGCACAATGAATATGATTGAAGACTCCCCTGCAAATGAGCAAAAAAGCCTTTGCCAACATCAGAGTTCACTGACGGATACATCAAGAAAATGGGGGACACAGAATTCAAAACACTTGTTAAAAAGCTTTTTATCAACAACGAGAAGCATGTAATACAGGCATTCAAGCAATTTAAGGAAAATGTCACACAGGAAATAGCAGCAATGAATCAAATGAAAGCTGATATAATGCAGCCCAGAATAATGTACCCAGCAACGCTTTCCTTTGTGTTTGAAAATAAAACTCTCCCATAATAAAGAAAAAGTGAAATAATATGCCTCCTCCAAACCTATCCTACAAATGATACCTACCTAAAAATGTTCTTTTGATAGAGAAAAAAGTAACACCCACCAAAACCAAAGGCAAATGTGAAGAACAACCCAGTAAAATAACAGCTGAAGACTTAATCAAAGAACAACACATTGCTAAATGACAGGAACAAATTACCACCTATTTATACTAACCCTGAATGTAAATGGCTTAAACCCATCAATCAAATGTCATAGATTAGTAGACTGGATTTAAAAACAAAACCCATCTATTTGTTGCCTACATGAGATATATCTGACTAACAAAGATCAGTAGAAACTACATTTCATGGATTTTAATGTCTTTAGCTTCATTTCTTCAAAACATATTTTTCTCATTAAATTCTTTAATGATTCAGATCATACAGTAGCATCATTTTCTTCAGAAAATGTTTTGATTTCCTTTTTCATTTCTTCAGCAACACATTAGTCATTCAGTAGCATGTTATTTAACTTCATGGTGTTGTTAACTTCCTTTTTTTTCTTCTTGTTGATTAAGTTTTGTGACTTTTCATTTAAGGGGATGTATAGTAACTGTGTAATGGAGACTATCATACCCAGATGTGAGGATACAATCCAGTATGCATCTCTACTTCCAGACAAAGATGGACTCCCACTGAAACTGTTTACTATATCCTGACAATAGGATGCTGGACTCTCTGCCATTGTTCATGCCCACAATAATGGATATATGACTGTCATTGAGGAACTATGATGTTGTAGTGATATGGGAGAACTCAGTGGGCGGGCAGGCAGGCAGGGGGTAGATTAGCAGATAAGGTAGGGGAAATCCCAGGGTCTATGGAACTGTATCATAAAGTGATAACAATAATAAAAAAGAAAAGAAAATAATAATAATAAAAAAAACCAGCTAGTGAGCCAAGATGGATAATTCGAAGAAAGTTTAGAATAGAGAGTGTTTGCAATATTGTGGTTGGGGCAGAAAGTAATCAAAAGGGATACCATGGTAACCTAGGACCAGTGAAGAGGGTGCTGTGTATGACGTGGGCCCAGGAGAGGCAGGCAAAGGAGCAGTGAGGAGACAGAGCTGTGTGAAGGAGACTCCTAGCGTGAGTTGGGACCTCTGAGTGCAGAGGAGTAGAATCAAAAACATCCCAGTTCCTGCTGGCGCTTCCTTCCCAGTTCAGCCTAACAGGAAGCCATCAAGGAAAACTACCATAGTCGTTTCAGGTTTCCTCAACACAGAAAGGTAAGATGAGGGCTTAAATACAGATCATTTATTTGGGAGCTCCAGGACACACCAATTGTCAAATGAGGAAGTGAAGGTGGCCAGTATGCTTGTATTGTTAAACTGGCCATCACAATGGGGTACTAGAGCGTGGTCTTACACGCAAACTTCAAGAAACAATCCTCAGAATTATTTCACCATTGGGTGAGGGAGTTGGGGAAATTTGTAACCCTAAGTTTTGAATGAGAGCTGTTTTGAAGGAGGGGTGTTGATTCCTGAGTGCCCTTAGACTGTCAACCTCATGCACCTGCCTTATATGGCTCTGGAAAAGGCCCTCCGATACGAAGAGGTGTTGGCAACTGCAAGTTGGTAAAGGGAGTGGGTCAGGCCCAAGGGACCTGGGCAGGAGCGGCAATGCCTGCTGCAGGGCCCATTGATGGGGGTGCATTCAGATATACTTCCCACTTGCACAGCACAAGAGAAACATGTGTGCAGGGGGAATCTGGAGGAACAAGTATATATTTAGAGTCAGTTAGCAAAATTGACCAATGCGCTCTAGGATAGTTTCCTACCATTGATTTGGTGGTTGCTGTCCTTTGCTTCTATCACAGCTCTGTATCTAACTGTCTGCCTCTGCTTGCACCTTGCACTCTTGGAGGTGCACATCCCAGTTGCACGTGTGCATCTGACGGGTACATCGTGTTAACGAGGGTGGGGTTGAGCCCATCTCACCCAGCAGGAAAACAGGCACAGAGAGGCTCTAGCGCAGTCAGGGCAGTGTCAGTTAGGTTGCCTGTAGAATCACTTCTGCCTCTTACTTGCTGGATTCATGTAGCCTCCTTGTGCCCTGTGTTTTCTCAGGAGTTAAATAAGAGTTAATCATATTTTCAGCATAAACATGCCTGAAGGACTAAGTGATTTTATGTAAGTAAAACCCTTGTTAAATAGATGTATGCAAAACCCTTGTTAAACAGAAGGTCCTCTGGAAACAATTTGTTAGGTAAATAATTTTTTTTGAAAAAAAGTAATAAAGTGTTTTATTACCTATTTTTTTTTTCTTGAGATCACAGTGTACTTCAAAAATCTGAATGCCTGAAGTGAGCTATGCCGGTAAAAGACATTCTGTTCTCTGGTAGCTACGTGACTAAGTAATAATTGACTGCTCTGGAATTAAGCCATGAGAACTGATTCAAATAATCATAACCACACTAATGAGGCCATGTGACCATCATTCTGCTCCAAAGCTGCAGCATGGAAACCTTCCATTTCCTCTTCTTACGGTGTGCGTCACAACTTGCTCTATCAGAAATGCTACACATTCAGAAAATCCTATCACTTTGCTTTACCACCTGATTCGTTAATCAAGTCTTTCAGCTACAATAAAAAATAAGTTTGAACTACATAAATGAATAAATGAGGTAATGGTTTTTGATGGAACTAACAAATGAGAGATGCAAGGGAAGTGAGGACCATCCAGTACGACTCCAACTTCATACACGTATGTGGTCATGTACTTTATAGCTCAAGGACATCCACTGTCTCCAACACACTCCACCTGCACCCTTCCTTGAGCAGTTCTCTCTCTTTCCCTCGTGTGTATCTATGCAAACACAGCCTGAAATGATACATGCCTGTTCAGATGGCGGCCGTGGCTTTCCTGAAGAGGTGTGAATAGTGTGCCTGATGCTGTGTATCTAACGTATCCCAAAAATAGTTCTTAATCTTTGATATAGAGCTGACCCTGAGCCACTCCAGAGCATAATCACTCAAAAACCAAATAAGTGAGGAGCTGATTTGTAGCTTTATTTTGAGACTGTAACTATGACAGGGTCTATCCTGAGTTTCTTTCTCTGGAAAGTCTACCAACGCAGCACATTAGTGACATGCAATTCTGTTCTGCTCTTTTTCAGCCCAATCTTCTCAAGCGCATTGAACTCCGTGTTCAGCAAATGGGACCTGCCTGTCTTCACCTTCCCTTTCAACATGGCCTTGTCCATGTACCTTTCAGCCACAGGACATTACAATCCATTCTTTCCAAGCTCATTGATCACACCTGTAACCTCGGTTCCCGAAGTCACCTGGTCTAACCTCAGTGCCCTGGAGGTGAGGAACATCATCTTGCCCCTTGAAGATACTCAGTGTCCTCCTGGCTAATTGTCTGCAAGCACCAGAATGTTCTGGATACTCAGCCAACGTGTGTCCTTTCTGCCTTCCTTTTGTCACCTGAGGCATTTGCTCTATTCTAGAGTTCTAAGGTTCTAAGGGATTATATTTAAAATGGCTTTTGTCAAAGTTAATGTGCCCCCTCCTAGTGAAAAAATATCCAGCACAAACTGTAGAGCGTAGCTTGTGGGAAGTCAGAGCTGCTGTGAGCTCAGCCCTTGTTGGGGTGGGTGGGATGAGGACCCACCCCAGAGCAGGCCACCAGCAGCTCACTTGTTTCCCAACTGGCACAGCCCTCCAGCTACCTGAGACACAGTTCCATCTCCACCTTCTGAGATCAAGCCTGTGTAGTCTTTGATGAGTTTTTTTAAAAATGAAATGCTCCTGTGGAGCAGGGGAAGAGAGGTGCTGGAAGAATTCCCTGTCCATCTTGTGTTAGATTCAAACTCACTGTATGTTCCTGCGCACTACCAATGGAACAAACCAGCAGATAGCAGGACTGTTTCAGGAAGGAAGAGGACACTTCCTCCCACACCAAGCCCTGGTCTGCCTCATCAGAGGCTGCAGACAGCTCTTGCAAAGAGAACACTTAAGGGCTGGGAAAGGTGGAGAGGCGAGAGGAGTGAGCAGAGGCACAGCTTTCAGTGATGCCTGACCTGGGCCTGCACAAAGGTCTTGCCATGAAGGACAATCCTTTGCTAGTTTGAATGAAACCTTGTGTTTTCCGGAGAACTGCCATTCTGTGAACACATTAGTCAAATTCAAGCCTCAGCTCTAAAGTTGAATTGTTGCATTGAATAATTTGTATGAATTGTTATGTGTTAAAGCTTGATTGGAAGTTATCAGCTACTGCAATAATCTAAAGGTATGTTGATTTCAATGAACACATTTTCTATTCGCTAGCAGAAGGGTAAATATGGTTCTGACTTGTGAACATTCCTATAACTGTTTCTAAACATGTGGACAAGATAATTCAACATCAAGGCCTCAGCATGGAGCAGCTAAAGTGCACACTCATCACATTTCTATCGGTCATAGGAAAGTAAGTGTGCTGGCTGGAAATCCAAGAAGTGTAAGCTGTGGTCCCTGCCCTCCTCAGGCGAAGGCCTGGACACGCTCACAGCCAGGAGCTGTGAAGCCACAATGGGGCCTGTCTGCAACCAAGGCCAAGTAGCAGAGCCAGTGAGGGCTCGGTAAGTTGGGAGCAGACAGGTCTAGCAGGCACCGGGAAAGGACTGGTGTGTCCCTGGAGACAGAGCTGAAGGATGACTGGGATTTTCCTATAATTAAAGAGAGAACTCCAAGGCAAGTTAAGTACTGCTGATCTGAAAGATAAGGCTCACGAAACCCAACATCTCACTACTGCAGGAGCGCAGGCTTCTGTTTGCTTTAGTGGTCTTGGTTTGTACTTCCTTTTACAGTTATTTAAAGCTCTGCCAGCTGGCGTCGGTCAGATATATGGCTGTGATAACCCGTGGACTGGGGGCATCTTCCTGTGCGCCATCCTCCTCTCCTCTCCCCTCATGTGCATACATGCGACAATTGGATCTCTGCTGGGCATAGTAGCTGGTAAGCCTGAGACCCATTCACTATCAAACAGAGACCACTTCCTCCATGCCACACCTTTGCAGACATTTTCTGTACTCCAGACCCTTCTTAATATCTTTGCTTCCAAGGATTCAATGGAAGCTCTAGGGGCACTGAGTATAACCCATGCCACCATTGCCCCCATACCAGACTCCTACCAGAACAGCCTTTAGTCTAAAGCTCTGACCAACCCTGCCTTGCCCAACAGGACTCAGTCTTGCAGCTCCATTTGGAGACATCTATTTTGGACTCTGGGGTTTCAACAGCTCTCTGGCCTGCATTGCAATCGGAGGAATGTTCTTGGCACTCACCTGGCAAACCCACCTCTTGGCTCTTGCCTGCGGTGAGTACAACCACGCATCAGGGACAAGAGTTGCTCATGACTATTGGATCGAAATTAAGGAAGCAATCAGAGGGACTGTGTGAGAAATGAAGCCTAGGGTTATAACTTGGGTGCCATAAATGTGGGACCAGGACAAGTGATGCCTCCCTCAGGTAGTATAAAGTGGACTCTGCTTATCCTACTGGCTGGGAGCCTGCTGAGCTGTCTTATCTATTCTAAAATTGTGTATGCTCAAGGACATAAACTTGGTCATTTGATCCAAGAAACCGAAAGAAAACAACTCAAGCCAGACACAGGACTATAACCCCTGGTGAAACAGGGATGATTTGTGGCTCTCAGAGAATCACATAAATCCAGCTGTCCTCCAATTTAAGCATATAACAGGCTTGTTAAAGTATGGCTAGCCGGGCCCCATGCTCTGTCTCTGGTGCAGCATTTGATAGGTAGATGCTTTTCTAACAAGTTCCAGGTGGTGTCGAAGTGCTGCTCTGGGAGCCACATTTTGAGCACAGCTGTTGAAATCCTTTCCTGCACCCCCCAACCTTCAGGATTGCAACCATATCCAACCTGTCAGACCCAGAGAGATTTTGGAAACTTACCATATCCCTCTCTTTAACTTTTGGGGTGCTGAGGCCAGAGGCATTAGGGAATGTGCTAAAGTGCATTGGTCAGTTGGAGTAAATCCAAACCTAGCATCTGAATTTTTTTTAAGATTCACATATTTTTCATTGGAAAGGCATATTCACAGAGAGAAGGAGAGACAGAAAGATCTTGCACCCACTAACTCACTCCCCAAATGGCTGCAATGGCTGGAGCTGAGCAGATCCAAAACCAGGAGCCATCATCTTCCTCCAGGTCTCCTATATGGGTTCAGGTCCCCAAGACCTCGGGCCATCCTCTGCTGCTCTCCCAGGCCACAATCAGGGGGCTGGAAGAGAAGTGGTGTAGCCGGGACACAAACCACACCCATACAGGATCCCGGTGTCCGAAGGGGGAAGATCAACCAATTGAGTTTTTGTACCAGGGCCCAGGATCTGCATTTTCTAGCAACTCCTAGAGTCACTCTCACTGTACAGCTCTGCTTCGCTTTTGTAGTATTCAAGCCCTCAGGACAACCTTCTGGATGGGAGATAGAACCAGACCTCAGGTGGCTTTGCCAGGCTAATTTTAAGGGGACGCATGGTCACCCACAGCCTCTGATGCCCCTAATTCAACACAAACGAAAACATTTAAGGTAATATTCTAGAACAGGGGAGGGGGATTATAGACCCTTGGAGACAAAAAGGTGGAGGGATAGTGTAACGTGGAAAAACTATTCTAACATAGTAGAAAGATGTCTAAAGTCAGTTTATCACCAAACTAAAAGTCCAAGATATCCAAGCAGTTACTGCAATGTGGACTGTGTATCAGAGAAGTGAATTCCTGCACTGGCAAGACAATGGATAGAACCAATGGTTTAGTAGTAGTAGTAGTAGCAGCCGCAGCAGCAATAGCAATAGTAATATTAGAAAGGCAATATTGAATATCAGAAAGACAATATTGAATATTAGCATGATCGGTCCCATACCAAAGGTTTCCTTATCCACTTGGATTTTCCAGTGCTGTAGTAAGATGAACTAAACTGCTGCAGAATTGCTATTTAAGCATCATTTTGTCAACCTCTCTATGGCAACCCCACTATTTCTCCTAATAGCCCTATCAAGACTTTTTGTTCATTTGCCATGTTACCCACAAGCTCAGGATGAAGGAAAGGGCAAATTCTGTGGAGACCTGACTTGCGTGAGTTAGCACCATTTATCCCCCAACTTTTCAATTTTATGAGCTTGGTTTGAGCCTTCAAACCACCCTTTCAGGCAGAGGCTTTTACTCTTGCCATAGACAGTAATGACAAACAGGAATGCATTAAATTACGTAGTCCTGCCACTGAGCAACTTTCTGTGGTTAAGCACACTCCTTCCCTTGCCGCACCTGCCTGACAGCATTGTTCTGAGATGTAAGTTAGTACCTTTCTCACGAGCATATGGTATGTCTAGCTGGGGGAAAAATCCAGCGTCTTAGCATCAGTTAGAAATGCTCAATCTCCTCTGTTTCCTCTTTCGTTATCTTAACTTTGCCAGCACCTGTAGTCTTTCGCCAAACATTCCTGATGCCTTAGCCATGTTTACCTCCTCCACAAATACCTGTGCCCTGATGACTGCCCAAACCCTAGGATTATTGTGCAGAATTTCCACTGTGGACTTGGAAGTCTACATCTTTATTTTTTGCCACTTGCTTGCTTAGGCAACAGTAATAGGAACGTTTATTAACTCACTTATTCACCTTCATGCCCACAGCCCACGCTATCCTTCCATTTTTAGATGTCTCTCCCACAAGAGAAGATTTCTTGAAATAACCATTTGAAAACCCTGTATGTTTCCTGATATGTACATTGCACCATTAAATTTTAGTTTTGTTGACTGCAAGTCTCCAGGTTTATCTTTCTTTCTCTGGATACTTTGAAAATTGTCTCCCAATACTACACCAATATCTTCTTAAACTTGAAAATGCTGTTTAGATGCCTGAAAAAAAAATCTTATTTTTGGCATAAGTGATTTGTTTTTTCTCTCCAGATGCTATTATTTTCTCTTTATACTTGAGACATGTGGATATATATGAAGGTACTTCAAAAATTTTATTAGGAAATTATAATTAACACATAAGGTGGAGTGAGTATTTGGCCTAGTGGTTAAAACACTACTTGGAATATTCACATCACATATTCAGGATCCCTGCGACCTAGTCACAGCTCTGTTCTCAAGTCCAACTTCTCGCTATTACCCATCCTGGAAGGCAAGAGGGCATGACTCAAATTATCAGGTCCCTGTACCCACATGGGAGACCTAAACTGAGGTCCTGTTTACTGGCCTGCCCCCCTATCATAATGGGAATTTGGGGAGTGAACCAGTGGATGGGAGGGCTCTCTGGTTCTCCTTCTCCCTGTCTCTCTACTTTTCAAGGAAAAACAAATGTTACAAAATATTAAATCATAAAAGTTTATTTTAATGCCAAAATGTTTAAATCTGTGCACAGTACTTTCATAATGATATTTTCCATGAGCTATCTGATGATGTGCCATGTTTCTTGTTTCACCATTGTTTCTCCTTTCACCATTGTTTCTCTGGATGTGGGGGACATTTCTCTCCCACATCCCACACTCCCACGTCCTTTCAATGTTAGCCCTTAGGTACTCATTTACTTCTGAGATAATAACAGTTTCTAATTTTTCAAATCCTTTCTCTCCACTTATATTCCACTTTCCTTCTGGGATTTCTACCTCTTAAATACATGTTTTTATAGTCACTTCCTTGTCACTTGACATTTCTTTACTATTTTTTCTCTCCACCAAGGTCCTTGTCTGGCCATGTCCAATGTGCTGTTCACATTCTCATTGGCTGGCTCATTGATTGGCTTCATTCACTGTCAGTTGTTCTGTTTGTTGTCTTTCTTTTGTGGTGTTTACTGTCCTCAGAAATCCCCTGTCGCTGTCTCAGGAGCTCCTGTAGCCCTTGGGATTACCAACTATTTGGGTAGTGAGTCTCTGAATGGGGAGCAGAAGCCCAGGGCTGAGCTAGCTTGTCTCCTGGTGCACCTGAGGAGTCCAGAGTAGGACTTGGAGCATCTGCTATTGAAGGCAAGCCCCTCTGCAGAGGCCTTATAGGACAAGTATCTGTTGCTGGGGGCAGATTTGATGGCTCGGAGTCAGTGTTTTCGGTATAAACTTTCTTGTGCACTAATTACAAGTATTTCTGGGAAATTCATTTCTACAGACTGAACCATGGTTCCAAAAAATGCCAATTGTAATTTCAATAGGTGTTCAAGTCATCCTTCTCCATAGGCCCTGTACATTTCCATGGCTACCAATAATATAAGTGCCCATTTGGTCCACACTAGATCCTATCAGACTTTCAATCTCTGCATAAAAATTTCCTTCAGTCCATCTTATAAACGACAAGCTTCAGGTGGTCCTCATCACTCTGCTGCTGCCAGATAAAGGACCAGCCTTGACAGCCATGGTAAACAAAGAATGGACATGTAGTACAGAGCTGCTCTTTCATTTGTCTGAAACAATTTATCAGGAAGACAACTTTGGACTCTGATGATACCTGGCAGAGCTGCCTTCTCTTCCTCCATCCATTATATGACTATGAAATTTTTCAACTTTGGGATGTTATCAGTGTAAGCTATAAATATGTCTTGTATCTCTTTTCTCTATTTCTTTTTTATTGTTTTCTATGGATTTTAAAAATTTACTTGTGTGAAAGCAGAGAGACAGAAATCTTTCATCTGCTTTTTCACCACCCAGATGCCCACTATTTCCAAGACTCTGAAAAACCAAAGCCAAGAACCCAAAACTCCATCTGTGTGTTCTACATGGATAGCAGGGGCCCAGATATTTAAGTCATCATCTGCTGCCTCCTGTGGTGTATATGAGAAGGAAGCTAAGTCAAAAATAGACCTGAAACTTAAATCCAATCCAGGGTCCTTGTCTGGCCATGTCCAATGTGCTGGTCACATTCTTCATTCTGGATGCAGTGTGGGTATCCCAAGCAGTGGTTTAACTTCTGTTCTGTAATGACCACTCTTGTATTTCTTTTCGGTGGTGATTATCATAGTGGGATTCATATGACTGGCTACTAAAAGGGGCACTATCCATGAGGAGCTGAAATCCAGTCTTCCTTTTTCTCTCTCTCTCTCAGCTACCCAGAATATTGTCATGCCTTCTGACCATGGTGTGCAGAATTTCCCTTATAAGGTGGGCTTTCGCAGTCCAACTCAGTGAATCTTAACAAATGTGCACCTACCATTGAATGATCTAATTAGGAGGAAAAAAAGCAACTGAGAATCAGAAATCACTCCAAGAACAGTATCAGACACAAGTGTCAAACGTGTACGTTAGAATGAATGAGACTGGAAAATCCAAGGTGGATAAACCTTTCTAACCCAAGCCACAGGCCCCTGACTGTTCTGACAATGTTCAGTCTTGTGGTGACAAGGGGGCAATCACAGCTGCTGTTTGTGGAAACCCAGGATCTCCTTTGCAATTCATCACCTCCATGTGAAACATGTCTCAACCTACTTTGCCGCAGATGATGAAACTGGATTCTGAGATACTCATGATTTTTAGACAGCACATAAAATGGCAGGGCTGGAATTTGAAGCCAGCACTATTTCCAAAGGTAGGCTCTTCCCACTAGTGCAAGACCAACCAGGCATCACAGAATTCAGTATACTATTGAACTGGAAGCACTAGGCAAAAAGACACAATATTGGTAACTGCACAGAGTTCTTTCTGTTCTGCCCCCACAACTCCCATACCTTCTGGTACACCCCAGGCTCAAAGGGAGCTGACAGGACTCCTTGTCAGACATAAAGGTAAGATGGTGCATGTGTCCAGCAGTGGGCATTGGTGGCCAAGATGGCTGTGTAGTCAAAATACAAAGATCCTTTTTCAGGTTACTCCTATGAAACCCAAGAACATCCTGACATGCCCTCTTCATCCGCCTCCTCAACCAGAACTGAGGAACTGATCATTTCCTAATTGGAACTTTTGTGATTTACAGCAAATGTAACACATACACTCAAACTACCACACACCAAAAGTAAATAAAAGCATAGGATATTTATTGACCTGTATGCAAACCTATATGATACCAAGTTTTTATTTAAGTGTATTATGAAAAAGTTTGCATGAATATCCAAATGCTTTGGCGCCAAAACAATTTTATCTTTTCATTTCATTTTCTACAAACTTTTGGAAATACCCTCATGTTTTCAGGGGGAAAAAATTGTCACAGAGAGGAATCCAGAGTTTGTATTTGTTTTTTGCTCTGCTTGGAGTCATGGTCTTATTTTTATATAACATAATTCTTTTTTGTAGCTATGAATTCTAACTACTAATGCAGGAATCCTAGATGCAATGAGAGTATACAGAAACCATGCTATCTCAGGAAACATTTGCAAGTTGTGTTTTTATTTAATTATGCTTGGATAAAACAACAAGGGGGAGTTGACTTGCAAGAAGCCCTTTCCTTTAACTATTGTAACAACAAGGTGGTAACCATAAAAATTTACCGAACACTCACTGTGTGATAACCAGGAGCATCATTTCCTTTGACGTTTATACCAAACCCATGAGAGAGAGATTCTTGCCACCCTCATTGGACAGGTAAGGAAAACAAGGCTTAGAACAGAGTTCACTGAGCTACTAAAGGTGGGAGCTGTGACTTGAAGCCAGAGCCACTGATTCTAATCTCATACTTAGAGCTGGGATCTTGGACTCGCTGCTGGAATGTACAAGTGTACATTTCCAGGGATCGATATTGAAAGTCAGTCTTTGCTGTGGCTAAGAGTGTATCGATCAACCATTGTGTTTCTCTCTTTTTTGTAGCCCTATTCACTGCATACCTTGGAGGAAGCCTGACACACCTAATGGCTAGGGTGAGTTTTCTTTCATCTCATTTGATGAATAGCATAATCGATCAACTTTCAACTTAGTGAGAAATCTTCCTGAGGTCTGTCAGGCAGGCTCCATGTCTGTGATATCCACAACCCTCATTTTTGTTTGCCCTCTCTAATCTTCTGGCATCACAGCAAGCTTTAGTCCAAGCTAAAACCATCAAGTTTATTTGAAAATATCATATTGTTTGGTTTAATGAATAACAATGCTTTACCAATAACTTGAAGACATGTTATCAAGTTCATAGTCATTCTGAGTGTCAAGAACTTGACATTAGAATGTTTTTCATTTAAACAAAGAAGTGAAAAATCAGGATAATGTAGTAGATGAGATATCAGGAACTTAAGAGTTTATTCAGAAGATGGAATGGAAATAAGTAAAGCAAGTAGCATCCAAGACCTAGGCTGAGTGGAAGTCATGATATTGCCATGGGCTTGACAAAACAGAGAAGACCTGTGGGCAATTTGAGTAGTCAGGTGCCCTTTCTAGTTTGCTAAGTATCATCCCCATATACCAAGATCCATATCCATCTGGCATAGGAAGTTTAAATGTAGAAGTGGAGAGGGAAAACATGCAAGACAGAGACACAATGGACCACCCTACAGATTGGATGAAAACATTTCCACTGCTAAGTGATATAAGATCTTAGACTCTGTGGATTAAAGCACAGTCTGGGGCAATATCCCCAGTGACTCAACTTGCCAGGCTGAAGGAGAATAAAGAAGGTGCTTTGTGTGGACTCATGGACTCACTGTCAGAGAAGGTCTCAAAAGACTGTGGCATGTTTCCTCCTATCCAGGTTGGATTGCCTGCTTGTACATGGCCCTTCTGTTTGAGCACACTACTGTTCCTCCTGCTGACCACCAACAACTACAACATCTACAAGATGCCCCTCAGCAAAGTCACTTACTCTGAAGAAAACCGCCTCTTTTACCAACAAACCAGGAGAAGAATAGTGGAAAGCCCTCTGTGAGAGCAGCCACTATCCATGACCAACGTCATGAGTCATTTCCATCTGCCTCCTGCTCCATGCAACTTCCAAGAGGACTGCTGTTTTTGATGCTAACTCATGGGTGATCTGTTCTGCTCATTCTGAATTGATTGTTTTGACTCCAGGAATACTCTCAAACACATGAGAGCCACATCCAGGTGGTGTGCTCTGATGTGGAATTTTAAAACCCTGTAGGGGTTGGCACTAAGACTGCAACATATTTATAAAATCAAAACACTCCAACAGAAAGAGGAAGCAAAGCAGGCACTATTATTGATATTTATTGATAATGTGTTGGCTGGATGATGTTAACAGCATTACAAAGCAAGCTCTGTGAAAACAATGGAGCTTAACAGTCTCACAGAAGTAGATTGTTCTCTTCCGA
Source organism: Ochotona curzoniae (assembly GCF_017591425.1). Taxonomy (NCBI): domain Eukaryota; kingdom Metazoa; phylum Chordata; class Mammalia; order Lagomorpha; family Ochotonidae; genus Ochotona; species Ochotona curzoniae. The sequence continues at coordinate 18,508,057 of NW_024466218.1, forward strand.
TCAATGCAAGTTATACATTAAAGCTGTGGTGGGAGCTGCTGGGGCAGCCTGGACAGGCACCGACTCCCCAGGTCCCCAGCCATATGGACTCCCCCACTATTATAGGTGTGGGAATAGGTCTTTGGTTGTGTTTTGTTTTGTTGTTTTGTTTTTCAGGGCCACAGAGCTGCAAGAAGGAAGGAGGGACTTTATTCATCAATGTTATTCTGCAGTTGTCACTTCTCTCAGAGATAGCAAAGGACTTTTCAAGGAAGGGTTCAGTATTCTCTTGTGAAGAAAACTTGTTTTCAGTGAGATCAGAAAGGAAAAGTTTCCAGCTTAATTACCACCTACACCTGTTTATAAAATAGTCAGTATAGAGCTAGTCATCCCTTAGTTGATTCAATTATCAGCATCTTAGAGCCCTTAACACATTTTTAACTCATTTAAGGATAGCAGGAGGATAAGTTCAGAGTGTGTATAGATGTTATTTTTAGAAATTGTTGAATTTTTGGCCTTAAAAGATTATTTATGCACACTTACAATACTCTTTCTCAGAAACCAATGGTATCTGAACCACCCAAAAGAAATATAGGTAAGGAATTCTGCTTTTCTTTTTCATTGAAAAGTTTTGAGTCCTACAAACGTTCTGTGACCAAACATGCTAAGGAAGGCAATGGAAAAGTACACTCAATGCCTTCCACTTCAGTGTGTGTCCATTTAGTATTGTGGAGGTTGCAAATGTGAAATTTTGGAGTCCCGGAGCTTTTCCTCTTCAAATCTCTAGTGCCCATGCGTAGTTTTCTGAACGGATAACTAGCAGTGGGGCAGCAAACCTGTATATATCTTAGGGAGGTTACTTCTTCCTTTTTTTTTTTTTCGGGAACATAGACCAACACACACTGTTCCAACTTTTTTAAACTGAGACCATGGCTGGGCATTTTTGCAACTGTTCAGATATCCCCACTTGGGAAATGGAGTAGGAAGGCTTGAATCCCATCTCTGCTTCTGATTCCACCCTCCTGCTGATGCACACAGAAGGTGTGCAGAAGTGACGCAAGCAGGGGGGTGCCTGTCACCCACATGGGAGATCTGGCTATTGTGGAAATGTAGGGAGAGATTTAAAACATTTTTAAACCTGTGATCAAAACCTTTTGATATGGTGAATTTGCACCTGTCATGCATTTGTTGATATTCCCACGGAAAAACTAACTCTTCAGTGTTTGAACTGAGATCTTCCTGGCTAGGGAATTTGTGAGATAAGAGTTAGGGGAACTAAAAAAGCAAGCATAATCAAAGCTCACCAGTGGAAGCATCTGGACCAGGACTCAGTGAAGCACAGTTCCCTAATGTGCATCCAAGTTGATTTTCGGAGAAGAGTTCTTATGTGCCCAAGACAACACAATCCCCCATCTGCTCCTGTAGATTTGTAAATAGGAATATGTTAAAGCCTTAGACATGACCTAATGTAAGTGATATTAATTCTCTCAAGCTACTTTTGTTACTAAGTGTTATCCTAATATTAACTGAAGCTTCTTAAGGAACATTTCTGTTTTGTCCTCTTGTCTGTATGAAAAATGTAAGAGTATGAATAAATGATATATCCAAAACTGGGCTTTGAGTAATGGACCTTTCATAGCTTTCAATGTGTATGAACAATCACATTACATAGACATGTACCATTTCTAGTCCCTATTCCTTTATGACACTTGGGAGTAGCATCACATGTGTGGTTGAACTATCCCTGTTCAATTTCAGATTTAATAGCCTGTGCCCTTGGGAGGATCTCAACTGTTTATTGTTCTCCCAATTCAGGGATGAAAACTAAACACCAAAGACAACTACAGATGTTGGGGGCATGCTGCTCTTGCCTTGGGCTCACTGTCCTCAGAGCTACTTCCATGTCATCCCAGATGGGGCCTGAGCATGTCCTTTGGGGCTAACCTGGACCATGCATGCTTCACAATCAGTTCTCTAGGACATGCCACATCTCAGGATATGATCGGCTGAGGACCGCAGCTGTGCCTTGTCTTCCACTAGAAGTACCAGTCTTACATCTCTTATACTGTGGTTCAGATGTTTGAAAAAAACACATAAGGAAACTGGACATGCACCTCAGATTTCAATAGTGAGCACCAAAGTAGCCCAAACAGAAGACACAGTGGAATATTCTCCATGGAAATGCCCTCTGTCACAATATCGCTACTGCCTGAAGTTTCATGATAATAAAGTTAGCTGTGATCCTCTTGTATGAGGAATAAAAATAATAGATTTTAAGGCTCTTAAACACTCTTGACAATATATGTCATGAGGAGTTGCAAGGACCAATTTGTATGTTTCTCATGATGTCTGATCAACAGGAAATTTGTCAAGATTAAAGTGAGGTTTTCCCAGGGGACCAAGAATTCCCAAGGGTGCTTTCTTACAGAATATTTTTGTGATAAATAAACAAAATGGGAAATTTCTTAAAGGATTAATTTTATTTTTAGTTGAAAAGCAGATTTACAGAGAGAGAGAGATTTCATTGGCTGGCTCACTCCCCCAAATGGCTGTAACAGCTGGAGCTGAGCCCATTCAAGACCAGGAGCCAGGAGCTTCTTCTGGATCTCCCATGTGGTTGTAGGCTACCAAGGACTTGAGCCATACTCTGCTGATTTCCCAGGCTAATAAGCAGAGAGCTAGATCAGAAGTGGAGCAACCAGGACACAGACCAGCACCTATGTAGGTTGCTGGCACCACAGGCAGAGGCTTAACTTACTACGTCATGGTGCCAGCCCCTACAATAGAAGATTGTATGCATAGGAGTGCTTGCAGCCTTCACCCTTATCTAGCAAGTGCCTTCCAAACTCCCTCTTGAAAGTGCATTCTATCCCCAGACCACTGGAAGAGCTTGTAACTTAAAGGCTGCACAGTTCCATTTGTTAAAACAAGAATCAATGCAGAACCTGAAGCAGTCTAAAGCTTACTACACAGATGCAATAATTAAGAGACTTTCATAGAAAGACATAAAAGTATAGGGTGCAGCCTTGTGGCCCATGGGGGTAAACTACCATTTGTCACACTGAGATCCCATACGGGCATTGGTTTGAGTCCCAGTTACTCCACTTCCCATCCCGTGCCTGCTGTGGTTGGGAAGCAGCAGAGCATGACTCAAGTGCTTGGGTCCCAGCCACCCACTTAGGAAATCCAGATGAAGAGAGGTTCCTGGCTTCAGTCTGGCCCAGCCCTGACTGTTGTGATCATCTGGGGAGTGAACCAGCAGGTGAAAGATCTCCGTCTGTTCCTCATGTAAATAAATAAATAAATCTATTTTTTCTTTTAAAAAATAGTCTGTTTTAAAATTATAGTCTGTTTTCATACACTTGAGCTATAAAGTAGACACAACAGATCACAGCAGACATATACAAAGTCACCTAAAAGGGACAAGTCTTCCCAAATTGAGCTGACCTTATGTAGCATTAACCAAGTAGATGCTCACATATCTAAAACACACTGTGTCCATCTGAGGGGCAGCAGGTCAACCACTGAAACTCATATGATGGATGGAAACAGGCATGGAATCTTCATTACTGGAATGCAAAGGACAGGAACATGTGTCAAGAGAGAGCTCTCTGATGGACACAAGTGAACTGAACCTTACAGATCCTGTTTTATAAACTCGTTAATCCAGATCTATGCTCACAAGCAATTTGGTCTTGATTTTCTGTTCACAAGCTATTTAGCTTCCTGTGTATATTTGCCTTTTAGTATTAAAAAAAATCATATTCACACTCATGAATTTTTAATTCTTGGTAATTACAGTTCTCATTTTAATCATTTTATTTTTTTATATGCAAGTCTTATAAAGCTTTGTTTGCCTGTATATGTCACCAAAAGCCAAATCACTCCTCACAGAGCTCCAACAAAGTTAAACTTGTGAGGCCACAAGGCTGGCTGTGGTGAAGGAGAATCAGGGAGGCCTGCTTGAGGAAGTTTAGGAAGAGAGCAAAAGAGTAGGCAAGAGTTTGGAAGGCAGAGGAAGCTAGAAAATGTGAAGAAAGTTGTTCTTGGAAGAGAAAATCTTGTGGACAAAAGCTCCAGACAGGCAAAAGATGGGTGTTTTCCAGGCTTGAGGAAGACTGGTATGATGGGACATGGTCAGTGAAGGGGCACTGGTGTGGACTCGGGGAAGAGGTGAAGGGAGGATGAAGAGCTGTTCATGGGTAAGAGAGTCAAGAGGATGGGTGGAGGGATGAAGCGAGGGTGGTATTAATGACTACTACCTGATTTCTACTTTGGGCTGCAGAGAGGGTGGGTCCCACATCATAAGTACTGAGGTCACTCATCAATCCCATCCTTCCAGTACCATAATCCAGAACTGATGCTCAACTGCCTAATGGGGCTGCTCCAAAAAATACGTCCTCCCACTCAACATACCAAGTCAAAACTCATCTTCAACTCCTTCTTTCTCTCTCTCTCTCTCTGCATCTCTCTCTCTCTTTTTCTCTCTCTCTTTCTCTCTCCCCAAATTGACTCATAGCAAAAGGAAACGTCCTCCATGCAAACAAGCCAGAAGCTGGGGTGGCAGTCTCTTACTTCATTCTCCCTCCTCTAAGTAATAGCCAAATTCTGAGAATTCCACCTCTTTGAAAGCTCCCATTCATAAAATAATGACCAGTTCTTGACTGAATAAACATTATATCACATTAATTTAGACCAAATTAGTGATGTAGACAGTCATAGTCAGCCCTCAAGAGAACTTTCCAAGGTGAGCTGAGAAGTCAGAGTAAATATAATAATTTGAGTAGGAAAAAGACAGTCAACAAGGTTGGAAGAAGAGCACTCCAATGACCTCTTCCTTGTCAAGAACTGAAGACAAGAATACATCATCAGGATCTGAAACGATGGCTCAATGGCTACATTCTCCACCTTGCAAGCATTGTCATTCCATATAGGTGCCAGTTTGTGTCCTGGATGCTACTCTTCCCATCCAGCTCCCTGCTTCGGCCCTGGGAAAGCAACAGAGGATGGTTCAAAGCCCTGGGACCCTGCACTTGCATGGGAGATCCAGAAGAAGCTCCTGGTTCCTGGCTTTGGATGGGCTCAGTTCCAGCCGTTGCACAACCTGGGGAGTGAACCAAAGGATGGACAATCTTTCTCTCTGTCTTTCCTTCTCTCCGTAAATCTGATCTGTATTTCTAATAAAAATAAATAAATCTTTAAAAAATACATCATGAAACATTAGGAATCTACACCAGGTCAGCTGCTTCTGGCTGCAGGTAGCAGATTTCCTGACTGAATGATTTAAACAGGAACCCCATCCCCAGGAGTAGTTAATTGCAAGTTCAGTGCCACCACCCAGGGATGTTACCAAGGGTGCCATCTTTTTTCATTTCCTTCATTATTCCCAGCATCTTCAGAGTGCTGTTTTCACCCTTGGCTTTGTTGCCTCATGGTCCCAGAATGGCTTCCCTGGATGCAAACATCACAACCACATCTAGGAAAGAGACAGCCAGAGTTGCAGCAGAGTCATGTCTCCTGTCTCTTTTTTGATCAAGGAGGGAACTCATTCCTCAGACCTCCCTCAAAACACTTTCATTTATGCCTTGTTGGTAGAACTGAGTCATTTGTCTCAGCAGTTAAGACACTACTGGGACTACCCACACTTCATATTGCAGTGCCTAGACTCAAATCTTGCCTCTATTTTTAATTCCAGCATCCTGCTAATTGGCAGACAGCAGGCAGTGGCTCAAGTACTTGGGCTCCTGCTGCCCATGCAGGAGACCCAGATGAAGTTCCCATCTCCTAACTTCAGCCTGGCCCAGCTCCAGCTGTTGTGAGCATTCAGGGAGTAAAACAGTAGCTCACTCACATGCTTTCTTTCTTTCTTTCTTTCTTTCTTTCTTTCTTTCTTTCTTTCTTTCTTTCTTTCTTTCTTTCTTCCTTTCTTTCTTTCTTTCTTTCTTTCTTTCTTTCTTTCTTTCTTTCTTTCTTTCTTTCTCCCCCTTCCTCCTTCCCTCAAATAAATAAAAGGAACTTAAAATTTTAAATAGAAATAGACCACTGGAACTTTGCCCAGAAAAAGGAACTCAGTTACATGACCATTTCTGACTTCAGCCAGGTCTGGAAAAGCATGCTTCCAGTATTGTCAGCTTCTGTTGCAACAAGTAAACTCTGCCATATTGGAGCAAAATCAGGAAAACAGGACAAGCAGCCAACACATCCACCACAATGGTATATGAAATCACTATATAATATATAACATATTATATATTATGTATAGTATAGTATATATAATATCTATGTGCTCACCCTTAGGAGAGCTGTGGTGATAGGCAATGCTATCATGGGACTCACAAAGGGGTGTGGGATAGAGACCTGGGCCCCAACCTTTCACAAATGGATGCTGTGTGCAATGTTTGCTAGGATATTTCCAGAATATTATTATACCCAGCCTCACATAAGGTATGAGTAGCTTCTGACTCATAAGATTCTAAACAAAGAAGGAGACATGATCACGGTCAGGCAAGGAAAGCTTAGGGTCAATTTCTGTTCTAATTGGTTCTCCCAGTCTAACGGTGAAAGCCTCTAAGTCTTTCTGCCTTGGGAGGCCCCACTGGAAATAACGGAGCCTCTCTTCAGTTCCAATTCAATGAAGCACTGAAAACAAGTGTCCAACATTTTCTGGTTCATGCTTCTGAATCAACAATGAGAAAGCCAGTTTCCTGTTTGGGTTGAATCCCTTGGATCCTAGCCCACTGAAGCTTTGAATTATGTGGCAATGACAAGCAAAGACTTGAACAGGAAGACACGAAACACAGAGGAGAGTTGGCACCATGCCAGGAAACCTGGGTTAAAGTCCAGTCCTTCAAACCACAGGAAACAATGGCAGCTAGGACGTGAGTCAGTGGCCCAAGGGCAAGTGCATCTTGGAACGACAAGAACACATAGTGGCAGCCACAGGACTGGCTAATCCAACAAGGAGGCCTTTTTTCAACCCAAGAGCCTCTTGTTGGCTTCTTACTGACAGTCAGATCTGCACTAACATGGAGGTTAACAACCAGCCACGTGCGGCACTGACATGCAGCAAAGCCAAATGGAGAGGCACCCGGTGTGTAAAGTACACACTGGGTTTCAAGCACCGAGGACAAAAGAGAAAAACATATCTCAATACTTTTTTTTATTGAACAAGTGTTGAAAGAACAATCCTTTGTACACATCAGATTAAATAAAATACATTACTCAAATTAACTTCTTTCTTTGTTTATTTTCAATGTGGGCACAAGAATAACCCAGGTTCTTGGGCACACCTGCACAGTAGGTACTGGGTCCATGATCACGACAGGGTGGGTTGCCTGGCCCAAGTCCTTGGGCCTGCGTGCATGGTGGGTGCTGACTCTGTGAACCCTGGGGGCAGGGGATTGGGCAGGGCCCAGGTCCTTAGGCCTGCCTACACGGAGGGTCCTGAGTCCATGAGCCCCAGGGGTGGGCAGTCCAGTGGGGCTTGGATCTCCTGGCAAAGGTCCTTGGGCCCACCTGCACAGAGGGTGCCAGTTCTGTGAGCCCCAGGAGCAGGAAAGTCTGGTGGGGCCCAGGTTGTCTGTCCCAGGTCCTTGGGCCTGCCTGTGTAAACTGGTCCTCCTCAGTAGAAAAGACAGAGTAGTAGATGGCTGACCCAGATCCACATAGAAGACATTGCAGTACATGGAGGCCTGCAGAAGACATCTGTTACAGAGGAGGGAGAACAGAACAAATTGGACAACTATCCCAGCCCAACACAGGCAGTAAATATCTGGATGAATGGAGACTATAAGGCAGATTATGTCAGCAAACAGACATTGAAAGTGTTCCCTCATCCTTGATCAGCGAGATTGACATTTCAGAACTATCAAAACCACCTGGGCAGAATCCTCAGAGTATATGCCACATCAGGACCCTTCCTGCTAATGTGCCTGGGAAAGCAGCAGCAGATGACTCAAATGATTAGGCCCTGTGTCCACATGGGAGACCTAGACGAAGCTCATGGCTGCCAGCTCTGGTCTGGCCCAGTAGTGGCCACTGTGGCCATTTAGAGAGTAAGCCAATCACTTCTCAGCCTTTTGGCCAATATCAAGTGTGAGAGTAAGCCAGCAGATGGAAAATATTCTCTCTCTCTCTGACTTTTAAACGAATCATTTTTTAATGCAGCTTACAGAGAGTTATAATATTACAAGAAAATTCTGTTGGTACAGGATTAGGTTTTAAAAGCAGTGTAGGAAATAGATTGTTTGATCTATATACCTTTAAAGGGGTGAAAAAGAAAAAGAAAAAGCTGGAAAGGCATTGCCAAAATGTTACCAGTGATAGTAAATTCATGAACTATTTTCTTTAACCTCTTCATCATTTTTTCTGCTTCCTGAAATTTCTATAATGCACATGCAACACCATGATCGTCAATGAAAACAGAAAACAGAAGCCGGGAAGACATTGCAATGAGCCACAGCCACATGTCAGCCATTGGAGGTCCTGGAGGAGCGAGCTTGCAAGCCCTCATGCTCTTGGTATGGGAGCTTCCTCCCCCCAGCACTGCCTTGTGTCTTTTCTGTTGGGTTCCGCCGCCCCAACCCCCAGGAAACTGATCCCCCGGGGATCCCAAATATACTGCTCCCATGGACGGGAGCAGCTGTATGCTAGGACCAGACATCCCCTGGGAAAACCTGGAATCTGGTACTGCATCCAAAGCAAGGGGAGTACGTTTGTCGTGGGGTATTTGTGAGAGGATTTTTTTAAAGAGAGAGTGTATAGACTTCAAAGCAGCATCCTTCTGCTTTTTGATGGAGGATGCTAGTGAGCAGAAACCGTTACAAACACGAGGGAAGAAGAGGAGGAGCAGGTGGGGATGCAAGGACAGGGGAAGGCCACTGAGCTGAGTCCGGGCTGCCATGCAGAATTTGGGGTACATGAACCTTCCCTTTGATTTGATCTCCCCCCGCTCCTTTCAGTATTTTCCCATCTTTCTCTTCCTTTCCCCAACATGCAATCCACCTGTGATCCAATGGCTGATGAGAGGAGAAAATGGCAGGAACCCCAGGCAAAAGGAGCTGTGTTGGCAGGATTCCACTAGCAGCAGTCAAAGCCACTAGCAAAGGACTTCAGCACACTGTGTTTCAGGGCTCTCCTGGCAGGTGAAGGCAATGCCCAATGCAACAGGCACATGCTCTATAAGAAGGCTTTCTGGGGCCTGTCTACCACCTGCCCCCAACCCTCTGCCCTGAGAGTTAAACCCAGATAGGTGAGGGTGCCTTTGGCCTCTGGCTCTTCACCCCCCACCCCAGTCATTGCTTCCTGCCCCCAGCCTCTCCTGCCTTGGCTCCCATTCCTCACGCTCCCCATCTAGTGAAGACTGACAAGGTATAGTGATCCTTGCTGGAGATTCATGAGACCAGAAGCATCCCTCAAACACTTCTGACCCATGACTACAGTTGTATAGAGGGAGGTTACTTCATCAAGTCCAAAAGCTCGTAAGTCAGGAGATACAGAAGCCATAGCAAAGGCTGGCGCAGATCTCTGCCATGTGGGTCCTTTGCAGCTGTCCCAAAACATGGATCCCCTAGCCTAGTACCCAGGAGAGGAAGGAGGTAGCAGTCCAGCCCCAGTCTCCAACAAGGCCCAGTTGCCTCCATGCCCTCTACTTTCTTCCTCATGGTCCTAGTGCCTCCTCTCACTTCTACACCCAATCCTGCTTTGCATGACTGAATGACTTCACTCAAATTGCATTTATTTGCTCATTTCTAATCACATCCTAGGATCTCATGCTTTTTTGATGGTAAATAAAAGTGAACAAACTATACCTCCCACTGACCTGGTAAATCAAGTTCAAATCTTTTTCAAATCAGAGTGGATTGGCTCTAAATCTAGTCAAGTCCAACCCACTCAGCAACAGGTAGCTGAACCATTTGGCCACTTCACCCAGGCTCATAAGGCACAGTGAGTCACCACAGGGGCTGGCTCAGTCCTGCCTGAGTCAACATCGCCTGTCTGTACACATGTTCATTACTTTCTCTGCAGGAAAAAAAGGTCCTCGGTCTATTGATGTAATGGGTATTGTAATATGAAAATCACTGACAAAAATTCTTCTTCCTCAAAGATGTCACCAGCATTAGTTATCACCTAAAACCCCACTATTTGGGACATTTCTTAGAGCAGTGACTATGATGAAGTCAGAATAGCTATTTCACTAAGTGACAGTCAATAATATATTTTAGTGGGTAGGAATTTGGATCTAGGGACCAGCATTGTGCCTCTACAGGTAAAACTATGGCGTGCAGTGCCAGTATCCCATGTGAGCACTGGTCCAAATCCTGGCTGCTCTTTTTCCAATCCAGCTGTCTATTCATGTATCTGAGAAAGCAGAGGAGGATGGTGCAATTGCTTGGGCCCCTGGCACGCATGAGGAAGAACCAAATACAGTTGAAGCTCCTGGCTTCAGCCTGGTCCAGCAGTGCCCACTGCTACCATCTAGCTTGTCTTGTGATGGTATCTTCCATTTCCTCACACTGCCACACTTGGGACCAAGCTTCTCATGCAAGAACCTTAGAAGATGAGCCACATCCAAACCATGGCACTAGAATCTGACCATAAAGACTTGTCCAGGTCCTCCAAAGACCTATCTTAATTCATAGATTGTAGGTTTGTTAATGAACCTGCTAAAAATCTCTAACATGTTTGAAATAGTTTTGACTTTTAACAGTGTCCATTGTCCAGTGTTATCTTCTTAATCTAACTCTTGAACTCATGTTGTTTCAACTCAATGTGAATCAAAGTCTATTGCACAGATAGTTTTCCAAATAACAGGATTACACCGTACTTTTGTGATGATGAGTTCAGTTCTTACTATGAGCCAGGCACTGTCCTTTACCCCTTGTATGACCGCTCTGTTGTTGCTATGGCAACATCACAGCGGGCATGTATCATCGCATTTCCCCTAGAAGCTTAGGACGCTGCCCACAGCACATTGTACTCAGTGATAAGGCCGGGGTCAAGTTCTAGTACCATCTGGTGCAGAGGTTCTTTCTAGGACACAACATGGCCTCTCCCATGTGAGTCACAGGGAAGAGGGAAGAAAATGACACAGAGAACAGAAAATAACTATTTTCCAGAGAAGAGGAAATGGAGAGGAATATCTGTCAGAACTCGTAAGAGGATGTGGCTTTATTTATCCCAACAGAGAATAACTTAGGAAACCCTGAGCTTTCTATCCCTCCCTCAGCCCATGTGTGATGTAAACTGAGACCCCACAGGCCTGTGCTCCAGGTTCTCAAGTCATGACTCAGCAAAAGTCTGTCTTCCTCTTTGGAATTCTTCAGGCGGGGACCTGATTTGGCCTTCCCACTCCCACGCCTAGCAGCTGATGGGGCCCTGGGTTCTCATGAATGGGGCATCCTTTTGCCCAGCTGGAAGTCAGCAGGTGCTAAGGAATAAGAACTTCATCAGCCTATAACCTCAAGACCTCCAACTGGAGATTCCTGCAGGTTCCTGCACCACCTCTCCCTGCTGAGACATTTCCAGCCACTGCAGCTCCCAAGGTCAACACCCCTGATTCCTCTCAGGGGTCACAGTCACCACACTAAGCCTGGAGAGTGTTAGATGGCTGAGTTCCCCCAAAAACCATCACGGTTGTATAGCCCAGTCCTTCCTTACCTTCTCAGGAACATGAGCACAGGATTGCTACATATCCCTGTGCAAGCTGCGTACTACACAGCCTTCCGGGGAACACAAGTAGCCTTGGTCCATGTGTTCTCACCTGTTTTGTCAATTATGAAAATGCCAGTATCGATGTGTACTAACTCATCTGCATGTGAATCGCAGTCCCCCTTCAGTGACTCCCAGAAGAGTGAGCCTAAGGAACTTAGAAAAAAAAAAGGTAAGGCACAGCGGTTAAACCACATCAGAGTTCCTAGTTCAAGTACTCACCTTACTGGCAGTGAACCAGCCTCCTATGAACGCATACTCTGGGAGGTGGCAGACAGTGGCTCAACTACCGGGTTCCCAACATGTGGGAGAGCTGGACTGAATTCTTGGTTCCTGGAATTTGGAGGAATGAACCAGCTAAGGAAATATTATCTATCTCTCTCTTCCCTTTCAAATAAAGTACAATAAACAAACATTTACAAAAGGACGAGCACATGGACACAGAGACTGGTAGCCATCGTCTTCCCCATTCACTCCCCTGTTTTCTGTCCTGGGAAATCCTGCTGGTGCTTCCCTTTTTGCTTGTCCAGATGACTAAATCCCACGGGGCACAGCACATCACACCACTGGCTGCCTGGCTGCTCTTTCCAGCTCCAGCTCACATTCAGCCCAGCAGGGCCTGCCGCCCTGGGCACACCACCCGCCCTCTATCTGCCTCCCTACTCCTGTACACTGAGGGCTCTCGCTGGTGATCTGGAGGAGGGTGACGCCAGCCTGGGGTCTCTACTCACAGCATGGACGGGTCCTTTCGACTCCTGGCCTGTTTGGTGTGTGTCATCTCACCCGGTGAGTTTGCACTGTTCTCTCCATCCCAAGTAGGTGCTTACATGGTGTTAGGTGGAATCTTCTTCCCTATAAAAGCCTTGAGCCTGGACAGAAAGAATCGCCTCACTAAAAGTAGCTGTAGCAATAGAAGCCAGGAGTTCGAATCCCTGATCTGCCTTGGCTTTCCTGGTGACTGGGGTGGTCCTTCAACTTCTCATCTCTTTCAGAGCCACCTGCCCTACCTATTGCAGTGACTGGGCCAAGTATGGGAAGCAAGCTACAAGCTCTGGAATGACTTTGGATGTGGTTGTCATACTATTGTAGCTGTAGAAGAGCATATGGTGGACAGTGACTGTCACCATATGGGGACAGAGTAAGGGTGAAAATGGGTACACATGGAGAGTAGGGTGAAGGACAGAGGTTACAAGACTCCAAAGACAAGAGGAAACTCTCTGTGGCATGCTGAGGTGGCAATGTCTTGTCTCTTGTGCTCTGTGAATTGGTATCCCAGGTGTGTGGGGGGGCAGGGGCAGAAACAGTGCTTCTAAAAGGTTGCAGGGACCCCCTGCATCAAGTCCCAGGGGAGGGGCATGCATCAACAGGCACATTCTTTGGTTTCCCCATAGCTGTAGAGTACAGAGGCCAGCAGTGGACATTTTCAGCCCGCTTCTTGGGTGATCCCGGGGCCTGCGGGAGCTGAGGCCAACAGGGGAGATGGCACAGATAGTCCTCAGAAGCCCCTCTCTTAACCCCAGCCTGGGACGCCCCTCTCATGTGATCTTGGATTCAGCACCCCCACCAACATGTGCATAGCTCTCATGTGCATACACTGATGTCTGACTTTCCTTGCTAGGCTCCTGTCTCCACGTTGAACAATGGCATCCCCACTCCAAGCTCACTGAGCTTCACATTCAGTGCACAGAGCCAGTCTAAAGCCAGGAGCTTCCTCCAGGTGTCTCACATGGGTGCAGAGTCCCAAGCCTTTAGCCCATCCTCCATTGCTTTCCCAGGCCACAAGCAGGGAGCTGGGTGGGAAATGGAACTGCTGGCTCAGAATCCTCGAGATTGACTCCTTCTTCCAGGCCCCTTTGACAGACCTTCAACAGACCAAGGAGGGCATGGTCACTGCAGTGACAGCTCCAGTATCCAGCTCATGGTAAATGCTCCCTAACAATCTGCTAGGTGAATAAAGGAATGAGCAACTCACTGCCAGGGAAGTCAGGGTGAGCGCTGGGCTACTGTACTGCAGTTGGTCTAAGAAACCAAATGGAGCCACCAAAGGTGTCATGTTGGGGGACCAGTGCCTTGGGCACTCTGCTGTGTCGCCCTGAGTCCTTCTCTCACCCCACCTTCTCTAAGTGTGCACTCTGTCATTGCAGGGCTGGCATGGGAAGGGAAGTAATAGGCACAGAGACTTGCTGTGTGCCCAGCGCTGCACTGGGTGAGGTACACATGTGGTTTCATGCAGTTCTCAAACCACTGAGGAAGGTGTGGCGTTTCCTGTTTTGCAAAAGAAGGGCCTGAGACCCAGGCTATTAAATAATTCACCCAGGGCCTGGCATAATGGCTCAGTGGATAAATCCCCACCTTATAAGTGCTAAGATCACATATGGGAGCCAGTTCATGTTGCTCCTCCTCCCATCCTGCTCTCTGCTTGAAGCTTGGGAAGGATGGCCCAAAGCCTTGGGACCCTGCACCCACGTGGGAGACCCGGAAGAACCTCTTAGCTCCTGGCTTTGGGTTGGCTCAGCTCTGGCCATTGTGGCCACTTGTGGAGTGAATCAGTGGACAGAGATCTTTCTCTCTGTTTCTCCTCTCTGTAAATCTGTTTTTCCACTAAAAATAAAACAAATCTTTAAAAAAAAAAAAACCTATTAAAAAACTCACCCAAAGATTACCTGGTAAGGGAAAATGCCTAAATGGGTGCCAGGCACTGGTCAGGCGCTTGAGAAAAGTTGGATGATAAAAGAGTGATGTGAGGCTGGATGCCCACCTAGGTTGGGCTGTGCCAAAGCTGGCCTGCTGTTCACTGTACCCTGTGACCCGCCCATGAGGGGATGTGTCCTGGACAACAGGAAGACTTTGAGCCTCCAGGTGACTTCTGGAGGTTGACCCAGCTCAGACAAAGAGGTTATTTTAGAGACCCCCATGATCAGGGGTTAGGGTCCCTGCACAGGGCAATTAGGGGCCCTCCCTAGAGGCTGAACAGGAACAGCCAGGGGTGCTGGTAAATGTCAAGGGAAGCCATGGAGCTTGGCTTGCAGTCAAAGCAAACATGCATGCTCCCCAGGCAATTCCTGCTAGGACCTCCCCTGTCCTGCCTCTTATTCCCTGGGGCTAGCTCACCCAAAGGTCTCTGTGGAAGAGCAGGTGCCAGCCTCTTCGAGTCCCTTTGAGAGGTAAACAGGAAGTATGAGTCTCCTGTTTACCAAGATGGTAGCCCATGCTGAAAGGGCTTCTGTGTTCCCTTTCTGCTCTCACCGCAGGAGGGAGGAGCCCTGGCCACCATGTGCAACTATGCTTTCAGTTCTTTCCACACTAGGCTGGGAAGCACATGAGTCAAGGAGGCAGCACCATGGGACTAGCCTTCAGGTATAGCATTCTAGGCTCACAGAACAACAGAGTGAAGCCATCGGGCATGGGTGTCAGCACAAACTTCTCATGGCATGATGGGTCAGGGCCCAGGGTGCTTGACAGGGAGGGGATGAGGTATAAGGGGAGTTGTTGTTACAGATCTTCCTCCTTTTGTGTGAAATGCACAACACCACCTCCTCCAAGGTGCCATCATTGCAGAGAAGGATCTACTAGAGCTTACCAACGTCATTTTTCCACCTGCAGCAGATAAGGAGTGAGCAAGTGAACTGACCCATTCTCTAGTTCCCTTTAAAGTTCCCTTGTATGAACCACCTTGCCTCCCCGCCCCTCACCCCCTTACACACACACTGGACCAGCTGACCCCGTGCCAGGTCAAGGCCATCACCCACCCCTGGTCTGACCCTCCCAGGTCCATCATAAGCTCCTTCTCCCACCCCACCCCTGCATGCAGCTGCAAACCTTGACTGAACCAGATGGGAGGTAGAGAAAGTGGGTCCAGAGACATTTGCCAGATTTTAGCATCCTGCCCTTCGAACACCCATCATCAGTTCATTGGGACTAGCGATTCTAGAGAAATTACATCCACCACTCAACATAGTAGCAGCAAAACCCCAGGTCCTCCAAAGGCCTATTTTCCCTATGTAAGTGGGAGTATTGTTGTCCCCGCAGAAGCACCAGGTTCTACGGCCAGTGCCCTGGAGTGCAGGCTGTGGAGTGAGGTTGCCCAGCTTGGGGGACATCAGCTCTGCCTCACCCTAGCTATGCCACCTCAGCCAGTCACTGCACCTGTCTGTGCCTCAGTTAATAGGCTGTGCACTGTGACCCTAGGATCGTTCCTGAGAACGAGGAAGGACACCACTGGGAGTCTGCCCAGCACAGACCTGCTCAGTAAGTCCTCCATAGCCTCAGCCTCGGAAGGGGGAGGGGACTCCATGGTGACCACGGGCAGTGCAAGTAATGGCAGGGAGGACGAAGGAAGACTCTGGGGGTCGCTGGGCCAGTAGGAGTAAGGTAATGGTCCCAAGGTGGAGCAAAGAGGGTCCTGATATTTCAGGAGCCCTGGGAAGGCATGTCCTGGTAACATGGCTCAAAGCGACAAAGGGAGGCTCCCGACCCTGTCGGGACTGGGGCCTGCACCACCCTCTCCCGGGCCTGACGCGCCCCGCCCCCGCCCGCAGGTGCGCCTGCTCAGCGCTGGTCCATGCAGGTGCCAGGTGAGGTGAGGGCAGCAGCGGGTGACGCGGCCGTGCTGACCTGCACCTTTACGCACCCACACCGCCACTACGACGGGCCGCTGACGGCCATCTGGCGCGCGGGCGAGCCTTATACGGGCCCTCAAGTGTTCCGTTGCACCGCTGCACGGGGCAGCGAGCTCTGCCAGACAGCACTGAGCCTGCACGGCCGCTTCCGGCTGCTGGGCAACCCGCGCCGCAACGACCTGACTCTACGCGTCGAGCGCCTCGCCCTGGCGGACGACGGCCTCTACTTCTGCCGCGTGGAGCTCTCTGGCGACATCCACGACCGCTTCGAGAGCCGTCATGGGGTCCGGTTGCGAGTGAGCGGTGAGGCGCGGCGCCCAAGGCCCTGCTCCCTGGCCCGGGGTTGGGGAGGAGGCAGAGCAGGTCCAAGACCAAGCATTGAGTAAGGGTCGCCGCTAAGGCCTAGGAGACAGGCATTTTAAGAAGCTGTAGAGGCTTCCACGGTGTCTGGCAAATGAAGCAGGAATGAAAATGAATAGAAAAGAATCCTAAATGTGGCCAGCGCTGCGGAGGGTGAGTCTCCTACCCGAAGGACTCCTGCAGTTTCTGGGTTGGAAAGGGGCCCACCAAACACCCAACACTTTGCTAGGCCTCTAGCTGCAAAAAATGCAGGCACTAGGGTCCCCACACACCGCAGCCGAGACTCTGCCCCGACTCCACCTTGCCCCCAAGATACCAGGGGGCCTAGACCACAGGTGCTAAAGCTTAACAACGCTGCCAGGTGAGTGCTAAGTGATCTCCATCTTGTATGTGTAGAAACTGCGGTATAAGCAGGTGGACTAGCTTGCCTACGGTAGTACCTTTATTGAGACCCAGGCCCCTGGCTCCCCAACACCCAGCTCTTCCTCTCTGAGCCCCTAGTCAGCAAGTTCAGGGAGAAGGGTCCCCTCTGCCTCCGCGCACAGCGGCCTGTTCTCCCACGCTGACTCCGGCCTCGCTGCGCGCTCTGTGACAGCCGCCCACCTTGCCCACAGCTGCGCCCCGGATCGTCAACATCTCGGTGCTACCCGGACCCACGCAGCATGTCTTCCGTGCCCTATGCACTGCAGAAGGCGAACCGCCTCCCAGCCTCTCCTGGTCCGGCCCAGCCCTGGACAACGGCTCGCTCCCCGCGCCGGGTTACGGCTATGGCCACGGCCACCAGGTGACCGCCGAGCTGCCCGCGCTGACCCACGACGGCCGCTACACTTGTATCGCCTCCAACAGCCTGGGGCGCGCTGAGGCCAGCGTCTACTTGTTCCGCTTCCGCGGCACCAGCGGGACCCCAGCCACCGCCCTCCTGCTCGGAGCTCTGGGCCTCAAGGCGCTGCTGCTGCTCGGCGTCCTGGCCGCTCGCGCCGCCCGCGAGCGCCAAGGTGGGTGTGCTCCGCCGGCCCTGGGGGCTTGTCCTCGGTACGACTGCCCTCAGATCACTTCCTCAGCGTGCAGCAAGCCTAGCAGGTGGGAGCCCCGTTTATAGCAGGGAAACCAGGTTCCCGGAGGTTATACCACTTGCCTCTTTACCACAGAGATGGCATTGCTGGCGGGGCGACTCTGACAGCCGCCTTTCCTGGATGACACAGTCCTGCGGAGTTACATTGCACAAGCAGCTTGCGGGCCTACTACGTGCCGCGCAGGCTCTGGGGCCGCAGGACTAAGTTGTGGTTCCTTCGCTCCGATGAGCTGCTGAGGGACTGGCAGATCAGCACCCTGGACTGGGAGACCCCCCCTAGCGGGCAGGTGGCATGCTAGGAGGGACAGCTTTATGCAAATGATGTGAGAGCACCTACCGCACAGTGCAGGTCAGGAGGACAGGGTGTGAACCGAGTTACCAGTGGAGGGAAAGCCATGTGACCCAGGGCAGCAGCCTGAGCTGGCAGTGTGTTCACAGCAATGTACATTCAACCCCTCCCCCTTTCCTCTCCCTCTCTGCCCTCTACACAGAGCCCCCAGTCACACAGGACACTTCTCCACGGTAAGTCCCCTCCCTGCTGCCACCCCACCTCTACCAAGTCCCCATGGGTCAAGAGGTGCAGGCTACTCATGGCCACTTGCACCAGGAGAAAGGACAGGTGAAAGCCTTAACCAGGGCCCTCCTTGCAGCCCACCAAAGCACCTGTTCTTCAGCCCCACAGGTCCTTCTCACGACCCACACCTGTCCCCTCCCGGCACACTACCAGTCTGGCATAGCAGTACTCTGTGTGTGTCTTACCTCCAGCCTCTGTGGCTCCACAAACAAATTAGGGGGTCTGAGAGTCCAGGTGGGGTCCCAGGAGTCACTGAGCCTCAGCCCCAGGCTGAGCTCAGGAGATTTGGCAGACGACAGACAATAACTGCCTGACCTCGGGCAGAGGCCGGGGTCAGGATGCTCTTGCTTGTGGCTGCCACTCCCTATCCCTGCCCTGCCTCCAACATGGAATCCTTCTCCAAGCCCTGCTAGTTCTGGGCCCCACTGCCCTCCATCTCACATCCCCTTCCTGGCCCGTTGCTGGGGTACAGTGTGGGAAGTGGGGGGATCTCCCCTTGCACTGGTTGGTCAGCCAACTTTTTCCCATCCGCAGGTCCCAGCCTCAGGAGTCCAATTATGAGAATTTGAGCCAGATGAACCTCCAGGGTCCACGGGGTGCCCTGTGTACTCCTGGGCCCCTGACATCCTCATGTACACCATGAAGAGCAAAGTTCAGCACCAACTTTGGTGTAACCCGCCTGCTTCCCAGGTTCCTTCGCAGACCCTAGCAGAGCCAGGTCCCTACATGGACATCCATCGTGCAGTTTCTGTGACGTGTAGGCCAGTGAGGTTGGCCTTCTGAAACAGTGTGCCTGTACATGTGTGTCACGGTGTGAAACTTCTGGAAAAGCTCCCCTTGCCATCTGCTACACAAGACACCACTGTAAGTCTGACAATAAATAGACTGCTCATTGGTCCACAGGCCCAGTCCCGAACCTGCTGCGTGGGTGAGGACACTGCTTTCACCTCCCCAGGCCTCAGCTGAACATGACCCATTGAAGATGGGCAGTAACAGTCCTCCCTCCTTGTTGATGGAATTGTCAAGATGGGAAGAAAAAATGAACTAAACGAGCTTGGAACGTCTTGGGTCTCCTGCGGATGTATGGCTGCCACACCAGCCTGGTTATGATCAGCAAACCCCGGAAACCTGCCCACAGGACAACCCTGGTTCCCCTGACTCCTGGGGTCTCCACTGGTGCTTCCTCTCTCCCTCAGCCCACGTCACACCTCATTAGTTGCTCCACACTGCCTGGAGCTAGAAACCATACACCCTTCCCAAATGCCATGGAAGCCACAGCCTGAGTCATGGGGTCTGGATGGCTAAGTCCCCATGGAGAAAGCAGCTACTGATCCATCCTCCTGCATGGCCTGCAGCTCTGATGCCTTGGCAGTTTGGTCGCATTTGCTCCAGTTCAGAAGGGGTGATATTGAGGTCTGCTGTGCACTTTAAGACTGAATCTTGGGCCCAGTCTGGTGGCCTAGCAGCTAAAGTCCTCACCTTGAACGCACCGGGATTCCATATGGGTGCTGGTTCTAATCCCAGCAGCCCCACTTCCCATCCAGCTCCCTGCTTGTGGCCTGGGAAAGCAATCTAGGATGGCCCAAAACCTTGGGATCCTGTACCCACATGGGAGACCTGGAAGAGCTCCTGGCTCCTGGCTTCAGATTGGAACAGCTCCAGCTGTTGCGGTCACTTGGGGAGTGAATCGTTGGATGGAAGATCTTCCTCTCTGTCTCTCCTCCTCTCTGTGTATCTGACTTTGCAATAAAAATTAAACCTTAAAAAAAAAAAAGCACAAAAAAAGAGGGACCAGACACTGAAGTAGACAGGTGTTAAACACTAAAAAAAAAATAAAACTTAAAAAAAAAAAGAGTGAATCTGTTGATGATTTTACCTCCACAGGCCCCAGCACTGAAGGACTGCAAGGAAGAGGGAAGGCTTTTGACTCAGCCAAGCTGTTGAGGTAGGGAAAGACCACAGGACAGAGGACTAAGAGGTAGTGATACTTCTGGAGCGATAGGCTGAAGCTCAGGGATCCCTGCCTTCAGTGGCTCCCCACTCCCCAGAGCCTTTGCCAGGGCAGGTGGGTGACTTTGCCAGTGCAGGGCCCACTCTGGCGGGGCTTTCACCCAAGAGCCTGCCGCTGGTGTTGGCATTTGTACTTCCTTATACGGGAATACTTTCAAGCACATCTGTTCAGAGTCCTATCACAGAGAAAAGGACTTAGGAGTGGTATGTACTCAAACATCTGCCTGGACTTTCAGGCCAGGTTTGCAGCCGGGGGGAGGGGGAGGACTGAAATACGAGATGTTTCTTACTCATCTGCTTTGTTGACTGGACTAGGCTTTTGGATATCTGAATCTACTAGGGTGGGCTAGGATATGCTCTAATAACACACTCCAAAATCAGAGTGGTTAGAAATAACATTGACTTCTTGCCAAAGCCTGGGCCAGACTTTTGGGGGCTCAGCTCCCGGGAACCTATGCTGATGCTGTGTGTTGACGGCTTGGGGAATACACCTCTGGAAGGTCCCCATCCAACTCACCAGCAGACCAGGCAGTGCACTGTCCGTGGAAGGATGACAGCCAGGGACAGCAGGGGATAGCATCAGATCTCACAGAAACTGGTCTCTCCATAGAGAGACCTATGACCTGGGGCTTGGAAGCATGGGGACCAGGACAAGGGAGGCAGAAGGAGGACAGAGTCCATGGGTCAGGGATACCTGGAGTGTATTGAAATGCCTGTAGCACCACCAGCACCTACCAAATCCTAAGTGTGATTGTGGGGTGGGGTGGAAGCTAGAATTCTACTCAAGTTCTGCAGGCAAGTTTGCCACCACGTTTTTAATATGACTATTTCACACAGCACAAAGGCTAGAAAATAAGCTGATTGCCTAGTACCTGGTTCAACGCTATGCAATTTGCCACATCTGCTTACTGCTTGTGTGGATTTGGCTAAATTGTTGGCAAGGAAGTTCCAGATGTCACAGCACTTCAGCCCTGAAGATACCATACTGCCCTCCAGACCCCAGGGATTCAGTATCATCTCACAGTCCAGAAACACACTGCCCTAGTCCTCAACATGACATTCTAACCATTGCCATTCTAACCATTATCTGGCTGACTCCAAATGGTGTTTAAGCAAGCTGGTATTTGCATTTTCCCTCTGTGTGCACCTGCCATTGTTCCTGTATTAGTACAGATGTGCAAGGGTACAGGCTAACCATTTGGTGGTCCTTCTGTCATTCCTCAGAGGAATGTCTTCTTATGGAGGCTGATGGTCTGAGATAGTGGGGCATACCCTGGGCCATGAGGAATGTGTTGAGGGATGGTTGGCACTCCGTTATTATTTGTGTATGGTGCAATAGCGGTTTCCTGCTTGAGTTCGTAAGAAAGCAGCTTCATCAGGGATCATCGTGGAGGGTGGCGAGGAGCAGCATCGGATCAACCCCCAGGCCTCTGTGCTGACCCTGTGAGAGATCTGGATAGGGCGAAGCCACTGTCTCCCAGCTGGCTGTCTCAAAGGACACAGGCTCTGTCGCTGCAATGAGGGACCAGTGACAGGAACAGATTGGACCAGTGCAGCATCCTGCCATGAAGTGAAGATGACTGGGTGTTTTCTGGACTGCGTTTCCTACTGCGGTACGAGATGCAATGCGAAAGCCTTCTGTTTCCTCGGCAAAGTACCTTGCCAGCACTAGTGTACTTGTGACCCATTCTCCAATCCTGAAATCCTGTGTTCTTCCTGAAAACAACTGCCCGGACCCAGACTATAATGGGTGTGGACCCAGAAAGCCCAGCCCCTCAGAAAATCCCAAATAAATGTTAATCCCAAATGAAATGCACAGACCCCCCCAACCCCCCAATACTTGGCTCATTCCAAGGCATTTCTTACAAAGGTCAATGAAGAATGACACCAAGAAGGAATCCCCCAGCATTCCAGGGAGACCCTGACCAAACTACAGGATGCCATCTGTACTGGGCGCTTCTCCCCTAGACATACCTCTGTACCTGCATCCCAAGTCTTGGGAGCCTTTTCTGAAACTTTCCAGCCCTATTCCTAGCACGGGCCAGGCCACACTGCAGACCAGAGGGGTTCTCCTCATCCCTGCTGAGGTCCCAGGTGGCCTCTGTTGCAGCCAACTCTTCAGCTGTCAAACTCCGGGTCCTCTCTGGAATCACAGGCCTCGCCACAAAGGTAAAGCAACACAAAACAGCATTCCCGCTCATCACAAACCTTGTAAAATTTTTCTTTAGTGTGATTTGCATGTGAAAAACATGACAACCAACTTCCCAAAACACCAGGAAACAGGTTGAATGTGAATCTGGTTTATTTGCAGAATTTTACTTCACCAATGTTCATTTCTTCCTGTGTCTCACCACCGTATAAAACTTCATCCTTTGTATGGCCTTATAAAAGGCTGAACAGTGACTAAGAAGTGAGTATTGCACATTTAATGACTTCACTGGGAGGTACTGACGGGTACATTACATTAGACATGGGAGAAGGAAAACAGTTAAACTGCCTGATGAAGGCTCTGTCTCCACTTAAAGTGACTGTAAACCCTGAAGGAAGAGTGAATTCTAATTCTCAGTGCTCCATGAGATACTGCATCTGTACATTAAACAGTAAAAATACATTAAACAACAGCATTCCTTAGTGACTCATCATCCCCCAAATAGGAGCCACAGTTGAATTTGTTTTCAAGTTATCAACAGGCACCAAGAAGTTGTCCAGGGCCCAGCACAGTAGCCTAGCAGCTGAAGTCCTCGCCTTGAACACACCAGGATCCCATATCGGCGCCAGTTCTAATCCCGGCAGCCCCACTTCCCATTCAGCTCCCTGCTTGGGAAAGTAGTCGAGGACGGCCCAAAGCCTTGGAACCCTGCACCCGCATAGGAGACCTGGCTTCAGATCGGTGCAGGCCGCTGTGGTCACTTGGGGAGTGAATTATTGGACAGAAGATCTTCCTCTCTGTCTCTCCTCCTCTCTTTATATCTGACTTTGCAATAAAAATAAATAAATCTTTTAAAAAAAAAGTTGTCCAGAATGAAAAGATTTTAAATACTTTAAATACAAAGATACTTCAGAAAGTTTATGGCAAACAGAAATAGAAGCTTCTTTGGTAAAAAAAAAAATTTGAAATTCATGCATAGTTTTTTTTTCATAACACACAGTTTGTGACCTTTTTGAAAACTACCCACATGTATGGATTTAAACTATTTGTGCACCAATATAAATCTGCTCCATTTTTTCCCAAAACCTGTTTGAATTCTTGTTGTTGAAGTGCTCCAGGACACCCCGTGACTTTTGAGATGCACCAGAACCAAGTCAGTGCCGATGCCTCTGCTTCAACTGGCACTGCCCAGCTGCTCATGGACAATCACAGCAGGGGGCACTGCAAAAAATAAACACAGGGAACAACATGCGTCCTTCTCAACATTAGAGTTTCTATCTTGCTGAATAAGACAAAGTTAGCAGAAAAATGATTGACTAGCATCTCAAAAAAAACTGTGAAGCTGACCCCAAAGGGAAAGCAGACAGTCCTAACATTAAACAGGTCTGGGACACAGCTTCTCACTGCCCCAAATGTCCAGAGGCATGGCCACAGTACATGCACTGCTGTGGTATGACAGTAATCCAAGGACAGGGACCAGGACAAGGCAAGCGAGCTCTCAGCACATGAAGAATCCCACTGCTGGCACCTGCAAGTGAGCACCAATGAAACTTGTATTCTGGAAACCTTATCTTTGTGTTCCCAGTTTGGGCCTTTTTTGGGTAACATGGACTAATGTGGGTACTTTCCCCAAATACAGTTCTCTTAGACTTCACAGTAGAAGAAAATTAACTGAAGACTCTATGGCACTTATCCTGCAGAAAACTCAGGGGTACACTCTACAGACGTGATAAAAACTGAAACTGAAGACCCATCTCGAGGCAGGGTGGGGCAGGAGACCACCCCCAGCCTGGACTGCTCCAGGCAGAACCCTCACCAATAAGCCACGGAGCCAGTGACTCAACAACCAGATCTACAAACTGGCGGCCTGGGTACGTCCAGCAGGAGTTGGGGGTGGAGGAAGCCGGGGAGGTCTCCCTCCACAAGAGGAATTAATGAGTTTTAATGGCCCCTCTGGTTTGAAATATCTGTGGCCTTAGGAAATCCACTTCCTGTCCTAAAGAAATAATGGTAGGAACAAACACCTGATGAAAAACTATCACCCACATTGAAAAGGAAGAAAGGCACGAGCACTCTTTAACTTGAATAATGTGAACAGACTGACCTCTGCAACGAAAGGGGAAGAACAAGGCGCTTGTTACTGCTTGAAAGGTTAGGCTGGTCTAGGTTTCCATTTTATGAACTAGATTTTTCTGAAACCCACAGAAGCAACTGAACTGGGCTGGAGCGCAGGGACCTGGAGGTGTTCACTGACTGGACCAACACACTGATTGCGAAGCTGAGGAATAACTCATGCCACCAAGCTGAGACCCCAAGAGGAACAGCTTTGGGAATAAATCCAGGGATGTCCTGGTACTACCCGCCATCACATCCTGCAAGACCCACTCTCTAACAGAGACAGCACCACCCACCCATCCATGGTGGATGGATCAGACAGACACTCAAGGCTGATCCCATCCCATCTGAGTAGGCTGGGGTCCAGGAATGGAGAAGCTGAGAGATCCAGACATTGCTTCCAGAATGTTGGCAGACATCATCATCTGAGCTGGATGCCAGCGCAGGCCACTGTGCCAGACAGCCTAGAGTGGGCAACAGTTCATCTTCCACGTTGCTTGTCCCACAAGACCGGCCTTGGTCCTGGATAATTCCACTATTGACATGCAGCTCCTGTCGCTCTCTCTCTGTGCATCTGTGTTCTCTGGAGACCCGTTAGCCCTGAAAGCAGTAGGCAGGCCGGGGTGTGTGCTGTCCCACTTTTCCAGGAGCCCACAGGGGAACTGCCATGTTCTGCACCAGTCAGTCATCAGAGCACTTTCTTGGCCCAGAAAGTAAACATGAGGGAGTGGAAGAAGACATCAGGCTAAAAACCAACATCAATCGTAACAACCGCCATACTTGACAAGGTGTTGGGACATCTGGATTCACAGCGTTAACAACCAGAGGCTGATTTTATTTTTCATCATTTTTACAGATCAAATACATTATAAATATTATAAACTTTCAAAAACTAACAGATTAGTCATAATTTTTTTTAAATGTGCACAATGTCACTGAGAAACTTCACAGTCTAGGAAATCAATAATTGTCTCCTCCTTAAAAAATAAAAATGGCACACAAGCTATTTCCCATTGTTACACCATTGTTGCCACATCAGTCGATTC
Source organism: Ochotona curzoniae (assembly GCF_017591425.1). Taxonomy (NCBI): domain Eukaryota; kingdom Metazoa; phylum Chordata; class Mammalia; order Lagomorpha; family Ochotonidae; genus Ochotona; species Ochotona curzoniae. Next base: position 18,533,690 of record NW_024466218.1, read on the forward strand.
ACAGCTCCTACAAGCCTCCGCCCATAGCTAAAGGTACCTGAGAGGCCATCACGGCTCTGCTGTCCCACGTCCCTGTCTCCCCACTAAGAGCTCCCATGGCCACTGAGACCCTGTAGGTAAGTGACTTGTGTCCAGGCATTGCCCCATAAGCAGAACCGAACCAACAAAATCCATGCTGAGCCAAGAGAAGTGTGAATAAGAGGATGACAGCCCTGCTGCTCGCTGCTGGGGAAAACACCACAAGCATGAAAATGGGCACAGCACAAGGCAGTACCAGCACCAGGCCATGGTGATGAATGGGAAGGACGTTAACAGAAGGCATGTGGCTCCTGGACAACAGCCAGACTCCAGCAATGCTCCAGCCCTGCCTGCATCCGAGTCTACCGTGGAGGGAAGAACGGCAGGGAATGCCCAGCAGGGCCTCTGGTCTCCCCATCTCTGAGGGCCCTTTGGAAATCAACTTGCAAAATTCAGTGTCAAACAGGGGCAGCTGAGTGGTGTGAATAAGGGAATGGAGGGATTGTGGTGACTGAAGTCATCCCTGACTGCACTCCCCTTCCTGAGGACCAACCAGAACTCTCTGCCCAGCGGGCACAGCACAGACTGCCATCCAACCCTGATGGGTGACTCGCTTTAACAAACTCAACATTTCTACCTCCCTTTTGAGAGAAATGCCACAACACTCCAATGCAGGTGCAATTCCCCATATTTGAGAAACTCAGGCATTTTCAAAGGTGAGTTTTTACTTTGGAGGAACACAAATTGGGTGGGGCGTAAAAGCAAGAGCTTCCCATGATTCCTGGAGTCTTGAGATGCTGGGGGCATTCAGCACTTGTAAGATGTTCCATACCCATGTGCAGCTTCAGAAGTTTCACTTGAGGATAAACGTAAAAGCTAAAATGCTCCAAGAATGCTTTAAGAGCTAAGCCAGACACATACACACACACACCCCAAAACTCCCTGACGCCTCCCAACTTGCATCTCACTCAACTACTTCTTAGCTGATCTGACCGCCAGATCAGAAGTGAAGCCAGCAAAGAACAGCAAAGTTAAATGTAAACATAAACAATAACAAGGTTTTTCAAGAACCTCAAGGTAACTATCGGATGTTGTCCAAATAATGCACTTCTGGATACAGACTGTTAACAAGAAGGGCCAGGAAGTTTCTCCCATCTTGGAGGCAATGGCCAGGATGCTTTATAAACTGGGCGGCTTGCAGGATCTGGTCTTGGTACTCAATGTACTGTTTACTCAATGTCATGGATTCAAGAGCACTCAGAGCCTAAAAGACAAGAAAGACAGAGCGGGGCCAGTGTTACCACCATAGTGAACATGAGATGATGGCCATGGGTGCAGCATACTCACTATTAACACCTTGGTCTACTGCGAGCCTCAAGCTCAGAACACCTACAGAAATTTGAGCTAGCCACTCACAGGGAAGACCAACACCCCAACGCTTTCCTGGCCAGGAGTTGTGATGCGGCCAGACCTATCTTACTGCTGGACTTTCCCCTCATCACACCTCTTTCCAAAACCTGCCTCACCTCATCTTTGCTGCCAGCTCACACGGGGGGGGGGGGGTGGCGGGGGGGGGCCTCCTGCCTACCAGCTCCCTCTGCCCAAGGGCCATGGGACAATCACAGGCACCAGCTGCATCTCATCCACGCAAGCGCCATTCCATACGCTGCTGGGCTTGTTCTCATGCTACAGAACAAGGTCTTGTGAAACCAGCCGACTGTTTGAAATGCTGAAGAAACCTGTGAGCAATGGGTGCTCAGAGACACTAAGGTGGCAAAATGGTGACAAGCGTAAAGGCCACATCAAGTGCCTCCCTATTCTGCTGAGAACTAACAGGTGAGATGTCCTCACAGCTCTCCTTCAGAGGAGTACAGGAAAAGTGTGCTTTGATAAGTCATTTTAACTTTTGCTCCCTTCAGAGTAGAGGAGTCTACAAGGAGAAAATAGAGACCCTGCTTTATTTTCTAACTATTCAAGCTCACCCTCCCCAGTAACGTGAGCCAGCTGACCTCCCTCCTGGGACACACCAACCTCACCCAAGTGCTCTTACCATTTCACAAGCACCATAGCACTAGATAATATATATTTAAAGATAAAATTTGCTTGGTTCACAGAGATTTTTTTTTTTAAGGATAGCAAGTAAACTGGAGGTTCAGAAATGGCATAGTAAACCAATCTTCTACCTACAGTTTGAGAATCCCATATGAGCACCACTGCTCCACTTCTGACTCAGCTCTTTGTTGATGCACTGGGAAAGGCAGCAAAAAATGGCCCAAGTCATCAGGCCTGTGTCTCCACATGGGAAACCCAGAGGAATCTCTAGGTTCCTGGTTTCAGACTGGCCCAGTTTTGGCCATTGTGGCCATCTGGGTACGCTTAACTTGAGTAGCAAGTTAAGAGCTCTGTGAACAGAGGTCAAACTAAAACAAGCATGAGTGGGAACAAGCACTCCTACAAACCAGTGTTCGCCCTGTGCCTCCTGCACTGCAGACAGGGGAGCAGGAGATACCCCAATAGGAGCATTGGCCACACCACCTGTCTGCTTCTAGAACATTTCCCAGAGCTACCATTCTATCTACATCAACAGCCAACATGAGTGCTCACCTTCAGATCTACCAAGAGTCACTTCCTTGGCTCCCAGTTAAAATCAGCCGCTTTCCATCTGTCTCAACTGGGGCTGGCTGCATCTTCTGTGCTACCTCAGCTTTCAGCCCTTAGTCTTTCACAGGTAAGTGTACTGTCTCTTATTACCCCCCTACAGGCTTGCCTATAGCCTTCCTTCTTCTACAATGACAGTAACAACAGTGTTCTAGATAAAAACATACCAAAAATGGGCTCAAGACTGCCCTGGGCATGTGTGCCCCTCTGAGCACCAAGCCATGCACGGTATACACAGGCTGGAACTACCACCTCGCCAACTTCCAGGCAGGGTGTGCTGCAACCTCTGCCATGCCCAGGAGAAGGCTGTGTGGACTGACCTGCTGAGCTTTGGCAGTCAGATGCAACTCCGAACCGGGCTTCAGTCGGATCTGATCTTCTGTAGGAATCTGGACTGAAAGGAATGCAGCTAAGCCTCGGGCAACCACTCGGAACCTTAGGGGTTAGAGGCAGGCAGAAGGAGGAGCTGCTATTTAAGTCAGCATTTTACATAAACACATTTCTACATCTACTACATTGTTAACCTCTTCAGGAAAGTCTCACACCTCATCAACAAGGACCTTGGGTCCCCTCTTCCATTACAGCATGCACTCAATGCAGACATAGTTCAGCTTCAAGAATGAAATGTCAGAGAAGGCATTTGGTGCAGAGTTCGGGTCACCACCTGGAATGCCTGAGTGCCTGTGTTCAACCCCAGCCCTGTTTCCAAGCACAGTCTTCTGCTAACATGCACCCTGCGAGGTGGGGAGTTAATACATCAAATACTTGGATCCCTGTCACCTATGTGGGAGTCTGGGGTAGGGCTACCAGTGCAGGGCTTGGCCTAGCCCTACCCTGGCTGCTGCAGCAATCCAGGCAGTGAACCAACAGATGGACAATCCATGTTTCTATCTCCTGTTTGTCTCTCTGCTTTTCAAATACAAATAAACAACAACCAAAGAATTAAAATATTGGTGGAAATGGGATAACAGGCTGCTGTGGGAATATAAACAGTGCAGGTGCTGTAGAAGGCCTGGGATTTCCCTGGACTCCCAGCACAATGATCAAGCACGTACGGGAAGCAGCACACCGGCTCATTACAACTTCACTTTATATACCATCACTGGCTCAGATGGGGGCAGCACTGTAACACAGTTAAACCTCCACCTGTCAGGCTAGCATTCCAAGTGGGTGCCAAGCAGAGTCCCTGCTGTTCCATTTTCAATCCAACTTCCCACTAATGCACCTGGGAAAACAGTGGAAGATGACCCAAGTGCCTGGACCCTAGCAGCCACAAAAGAAACCTGGAAGAAGCTCCTGGCTCCTGGTTTCAACCAGGCCCAGCCCTGGCTGTTGGGGATATTTGGGGAGTGAACCAGCAGATGGAAGATCTCCCTCTGTCTTAATCTGTAATTTTGTGTTTCAAATAAATAAAACATAAACCTTTTTGGAAAAAAAATCAACAGGGAAGTAAAGATACAAAGTCAAAATTTAAGAAATACTACGGAAAAATACTATTTGAACTTAAAGTTGTTTTAAAATGAGAAAGAAGGAACTTGCTTTCTTAGAATATAAACAGGTAATTCAGTTCTGATTTTTCTTCCCTTAGTTTTTCTAGAAAACCTACATGGAGAATCTCCAGAAGTTTCACATCCTACGCACAGCACAGACATCTGAGGCCTGTGAAGGAGAGCAGCAGCCAGCATCCTCACCTGTTAGACAAGGGCGACTTCCGGCCCAAGCCGATTGCCCCCAGGATCCCAGAGCTGATCCTCTCCTCGGCCACCACGCTCAGTCTGCTCTGAAGCGTCAGCAGAATTCGGATTACGGACTCTGTCAGGACTGAGTCATTCTGCTCTGTCTGTACCAGAGACAGCTGCAGGACTTGGTGCCACCACAAAAACAGCTTCGCTTCTTCCTGCATGGAACTGGGGGGTGGAGGGGGTGGAAATCAGAGAAAAGTGAAAGGAGTAGATTTCTCCCTGCTCCATGAAGCTGAATGCTCACAGCTGAAGATGAAATACAGGAGACAATCAGGACCATGACAGCTGAGGCCCAGCTGATCATGCAAATAAAACAAGACTGTTAACAGCTGCTGCTTATCAAACACACTGCATGCCAGACACTGCTTGGGCTTTCGTTCTCACGGAATGCTCACAATCCTAGGAGGTGGAGATACTTATCTCTGCCTCATTGACAAGGAAAACTCAATCTTGGTGCTTCAAAATTCCCATTTCAAACAATAAATGCAAAAACAAAAACAAAACCACACTGGGAAAACATGCCCTCATATTAAGCATCTTTGCAAAGCGAGTAGTACCGCACCTTGGATACACCTGCTCCACCCACTTGCTCAGGTTGAGCAGCATCTTCATCTCGTTCTGGAGAGTCTGCTCACTGTTCAGGCACTGAAGCAGGTAGACGTAGAGAGTCAGGTAACTGCCAAGGGTGAGACACTCCCTCAGAAATTCTTCTATGGTGAGCTCAGGGACTTGAAGGGACACCAGGATAGGGCCCCATCCTAAGTTCTGATTGAAGGAGCCTAAAAATATTAAGAGGAAACATCAAAAGATAAGCAAGGGATTGGGGGAGGGTGGACCTTTAGTGTAGCAGGTAGGACACCACTTGGGAGACCCACACCCCGTATCAGAGTGCCTGAGTTCAAGTCCTGGTTCCACTTCTGAAAGGAGCTTCCTGTTACTATGCAACCAAGGAGTCACAGGTGACAGCTCAGGGAGTTGAGCCTCTGCCACCTGGTGGGAGACTGTGCACTGAGGGCACTGAGGCAGGGACAAAGCTCCTGCACCTGCTTCAGTGGCCCAGCCCTCACTGCTCATAGGCATCTAGGAATGAGTGAACCACTAAACTGCTGGTTCTTTCTTTGTTGTTCAAATAAATAACAAATTAGGAACACATTTTTTAAAAAAGAGTCAAGAATAAAACTACTTAACTCTAATGCATCTTTTCATTTGAACATTCATGTGAGATATTTCTAACACTGGCCTCAGACAACACAAAAGTGAATGAAATGGGGCCTGGCACAGTAGCCTAGCAACTAAATTCCTCAACTTGCATGCGCTGGGATCCCATATGGGCACTGGTTCTAATCCCAGCAGCCCCACTTCCCATCCAGCTCCCTGCTTGTGGCCTGGGAAAGCAGAAGACAACCCAAAGACTTGCGATCCTGCAACCCAAGCGGGAGACCTGGAAGAGGCTCCGGATTCCTGGCTTCAGATCAGCATGGCTCTGGCCATTACTGCTGCTTGGGGAGTGAATCAAAGGACGGAAGATCATCCTCTCTGTATATCTGACTTTCCAATAAAAATATAAATTTTTTTAAAAAGTGAAATATATGTGATGCCTGTTCTCAGGGTTGCCACTGCAGGCTAAGAAACACAGAGTTGTATATGAAATGAATCCCTCTTCTCATCATATCATGATCATTAAAATTGCATGCAGACACGCTTCCAGTCATATAAGAGTTTTAGCTACAGGAACACTTTTAAATATGTATGTATGAACAGTTAGGCTTTCATAAGGTAAATAAATGATTACAACTCCTTGTGTATTTTTGCATATCAAAGCCTAGCTTGACATATGCATATATGTATATATATTTATCTTAGTAACACATGTGAAATTGAGACAGGGGAACTATCTGAATGGCTCTCAGTCTCTGGGGGAGGAGGATGGGCTGCCTGGTGCCATGCACAGCACCTGCAGGGGTCATTGGACCAGGATAGAGGGCAGGTCATGGACACATCCCTTCACGCCTTCCCACTGCCTGCAGGGTGACTGCCCCTGGCGACCAGAATTCAGCAGGGCTGTTCTGAGCAACACTGCATCAACAAGGTTGTTTCCAGAGCCTGAGAGTTTACAGAAAGTAAGAAATAAAAGGCAGACACACACTTGGCCTAGCAGTTAGGACACTTCACTGGAAGCCTGCCTTTCATATAGTTTGGGTCCAGGCTCCACTCCAGATTCGGGCCTCCTCCTGGTGCACCCTCTCACAGGCAGCAGGTGACAGCTTCAGTGTCCAGTTCTTGCCATCCATGCAGGAGACTCAGTATGGGTTCTTAGGTCTTACCTGTTAGGAGCATTTGGGGAGTGAACCAGTGGATGGGAATTCTGTGTGTGTATGTGTATGTCTCAAATTTTAAAAAGATGTTCAAAAAGAAAAGTAAAAGGGCAAGACGTCACCCCTTTATAAGTTTGAAAAGTGTAACAAAAAGCAATGCAAGGACATATGCGAAAACTCCCCTACCCAAAGTGACAAACAGGGGTAATTAACAGAGCAGATGATGACTACATAGACTGTGGTTTTGAGGACTGTGACTTGGCACGTGAGAAAACAAATCTGTCTATAGCAACAGGATGGCTCTTATATGCTGAGCTAGTGTGAAATGAGTCAGAGCTGTCCTCCCATGAAACACGTGACCACTGGGCAGACATAAGTAGAGGCTCTCATGCTAATTGTGGATATATACATAGACGTATATATACGTATATACATGTATCACATCCACAGAGCAGAGGTTAGAATGGTATAATCTCTCATTAGAAAGAGTCTAGAAAGGTCCTTCTTGGTGACAATGCTTCAATGTTCCTGGCAAAGACCAATGCAATGAGAAGAGAACTCCCTCTTACCTTCTTTGAAGTAGGCAGTGATGCAAACTTCTGTGGTCTCAGCCATGTGGCGAACGGAAGCCAGGCTCTGGCAGGCTGCTGTTAGCAGGGGCAGCACCATCAGCCCATGCACTTTTTGGCTTATCCACGTGCAGATGCTGCCCCGGAGGAACTCGGCCGTCGGAATGGTGGCACTGTTCATCATCATCAGGACTTCCATGAAGAGGCTGCTGAGCGCCATGTGGCGCATCCGGCTGTCCAGGTCTGCAGAGAGCGGGAGGAAGGCGGAGAACAAGGGGTCAGAGTGCATCCATTTTAGCTGCTCGGTAGCAGATTTTTAAATTGTAGCACTGCCCACAGAGAGCGGAAGGCGGGCTCTGGATGGTGTTTGGCTTTTACAGACAGGATGTGGCACACTGAGAACATGAGCAAGAACAATCGCAAACCCCGGGGCACAGCAGTTCTTCAGGCATCCATCAAGCTAATCCGAAAAGGCAACTTACTTATCAGGACGCACCTAGGCAATCCTTATTTCCCAGATGTCAACTTGGTAAACTACTTAGCAACAGCCCTCTCCAGGCCCACCACTGCCATCCTTGTTCTGGGGTCATTTACACAGAATAAACGCAATGGCTTAAAATACAAAAGGAAAAACCTTTGGAAGGGTCCTAACTGCCAACTTCTCTTTGTTTTTTAAATAAGAAAGATTTGTTACTATAGTTCTTTCTAGAAAAAAATCAGAAAAGAGTAAAAAGCAAAAACAATGAGCAAATACATTTTAAAATCCTATGCAAATGAGTCAGAAACAGTCACTGAGACGGACTCGGTGCCTAGCAGCCCTCTGGGTTAAGAACGGCTATCTCTGCATTTCAACTAAAGGGAGATTTTCATTTATTTTTTTTTAAAGATTATTTGTTTTTATTAAACAGATTAGCAGAAAGAGCAAGAGACAGAGAGAAAGATCTTCCATCCATTGATTCACTCCCCCAAGCAGACACAATGGCCAGAGCTGAACTGATCCAAAGCCAGGAGCCCGGAGCCTCTTCCAGGTTTCCCATGTGGGTTCAGGGTCCCAAGGCTTTGGACCATCCTCCACTGCCCTCCCAGGCCACAAGCAGGAAGCCAGAAGGGAAATGGAGCAGCCAGGACATGAACCAGCGCCCATATGGGATCCTGGCACATGCAAAGTGAGGACTTTAGCAACGAGGCTACTGTGCCAGGCCCTTCATTTATGTTTTAAGAACAACTTACAGGAATAAATTATGGCACGAGCCTCTCCTCCAATAGATCCCAGCTTTCCTTCTGGTTCAATATCCACAAGACCAGCAATTGTTCCACCTTATTTGAGCCCACCGTTCTAACTATGAACCTAGAACACCCTTCTCCTCTTTCCCCGGTCAGTCCATATTAAACCTTTACAGCCCAAACACATATGATCAACCTTAGAACAGTTTTACCACAACTATTTGCTGAGTTTTCTTTCTTTCTGCCAGGACATGAATCAGCAGCCAAATTGGATCTCAGCACTTGCAAGGCAAAGATGTAGCCTCTGAGCCATCGCACCAGGTCCACTTTGCTTAAATAACTTGTTATTGTTTACTCAAATAATTTGTTTAAATAAGAAATAAATTCCAACTTACAGCCAAAAACACAAAGGATGCTACTCACTAGGTCTCCTGTAACCCTAATAAACCACCCACCTTAGTTTAGTTTACCTCATGCCACTGTCTGCCAGTGTCAATCCTTACTTCAGTTCCCACTCACACCTCCCCCAGTGTCCTGACACCTCCTGGCTTTACAATGCCTTAAGCACCCAGGAATCCACTGACCGAATGCACAGGCTCTCTCCCATTGGTCACTCACCAGGTGGGTTAAAGACAATGATGTCGTCTAACAGCTTAGACATTTCCTGTTCCAGGACTGCAAAGGTGATTTTCCCATTTTGTTCCAAGGTGCTGAGGAACTGAACCATTTGATGAATGAAAGCCTGGCACTTTGGAACTGCATCCTGAAAAACCAACAAAAAGGACCATTTAAATGAAGCCAAGCAATGAGTGACAACGGATGACTGCTGGGAGTATGGCACTGCACTGAATGCTCACTGGGCAGAGTGAAGATGATGCATCAGAAGCTGCCCAAGGACCTCACCCTAAGCAGCCCGAGGGCCCGTGTCTAGGAGTATGCAACCCTGTGCTGACACTTTTTGACTCCTAGGCACACTCTCCCAGATTCAGCAGAACATGCCTCCCTTTTTCATTTACTGCATAATAACAACATTAAGTAAATTATAATTACTTGCCAGGAAATTTTCTGTTCATTGTTTGATTCAAGCCTCAAACTACTACATGAGGCAAGGTATTATTTCCAAATCAAAGACAAAACTAAGGAACTTGTTTGGGGTCAGAATGGTAGTAAGCTGGGACTTGAGTTTGTTGCCAAGGATCAGATGGTAAATGCAGCCCTCAATATTTCTGACCTCTCATCAAAATGGGACACTACCATAAGGGAAAGCTTAACTAAAGAGAGAAAAAACAGGCTACAAGTTCGAAGGGGTCACAGTATGAGTACAAAATGAGCCACTATCTTGTCCTCTGCGCAGCCAGCAGGGTCAAGAGTGACTTAGGAGCATTCACATGGCTACCAGCGTCAAAGAACACTCTGTCTTTGAAACCACCCTGCCAACTTACACAATGTTTCTGGCTATCAGCAGGAATGGAGAGGCCTGCAGACACTTTCAGGAGCTTCACAATTAACTCAGCAGAAGACTCCTTTGCCAGGATGATGGATGGCGGGTAGTGACTGCTGAAATACCCCAGCACACTCTTGTATGACATAATATCCACAAGATGCCATGAAAGTGAGCTTGTCTGTCCAAGGAGACTGAGTAAAGGTGAATCCTAAAGGTGAAACACACAATCTTTTAGGTCCAGAGCCCTCACATCCCCAGAAAGGCATGTCTCTAATAACCACTCGGATGAGCATAGCCAGAACACCAAGTTTCTACTTAAACAGGAGTACCCCCAGAAGTAACAACAGAAGTCTTGGCAAAAACAACTTAAGATTTCTGAGCCCTGCATGGTAGCCTAGTGGCTGAAGTCCTTGCCCTGCACACGCTAGGATCCCATATGGGCACTGGTTCCATATGGGATCCATAAGGCTGTTCCATTTCCCTTCCACTTCCCATCCAGCTCCCTGCTTGTGACCTGGGAAAGCAGTGGAGGATGGCCCAAAGCCTTGGAACCCTGCACCTGAGGGCAGGCCTGGAAGAAGCTCCAGGCTCTGGCTTTGGATCAGCTCAGCTCTGGCCGTTGCAGCCACTTGAGGAGTGGATTAGTGGATGAAGGATCTTCCTCTCTGTCTCTCTTCTTCTCTGTATATCTGACTTTCCAACAGGAATAAATAATCTTTATAAAACCAAACCAAACAAAGATTTTTGAGTATTCACAATGTAGTCTGCACAAGACACTGCTTTGGTAGTATATGCCAAAACTGGCCTCTATAGGACAGAACTAGACATTATTGAGATATAAAACAAGTTGATTAACATATTCTAATTTAGCATACTTCAAAACTAAATAAACATGGCATTATTTCTATATAGTCCACAAAACAGGCACAGAGTTGAAGGGTCATCTCACAAGCCATGCATCTACCCACACAGGTAGGGACGCTAAGAAAACAAATGAAGAACTGTAACCCCATAGAAACTGAAGTTCAGGGAACCCGGCCACATATGTCACCACCAGATCCCCAAACTTACTGGTTGGTCAACTAGTTCAACTTCTTTTGCCAACAGAATCATCATGAAAAGGAGGCAGACAATCATGCTCTGGGTTTCTGGAAGGGGACTGGGATTCCAGGCATCTGCGAGCACACTAACCCAATTGACCTCACACAGCACAGACCCCAGAAACAGGAAACAGCTCTTGGGGCTTCCTCGTTCTACCTAAGAGGAAACAAATCAAAATCAACATTTTGCTTTCTGCTGTTTCATGTGACTTCAAAATGCATATAAACCAATGTTGTAAATTACATTTTAAAAAACAACACCTTTTCCCCAGAGGTGTTATTCACAATCCCACCTCCCAGATTTATACTTAACACTTCACAATACTTTTCCTTCCATGTTTGTGTACATTTTTTTAAAATGACTTGTCTGTTCAGATGTCGTTAGCTGTTCCAATAGTTAACAGGAGAGGAATAACCTGCCCTAACACCAACCCAAGTGGAGAATCCCCACCGTGGGAGTCACCTGAGCCACAGGGAGGATGCATTCCCCAGATGTGCTGCAGCAGGACAAAGCTGAGATCTCTATGTCAGTAACTCCTAAACTTCAGCAAGCACCAGAAGCACCAGAGGGCCTACTGAAACAAAGACTACTGAGCCCGTGCCCAGGCGCAGAGTGAGAACGTGCATTTCTCAGAAGTCCCTTGGCATTGCTGTACTTTGAGAGGTACTACTTTAGGTTATTTAAGATTTATACTGACACTTAAATGAAATGTGGTATTTATGTCTTCACATCATTTCTATTATTTTGAAGACTGTAAAAATACTTCTATTACAGACCAACCTCCAAGCTACCTCTTATTAAGTCTATTTTAGTATTTCTACTCTGTTTAAAACAAAGCCAGTCACAAGCATTTCCTTTCAATATGAAGGCTAAGAGCTCTCCTCCACTTGCAAAATCTTGACCAATGGAAGTTAGTAACGATTCACTTCCTCTCATTCCTGTTATTATAATATGCAAGCTAATAATTCTCTTCCCCTTCAGAAAACAATTCTCCCTTCCTCTACATAATTTATCCACTACCCTCACCCTCAACCCTGAAAACAAAACAAAACAAGAAAGCAGACTACTTCACAATGTCAGTAAGAAACAATGAATTCAAAGATTCCTAGCTCCAGGCAGGCTACGGCTGCCCATCGTTAGAATAAAGCCTGTGGAGACACAGCATCTACAGCCTCCCTGAACAGAAGGCTCTGCTCCTTAATTTGTCATATAGCTAGGGTCACCCTCTTATTAAAACTGTCTTCCAGCTCTTGGAACAACTTTCTTTCATGTGTTCCTGATGGTGTTATCTACTTAAGACCTGCTTCACATTGTAAGCCTAGCCATGAAATCATTCCTGAACTCTACTGTTCTAGAACAACTGCCCTCTACTTTCCTTAGAGTTCAGCTACAGGAGAGGATGACAAGGGCAACACCAGGTACAGTTCACTAATAGTCATAAATAATTGCAAATACGTATCAACTGAAGCACTCACGGTTTTCAGATAATAAGTGAGACATCAGAACATCCAAATAAACAGATAACTATGAACAAACGAAATGAAACTACTGCAAAAATCTGAGACAAGATCATGACAACAACAAAAAGCTTCTTAACATAGAAACTTGGAGCTGGCATTACAGCGTAGCGGGTAAAGTCACTACCTACAACAGATATCCCATGAGGGCGCCTGTTTGAGTCCCGGCTACTCTACTTTCAATACAGCGCCTTATTAATGGCCTGGGAAAAGCAGCAGGAGCTGGCCCGACTACTTAGGTCCCTGCCACCACGTGGGAGACACGGAAGAAACTCCTGGCTTCAGCCTGGCTAAGTCCTGGCCATTGTGGCCACTAGCAGAATGAATCAATGGACAGATAATATCTCTCTCTCTCAATCTCTCCCTTCTCTCTCAAATAAGTAAATAAATGAATCTTTTTTAAAAAGATTTTTTAATCATAGCAACAAAAATAGCTCCAAGGCCCAGCTTTGGGGTGTAGCATGTTAAGCCTCAGCTTTGAGACACAAGCATCTCATATTGGAGTATTGGTTCAAATCCCAGCTGCTGGGCTTCCACTTCAGATCCAGCTCTCTGCTGATGTGCCTAGCAGGGAGAGGGAGACTGTCCAGGTGCTGGGGCTCCGGCCACATACACGGGAGACCCGGATGGAGCGCCTGTCTCTGTGTGCGTGCATATACAATTACCCTTGTTTAGCTCTCTCGCTTTGCCTTTCAAATAAATAAACCTTTTTAAAAGCAGCTTCTAATGCCTAAGCTACACCATTTTTCATAACCATTGTTTCTTTAGCAAAGATGCACACCCATTTATTGGCACTCTTTTCCAGGTCTTTATACAACAGTGATGTCTCACAGGCTAGTACAATGAATTCCATGTCTGACAAGCTAATTATTCACTTACATAACTGCAAAAAGAAACAAAAGGCTTAACTACCAACTATTATTTGCTTTACTAGAACATTAACTAGTCATTCTAACAACATCAACCTAGGAGAACATGCATGTATACCAAGAGCAACCAAGACTGGGCATGACCAAGTTAGTAAATTATGTACTCACACAATATAATTACTTAAGTTTACGACAAGCAAGTTCTGGATAAAATTTTTCTCTGGGCTTTACAAATGGTCCTAAAGATGCTTTTCAATCATCCATTGACATTCAGAACTGACTGCCAACAGCAGCAGGTCTTCACAAGTACCGCCAAAGTAAATGCACTGTATGCCCACTTGCCCTCAGCATACCCTGCCTTGTGGGCAACGGCTACAGCTGCTCCCAAGCAGCTAGCTTTGCCCAGGCTGTGACTCATTGTGCAAAGAGGCTCACTTTGAAGAAGGCTTCCATGAGCGTCTGGTCAGGGTGCAGGTCCTTCCAGGGGAGCCTCCGATAGGCGCTGTGGAAAGCGTACAGGATGAACTCTGGCATTTTGGGGGCTGTACATGTTTCACAGTAGTGCATCAGGTGTAACCGAAGGGCTCCCTCATCACCCGGCAAAAGCTTATCTAAAATTTAAGAAGATAAATAGCTGAAGATCTTTGGTCTATCTTTATATAGATTGCAAGTTTGTTGTGAAAGCTAAACACTTAAGTTTCTAAATACATATCTAATTTTAAAGATTTTCATGTGCCAAATTAATAATAAGGAATGATAGTTTAACTAGTAATTTCAGTAGCTATAATGAGCCAATTTTATGGGAAGAAATAGTTGGGGTAATAAGTTTCTCTACAAAACTTCTAAATGCATGTTTCTAACTCAATATTCACTTCTACAATCTGCTGCCTTTGGCATGCACGCATTCTCATGTACTGTCTTCAGAAAGCACTGACAGTCCTCAAAAGTATATATTTCAGAAATTTTTCCAAAGATGATACACAAATGGTCAGTAGTTACATGAAAAAATGTTTAATAGCACCACTAGCCATTATGGAAATGCATATTAAAACTACAGTAAGATTCCATGTCATACATGTTAGAATGGCTTTGACCAAAATCATGAAAGATAAAGAGTCAAGAAGAGTGTGCAGAAAAGGGAACCTGCTCACTCTTGGTGGGAATGTAAATCACTCTAGCCAATATGGAGGCAGGTACCTCTGAGAAACCCGGGCTAGACAGTACTTAAAAGGAGAATCACTTCAAATTTTCCATAGCTAAAAAACGCAGGACAACCTTACAAAACAGAATAAAAGGTGCAAACTTAATTGTAAATAGTTGTATTAGTGAAAATTCTTGGGTCTTAAGTAAGGCATCAGGTAACTCCTTACCAACTAAAGGAAAGCATAGATAAGTCTGACTCAGGGGCTGTGGGGAAAATGAAACCTGAGCATCTTCCCACCTTGGAATTTCCTGTGCAGAGAGTCCACCAAGTCAGCGAACAGCTGCACGATGCTCGAAGCCAGCACAGCATCACTCTCCAGCCAGGGGTAATGTCGCTCCTGGCTGCTTCAAAGAAAAGAACATAATGCCTCAAAAGGGAAGGACTGTGACTGACTGACTCCTGGCAGCAGATTTGGGCTGGTCTGAGTTCTACAAAACTGTATAACATACCCTAGCATATACCAAGACCACTTCAAAGGGATCAACTCCTTCAGGTGACATTAATTGTGCAATTTAATTTCCTCTCTTTCCCACCTTGCATTACAATGCAGGAAGCTTCAGAAGCACACTCCCAGGACTCACAGTCCATATCACTGCATCACTGTGTGCACGTCATTACACCATGGCACCTGATTTGAAGAAGTGTGCTTTCTAAATAACCCTAAATTAGTAGCTTCTTTATGGCCAAGTTATGTCCTTTAACATCTTGACTGGATCTCAAATGTCTTAGGAAAATACTCAGATGTGACTTCAACAGATTTTTCCACCAAAGAAAAATAAATAAATAAATAAATAAATAAAATTCCATGTCAGTAAGATAACTAAAAATTGACACGAAGTAACCAAAGAAATTATGTACTTGAATTCAACTTCTGATCCAGTGTAAAAATCAAGTTTCATTAATTCTGCTTGGAAATAAATACACAGCCGGCACTGTGGACAGCAGTCTATTGTTTCAGATACTATAAACCCTGAAGCCAGCAGATGACTCAATAGTCCTCCAGTGGTACATCGACTCCATGCAATACTACTCAGCCACTAAAAAGAATGAAATTCTACCATTTGCAACAAAATGGCCCCAAATAGAGAAGATTATGCTCAGTAAAATAAGCCAATCCTAAAAGGACAAATATTGTATGTTCTCTCTAATATAAGGCAACCTCCATGCAAAATGCAAGATCAAAAGACACAAACATGTATATACATACACTCAGATAGAGTAACTAGCACTCAGTGTATGGTGCAGCATGCATCCCTACTCCTGATGAAAAGATGGACTCCCAGTGAAGCTGAGGCTGTGCTACTGTCAAGTTTATAAAACTCCTGACATTCACCTAGCCATCTTACGAAAAACTGCTGCCTGTGTACTTTGAGCAAACCACAGACTCGTCATGCAACTCCTACATTTGGACAACTCCACATTTCTGGGTATTGTGAGTCTCCAGGAAATAAAGCTTTTATTTGATTACAGAGATCCAGATTTAAAGGGAAATTCCCACTCAATACCCTGATAGTGAACTCACCTCCACATGTAAACCCGAAGTAGTGTAAAGAAGTTGTTAGTTTCTTATCCATGTTGTATTATCAAAACCTAAGAGAACAGTACCCATTTTCCTGAAATTAAGTCCTCAACAATCCTTCAACTTCTTTATAAAGGCAAACTAGAAATAAGTATCCAGCATTTTTCCAAAAAAATGTTGAGACAACACCTCTGATAGTCCAGACTAACCCATCCACAAAAGATGTCTGAAGTTCTGGAAATACACATTTTTTCTAAGTTTAAATATAGCTGCATAATTAGAATTGTGAATTCACCACATTTACCAAATCCCAGAAGAACTTCAAGACAACAAACTTCCAAGGACTCTGAATCTCTGCAAACCTGTTTACCTTTCACTGTCCTCCAACACCAGGACCCACGGCTTCAAGAGCGCGACGATGCGTGAATGCAGGGACCTCAGCACTAAAAGAGCAAGATTTCAAATACAAAAAATAAGCTGATCCTAGCACTGTGGTAATGGGATGTAAGACCCCATTTCTTATCTGTATATTCCCAAAACCATGCTGATATTCACCAAAACAACTTGTGCAAACTTAAGAATAGCTGTGTTTTCATTTGCTACAAACTCATTTCTATGAATTGAAGGAGAATTTGTATTATTATGACACAGTGCCATGGTAATTGCACGGCATGTATTTTTTTCTAAGCTAAGTGACTAAACATCTGTAACCTTCCCATTAGCCAGATAAATGCCCGGAAGAAGGGATTGGAGGCAGATAGCTATCTCTGTGCACCTGTGAGGGAGGGGCACACAAGCTGCAGCACGCAGCCCACACTCCCTGTGTAAGTCACAGATGACACACATGTAGCGTGCAAGTGTACTATATATCTTCCATTTCCTGTCCTTGACACTTGCTATAAATCTCCTAGTGAGTCTACTCAAATCTTCCTAATGGAAGGTCAGAACAACTCATTCACACTGTACTAAAAGCATAGTACCTGATTTGCTGCAAACAGATGGATCTTGGGTCAACGAGGCCATTTCTGAGTCAATCAGCCTTTTCACAAGATAGCCTAAGAATGTCCTCACATCAGCCACATAAGGACTCCATTTTGAGAATAAACCAAAGCTTTTGAAGTCCAGTTTGGATAATCGAAGTTTGCAGAAAAAGTCTGAAAGCCATTGTATTGTCTCTACCACCTGAAAGAGACAATCAAATGCTTACTCAATGTCTTTTTCTTTCTAAAATTTATTTACTAACTTCAAAGGCAGAGTGACAGAGGGAGAGACAAAACACAGAGAGGAGGAGGTTTGCTTGTTTTGTATGAATATCACATTAACATGAGAATTGTGTTGTAGCGATTACCAGGCATTGGCTGTGACCCTTAGAATCTACTAATAAATTCCTTTTGAAGAGAAAGAGAGAGACAGAAAATGAGAGATATCTTCCATCTCTGGTTCACTATGGAAAATGGTTACAAAAACTGGAGCTGGACCAGGCTGAAGCCAGGGAGCCCATCTGGGTCTCCTACATGGGCAGTGGGAACCCATGCACTTGAGCCATCAGCTACAGCTTCCCTTTCACATTAGCAGGAAGCTGGATCACAAGTGTGAAGCAGCCAGGACTCGAACCAGGCACTCCAACATGGCATACAGGCTTAGCATCCCAAGTACAGGTTAGTCTGATGTGCCAGTGTCCACTCGAGTGTCACTTTTAGCAGAGTGGTCTCACAGTGTATGAAGGGAGTACAGTAAGTGTTCAATAACAGAGTTGCAAAGATAGAATGCATATGGAAAATCAATCACCGCGTTTACAACGGTTTTTGTTTTTAAAACAATATAACCATTATTTCAAATAAATTCCCATGTGATCCCACATAGATAAAAGCTGACAAAACTGACTGGCTGAAAGGACACCTCAGAGAAACTCAACCAGTGGAGTCAGGGATGAGGCAGCTACATCTAGCTCAGAGGAGTTCCCTGGCAGAAGCACCTATCAGCCTGGACGGAGAGACAGGAAACCAGACTTTTGTGGCCCCTGTAAAGGAGGCACAGGGGATGAAATGGACCAAGAAAGAAACACATGGGTTCTTACAAAGTGCAGGGCCCAGTGTGATGGCTTAGTAGCTAATCTTTCACTTCGCAAGCACCAGGATCCCATATGGGTACCAGTTCATGTCCTGGCTGGTCTGATTCCCACCCAGCTCCCTGACTGTAGCCTGAGAAAGCAATGGAGGACAGCCCAAAGCCTTGAGGTCCTGCACCCACAGGGGAAATTCAGAAGAAGCTCCTGGCTCCTGGCTTTGAATCAGCTAAGTTCCAGCTGTTACAGCCACTTGGGGAGTGAACCACCAGGTGGAAAATCTTTGTCTCTCTTTGTCTATGCAAATCTACCTTTCCAACAAAAAATAAAGCCTTAAAAAAAAACACAGATAAAGCACAACAACAGTTTTCTAGATAGGATATTATTCAAAAGCAGCTCTTTAGGCCATTTTAAATGTGCTGCAACTGTTTCAAAAATAGACAGGAGGGGAAGTGGAAAAGAAATGTATAAACAAGACACACCTGTTCCTCTGACAGTAGAACCTGTGAAGAGGTTTGAAGCACGTTGCTCTCTGCAGACGCTGTCCCCTGCTGGCAGCTTGGGGCACAGCAGCCCAGGACTCTCAGGGTGGCTTTCCAGCACTCGGGACTCAGCAACTGCTCTGCAGAACCTAAATGGCAGTGACAGAGACAGCATCAGCAACCCTCACAGCTTGCATCAGGCAGCTTTTAAAAAGAATGAAAACAAAGGTAAATATCAAAAACAAATCCACGGGACTTCCTGTGGCGAAGAGACAAAAGAGATGCTATTAAAAGAATGACCACCTGGAAATTTGACTACCTGTCTCTTTAACCATGACCCCAGCTGGGGAGTGAGTGTACAGATGCCATTCTCCTGGTTAGAGGGTAATAGCTACTTTTAGGATGACAGAAACAGTGGCAGCAGGGCAAGACAGACTAGAAAGACGGCAACTCCAGAATCTTCACTCTGAGCAAGGAGTCTCTTACTGTCCCCTAAAATTCTTTTCTTCCAATGAGTAAAACCTAATCCAAAACAAAGAGGCCACAAGCAAAAGCAGCCAGCCACCACAGACCAGTACTCCCTGTAGTTCTCTGCCACTGGCTAAACTCCCATCCTAGAGCACAGGAATGACACCTCCTGAAGCACCCTGCACACACAGGCGGCATGAGAATCCAACAGGGTGAGAAATATTTGCAGGACAAGTCTCACGGGATGTGACCAGGCCCATTGTCACATATCAAGCCCCAGGAGTCCAGGGGCCAATGGCAGGTCTGTGTCTGTGTCTGGTGAGTACCAGGGTCTGGACTTTCGAGAGGAACCTGAATCAAGCCATCAGAATGGGAGTCATGCAGACCTAGCAGACCATGGTGAAGCCACAGCTCAGCCAGGCTGAACAAGCGAGGCAGAAGAACAAAGGCTGGGACCCTGGGAAGAGCATGGCAATCAGGGAGAGAATAGAAGACAGGAGGCTGCAGGTCACAGAGACTGAAGTGTGCAGGCAGGCAGGCACGCAGAGTCAGAGAGATCTTCTATCTGCCGGCTTACTCCCTAAACACCCACAACAGCCAGGACTATGTAAGGCCAAAGTCAGGATATTAGAATTCGATTCAGGTGTCCCACGTGGATGGCAGGAACTCAAGTACTTGAACTGTGAACTGGTGCCTTCAGATGCACATTGACAAGAAGCCAGATAGAAAGCAGAGAGAAACTTGACCCTAGCTACTCAGATATGGTGCGCAGGTGTCTCAAGTAAGATCTTAACCACTGCACCAAACACGCACCCCAGTGTTACCAGTCTTACCTTTTAACTGAATTACTTTTCCTGGTAAGTATATACTTTCAGCTAAATACAAGTCAATGGTGATCTGCATAAACATTTCGGAATATATTTTAAATGCTTCACAGGGAAACCCAATATTTACACTTAATCAGATTTTGAGTGTTCAGAGCAAAAATCAGCTGTGCACATATTCATTGAAACGATACAAACCTATTCTCCTACCACTTTTCTCTGCCCAACCTGCTACTCGCCTCAAGAAGTCATTAAAACTTATAGTGTTGTGAAAATGAGAACCCATATAATGCAAGATCCTTCAAGGAACCCAGCAGTAGGGGCCACTTCCTTACCCATTAAACAAGTTCTATTAAATAACACAAAGGTCAGTTGCAAAACAAAATTTAATTTTGTCACTACATATATCACAGCATAAAGTTTCAGGAAAAAGTAACATCAGATTTTAGTAAAATTACTTCCTAGTAAAATTTCAAAAATAAAAAACATCACAGTCTATTTCTCCTCTAATCTCCAACATTCCTACAGAAAGGAGACAGGAATCATGTGAAAATGGAAACTTAAATGCTGATCTTTCCTTGGTAACTACAAAAACCAGTTATCATTATACAGAAGAAAATTCATTTTCAAAAAACCAAGGAGCTGAAATTATAGTGTGGAAAAAAAAAACTCTCAAAAAGATATGCACTAGTATGAACTACTGAGGAAGTAACTCGATACTGTCAAAAGATCCCTTCCCTCCCTGGCCAGACAAGTCACCTGTGGAGCACGCAGGTCCTTTCCCATCAGCCACACTTAGGACAACAGCACAGTCCAGGCAGGGTTGGGGGGCATGAGTGTGGGCTTCAAGAGCAAAGACTAAGTGCTGCCTTGCCCCATCAGGGCCCATTCTAATACTGGGGACAGAAAGGACCATTCTGACAGACCCCAATTTTTGAGCCAGTGTTCACCAAGCCCCTTAGGTTATGAATAGAGATTCTCAATTTCTGTATTCACACTGCTTTTATACTTTTGGGTGGCTTCCACAGGATGACCAGCATGACACTGAAGACTCACAGGGATGGAGTTAGGAGTTAGAGGAAGGCACTTACTTTGCATCAGCAGCCTGAGAATGTCACTGTAGTGGTCAGGGAACTGGTACAGCAGGAGGTAGGTCCAGTGCTTACAGAAAAGATTGAATGGCATCAAAATGTCTTCTTCTGGTTCAAGGCCCCAGGCAGTTAGTGCCAAATGAATGGCCTCCAGTAGCCTGGTACGATCAGACAGAGGAGGTTTCGTGGTGTTTAACCATTGCTTCAGATCAAACTAAAAGGAAAAGAAACAAGAAGCAGTTTTACTCACACTAGAACACTCAAGCAGAGAGAGCACCACGTAGACTTGCCTAACATTTGCAAATTTACACAAACTACATTCACATGCAACTACATAAAATGTCACAAAGGAAGTCAAGAGTCTATCAGTTCCCTATCTCAGCTCACAAAAATTCAGATTGTTAAATCCCAAACTATAAAACACATTCCCCTCCATTACAGACCAAAATCAGCCTCTAGTCCCTAAAATAAATGCCAAGATTGTACTACTTCATAAATGTCGGAACAATGTAATTGATGGCAAAATAGCTATTAGCTCTGGAATTGTCATCAAGTTAAATAAATTCACTGCTCTGGTCTAACAGTTAATATTCTATTAAAAGTAAGGACAAGGTAAATTGCTTAGTGCTCAGATCTGGCTAAATCCAAACATGACAGACTCTAAAATAACTCACTTATCAAACACAAGCTTAATAAGTTCAGAATAAATTTTTAAATGGACTGTACTGAACTACTATTTTTTTTTTCACATCTCTGCAGTTTTGAAAGATAGCTTGGGCACAAGGCTGTTTTCATACTGTGTGGATAAGAGTAACACCATCTCACCTGACAGAGCAAATACCCCAGCCCCACAAAGGAATAAAGCACATCTAAAGAGCAGGCCAAATGCATAACAGGAGACTCAGTGGATGGGCTCTCCTTTTCCATGGGATGGGAAATGCACATCATTTCTCCACTTCAATAACATCAGCACTGAATTGCATCTCACCTTGGTTAGCAGCATGAAAATCACATCACTGTTGTCCTCACTTAGGAACCGCACCACCTTCTCATAGAGCTGTATAAACTCGGCAGGTGCAGCATTGGGAGTGAAGAACGGGGACAAGAGGGAGCAGAGCCTTCTGTTCTTCAGAATGGTCTCAAGTACTTTCCTGCACTCTGATTTAGTGCCACTGATAAACACCTGGAAAAGTAGAGATAGTCATAAAATTCTCTCCCTTCCTCAATATTTATGTATGCCAAGTTTTAAGTAAATTAGGTGAACAGAACTTTTTCAGAACAGAACTTTTTCTGAACAGAAGTGTGAAAATTGTCAAAAGATACTTCAGCCATCACTTCTAATGGAGGCAATGTTACAAAGTATGGATAATCACTCCCCTGCTAGGCTGCAGATCCTACTGCCAAGCACGAGAGCCAGGGCTGGTGGCAGACCCAGGCTAGACAAGGCAACAGCATCGTTGGCACTTGTATGGGCCTTGTCTGTACACAGGGTTGGGCCAAGCTAAGCTGCAGCACACACAGGTGTGCACAAGAGCCAGATGGAATGTGCGATGGGCTAGACTATCACAGCATATGACACAACACACAAAAACTGGAGTTGGGGTTGGGCCTAGTAAGGGTTTGGGGGATTGTTCCAGCTGAGCCAAGGTACCAGCTGGAATGCATAAGGACTGCACCTGTGTAACCGGACCTGGGCTAGGTAGCAGCACCTATTAGTTTACATGACACATGGGGTTGGGGGTAAAACTGACAAGGCAGCTGCTCCAACCAGTATGTGCATTGGCTAGTCAAGTGACAAACTGAACCTGACCCTACACTGGCACACATTAGAGTCAAGTCTGAGGTACCCCCAGGCAAAGTTTCTTGGGGAACTCCCCAACTAGACACCTGGATTCAAATCCCAGCTACAGGGGAAAAAAATCAAGATATGTGGTCCAGCATTGGAGTGCACATATTAGGACTGGACCTCCTCTGCTGCTGATGCCTGTGCAGTGGGCAGCATGCCCTGATGCACACAGGGGACATAACAGCCAGCATATCTAGGTCAGCAGAAAACACTGACTGCTATGTCAAAGAAGGGAAAGCATAACTGGTTGGACTACTCTCCTGGATAAACTTTGCAGCAAGTGTCTGGGGCTGTGGATGCACTAAGGTGGACTTGGTCAGCCAAAAGACTTTGGAAAGATTTCTTCAACCCTGGCGCAATGAAACCAGTAACACCTCAGAACTATCAAAACCACTCAAGTAACACCCTCAGAACATTCTTCCCCACATCAGCGTCTCTGAAGCATCATCAAATGACTACCCCCCCATCCCCGGGTGCTAATGTAGTTTGACAACAAGGAGCTATTCCTTCCTCTTAAGCCCTGTGAACACAGGAGAAAAAAAACTGAAACGTTTGTCCCCAAAACCTTCCTCCATAGCTCAACCCTCTCCAACTTGGAGTCCCATATGGGCATGCATTCTTCTCAGCTATGTAAACAATATTAAAAGTTAAATAGGGGCCAGTGCAATGGCTCAGTGGCTAAATCCTCGCCTTGCACACTCAGGATACTATATGAGCACTGGTCCATGTCCTGGCTGTGTCACTTCCCATCTAGCTCCCTGTTTATGTCCTGGGAGAGCAGCGGGAGTGGGGGGTGGGGTGGGTAGGCCAAAGCCTTGGGACCCTGCACATGCATGGAGACCCAGAAGAAGCTCCTGGCTTTGGGTCAGCTTGACTCCAGCCACTGCATCCACTTGGGGAGTGGATGACAGATTTTTCTATTGGTCTCTCCTTTCTGTGAATCTGCCTTTCTAATTAAAATAATCTTTTAAAATAATAATAAAAAATAAAAATAACATGAATTTTTAAAAAGTATGGATAATCAATTAATCTGATTTGGACAAGCCACATGCAGAAAACTCAAGTTAACTATACTATCCAACATTTATAGGATTACTGGAGAGGAGCCAGCTTATGGTATTGCAGATTAAGCTGTTACTTCTGATCCCAGCATCTCAGATTGCACACCAGTTCCAGTCCTTGCTGATTTGCTTCAGATCCAGCTCCATGTTAAAGTGCCTGGGAAAACAGCAGGTGACAGCCCAAGGATTTGGGTCCTTACTATCCCAGTGGGCGATTCAGACTGGGCTTCCAGCTCCTTGTTTCTGCCTGGCCAGTCCTGCCTGCTGTGGCCATGTGAAGAATGAGCCAGCACTTAAAGATCCTTCTCTGTGTCTCTTCTCCTCTGTCACTCTGCCTTTCAAACATACACATACTACATAAGTATGTAAACTTTTTTAAAAAGTTTTTTAAAGTAACAGGGTAATTTACAACATGACTACCATGATTACTACACCGATTCTGCATGAAGTTAAGAAAATAAAACCTTTAGGTTACAGATTTATTATAATGTGCCTGTAATATCTAAAAATAACAATTACTGCAAATGCTGATCAAGACACAGAGAATAATAAGCATCTCTGGGCCAACAGACATAACTGCAAAATTCCTAGGAGGGGAGTGTGACAATACATAGAAGCAGCAGTCGTACACATTCCAAATATATGCTATTTATACATCAAATCCCTCTGACACGGCAATCATACTTCTTGGAAATCATCCTAAAGAAAATAGCTCAAAAAACTTCACAAACCTACACAAGAACAGTTGTCTCAGCCTTATAACTACCCATCAAAACACTGTATCCAGAGAACCCTGGATTGGTACACTACAACACATCTGTATCACAGGATATTCTATGTAGACATTCAATTTCATGGTGTAGGACTGTTTTTGGTAAAAGACGTGATGTCTAGGGCCTGGCGCAGTAGCACAGTGCTAAAGTCCTCGTGCCTTGCATGCACAGGGATCCCATATGGGTGCTGGTTCTAATCCTAGCAGCCCCGCTTCCCATCCAGCTCACTGCTTGTGGCCTAGCAAAACAGTCGAGGATGGCCCAAAACCTTGGGACCCTGCATTCGTGTAGGAGACCCAGAAGAAGCTCCTGGCTTCAGATCAGCACAGTTCCGACCGTTGCAGTCACTCGGGGAGTGAATCAATGGACAGAAGATCTTCCTTTCTGTCTTTCCTCCTCTCTGTGTATCTGCCTTTCCAATAAAAATTAAAAAAAAAAAAAAAAAAAGAAGTGATGTCTAAAAGATGATTTAAATGAAAAAGGAAGTTACAAAAATGGTATGTGACCACTTTTAAGTGTATCTACATTTATTCGGATACTTACACATATACCTAGTCAGATGTGTACATATAGACATAAATGAGAAATTATATCTATCATATAGACTAGAGAAATGATACATATCATCTATGTAAGAATGATATATTATGTTAACATATACACTCAAGACCAGCTATAATTAAAAAAAAATTGCCTATGTAATTAGCATCCCCAGTTAAGGATTAAGAGAAAATTTTATTTTAACTTTCTATACTATCTATACTGCTTATGAAAGGTATATGTTAATTTTCATGATGGGGAAAAATTTAGGGAAAAAATCTATTAAAAGACTGTCTGGGTATCAATTTTTCCTAAGTAGTCAAGAAATAAGCACTTGTTCAGTTAAACCTTGACATATTTTTCAAACAAGTGTCTTTCTTTTTTTTATGATACAGCGCATAAATATGCATGGGTACTTTGTCCTTGCCCTTGTTATACATATATACAGCTAAGTGTCAGCCAAGTAGGCAAATGAATGTTGAAAAGTGGCAACAGGGAAGCAGCCATGATAAGGCGAATGAGCTCTGAGTGTGGTCAGGAGATGAGATCCCATTTCAGCTCCACCATTCCCAAGCTCTACTCCTTGAACTTGTCACTTAACCTTTCATAGCCACACTGAGAATGAGATAAAATAATGAACTGGAAAATATTTTATAAATGATAACAAACTTCAGCACAGCACTAACAATGTATGATAGAATCAGGCACCTCCTCAGATCTTCAATATGAACACTCTCTAATCTGAGAAGGGAAGATCTATGCCAACATCTTAAAAAGGCACCAATTCCCAAGGACACTGACTTACATAAACCACAGAACTTAAGTCTGAAGTCAGTGCTGACAATATTTAACGGAAACCCTGTGGGGCCTCGTCGTATCTGAACAAGGCCGAGAACACAGAATAAGCTTACCTGCCCCAGGATGTCGATGCATGAAGTGAAGAACTGCCTCGTGGGAGGATGACGCTGTGTCTCCTCACTGACATAATCCACAACCATGAAGAAAAGGCTAATGCCGACCTGCTGAACCCCAAGTGTGGGCTGCAGCTTGTAGGCATTCACCAAGGCCCTGTGGGAAAACGCGGGTGTGACCGTGAGTCCATCCTCACAAGCGTGTAACATTTTCATGTCCCAGATAGCATCCCTAAGGGACCTCCCTCAACAGCCCTAAGAAACTGTCACTTCAGACATGTTTCCAGAGGCAGGCATGTATCTTCCAACTCTTAACTACCGCCAATACACAGCAATCAATGTATGCATCATTATTAAAAACAAGAAACTTATAAAAGGACTAATAACATTTTTACTTTTTAAATTTTTACTAAAATTTTCCACATTTTTCTTTAGCATTTTATATTCTTTATATGATACATAAATTTCGACATGAGAACCTTGGAGCTAGCATAAAGTCTCTGCATACAATACCAACAGCCCACATGGGCAACGGTTCAGGTCCCAGCTGCTCCACTTCCAACTCAGCTGCTAGAGGCCTGGGCAAAGCAGCTAGCGTGGCCCCAGCACTTAGGCTCTTGGCAATCTCGGGGGAGACCTGGTTCCTGGCTCCTTTTTCGGCCTGGTCCAACCCTGGTCGGTGCAGCCTTCTGGAGAATGAATGAGCAGATACAAGACCTTGATCCCACCCTCCATCTCTCTCACTGTAACTAATTATTAAAATTTTCAAACAAATAAATCTTTTTTTTATTTTTTTTTAAAGATTTATTTTTATTATTTTGTTATTGGAAAGGCGGATGTACAGAGAGGAGAGACAGAGAGGAAGATCTTCCGTCCCATGATTCACTCCCCAAGTGAGCGCAACGGGTTGATACTATGCCAATCCGAAGCCAGGAGCCTCTTCCGGGTCTCCCACGTGGGTGCAGGTTCCCAAAGCTTTGGGCCGTCCTCGACTGCCTTCCCAGGCCACAGGCAGGGAGCTGGATGGGAAGCGGGGCTGCCGGGATTAGAACCAGCACCCATATGGGATCCCGGGCGTGCAAGGCGAGGACCTTTAACCACTTGCGCCACCGTGCCGGGCCCACAAATAAATCTTTAAAAAAAAATTTTAAAGCAAGAGCCCTGGTTTCTTTAAATATCAAAATTTGAAACACTGACCAAGATTGAAGAAAAATATTTTTCATTTATTTTATTTTTATTTGAAAGGAAAAGTTAGAAAGAGAAGGACAGACAGACAGAGGCCTTTCACACCCTGGTTCAGTCTTCCAAAATAGTTGCAGTGGCCAGAGCTGAGTCAATATGAAGTCAGGAACCAGGAGCCTTCTCCAGGTCTCCTACACAGCTGCAGGAGTCCCAAGGCCTGGGGCCATCCTTCACTGCTTTCCCAGGCAAGCTGGATCAGAAGTGAAGCAGCCAGAATGAGAACAGGTGCCCACATGGAATGCCAGCAGTGTAGGCAAAGGCTTAGCCTACTATGCAATGGCACTGGCCCTGAGTACCATGCTAGAATAAAAATAACCAAAATTCTTAACACACTTCTAGTTCCTTTTCCAGTGAAATAAACTTCAACCTCTTGCTCAATCAAGAGCAAACTCAGAACCCAACCCCTTAAAGAAGTCAATGTCCCTACCAAACACCCTCTGTAACCAAATGTAGAGTCACCCAAAGAAGAAGGCAGAGAACCGGCCTCTCTGATCCCAAGCCACACTCTAGGATTATGGACACATGGCTGGTGTGATTAGGCCAGGCGCTCTGGCAGGAAACCCTAACAGTCAACAGCAGGTTCCCAACCACCCTTGGCAGCCCTGGCTCCCCAAAGCAATTATATGATGAACTCTGTTCAGTAATCAAACTGATAATGCTAACTTCCCAGGTAAATAGGCTTTGATACAAAACAGAAAATCTGACTGTATTTCAACATACTGAATCAACTCATAACTCAGAAAGCCAACACTTTCTATAAGAATTCTATGTTTGGTGGCCATAAAATCTCTGCCATCACAGTCAACTCTGTCATGAAAGCATAAAACACTTAGACATTATAAATAAATGTGAATGAATGCATATTCCAATAAAGCTTTATTTATTAAAAAAAAATGAAGAGCAAACCAGGTTTGGCTGAAAGACCACAGCATGCTGATCTTGGCACTAATTTAATTAGCACATGCCCAAGAGAGAAGTCGCACTTATGACCAGTATTCAGAACAAAAATTATATTTTAAATGACAGCATCAAAACTTACGTGATGAGGTTCTCTGCATGCACAGCAGCTTCGACCACATTAAGTGATGGCGGCTTTGATGCTTCTGCTTGCAACTGCTTCACTTCTTTTCGCAAAACCTGGAGCTGCTGGCTAACTGCTTCATTCTTACACATGCCTTCAAACTAACAAAGATTAAAAAAATCAATGGACTTCCCCACTCCATCTACTTCTAGAACAAGTTTTTTGCCACACATATGCTGAGTATGTGGCAAAGACAAGCAGTATTACAATCAGTTTTGTACTTTAACACAAAACCATTGGCTGAAGCTGGAAATGATGGGAAATATCTTGTCAAGACAACACTCAAAAACTACCAAGCTTTCACAAAGAATCAAACTTAAATAAGAGCATTTTTTAAAAACTTTACGTCCAAATAAACTGATAAGATCTGGAATTAATTTATCAATGGTTCAAAGTCTTTTGCAGGATAATTCCTCTTCCACTTTATGTTTCGACTCCTCAAATATTCATTAAACAGACACAGTGCCTCACGCCACGGATGCTTTTCTTAAAGCACATCAAGTGCATAGCCTTCATCGACCACCATCCCACACAATTTTCCTCATCCCAGTAGATAAGTGCACACACACACACACACACACACACACACACACACACACACACACGGTCTTCTAGTAGAAACACTTGGGCCACATATGTGCCTGACTCAACAAAAAGGAAAACAGAGGCTGTTAACAAACAACAAAATAACAAGGAAAGTGCTCAAAGTCACCTGCATGCCCAGAAAAAGGCAACTGACTAACTCAGTGACTACTGAAGATTAGTCTTTCATGAAATTTTTAATGGTTCTTAGAAAAGATATGAAAATGAAGAGAAGTTATTGTGCTATAAAACACACACACACACACACACACACACACACAACCCCAGGGCCCAATGTCCTTGCCTTACAGGCACCAATGGACACTTGTCTGTGTCCTGGCTGCTCCACTTCCTATCCAGATCCCTGCTTGTGGCCTGGGAAAGCACATGAGAATGGCACAAAGCCTTGGGAACCTGTACCCATGTGGGAGACCTGGAAGAAGTTCCTGGCTCCTGGCTTCAGGTGAGCTCAGTTCTGTCCATTGCAGGAACTTGGGGAGTGAACTGGTAGGTGGAAAATCTTTCTATCTCTCTCCTCTGTAAGTCTGACTTTCCAATAAAAAAATAATAATAAAATCTTTCAAACAAACAAATAAACAAACAAAAACATCTAAATTTAAAATCTGACTTCTTTTTCAGATGGTATCTTTCCCACTGGAGAAGTTGTCATCATACCCTTAACTGGCAACCACTTACATACTGACCAGTTTTGTTTATGTTCATTTAATGTCCTTTTCCAAATGTGGACAGAGGCAAAGGAAAGAAGAGGACACTTAAAGCCCAAGTTACCACACAACAAACACCATGACAACTGTGGAGGACAGAGACAGAAAGGAGGCCATCTGAACAGGAAATGCTGGGACAAGACTAAAGCTACTTTTTTTTGAAAGCTGAACTCTAAACCAACTACCCAGGATGGTAGACATTAAACAAAGGCAATTCATTTAGGAAAGTTTGGATATGTTTACCAAAAGCAAAAAATCCTTAAATTATTGTCACTTTCTAGTTTTCTTATTTTTGACCACTGTCCCCACGGCTGTTCAGTTTTCTTTCTACTGGAACAGAGATGAGAGAAACTGAATGACTCACCTCATAAAGACAAGAACACCACCATATGGAGAAAACTCCTCCATTTGAATCATTTTAAGCAGACAAAGAAATTAAATAAGTGACCTTCAGCAAGGCTTACAGTAATAAGAGGCCAGCTGTTATTTCTAGAAATGAACAAATATTTCACATCACAGTAAATCCTATGACTAACAAGCATGCTGAAGTACAATAAAGGGAACCCAACTGTAAATCACCCCATTTCCTCAGGGGATATCACCGAATTTTTAAAGGCTTTTATTAGGATGGGAGAGTACAGAATAGGAATTTTTCCCTTCTCATAAAATATATTTGGCTTTTGTGTGTCTCAAACAAACCATACACAGTTCAAACAAGTTGCCGACAGCTGGAAATTTCCAGGACTTTCCTTCTCAGGAAATCCTTATAAATGAGCCATTTAAAATTATATTTAAAATA
The DNA here is from genome assembly GCF_017591425.1 of Ochotona curzoniae. Lineage (NCBI taxonomy): Eukaryota > Metazoa > Chordata > Mammalia > Lagomorpha > Ochotonidae > Ochotona > Ochotona curzoniae. The sequence continues at coordinate 18,564,360 of NW_024466218.1, forward strand.
AAAAACTATGTTTCATGAAGCTCATTTTAAAATGTGAATCCCATACAGAATATTTGGTTAGAATCATACATTCTGTAACCACTGACAAGAAGGTAATACCATCTCAAAGACGTAGATATGGAATGCATGCTCAATTAAATAAGCCTTGACTGTCACGATCAGAATCACTTCAGAAAGAGGAGGTCAAGCAGCTAAAGAAAAATGGTCCATTAATATTGAATGGGAAGAGTGTGGGCTTGAATCTGGATGGACGCAGGTTCGAACCATGACTGAGTTACTTGGCAAGTCTCTTTGCATCTCTGGATCTGTTTCTCTAAATACAACCTCACTGCAGAAGACCTAATATAATGTAAGTAAAGTACCTGACATGTGAAAGCAAGTGAGAAAGTGCTTGAAAATGGGCTGGGAGAGAAAGTGAATTACTGCAACAATCCAACAAATTAACCTGTACTGATTCCCAAGACCACATGCATAGTAAACACATGCTAAGACTGCTCATTTCGAGCAGGAAAGTTACAACATGCATGTCTTTCACAAAACACATCAACAACATTCCTATAATTTGTGAAGGATATAAATCTAGTTGCTCATTCCTTCAAAATCCTATTTCTATGGCAATGATCACTCAAGGCATTCATAACATAAATCAGAATTAAAGTCCTTGAACTCATAACTCAAAATCCAGCAACAACCACAGAACACTGCAATCATAACACTAGCTGTAACAATTATTGGTATCTTCCATGCACTCACTCGAGAATATCCACTACACACTAGAAGCCATGCTAGCAGGTACAGGTATTCAAGAATAGAAGCTGTATTCTCAAAGTTCAGTCTGGTGGTGGGTAAGGGACAGGCAGAAGCAAGTACTCGTCAGGATATTATCAATTAGCAATTTATTATTTAACTTCTCTGAGAAATGTTATTTAAGTCTCAGACTATAAAAGCAGCCCACTGCCTTCATACATCCAATTCTGTTGTCACTGTATTATCAGAACAACTCTGCTTCAGTAGACATTATTACTGAGCCTGAACTCCAGGGCCATTAGTGGGGTTCTCAAGGCTCTGGGTCTTCCAAATAGAACTGACAGTCAAGGAATTTGGCAAATGAGCAGAAAACCTTCCAGCAGAAAACTAAAACATGCCATAAGGGGCAGGTGCCATTAAGCCTAGCAGTTGAACATGCCCACTTCCCACAGTGGTGTGCCTGGGTTCTACTCTTGGCTCCAGGCCCCTATCAATGCAGATCCTGGAACATAGCAGTGATGGATCAGGAACCAGGGATCCTGGGGCCAGCACCACAGAGCAGTGCACATAAGAAGGGTCTGCCCAGGCACTGGCATCCCCTAAGAGCACCAGTTCATGTCCCTGCTGCTCCACTTCTGATCCAGCTCCCTAGAAATGTGCCTGGGAAGGCAACAGAAAATGGCCCAAGGCCTGGGGCCTCTGCACTGTGCTCCCACATGGGAGATCCCAGAAAGAAGAAAACTATATTGAAAGTATATTGTAGGCCCAGCACAGTAGCCTAGTGGCTAAAATTCTCACCTTGTAGGCGTCGGGATCCCATATGCCGATTTCAAACCCTAGCAGCCCTGCTTTCCATCCAGCTCCCTGTTGGTGGCCTGGGAAAGCAGTCAACGATGGCTCCCAGCCTTGGGTCCCTGCACTCATGTGGGAGACCTGGAAGAGGCTCCGGGCTCCTGGCTTCAGATCAGCACAGCTCTGGCCATTGCGGCCACTTGGGAATTGAATCAACGGATGAAAGATTTTCCTCTCTGTCTCTCTCTTTCTCTGTATGTCTGACTTTCTAGTAAAACTCACTAAACCTTACCAAAAAAGCATATTGCAAAAGGTGTACCATTATATTATAGAATGAACAAAGCTAAAGAGTATAAACAAGACCTCAGCTTAAGGGTCCAAACATCTAACGCTGTCCCTGCCAGCTGAGAGTTAGCCCCCTGGCCTGTCCGGTGGTACTTTCCACTTGCAGGACCCTGAGAGTTAACAGAAGGCCAGGCCAATAGGCCTTTATTTGATTGTGACAGCAAACATTTACAACTCTCTACAGAGCAATTAGAATCAGAATTAGGAAAATATTTTTCTGTATTTCTCTCATTGTCATTTACAAAAATGTACTTTCACAGAATTCCATTCTCTACAAATAACTAATAGCCTGGTAATAACACACAATTCCAAGATACGGAAAATTACCACATTTGCAAAAACAGGTTATATTTTAATACATCCTCTTTTTACTGCAATGGGAGACAAGTTCAGTATTTTTCTCTCCAACTCAAACTCCACCCTAAATTGGTAAGCTTGTCTTCTAGCATTTACATGTTAGCAACTGATTCTTAAAGCACTTGTAATTAGATCTTGCTACAGCATTAGAAATGAGGGAAACATACCCCAAGAGAAAGCACCAAGCCAATGATAACTTGTTTACAATAAAATGTAAAGTTGAGCTTATTTGGACTTATCGGACAAATTTCTTCACTTTAAATACATACAACAAAATGCAGTAAGTATGAAAGATTATTTCCGAGAAAACATTTGAGAGGTAACAGTCTCCTAAGGAAACTAATGATGAAGAATACACCAGAATAGTTAAAAGGTGAATTGCAGGGAGAAAAAAGTACTGATAGTGTGTAGACAATCAAGGATGGGCAAAAATAAATTTCTAAAAACGAATTTCTAAAACTTCTAAAAACAAGAGGCTTTTTTTGGTTAGTTTCGTTTCGTTTGTTTTGTTTTTGTTTTTTGTGTGCAAATATAGGTAGTGACTATATTCTAGATTTCTGTCCCAGCGAGGGGGACAGAAAGAATAAAGTGCTCTGTTATGCTTTCCACCCAGAAAGTACAGACAGTAACAACCACCTCATATGTTTGCTGTAAGGATAAAATAAGGAACTTCTTAGACAAGGTCTGGCATGAAGTTCAGTGCCATTAATCAGGTTGCTCGTACCACCTCTCCCTGAAGGTAAGTTCCCCCTTGATCCGTCCCCCAAACATGCCTCCCATTTCAGTCTTGGGGAATCTGTTGTCTGTAGTATACAGCCAGTGGTCACTCACACCACATTTCCCAATGTGAATTCCCACCACCAATCCTTAAAGAGTTGAAATACACAATCTAGCCACTGACACTGTGGCTACTCCATTCCTTCTAATGAAATCCAAAACCCAGACGAAGATCAAAAACTTCTGACGATCAGTTTAGGCTTCTCTGTCTAAAAGTCTTCAATGAATCTGCTTTCCATTGAAGTTCTATTTGAATATCTCTCTTGTAGGATTTAACTAGTGCTTATGGAAATGTGTGATCAGATTTGCATGGGTTTCATTCTATATGCACTTTTTTTTTTCTAATTGGGACACAGATCACACATTATGCTTCTTAAAAGATTTTTCTTAAGGACATGTCAATAACAAGGACTCAATTAAAATTATCCAAGTTATGGAGAAATCTACACAATCTTACTTGAACTGTTACAACTGCTGCTCCTTGGCATTTCTTGCCACTGCTGCCTCTGCACTCCAAATGGAGGGTGATCTGCTCTTCTCGATTAACATATTGCTTGGGCATTGTGTCTAAAAGTTCACCATCCAGGGCAACCTGCTGAGATTCTCGAAGAGCTGCAGTTCTGAAAAATACCATCAGGAATTAAAAAGAAAATCTTTGAAAAGGTTATACACAGTAATAAAAAGTTTTTAGCTACTGCTAGCCAGCATTACAGCACAGCAAGATCCAAGCATTCGACAGTAACAAAAGACAAAAGATGTATTTGCCAAGACTGAATCAAACCCTCTCCCTGTCAGATAGGCTAATCATTAAGTTGAAAATGAAGAAAGGAGCATAACTTTTCAGTCATTCAAAGAGTGACTTCTCTACATACATTCCTTTTCATAAAATGGCAAACTAGAATCAAAACTTTTAACAGCTGATCATTCTATATCCAACATGTGACCTAAAAACACTAAATTTTTCCACACTTTCCACATAGTGCCCATGTCTTTTTTTTTTTATGGAGAATTAGATGGCAATATTCCTCTCTCTCTCTCTTTTCCCCCTATAAACACACACAAACCTCAGTTTATACATCCTTCCCACATCATCTTTCTAGTATCAAAAGAAGTGAAAAGAAAATCTTACTGGCACTCTAACATTCAAATGCCACCACAGAAAACACCTAAGACCAGTAGTACACGAAAGTGCTACCCTAATTTTAATACAAAGGTAAAGGACTTGTCACAACCCAATCAAGTGAACCACACTACCTGGTCCAGTCTAGTCCAACTTAACTATACAGTGAGAATCCTGGCAGGCAAGCCATTCCAGAAACTACATCATTCAGGCTACCAAGGCACCAACACAGGAACACTATGCTTGATGAGAAGGGTCTTACCTGGCCTGCTGCTGCAGGACGTTCAGATCTGTGTACACCAGCTGTGTGGCTTCTTTCTGACTCAGCAGCACAGCTGGAGAAATCACCGGCACAGGAGGCCTCACTGAAGGCAGGACGAGGGGAGGATGCGGATCCTCGTGCTTCCGCAAGTTACTCAAAATCCTCTCTTTGGCTAAAAGAAAATGAAGTCACATTTATGAATTACAGGTTCTACTGGGCAGTAACACACTAAATTAGGACAAAGCTCTGGCCTCTAAGCTTCATAAGGAATGCCAGAGATCTCCAAAAAAATTTTTTAGCCCAAATAAATAAAACCATTTTTTTTTTCTTATTGCTGTTACCTGAACATTTCAGGAAGCATTCACAGGCATAAAAATGTTCTATACTAGGAGCTGGGAGCTCAGGAACCTGTGATATAATTCAACAGAACCCCCATCCTCAAAAACCAGTCAAGCAGGAGAGAGCCAAGACTCCTGATCTTAAATTACCAACAGCCTTGCACATGTGCTATGAAGTTTGGATCAGACACTACTGTAAAGGGGATCTAGCAAACAGCTTCTGTCTTAATCAGCTTGAGACAAAAAAGAATCCACCAGATGGACAATGGGCTGGACAAAAGAGGTAGATTTGGGGTGGTCCAGGTGAGAATTCATGCCACCGTCCATAGTAACTGCATAGGAACAGGAAGAGAAAAACCAATAGACATTAAAAATACAGATAAGTCTGAAAAATTCTGAAATTAGCTCAAGTTTTGAATAGGAAGTATTTATAGAGTCCAAGTAAGTGACATGTGCCACAAAAACTTTGTACTAGGTTGCACAATATGCTAATTCAGCAAATGTAAAATTTGGTATCTCTTTAACTACATATTATAGAGCACAATAGGCATCCAATAAATTCCTATCTCCCTACCCTCTCACTCTATCACACAACAGGTACGGGCTGAAGAACACGACAAAAGACACCATTTGTGAAATGGAATTGAAAAGATATGCATGCTTGCTTTTTCTCTTTTTCTCTGCCTCTCCCTCCCTCCTCCTCTTTGAAAAGGCCAGAGTTATTTAGCAGGGATTAAGGGGAGGGCAGAAAGTCAGAAGGATTTTCCATTTGCTCATTCATTTTCCAAATGACCACAAAAGTCAGGCCTGGGACAGGCTAAAGGCAGGAGCCAAGAACTTCACCCAGGTCTCCCATGTGGATAACAGGGCCCAAACATTCAGACCATGTTCTGAGACTTTCTCAGGCCATTAAGGTGAGCTGGATCAGAAGTGGAGCAGTTGAGACTTGAACCGGCCCCACACGGGATGCTGGCACTGCAGACAGATACTTAGCCTGTGGACCACAGCACCTACCTCATACACACAGAATTTCCATAAACTCTTTGAGGCATAACTCTACAATTTTATGACCCATATTTTTTAAAGATTTAGTAATTAAGAACAATGTGTACTCAAATATTGTTTTTCATTTTGTTGTGAAATATGTCAATCATTTTCTAGATGGAGTTTCTGGCTCTTGGTCTCAGCCTGGCCCAGCCCAGGCTATTACAGCCAACTGGGAAATGAACCAGTGGTCAAAAAATCTTTTCCCTCTCTATCTGTCTCTCTCTCTCTCATACACTACCTTTCAAAAAAAGTATCTTAAAGAAAAAAAAAAAAACAAAAAACCCTCTGGAATATCCATTTGAGTTTCAGATACAACAAAAGAGCTTACAAAAGAAAAAGACTTCTGAATGCTAAAACTGAAAACCCCCAAAATAATTACACTGAAACTTCTTGCAGTTTTTTATGTGGATTTAAATGTGTTTTTAGAGCTTCACAGGAAAAAAGGAAACACCAACACAAGTGGTCATGTTCCAGCTCCTTTTCCACCAGGGACAGCTACTTGTGCCCTGAGGATGGCCCATGAGGAATGACTAGAATGTCTGTCCTGGCAGGTGTCCTCTGGCTGTCGAAGGTGAAAGTCAATGTGATGGCTCAAGCCCACACGGCCATGGTGAGCATTTGGTGACACCTTTCTGAGAAGTCAGAAGTGGCAGTAGTCCTCGACAGTTTCTAGGCCTCAGGAAATATTCTCTTCCAAACTTCTTCTATTTGAAAGAAAATGAATATCTTGTTTAAACCATTACTGTCTTGGAGTTTTTTCTCACTTGAATCTTAACCTAGTGCCTTGGCAGACAGAGTAATATGGAGCTCTTAAAGCAATTTGCACAGGCAAGACAAGGTGTAGAAATTTTAACCCTCAGTGGATTAATCCACTCATTCATTCATCCACACATTGAGAGGAAGAGAGGATCACAAAACTCACCTAGCAGAGGGTCAGTGAAGTCCAGCTGAACTGACACACTACAGGACGGGCAATGGGACTCCAGCTTGACCTGCATCCACAAACCAACCACCTCCTGGAACTCGTGGCGTATACGCTCCATGTTCAAGTACTCTGTCCACAGTTCCTGGAATGGAACCACAGAATTTCAACTCTGACAGGCGGGTCACAGTCACATAGAAAAGGATATATTCAACTATACAGTAAGTAAACTTCAGCAGGAAGTGGCCCCCTACAAGATCTTCAGTATTAGATGAACTACATCTAAAATGGCTACACTAACAATCTTAGTATGATTCAGAAAATTTTCTGTATACCAAGATTAGAAAAAGTTTAAGTGGAAACTGTATGTATGTTCATAAATTATATACATACACTACTAAGCTTATAATTACATGCACTATAAGATTTGGATAACAGCCAAAACAACTGAAAGAGATAAATAAATAAAGAAATAAAACCTGGGGCCCGGCGCGGTGGCGCAAGTGGTTAAAGGTCCTCGCCTCGCACGCCCGGGATCCCATATGGGCGCCGGTTCTAATCCCGGCAGCCCCACTTCCCTTCCAGCTCCCTGCCTGTGGCCTGGGAAAGCAGTCGAGGACGGCCCAAAGCTTTGGGACCCTGCACCCGCGTGGGAGACCCGGAAGAGGCTCCTGGCTTTGGATCGGCATAGTATCGGCCCGTTGCGCTCACTTGGGGAGTGAATCATCGGATGGAAGATCTTCCTCTCTGTCTCTCCTCTCTGTATATCTGCCTTTCCAATGAAAAAATAATAAAAATAAATCTAAAAAAAAAAAAATAAATAAAACCTGGATTAGATAAAACCTCTAAATCCAAACAATAATTCGCAGAAAATAATGGGAACAGAAAAACATGTTAAACTATCCCACAAACACACAGCTAGTAAAATACAATCTATGCAAAAAGTTTACAAACTATCCAGTTTCCTCAATAAATAAGTTATCAGGGAAGAGAAAGTAATGATATGGATCCCTATTAAAACAAACTATAAAGACATTTAAAAAGCAAGACTTTTGTCCATTTGTGCGGCAACCAGAAGTCTAAAATCTGAAGAGACATTTGATATTAAAGAATGTTTCAGATGTAAATGTCATTATTTTTGCATTTGTAGCTTTCGAATTCTGCAAGAAGTATCCAGTGCTCTTTAGGATTAGCCAGAGCTGCCCAGATCTGAACCCAGGAGCCAGGAGCCTCTTCCAGATCTCCCACATGGGTGCAGGGTCCCAAAGCCTTGGGCCGTCCTCGACTGCTTTCCCAGGCCACAGGCAGTGAGCTGGATGGGAAGCAGGGCTGCCAGATTAGAACTGGCACCCATATGGGATCTCTGCCACTAGGTTACCATGCTAGGCCCTGCTAAACAATCATTCCCAAACTAATGACAAAACAAGGCATTCCCTAGTCAGAGGAGGAGTCCCAGTGTCATCCTAATCACAACTTGACTCCAGCATGCACCTGACTATCTGATGAGCTGGACTAGATTCTCCAGTGCACACCCATCCTCATTAAATGAGGTCACGCAGGACCACCTTTACTGACTATACTAAGTAACCACTGACAAAGGCTAAAGGCTGCATGGAATTCTTAGAGCTAAGTACCACAGTACGTCTTAAAACTATAAACTTCAAAATGATGTAACAACTCAGAACGTACAGATCAAAAATGGGGATTGGGGTGCACTGCCCATAAAAATGGCAAGCAAAGAATGAGAGGAATAGAATGAATTAAACAAGAAAAAATTCTGTAGATGCTGAGGAAACAGGACAAGCTTTAGAGATTAAGAAAATCTAGAAAGCTGCCATTATCTGTTGAAACACTGACCAAGGGCTTACTATGTGCAAAGCTCTGGAAAGGGTCTCTCAGATGTGAAATACACTGTGGAAGAGCTGGGCAGGAAACCGTACTAAGGGGATTCCACAATATTTCACCTTGTGTTTATTCTTCCTAACTCCCTGGCTCTGTATTCTAAGCCTTCTGTCTGTGGTCTTAATTGTTGATAATGCTTCTCGGGTCACATCTCCAGTTCTCTATCTTTGAATTACATAATTCCACCCACCTTTTCTACCTAACCTCACTCCCATATCCCTGTATCCACTCTGCCCAACTCCTTGAGCTCTCCTGGAAGCCTCTCAGACACTCCCTCCTCAGGTGGCCACACCTGTGTAAACAGCACCCCTGGTTGTCCAACTTAGGGACCTTCGTGTATTCAAACAACCACAAAATCCCGCTGACTATTCCTCAACATACTACTAATTCACTTGTTAATTAATCACTATCAAAAGCATTGAGTATGAGATTGTAATTAGCCATAAATGAGCTTCAAGATCATTTAGGGGGGGCCATGTTAGGTTAGAGACTCAAAGGGTAATATTCCTTTAATACAATCACTTATATGGTGACAAATTCCAGAGACAGTGACTACTTCAGTTACCACCCTTTTCTACATCAGCAACTGGTCTAATTGGTTCCTCATTAGGAACATGACAATGCAAGTGACCTTTAGATTTGTTAAAACACACACAGCTATAGTTTCACCTGCTGATTCTGCATCACTTTTGCTAGCCTGTGAGTATCATAGTGCTTTGGCAGAGAAGGGATATAGGTATCTCCTTTTTGGAAGGTCTCATCTTCTAGCCATAATTCATATACATTGAAGAGTCTAAAAGATAAAAAAAAAAAATACACGCAATTATATGCAACATAAAAGATAAGCAGATAAATGAGATTTCTCCTAACTCTGGAAACTGGCAGCTCTATGTAAAAACAAGGAAAACTCTGTAACACAGAATACATGTCCAACCACCCACCAGAGCGCCAAGAAACTCCCAGTTTCTTTCTAAAGCATTAATGCAATGCAGTCATTGCCAAACAGGAGATCAAAGGGGCTGGATGAACTCCATCACAGAGGCAGGGCGAGATGTACACAGAGGGAATACTTGGAAAAGGCGTCTTTAGCACAGACGTAGGGGTTTGCATGCGGAGCTCTGCTATCCTGGACAACTCCGGCCCGGGGGCCTCAGTGCTTAGGAAGGTACAAATAACACTCCCAGTAAACACATTTTCTATCTTCCAGAAAAAGCCTTGAAGGTTTCCTAAACTTACACTCTGGAAACACTTGCCAACTTTAGGTTCTGTGAGCATCTCCTACCTTAAGGAATCACAAATAAAATTCATAGTATGAGTACATTCTGTTCTCATCAGGAAAAAAAACAATAATGTTGTGATTTTCCAGTAAAATTGCTTTTTATAAACATAATGAGGTTTCCTTTATTTTTGGTTTTACGAGAAGCACAGTCTATTCAGCTAAGGTCACTGGTATTTTAAGCAGTTGTTTGCAGCAGCAACAATACTAGAGAACTAACTGCCAGCACAGTTAAATGGTTGAGGAGAGGACAGGGAGGTGGCATGGCTTGGAAAATTCCCTCTCCGCCTGGGGAAGGCTGTCAGGCACCAGGGCTCCGATGGGGCTTCGAGCTCCTTCCAGGGAGGACGATGGCCCAGTTCTCTTCACCAGCTTCTCATTCAGCAAGAATGGGAGCCACTTTATGAACGCACCACAGGAAAGGGAGAAGGGAGACAGAAAACAACCGCAAAGTCTTTCTTGGCTGCCCTAAAATGTCCAAAGACAAAGCCTTCCACTAGTCACAGCAGATTAAACAGGAGCTTTCCTCCAGTCCAACAAGATGAGGACAGAGGGCTTGATGTCAGACGCGCCTGAGGCTTTATGCTGGAAGACAGTTAGGTTTGCTCTCCTAGCCACTTTGCATTTCAGAGTGAATTATTAAGACCAATTATTTTAAGTCTTATTTATAAGAGTAATATTTGGATTGTGTCAAAAATATTAATGAAAGGCACAGGAACTGTATAGAAGAAAATCAGAGTTCCATGTTCCTAACCTTTTGAGGGATGCAAAAACCTCAATTTTATAAGCAGGTTATTATTTCTCACAAAGATTATGGCGCCTGCATTGCAGTACCGCAGGCTAAATGATCACTTGCAACACCAGTATCTCATATCAGAGTGCTGATTCAAGTTCATGCTACTCCACTTTCAATCCAGCTTCCTGCTAATGAAACTGAGAAGGGAAAAAACAACTGCCCAAGTGCTTGGGCCCCTGTCACCAGTGTGGGAGACACAGACGCAGTTCCTGGCTCCTGGCTTCAACGTGACCCAACTTTGGTTGTTGTAGCCATATGGGCCCAGTGCAAAGGTTTAGGTGGCTAAATCCTGGCTTGCATACTCAAGGGTCCTATATGGATGCCAGTTCATGTCCTGGCTGTGTCACTTTCCATCCAGCTCCCTGTTTGTAGACTAGGAAAGCAGAAGAGGATGGTCCAAACCCCAGGGCCCCTGCACCAGCATGGGAGACACAGAAGAAGCCCTTGGTTCATGGCTTCCGATCAGCTCAGCTCTGGCTATCATAGTCACTTGGGGAGCGAACCAGTAGACAAAAGCTCTTTCCCTATATATGTCCTTCTCTGTAAATCTGCCCTTCTAATAAAAATAAATAAATTTTAAAAAATAAATAAGAAAAAGATCTCTCTCTCTTTCCGTTTCTCTCTCTGACATGCTGTCTTTCAAATGAATAAATGTTTAATGAACTAGTCTAGCAGGCTTTTAACATTGTATACCTGCTACAATAAAATTTTCTAGGTTTATTTTTATTTGTACAGAAAAAACTATGAGACCTGAGTTTATCATTGAGACACCTGCCACTAGGCAGAGGCGCCAATTCGCTTTGGCAATTCAAATTGCCAATTCGCTTCTCTTGAGAAACACAAGAGAAATATTTCAAGATGTAACCTTGGCAGCCAGTGTCATGACATAACAGGCTAAACTCTATCTGAGGTACAGGCATCCCATACAGGTGCCTATTCTTGTCCTTGCTACTCCACTTCCAATCCAGCTCCCTGCTCATGGCCTGGGAAAGTGCTTGGGCCCCTGTATCCACATGGAAGACCCACAGGAAGCTCCTGGCTCCTGGCTCCTGGCTTCAGATTGGCCCAGTTCTGGCCTGTTGTGGTCATTTTGGGAGTGACTTAGCAGATGGCAGATCTCTCCATTTCTCTCCTTGTATAACTCTGCCTTTCAAATTAAAATAAAAAAGAAAAACAAAACAACAAACAAACAAAAAGTAGCAGCAAGCCTATACCAAAGCCACCTTCCACAGTCAATCTCACGGGTTTAAGGTTAACAACCACCAGGTGAAACACAGCCAGCCGCTCCAGAGCAACACCTGTACTGCTAACGGTAACCCCAGCGGATCCACTACCTCACTGACCTCACGAGTTCCGTGTGCAGTTCCGGTGATGTGAGGTAAGCAGCGGTGCCAACCTGGCTGGCCGGGAGCCCTTCGCTGCCCTCTGCTGGTACACGGAGGGCCTTGCTCGCTGCATGGTGGAAGTCAGCCACCTCTGTCAGGCGCTTCTTCATTTCTTTCAGCAAATTGATATGAGCAGGGCTTTGAAAGAACCTTCTTCCAATGCATCCATCTATGGGTAACCTTAACGAAGTATAAGCATGGATTATGAACTCACAATGCACATGTGCTTTCTGCACAGCACAGGACAGCAGTTATTGAGTGGGTGGGTATTTGGCATAGCAGTTAAGATATCATTTGACATGCATGTCAGAACAACTGGGTTCAAATCTGGCTCCACTCTCAATTCTAGCTTCCTGCTCTTGTGCACCCTAGCTCAAATATATGAGTCCCTTATACCCACATGAGAGATTCAGAATGAGTTTCCGGCTCCTGGCTTTAGCCAGGCTCTACCCCTGCAAAAAAAAAGTATATATAAAAGTAATTTAAAAACAAAGACAAGCTATATAAACTCAAGATACCATCACTGCTAGAGGCAGAAAATAGATTAAAATGGCATCCGGTCCTGGAAAACATACAAACCTGGTATAAAATGAAAGTGACAAAGAATCAACATCCTCATTTTTCAAAGGAATGGTTAAGGGAATGTGGGTGAGACAGGAATTAAAGTGGAAACTAAAGTAACAGAGCACAGGTCTGGCTGGCCACACACGGCACCTTCTCACCAGTGGAGATGCTGTGCCCTCCTGAGCACAATTCAAAGGCTGCTACACACACTGGCCTTGGCTCACAGCCATGGCACTCTCCACAACAGCCCCTAAGGGTCACACATGGAGCCTCAGACAGGGGCAGAGCCTCAGACAGAGACAGAGCCTCGGACAGGGGCAGAGCCTCAGACGGGGGCAGAGCCTCAGACAGGGGCAGAGCCTCAGACGGGGGCAGAGCCTCAGACGGGGGCAGAGCCTCAGACGGGGGCAGAGCCTCAGACGGGGGCAGAGCCTCAGACAGGGGCAGAGCTTCGGATGGGGGCAGAGGATCAGATGGAGATAGAGCATCAACGGAACTAGTTTCCATTCGTACCTCCACAGGTTCCATGCTAACTCCTACTGAGTTCCACATTATTGATTGCCCCACAATCAGGTGCAGAGGTTGTTAAAGGGAAGTTACCACAATATATCCCAAACTCAGAGCCATCCAGTTTAACCGAGGGAGAGAGATTCCTAGTTAAATGTCACCAAAGAATGATTCGAACACTCCACAGTTTAAGAACACACACTCAGAAGTAGCAACACAGAAATGTACTACAACACAGGGTAGCATACCCGTACTGTGGGCCTGGGCGGTGGAGATACAGGAGGAAGAACTTCTGCCAAATGAGAGGCAGAAGAGGATGATCAGAAGGTGTGGCCAAAGCCTGGTGGGCCCAGCGGTAGATCAGCAGCCTCTGCAGAGATGGGACGATGGGGAGTTTCAGCTGGGCTTGAGCTTTCTGCAAGAAAGGAAGGCTGTTAGCTGCCATGAAATGAACATTCACAATCAGTCTTTCTAAGTGATCTAAATAGAATCCTGAATATTTTGTCTCCAATTTAAGTAACCCCAAAAAGGCACAAAATATTTTCTTCTACAACCTCTAGCTGCTGCTTCATCCTTAGTAGTAGCAGCTTTTCTGCTGTCAAAACATATCAGACCTCAGCATCAGAATGGGCCTTAACAGTCATCTAGTCTAATTTCATTTCCATTTCTGCAATTCCTTTGCACATAAAATGCCACAGAACAAGGGAATGATATGGTATAAAAACCAACTTGAATAATCTTGTGAAAGCTTATATTTCAAAAGAACTTTCAAGAATGATACATTCTCTGACATACTCTGAAACACAAAAGTCTAAACTATGACATCTAGAAGGTCTTTAAAGCACAATGAATGAACATTAGGTTGTGACTCCATGATAAATGGAGCTTTAAGCTGGCTTGGCCGGTGTCCTTTCTAAGCATTCACAACAAAAGCAAACCCAGATGGTCACAGGCTAAAACAAATCATTAACATGTGAGCCACCTTCCACCACTCAAACATGGAATTGCTATTTGCACCTTCAGAGCTTGGTCAGGGGTAAAAGCAGAGTTTATAACCAGCTCCCCTTCCACGACTCTTCGTAGCTGGGAGTCCTCTTCAAAGATGGATTCCATGTTCAGCACAGTCCAGGCAAACCAGACCTACAACACCACCAGGAAGACGTAGGGTCATGAGCCAAAAGCTCCAAATTGACAAGATATATCCTGATACTAAAGAATATCCCTCTTATTGATCTCGGTCCTCAAATATTTTTCTAAAATGAACACATTTTAAAAATCTGTACATATTCTTGACACATTTATCATGTTATATAAACAGGATAGTTAATATCCAGCTAATGTTAAATGTTAAATTGCTATACAAAGTGTTATATTGTTAAATGTCAAATTGTTATACAAAATGTTAAATTGCTATACAAAGGCTAAAATAACAACAGAACGGTGTCCACTCACTCAAAAATATTAATTGGGCAAGCTATACATGAATGAAGGACAGGGCCAGGGCCAGGCCCAGGTTCTGCTGCATCCACTGGACTAAGGAAGGGGGCAGAGGTGAGGATGAGCCAGGCCTGAAGTAGAGATGCATGGGAAAAGCACAGTTAAGACTCAGTGAGGCGAGAGCCAGTGATGTGCCAGCAGGGTCAGGGCGTCAGCTTGATTACAAGATGAGGAAGGAAGGAAGGAGACTGACAGGGTGTTCACGGGTACAAGGACTGATGTCAGTAATGAGACAGAGGCACACAACCCCAATTTCACACACGAAGTCTGAGAGGCAGTCACGATAAAAATCAAGCTGCTGCTAATGACAGTAACAACCAGGGCCGGCTACTCGCAAGCTGATTAGTAAGAGCGTTAACCTCTGAGCCCACAAACCCAGCAAATGAGCCTCTCAGTGGGTTTCCTACCTGCGTGGGCATGGCTGTGCCCTCCACAAAGGAAGGCGTGATGTTGCCTGCCACGATCCAGCTCACCAAAGAAGTCAGCAGACTCCGGTCACAGTGGTAGCCCAAAGCATTCTACATGAGGGACAAGCAGAACAGACAGGATGCTTTATAAACACCTTATCAATGACCTTTGCAAAAGTGTTAGCAATTCGTTCACTATAAGGAAAAATTTCTACTAAGACACAGGTTTCCAGGCGGCCACAACAATGGTCCTAGGCAGTGCACCACAGACAAATGTCATGAGTAGGGCTCTTTCCGAGATGTTTAGCCTTTGAATGCTCTAGGAGCAGCACAAGTGGACGACAACTGATAAAATACCACAAAGTTTTAAAAAGGCAGAGTCCATGGGCCCAGAGCAGAAGCCTAGCAGCTACAGTCTTTGCCCTACACATGCCGAGACCCAATACTGCCACCAGTTCTATTCCCGGCAGCCCTGCTTCCCTTCCAGCTCCCTGCTTGTAGTCTAGGAAAGCAGTCAAGGACAGCCCAAAGCTTTGGGACCCTGCACCATTCGCGAGACATGCAAAAAGCTCCAGGCTCCTGGGTTCAGAATGGGGCAGCTCCAGCTGCAGCCGCTTGGAGAATGATTCATTAAGTGGAAAATCTCTCCTCCTATCTGTATATCTGACTTTCCAATAAAAATAAATCAACCTGGTGGTGCAGCAAGCTAATCCTCTGCTTGCAGTGCCAGCATCCCAAATGGGTGCCAGTTCTAGTCCCCCCTGCTCCACTTCCAATCAAGCTCCCTGCTTATGGCCTGGGAAAACAACAAAGGATGGCTCAAAGCCTTGGGACCCTGCACCCAATTTAGGAGACTCAGAAAAACCTCCTGGCTCCTGCCTTCAAATTGGTCCAGCAACAGCCATGACAATCTCCTGGGAAGTAAGCCAGCACCTGGAAAAACTCCTTCATTCTTTATAAAAATCTATCTTTTAAATAAAAACAATAAATCTTCTTTTAAAAAAAAAGAAAAAGAAAAGAAGAAAGGAGGGACAGTGGACAGAGTTCAACTACTTGAAGGGATTTCTTATTTTTACAAAATGTATTTATTGGAGCCTGTGCAGCAGTGCTGCCATCCATATGGGTGCTGGCTTGATCCCTAGTTGCTCCATTTCCAATCCAGCTCTCTGCTTACAGCATGGGAAAGCAGCAGAGGATGGCTCAAGTCCTTGGGTCCCTGAACCCATTTGGGATATCTGAAGGAGTTGGCTGGCTCCTGGCTCCTGATCAGCTCAGCTCCAGCTGCTCCAGCCATTTGGGGAGCAAACCAGCAAACAGAAAAATCTCTCATCTTTTTTCCCTTCTCTGTAAAATCTGCCTTTCAAATAAAATTTTTAAATCTTCCAAAATTCTATTTATTGAGTTAGAGATGAAAATCCCAACCAATGACTCATATCCCTAATACCCACCACATCCCTGGCTGGAACTGGAGCTGGGAACCAAGAACTCAGGCTAGCCCTCCCATCTGAATGGAGAAACCTAACTTTTAGGGCCAATATGGCTGCTTCCCAGGGTCTGCACTGGCAAGAAGACAAACTCATGAAAATAGGTATTGACCTCAGGTACTTGGAATGGGATGTTAACTACTAGGCCAAACACCTGACCCACCGGAACCTATCCAGCAGTTGACACAGAAATGCTCTGACATGTTTACCTTATGCTGCTGGTAGAGCAGTTTCTGCACACAGTCTTCCTGCATTAGCTGAAAAGCTGTTTTACATAAGTGGTCCATGAGGAAGAGGATCGCTTGTTCTCGATACCAAAGGTGCTGGTTTATAAGTGCCTGAACCCAGAACTCCAACACAGCAACAGGACCCACTTGGTTGGGCTGAGTGCTTACAGATATGTGAGCCTGCAGAGAAAAGACTCGGGATGTAAAAGCAACCCATGTTGAAAGCATGAACCAAATCCTATCTGCCCCACCTACAAAGCCTAAAGCTGTTGACCTGCTTGGCCAAAAGCACTGTGCCAAGTGAATCGGAATGATCAAATCACAACTGTGCTTATACTACGAGGTCTGGGTAGGAAGAGGGGGAAGGGTGTATTAGGAGCTTGCAAGCCCCCTGACCTGGATCATGCTGTTGAGAAGCTTCACGTTGTCCCCATGGCTGGCTCCTGTCAGGTGCTGTGCCACTTTGTGGGTGACCTGCTGCGTGACACCCTGTGGGACACCACTGTCCAAGTGCAGGAAGAGGAGGAGGTGGGACAAAAACCTGCCAAGTACACAGGAGGGTTACACACTTTACCTCTGCTCAAGAGTTGACAGAAATGGGCCCAGCGCGGTGGCGCAAGTGGTTAAAGGTCCTCGCCTTGCACGCCCGGGATCCCATATGGGTGCCGGTTCTAATCCCGGCAGCCCCGCTTCCCTTCCAGCTCCCTGCCTGTGGCCTGGGAAAGCAGTCGAGGATGGCCCAAAGCTTTGGGAACCTGCACCCTGTGGGAGACCCGGAAGAGGCTCCTGGCTTCAGATCGGCATAGTATCGGCCCGTTGCGCTCACTTGGGGAGTGAATCATCGGACGGAAGATCTTCCTCTCTGTCTCTCCTCTCTGTATATCTGCCTTTCCAATGAAAAAAAAAAAGAGTTGACAGAAGTTCCAGGCCCTGAGTATTCAGGAGGGAACAGAAAACGATGAAATCGGTTCCATTGTTAGACAAAAGAACTATCTAGGGCTTCTGAAAAGCCTTCAATTATTTCTAAAGAAAGCTTTCATACTTAACATAGGTTAAAAATCTCTACCTGCATAGGTGTCATGGAAAGATCTAAGACAAGCTTAAAAGTACTATACAAAAAAACAGGCTTAAAAGTACTACACGAAAAACACCTTAAAGCATGTCGCCACCACCTGCACCAATACAAGAAAAAATGCTTGCCAAGTCATTCCATTCCCAAACTTCCTTAGCAGCCAAGATGCTAATTTCAAATAATGGGCATGAGGGGAGTGTCTAGGGGTGAGGAAGTAATAGCCCAAGACCATAACCCATTCATACTACAGTAAATACACAAAGGACGTTAGGAGTCTATATTTAATAAGCTCTCCCAGATGATACTTAACACCAGACAAATCTGAGACCCTGGTTGTACAAAACCCTTGGACGTTCCACCTGTCCCCATAGGCCTTACTTTTCCTTTCACCATTGTTCATGAAGCCTCAGCCAGATACAGCACTCTCCCCTCTGGGCAGTTAGCTCTCTTCCCATCTCAGTGCAACACTGCACCACCACCCCACACCAGTGGCAACTGAAAGCAACAGGTTTCATTATTGCCACAGCAGGAAAGCCATTTGCCACTCATGTCAGAAGCAGCATTCCCAGAGCTGCATGAAAACAAATGCGCTTTCAAAGACTAATAAGCTATAATGAGCAATCCCAAGTTAAATGAGAAGGAAAATATCTTTCATGCTACTAAACCCAGAATCATTAAAATCACTGATCTAACTTGAGATGTAAACGTTTTCTGCCTAATAAAAAACATGCTATTAAAGCATCATTCCTTTCATTTTACTTGAGAAACCAGGACATAGTCCTTTGGGCTGCTTTAAAGAAAGTCTCTGCCCTAGAATGAAGATACTTACAGCTCGTTCTTCAGCAAGTAATACTGGCAAGGGTAGAACAAAGGCAGAATCTTATCCAGTACATGGACCACCGTTCTCAAATGCCTCGACTGGATAAGAGTTCCCAAAAGTGAGATGCCTTCTGCACAGAACTTTTCAATACTATGGGAGAGAAGACAATGAGCATTAGGATGGCCACTTTGTCATAATCACGTCCTTCCACTGAGCTAAGAGCCCGTAACGCCTGGACTATCCCAGGTCCCCAACTATTCTTACACACCTAAACTACACACAGAAATACCAACGTCTAAACACTGAAGTACAAGAAATGGAAAAGCTCATTTATACTTTTATTTGACAGATGTGGAAGATGAAGTAGCATGCCCAAATTCACATAATTTCTTAAAGCAGGGTCCAAATGAGAGCACAGGCTTCTACATTTCTAGCTGACAGCACTGTCACTACCCCATGTGGTGCTTTTTCTAAGCCCTGGTGGCCCTCTTTGCGTGTACATTCCCACGAGGCATTACAGCAAAGAGAAGATTCAAAATTGAGCTCTGTCATGAGAAACCAGCAATCTATGTGTTTTCTCTTCCCATGACTCACTTCAGATAACCTGTCCTAAAGAAAGAATTTCAAGTACCAGGGAAAATATGAAAGATGGTTTTCATATTTAGCTGCAACAGCAAAAGTAAGATGCAGAAAACAGCTTAGGTGCACCCAGGAAAAAACCATTCAATGGGAATGTTGGCGTGGCTTTCAAAATAACAAAGATAGTTGATGGAAAAATAAGATTTAAGGATAAGTTTATTTGCTGCACAAAAAATCTTAAAATGTGCACTTTTTTTTTAAGTGACATCTATTTTCCATCAACTTTGAGCCCACTCACAAGCATGGTCAAAATTTCTTCCACTAAAAGTACCTCTTAATTTCATTTTCCACAAACTTTTTGCAATCCTGTATGTATGTAATGGCCAACACCACTATTGAAAAACTATTACTACTACTATAGTGATACCAGGAAGAAATTTAAAAAATATCATGCTTGCCATTACAACCATAGCGATAGGATAATACCAAAAAGTTCATTGTTCTAGAACAGCAGCCCTGAGCAGATTTTTCTCCAGTTTCTTAACTCTGCAGCTTTTTTCCCAACCAGGAACTAGGCGCTTCAGTCAAAAGCATTCCCTCATCATCTACCTTGTCTCACCCTCTCTACCTGTACGCCCCATCCACTTAGCAGTTTGCTGACCACCTACTAAGTCCAACTTCTGAAAACATCAATCTGAGCAGGACCAAGACAACAGGGAAGGGTGCTGCTCAGAAGGCCTGGGTGCTGCAGGTGGCAGGAATCGGCCTTTTAGCTGACTCTCACACAAACAGAAGGCCTTATGCCACCAAGGAAGCAAGAGTCACCACTCCACCCCTGAGCCTAGGATGTTTCCATGAAATGACACTGCTCCACTAATCTTTCCTCCTTTACATTATATGCTCACATTCTATGTGGTTCTCATTCCAGTCTCTCCCATAGCATCCCCCGGACAACAGACTCCCAAACCATTTACATTTTTCACAGAACTCCAACAGGAATTCTAAAGAGCAGCCAGGTTGGGGAACTACTGCTGTCTATGTAACCTCAGGTCGAGGTTATGTTTTATACCACTGCCAGTCATTTTCTTTCTAACAAGCCCTCCTGGCTGTCAACAATCTGAGGGCAGCTATTTAACCATCCCGTATCTCTCCTACTTCATGGCACAGAGCAAACACCAGGAGCTGACAGGAAAATAGCATCTCACTGAAATTATACTTAATGTGGAACAAGGTTTCGAAATGAGAGTGTTAAAAAGCTATTTTGGTTAGTCTGAAATAAGGGTGTCAGAAAGCTCAGCTGGAAATGGCTTTAGAAAAGTAGATGCACTAGAAAAAATTACTGCCTCTCAGGAAAAAATTATTTAACAAAAAGAACTTTCACCAACAGGGAATTCGTCGATGCATTCCATTATTTACTGCACCAGAGACATTCTTCATCACTAAAGATAAAACTGTAGATAAAACAGTTCCTGGGTACTGAACTCAACACAAGTTATACCTAACAGACAACCGCAGTATGAGGGGGAAATAAAACAAAGATAGCTGTGGACTTATACTGCAACAGCCCATGATCTGACCAGGAAGTTCACAAGCCTGAGTTGGCCTGCCAACACTTTTTCAAAAAATTCATTACCAAAGCAGGGCTGGGCACAGGAGGTTGAGAAATCACTTGGAAAGCAGCACTTCACATGAGAGGACTGGAATTGATTCCCCCCGTTCCCCCGCTTGGTTTTCCATCCAGTTTCCCATTAATGCACACCCTTAAGAAGGCAGCAGTTGCTGAGTAAGGAAAATTGGGCCTTTTATATATAAATAAATAAGGAAATAATTCATTGCTGACAGCAGGCATTTAACTTAGCAGTTAGCTCACATCAGAGCACCCTGGTTCAACTACTAGCTCTAGTTCTCAATTCCAGCTTTCTACAATTATAGATTCTAGAAATAGCCATAATGGTTCAGGTAACTGGGTTCTGCCTGGATTCAGTTCTTAGGTCTGACTTTGGCAACAGTCCAGTTGCTACAGTTGTTAGGGGAGTGAATCAGTGAATGGCAGCACATGCTTGCTCACTCGCTCGCTCTCTCCTCTTTCTTTCTGTCAAATAAGTTATTTTTACTTCACCGTAAGTAACTAACTATTTTTACTTGACAAAAATTCTGAGAAAGAGAATACAAATTTATTGCTAATATGGACATTTTAATTTTGGGACAACTCCTTACATAACAAGACATTTTTCTGGTACAAATCTATTTTATGTGAATTTGGGCAGCATCTCCCCTTCATAAACTATTAATAAACACTTATTATTTGGCCCTCATTACTCCTCTTCAGGCTTCATGGACGCCTCAGTTTTAGAAACAACTCTAGAGGTTCAGCCCAAACTCTGTACCTGTGGCCCAGGGCTGTCATGGCCAAGGCCAGGTAACAGCCAATGGGCATGCCCGCTTTCACAGACTTCAAGAGAGGATGAAACATGGGTGACTCTGTCAGGTCAGGTGCTGTGCTGGAGAAGGGAACGGTGGGACAATTCTGCTGTAATCCATAATCATTTCTGTGTAGTTTTAACCTCAAGATCAAATTCCAGGCCCACTGGTTAAAGGAGCTCTCAGGTGTCTCTCCATAGCGAACAATACTGGCCAAATATGAAACCTAAAACAATTATTTTAAACCACATTAGTGACACGCAAATGAAGTCAACAGCCTCCTTTCTCTCTCCTGTCACGGCGAACAGTGCCCACAAAAGAGAAGAAAAGCTACTAACTGTCAATTAATTGTTGCTGTACAGCATGAAGGCAATTTCTTACCACTAACCACTTTGGTTTCCCTACTAATAATTTTGTGAACGTGATCGTTGTTCATGTAGAAGAGAAATGATGGAGACAATGACGATCAATCAACAATGTGCTGAGCATGTAACTGATGAATCAGGAGAAGGGGTCTCACTTATAGCACCTGCCAATTTGAATGGCAGAAATACTCCCTCCATGGCAAAAGTTCTTTCTTCACTGTTATTTATTTATTTTCATTTTATTTGAAAGACAGAGACAGAAACAAATAAAAAATCTTCTACCCTTACTTTACTCCCCAAACGCCCAAAACAGCCTGAACTGAGCCAGGCTAAAACCAGGAGGCCACAATTCAATTTGGACCTCCCACATGGGTGGCAGAGACCCAAGTACTTGAGCCATCATCCGCTGCTTGCCAGGGTGCACACTAGCAGCAAGCTGGAATGGAAAGAAGAACCGAGACCCGAGCCCAGAAACTCCAATACGAGGCGTCCACAAAGCATCTTGCAACTGCTTCAACTCCTTCCCAACACCGTGGCCAATTTCAAGCTACTAACATAACTGGCAAAGTTCCTAAAAATCACCAGTTCACCTATACTGGTTCAAGTCAGCTCTAGCACATCACTGTAGCTTAAATCAAATGGTCATGAAAAATCAAATAAAGACAAATCTTTAGACACCTGAGAAATCAATTTTGTCTTCTTAGGAAATCACAGTTTCAGCCTTCCAGGCCCCTACAAACAGACATTCACATTCTAAGGACAGTAAAGAAAATACCTGCTTCATACTTTCAGAAAGAAGCCCAGCATATGGCTTCTGTGCAAGATGCTTCTGGTAAGCTTCCAGAATCAGTAAGGCAACTTCAGTATGGACCGCTTGATCCAGGTGAAGGGTACCCTTCCAAAGAGAAAAATGAGTATTAACATATCACCTTGATAATTAAGTCTGAAGTCTATATACAGAGAAATATACCTCAGTCATCTTCCACACCAGTAAAAAAAAAAAATTATTTAATGGGAATCTCTACAAAGACTATGGATTGTAAGTTAAAGGCTCTACCATAAACCAGGGAAGTGCCTCGAGCAGCCTTCTTCTGCACCTTGAAAAGTACATTTCTGGGTCCTTCCACAAAGCATGACTTTCCTAACAACAGAGGCACAGGCAACATGGGACTCCATTCACAAAGCCCCAGCTGTGTAGGTAGAGAATGCCATCACTCTCACCCACCAACACTTCAGTGACAAAAGCCCCACGTGAACTCAGGGACCTCGGGTGCTCAGGGTACCTTTCTGGATTACAGCCTCCTGATTGCAACAGGCTTCCTGCCAATGTGCCCCACACAGGACGGCTGCCAGAGCTGCAAACTGCTTCAGAGCGGTGAGGCCTCCCCATTTTCCCTTCAAATGGGAATACACATTTTGACCAAAGAGCAAGAAATAAGGCCTTTAGTGAGGCAGGAAAGGGTATGTAATTGGCAAAATTCCCTGATAGAAGACATCTTTGGAGATAAAAGAATCAGAGCAAGCCCTTGAGAACAAACTGCTTTGCTAGTTATATACAAAATGTCATTTTTACCGATTAAAAGCCATATAAAGTGTAAAAATGCCCTCTAACCTTTTGATTCATTAAGTGTATATTTCTGTGACTTCTTACACTAACAGTGGTGTAAGTTCAAAGCAGTATTTATACTTGCTAATAATTACCAATATTTTTATTTTTCTGTACTTTTCATCAGAATGTCTACAGCATTTCCCAACTGAACATGCTAACTGTAGAAAAACAAATGGTGATGCTATTCCTAACAAGAGCAGTTTAGTGGTGAGAAGTAGCCACCGTTGTTCACACATCTACAACTGCTCTGTGGTATCCATGTAGTTGCAAGGTTTTTAAAATTTAAACAGTTTTTTTTTTTAAATTCACTTTCAGAAATCATACAACCATATCTTAAATGCATACCTGAAATATCTACCACAAATTCTTTTTTTCCTTAACTCTCCCCTCCCCACCACCCAAACATCCTAGTGAGGTAACAGGCATGTAATGCTCCAGTGCTTTGGTCACTGTGTGAGTAGTTAATTCAGCTTGTCACCTGTCCTCTGAGTAAAGCAATTAGGATGGAAATGTGGGCTACGGCCCGGGTAATGTGTCCCTCCGAGGGGATGGGGTCGTCACAGCATAAATGATCAAGAGCATTTTCCAGGCCCAAAAAAAGAAAAAAAAAACTCAATCATGCTCACAGAACAGTAAGAAATACAGAAATGTTTGGAGGGTCTAGTGTAATGTTTAGCAGGCTAATCCTCATCCTGTAGTGCCAGCATCCCATATGGGTGAGGGTTTGAGTCCTGGCTGCTTCACTTCCAATCCAGCTTCCTGCTAATGAACTAGGACAGCAGCAGAGAATGGGCCAAGTCACTGGGCCTCTGCACCCACTTGGGAGACCTGGAAGGTGCTCCTGGCTCCCAGCTTCAGACCAGTGATCCAGCAAATGGAAACCATCTCCCCACATTATAACTCTACTTAAAAGTAAAAATAAATATACCTAAAAATGTTATAAAAACTTTCTGAAAAAAGAAATGCATGGGAAAATAAATACATAAACACAACCATAACCTTGCCACACAGAGATACCTACTGTCTCACGTACTTTCTCCCATTCCGTGACTCTCCCCACCCTGATGTGTGGGCCACAGAGGGATGTATCCCTCTCAACTACATAAACATCATCTCTTTTTTTAATTAAAGAGAAAAGTGCGTAGAATCTCTAGGTTTTTTTTTTTCTAGTTTCAAAAGAATGATTTTAACACATACCTGTTCATCAAATCCCCAATTCAACCCTTCCAGAATAACACAGGCCAGTTTATTCTTCACTGCAGCTAGGTTGTAATTCAATAACCAATCTCGAATCACAGCTACCTCGGAGGCAGAAGGTCGCCAAAGATACAAAGGCAATTCTTTAAACAAGTACAAAGAAACCTTATTGAAAAGAAAAAGATAGCCATTTAGGGATAATCCTGTATGACTACAAAAATGTATCACTAAACTGCATCACTGCAAAGCAACTACATTCTTTTGCTCACACCATCTTCAAAACAGCGCATATTTTATACTAACAGCACATTCCAATTTGTACTAACACCATTTCGAGAGCTCCACAGACAAATGTGCCTCGTGGCTACTATGAGACAGTACACTTCTACGACACACATATTATCATACATCAGGTTCATGATCTGTGCCCAAGAACCAAAACAAAATTTGGAAGTACAGTAGAAAATATGAATTTTTAAAAACTTACCCTTTCTGTTAATCTGTTTATGTGTTCATGACAATTCATTAATAAAAAGTTGCTTTGCATAAAATGGTAACTTTATTTTATTCATTCATTCAAGATACAGAGGCTGAGTGGGGCAAAGCAAAGAAAGAGGCAGAGAAATAGAACTCCAACTCAGTGCTTCACTTTCCAATGCTTCTGACAGCCAGGGCTGAGCTAAGGCTGACCCCAGGAGTCAGGAACTCACTCCAGCTCGCCCCTTAGATGGCAGGAACTCCCATTACTTGAGAACCATCCAGACAACCTCCCAGGGCCTGCAGCTGCAGGACGCTAAAATCAGGAGTCCAAGCCTGGAATTTGAACCCAAGTGTTCCAACATGGGGCACAAGTACCTTAAAGGACCTGCTAATGGCTGAAGGAAGGCCTCCCACAGACAGGACCTTCTTTCTCACAGTTGTTTATTATACATTATGATTATGAAAGCAAGAAGAATTACAAATAAAATTCTCATTAACTATAGGCTTTAATTAAGATAAACACCCATTACTGAAGGTCGTGAGAAGGTCAACTTTAAGCAGATTTGAGAAAATGTCTCACTTTTTTACAAGCAGAAGCTAATCCCAAACTTACACAGGATGAAAGGCACGGGGCCTGGCAACAGCACCACTGGTTCCTTTTCTCCTGCTCTAAGTGCTACAATCCTCCTATTTTGTGTTTGCTCCCAGTTCTTCACAATAATAAACAAACAAGATCAGTGCTCTTACCATTCCAACCTGGTCTATGGTATCTTGAACTCGATCCAAAAGGATGGAAATTATCTTGGGGTGAACAGCTGTGATAGCCCCTAAAAGTTCTCGACCAACCTTTGAAAACGTCTCTCTCGTGGACAGGGTAACATATGATACCTAGGTGGAAGAAGAGGAGAAGTGACAGGTTTAATAGCAAACAGCAATCAAAATATATTTCCACAGTCATTTCAAGTGCAACAGATAGAATCTCAGATTGAGCCTCACTTCACACCAGAACTTCAGACAGCAAATTGCACACCTGAGGCTGGCAATAGAGGGAGAGAGGCGAAAGGGAACTCATTGTAACAATGAATTGGGAGGTATTCAGAAAATATTTCCCAAGGTGCACAATTAAAAATAAGCAATCCCTTTGGTGTCAAAACTTTCCTCAATTTCAGACAATCACTAAAATGATAAAAATCACAAGGCACTTCATGGAAATATCTACTTCCTCCTACAAAATAGGACATTGAACTATAAGAGCTTCTAAATTACCAACTGCTCGTTGACAATATTTTTCAAATCAATGGGTGGAAAACTCAAAAGAAATTTTTAGCTGATTTATGAAACTTCACATTCTGACCTCGTATATCTCCAGAGCAATCATTTTTACAAAGTCTTCATCCACGTTGGTTCTTCTGGCCTGAGCCATTTGAGCAAAGGTCGTCAGAAGGCAGATCTCTTCTGAACTGTTCATGGAAGAAAGACACTTCTCAAAGTTCACAAAGTGTTCTGGGTCTGTAAGTTCATAGCAAGAAAATTAAAATAAAAAAGGGATAAAGCAACATGACTCAATTACTCTTCCAGAGATAAATATTACAAGCCATAAGAGATTTTTCTTTGTTCTAGAACAGAATTCTACAAGTAGGAGGAAGACGGCTAACCAGACGAAATTCCAACAAACTCTAGCTAGAATGCGGTCTCAGGAAGACAAAAACTATCATCTCTATGCCTGTTTCCTCATCTGTCAATGTAGGAAAAGTAAACGATATGCCACTGGGGAAGTCCTTGGTTAATTTCAAACTACCACTGTTGGCACTAGATGAGCCACGCATTTGCTGGACTAATGAATGAAGGCCCTACTCCAGAAACTACTAAGACTATACACTCCTTGGCTCAAACGTGGCATTCCAAAAGAGGCCATGAATGAAAAGCTGCAGTGAGAAGTGTTATAGCCCTGACTGAAATATTACTGAATGTGACAGTGAGTACGTAGAATGTTCTGTCCATTTCTCAGACAGTGCCATGTGGCCACTATTACATTTTATCACTAGGAGAGGCAGTATTGACACACAAGGAAAACCAGATGTTGCAAAGACAAAATTCTGAAGAGGGAAGAAGGAAAAAAAGTCAATTTAAGAATCCGTCATTCCCTAAGGGGGCTTTTCAATCAGAAGGAAATAAACAAACAACCCTCACCATGTTTGCACATCTGAGAAATCAAGGCCATTATGAAAATTCTTGTATTTCTGAAATCTCTGCATGGGGGCATTTGCTAATTTTCATTTCCCATCCCAAATTGTATTTGTAGTGGAAATTACTACCTAGAGCAAGAGTATTTTAAGGTACAATCAAAGGAGAGGACTAATGTTTTAAAAAGTAAATAAAATTTCTAAAAATTAGAAAATTCAAATAACTTTATAACTAGCTTTTAAAACATTAAGGACAAACAAGATAGGCATATTTATACATTTATATTCAATTTTACATATGTACCCAGAACGTTGATCATACTAGAAACGAATATAACAAAAAAAGCCAGTTTTTAGCAATCACTGCCGAGAAGCTGGCTAGCTAGAAAATCTAATTAAATTCATTGTTTGAAAACTGTGACTTGAGGCTAACCCTATCCCCTTTACCACAAGGAAGTAAAATTTGGCTACAAAGACTAAGAACTTTGTATCTATTAAACATTAAAACATGTAAGGAAAGCTATACAGAAAGTTTCATTGCCTCATACATGGTAAAATCAAGAATGTGTTTAAGAAATGAAGCAGCTGAAAAAACAGCTAACTAGCAAGAGGACTACATTTTGCAAAGGCCCCTGGATGGAGATGAGAATCTAAGGCAGATGGATCTCATCTACCGTGTCACAGTCGCTCATGCACACACACACTAAAGCAGAAGTCCGTGGGAGCCTGGAATGCAGCAGAGAATGGACAACGGCAGACTCCAGGTTCCTGCGGACAATGCCAGGACTGCCCCGTCACACCCTGGAATCACGTCCATTAGAGCTGAGCCACTCTGCTGCCACATCTGCAAAAGCACTTCACGTGCTGCCTGGCCAAGCCCAGCACCAGTGAGGGTAGACCATCCAAGACAGAACCAGCCCAGGCACTTCCAAAGGAAACAGCTCTTGTCAGCACCAGAGGAAAGCTGGGGACGCCCTGCCCTCACTCACTTGCAGCCCAGGCCCTACTGAGAATTCTGCAGTGTAAGTGCCCAGCAGAGGGAGAAGCATTATATGATGTAAAGTGACATGAAGGAGTCCAGAGCTACCACTAAGTAGACAAGGAAAAAGGACAAAGTAGATTTATTCAGATCCAAAACAGAAGGAAGGGTATTGGAAGAGAACAAAGTTAGAAAGACATAAACTAGAAAAAGAAAGAAAAAAATGCAGGAAATCATGAGCAGGTGCAGAAACTATTTTACAAAAAGATTTCTAATATTGATACAGGCACTGAAAAATGTGGAAAACAGAATTTGCTTTTACTAATTTTTAACCTGTTAGTACTTTGGTATATTTTCTGCCAGATCTTACTTTTTTAATGTTCACATAGTCTGCTTTTTTTTTTCATTTTTAACATTACACTAAAAACAAATATCTTATAGTTTAGAGATGTTATGATGCTAAAATATAGCAGGTCTTCACCAAAACTATTTTAGAAAACTTGTCTACATTTTTCCTTTTTCTTAGCTCACAAAATTAGTAACTAGAAAACAAAACAATACAAAAAAACAGCAACAAAAACACTGCAGGAACAACTGAGCACAAAGCCTGAAAATTTTCTGGATGATTAATACATACCTATTAACCTGAATGTAAACTACAATCATTTCACATCCACATGCAAAAAAAAAAGTGCTTTTTTAAAAGTCAGGATATGGTGTTTATTGACACATTAATAGAATCTGGGTCTCAGATTCCCTAATAACAAAGTACTATCTCTTGTTAATTTCAAAATCACAACAGCTGAGTATACTCAGGAACCTCATCCCTCCTCAGCAGAAGAGCAAAGCAGAGAGAGAAGCACACGGAGCGAGCAGACGCTGGCACCGCCGGTGGCACTACCGCTGGCACCTCCGCGTACCTTGGAGCCGCCTCTTGCACTCAGCCGCCTGCAGGTTGGAGCACACCTGCTGCAGGGTCCCGCTCTCCTCCACCTGGTGCATGAGGTAGAAGAGCTTCCAGAGCATGTGGGCCGACAGAGTCGCGAAGGGCATCTCAGACATGAACAGCCAAATGCCAAGTCTGTATGTTTTAAAAACAACAGGAATAATGTTATATGTTCATCAGATTTACCACACAGGAAAAATATACCCTTACATCATATGACCACACTATCTCTCCACACTTGCACAGCGATGTCAGCACATGCTCAGGAAGCACTTAGCTGTGCTTTGTCCTATGCACCTGGGACCAGAATTGCTTCAGATTTGGAATTTTTTTTCAGATTTTGTAAAATTTGCTTGTATGTGTAAGATATCGTTGCCGGAATTGGATCCAAATCTAAGCAGAAAATCTACTTGTTTTATAGGCACCTGATACACATAGCTTGAAGACAATTTTTTATATTAGAAAGTTAGATATACAGAGGAGGAGACACAGAGAGGAATATCTTCCACCCGCTGACTCACTCC
This sequence comes from Ochotona curzoniae, assembly GCF_017591425.1. NCBI lineage: Eukaryota > Metazoa > Chordata > Mammalia > Lagomorpha > Ochotonidae > Ochotona > Ochotona curzoniae. The sequence goes on from NW_024466218.1 coordinate 18,594,287, forward strand.
CTAAGTTATTGTAATGGCTGGAGCTAAACCAGTCCAAACCCAGGATCCAGGAGCGTTTTCCAGGTCTCCCAAATGGGTGCAGGGTCCCAACTGCTTTCCCAGTCCAAAAGCAGGAAGCTGGATGGGAAGTGGGGCCACCAGGACTAGAACCAGTTCCCATTTGGGATGCCGGCACATACAAGGCACTTGAAGACAAGTTTATACAAGATTTTTAGTGTGTCTACGTTCCAACTCGGATTCACTACATTGGCTCAGATGACATCATCACGTTGGCATTTAAAAAGTTTCACCCGTATGGGGAGAGTGGAGTTTCAGATTATAATGCTCCACTAAAGACTTATTAAAGTCTCACTAAATTCAGGACAAAAATGACTGATGTTATCATAAATTTACACGAGGCTCCTAAGGCACAGGAAGGCATGAGAAGCAGATCTGGGTGTGCCCTGGGTGAGAGGCAGCCCACATGAAGATGTGTTTGTGTTAGCAGATACAGAGGTACAAATGCGCACTGGCTCACAAGTGCAGTGTCTTGGGGGGAAATTTCTCTCATCACTGAATCCTGGGGACCCAGGAGGACTCTAACCACAGTGATCCTTAAATCACACCGTGAGAATCACCTCACAGTACTGTAATTTACACACACATTCTAGCCAGTCTACCACCAATCACAGAGCAAAAGGGGTTCTTGTCCATTAATCTTTTACTTAAAATCAGCATCTTCAAAAAATTTGTATTCAATGACTACTTGTTAAAGTCATTAAAAACTCTATTTGGAGCCCAAATACAAATTGATCAGTTACAAAACCAAATTCATTAAGAAAAAAATCAGTGTATGACTAATTCACATCTATGAACCTATTAAAAAACTGGTGGCCCAAACTCCTTTTGGAAAAACAGACCAATTCTTGAACAAGAAGTGAGGAAACTTTTGTAAAGTAGGCCACACTTCAGTCTTAATTAACCTGGCACTTTGCATGAAGTCCTGATGCTGTTTCATAATCGATATCAAAACATTAAAAAGAAATTACGGGGGCCCGGCGCGGTGGCACAAGTGGTTAAGGTCCTCACCTAGCACGCCCGGGATCCCACATGGGCGCCGGTTCTAATCCCGGCAGCCCCGCTTCCCTTCCAGCTCCCTGCTTGTGGCCTGGGAAAGCAGTCGAGGACGGCCCAAAGCTTTGGGACCCTGCACCTGCGTGGGAGACCTGGAAGAGGCTCCTGGCTTTGGATCGGCATAGTATCGGCCGTTGCGCTCACTTGGGGAGTGAATCATCAGATGGAAGATCTTCCTCTCTGTCTCTCCTCTCTGTATATCTGCCTTTCCAATAAAAACATAATAAAAATAAATCTTTAAAAAAAAAAAAGAAATTACGGGGACCTTCAAAAGAGCATCACCAAATTGACACCTCAAAATGCTATTCTGAACTAAGGAATTCCCCACACAGCAAACACAGTATGTCTGGCTTAGATTTCTTGTTTATCTTTTGCTTAGTTTTGGTTTGGTTTAGTTTTAGGTTAAAGGGATAGCTTAACCTAAATTTAGTTCAAATTTTGTGTCTTTAAATAACTGATTTTCATAACATTTATTTTCTAAAATAAGTTTACTCAAGAACAATAGCTCCCAACATTCTAAATATTTTAACATCAATGAACTCTATGTGGTCTCTAGTTGGGACCACCTAGTTGTAAATACTAGAATTTCTTTCTTCTTAACAGCTGAATAATATTCCATGTAGTAGATGTACCACAGTTTCTTTAATCACTCTTCTTTGGATGCACATCTAGATTGTTTCCATGTCTTTGCTATTGTTCAGTGAAATGAGTCAATCACAAAAGAATACCATATGTTCTCTTTTATATAAGGAAACCAGCATGGGAAGTGTAACTTCAATAATCCGATCCATAATGTTTTTTCTTTGTTTGTTTGTTTTGGCTGTATCCCATGTTTTTTGGATTTTATTTATTCCAAATAATTTCTTTTCTTTTGTTGAATTCATTGCTGGCTCATGGACTACACGGTGGCATCATTTTTCCCAAGAGACTTTTGTGTTTTCTTTTAGTCACCCAGGTGCTGGTTACTCAGTGGCATGTTTTTTCATGGTGCTGTAATTTACTGAGGATGTTGTTGTTGTGGTGGTGGTGAATGTTGTTCTAACTCATACCAGTTGTTGACCTTGTTTCATGGCTTCTCAATTATGGAAATGTATAGTGATGAAGTAGTAGGGTCTACCACATCCAGATGCTCGGGTATAATGCAACATGCATCCCTGCTTTCCAGACGAAAGATGGATTCCCAATGAAACTGTTGGACATGTGTAGATAATGGGATGCTGGACTGACATTGTCTGTACCAACAATGTTGGGGTACACTGAAATAAGAGACTGACAGAATTACGATTCCTTATGAAGGACTACATTATTGTAACAAAATGGGAAAATCTGATGGGGGTAGGAGTTTGGGAGAAAATCACAACCTATATGAAATTGTATCACATAATTCAAAATTCAAAATAAAAATATATTAAAAAAAAGAAGTTGAAAAGAGTATACTATGCAAGGAGAAACTGGGGCCCAATGACTTGCCCATCAGAAATACATAACTTATACTAAGACACAGAAATTGACTTAGTCAATGCCTTTCTTACCAGGTAGGGAGTCCACTCTTACCAGTTATCCTCCTATTTCTCACCTTTTAGCTTTCAACACATGTAGGACAGCCCTCAAAAAGAGCTCGTCAAATTCAACTTGTAGCTTCTCCATGGAGTAGGGCTGCAGAGGCGATCCTGAAGCCCCACTGTAGCTCACGTACTGTGCCCAGTGGTCACTCACATAGCCAAGGGTCATCCTGGGCACAGACAACAGGGCGTTTCTCATTAACTCATGCGATACCAGCACCTTTCTATTACACCAGAAGAATACTTATTCTACACAGATTTACTATGTACCTACTCTCTTCCAAACTGAAGGCAATGTAATGGAGAAAATTTTTCAATTCTGCCCACAAAGAACTTAGATTTAGTAGACAATTAACAAAGTAAAACACAGTGTTTGTCACATGGCTGCAAATGACGCACAGAAAAATCAAGTAGTGAAGGGGCCAAAGTATGTCTGGGGCTCCAGGCAGAAAGATGTTGGCTGAGAGCAGGACAGATCTCACTAAGGAAGGACCTGTGAATCAAGACTGGCAGAGTGAATGAGGCACTGGATTCTCTGCGAGTGCCCAGGGGAGGCTCCAGCGGGGATAGGAATGCCTGAGGGATAGCAAGGCAACCAGTGTGCTAAAACAGACTTACAGAGACAGCCTGGAAACAAAATCAGCAAAGTGGCAGGAACCACAATGTGGTGGGTGCTGCCAGCCCACCACGGGGACTAGAATTTCTACTCCCAGGGACATGCGTAGGGGCACACAACAGCAGCATGAGCTGACAGGGAGTACCGGGCACTCCATACCCAGAGTACACTTGGGTATGGAAGGAAGACTAGGCAAGCTAAAAGAGCGGGAGGAAAAGCCAGCAGTCCGTGGCAGCAATTGGTGAGAAACACCCGGGCGGACACACAGTGGACACACTGTAGCTGGTAAGCACGCTGCATCCTGGAGAAAGGTTTCACTTGTGAAAAGAATACAGATGTTTCACACTTGGACTTCCCGTCATTCAGGGCATCCTGTGATCATGTGCTGACTTTATGAACATACACTAACTGGTTAAGTAAAGCCATTTTTTTGTGGAAGAAAAGAGACAAGTTCTGTTTTTTATGGAGTGTTTTCAGAGAAGGTCGCAAGAATTAACAGCACCTGTGGCTGTGGAGACAGAAAAACTGATGATGCCAAAAAGGGGGAAGATGTAAAATAAATCAAAAGAAAACAAAATGTACTAACCTGATCTTTAAAACAAATCCACTTTTTGCTCAAATAATACCATCTCATTTCATGTAAGTGACCAGTGATGAGTCTTAAGATTTTTTTAATATTTGCCAGAAATCAGAATAAAAATAAAGGAAATAATACTATAAAGAGCCAGTGACACCTTCCCATGGCTGTGTGACTATTCCAAGGGAAGAGCCAGAGAAGACAGAGGACAGAGCAGAGAAAGAGTCCTGCAGGCCACACTTCAAAACAACAGCAGCTCGAGGGATCTTGACTTCAAGAAAGCACCTGGCAAGCCAGTTAAATCTGATATAATTACCCAAATACTTAGAACAGCCACGTTTATATAAAAGCATACTTTGCCAGCTCTATCTTCAGACCAGAGTTGTCTCCCCAAGAAGCCACTGAATTGATCTGGACAATAAGATGCTGGACTCTATGCTTGGTATATGCTTGCAATGAAAGAATCTCAACTGAACTTGAACTGTGGTAATGCAACAAGGTGGAGGAATCCACCATGGGGGGAGGATTTGGGGAGGGGTGGAGAGAGTCCCAGTGCCTATAACACTGTGTCACATAATGCAATGTAATTAATTTTAAAAAAAAAAAGTAGACTACAAAAAAAAACAATTTTCGCCTTTTATGAGAAGTAAGATCAGAAGACTACAAGTTCCTGTCTTGCCCAGTATGCAATGCCCACACCAGACCACAGCGAAAGCAGACGCAGAGGGCAACAGCGTGTTACCTGATCAGATAGCCGATGCGCTTCACAAACTGCCTGTAGCGTGCCCTGTTGAAGGTTTCTAACCCCACCGCCAGAAGTTCCACTAATGAGTTGGCAAAGGCAAAAATTTTCATCATTTCTTGAGGTCTTGTTATTTCAGGCAAATAATCATCTAGACATTAACCAAAGAGGGAAGATTATTATGAAAAATACAGATATAAAGGAGGGACAGATGGTGAAAGTTCAACAATTTTATTACTCTTGCTCCTCTACCTATATGGAATGAAAAAAAAAAAATTAAGACAAACTTGAGACAAGCCACAGAATGAACAACTTCTTTCAGCTGGGCAACATGGAAGCCAGTCAGCCTTCTCTCAAGCACAAAGAGGGAAATGGCCAGCTTGAGAGAAAGGAAGACTAAAGTCAGTGAGCTCAACACACACTCAGCCAACACAAGCAGCCCTATTGCAGCCTGTGTTTAGCAATGGGCCGTTGCCACATACTACTTATGACCAAAGAAATTAGCCTACCTTCTGCTTGAAACCCAAGAAGATGCTGAAAGAGCTCATGAAATGGAAACTGTGATAAAAGAACAACCAAGTCATCTTCATTAAGGAGGCTCCAACTGGTGTCAGGGTCTTCATCCTAAGGGGAAAAAGCCAAAGTCATGTTAGCTGCATCGATGAGCCGCCTCGGGTTACAGGGGCTACATTATCACAAGTCTCACATGGGTAGCATAGATGGTATTTTTCATCAATTTTTTCTAAAGATTTACTTATTTTTATTGGAAAGGCAGATTTACAGAGAGGAGAGACAGAGAAAAAGATTTTCCATTCACTGGTTCGCTCCCCAAGTGGCCGTAACAGCTGGAGCTGAGCCAATCCAAAGCCAGGAGTCAGGAGCCTCTTTCAAGTTTCCCAATGGGTGCCGGGTCCCAAGGCCTTGGGCCATCCTCGACTGCTTTCCCAGACTACAAGCAGGAAGCTGGAAGCAAAGTGGAGCAGCTGGGACACGAACCGGTGCCCATATGGATCCTGGGTGTGCCAGGCAAGGACTTTAGCCACTAGGCTACCACACCAAGACCATTTTATGAATTTTTATAAATCTTTTTACCAGGAGAAAAATTTATAGTCTCACATTCACAGATAGCTCGTAAGTTCCTTAAAAGAACACACACACATTTTTAAAAATTGTGTTCATCTGAGAGACAGAAAGAGCCCCTATTCTCTGGCTCACGCCCCAATGGGCCAGCGCTGTGCAAGCGCCAAAGCTGGGCACCAGGAACACAATCCAAGCTCCCACACGCATGGCAGAATCCAATCATCTGAGTCATCAACACTGCCTCCCAGAAGCTACAAGAAACCAGAGGCAGGAGCTACAGCAGGGGATGAACTCAGGCATGCACAATGTACACCACAGGCATCTATTGTTTTGTTTTAAGAGTTACTCATTTCAGACTTGGTGCAGTAGCCTACTGGCTAAAGTTCTCACCTTACACATGCCAGGATACTACATGGGTGCTGGTTCATATTCCAGCAGCCCCACTTCCCATCCAAAAAAAAAAAATTCTCATCTAAAAGAAGACAGAAACAAATAATCTTCTAACTCTGACAACATCAAATAAAGAGCCACTAATTATAGTCCAACTTATTTTAGCTTCAATTCTCTTCTCCCAAAATCAAGGTCTACCGTATTCATCAGCAGACCGATAAAGCAGTGATTAGCAATTGCTGCAAATAACTTAAGTTCTGTTGTCAATTAACACTGCTGGAAGCCGGTTAAAAACAACAGCAGTACTGCAGAGAATGCACGGGGGAAATCTTTGAGGTTCTTTTGCTTGATGCACTGCACTAAAGTTACCTCACAAACCAGCTGATGCCCATTTCCCTCCCCTCCTCACCCATTTTTCTGCCCTTTCATGGGGAGGGCCTGGGAGTCCTGAGCCATGCTGTGAGTGGGCCTAAGGCCAGAGCCACACAGCCTGGGATGGTTCCTGGCCCAGCAGGGAGGGGACGTGGAGCTACAGCAACAGTGCAGGGCTGGGAGGCCTGCTGGAGCCACAAGCCGGGATACAGTGTTTGCCCCGCCCAGCAGGGAGGGGCTGGAGCTGAATCCCACAGATCAGCCAGCTAGGACCCCTCAAAGAGGACCAAGACTGGAGACACAGGAGCCAAGACAGTTCCCCAGCTGAGCAGGGAGGAGGCCTGGGCTGGAGCTGTTCCAGGTGGAACCTGGCATTTACTAAACATAAGCCTACCTGCTCCAGTGAAACAAAGACCTCAAATACTGCATAAAAAAGCGGGCCTACCATGATAGCCTAGTGGCTAAAGTCCTTATCATGAGTGCACTGGGATCCCATTTGGGTGCCAGTTGGCGTCCCAGATGCTCCACTTCCCATCCAGCCCCCTGCTTATAGCCTGGGAAAGCAGCAGAGGATCACCCCAAACCTTGAGACCCTGCACCTGCATAGGAGACCCCAAAGAAGCTCCTGGATCCTAGCTTCAGATCACCTCAGCTCTGGCCATTGTGACCACCTGGGGAGCAAGCCAGCGGATGGAAGATCTTTCTCTGTCTTTCCTTCTCTTTGTATATCTGCCTGTCCAATAAAAAATAAAATAAGTTTTTAAAAAAATATGGTTAAAAGATAAGTACAGCCTTTTGCTTTCTAAAGCTTAAGGCTGTAACACTTTACGCCATGTTTACCAACCTCTTCTCGTGATCCTTTCTAGAAGCTGCTGTTTGGCTCTCAGTAGGTCAGATGACACTAATCTTAAAAAAAAAAAAAACTGACTGGCTTTAGGCAGTTTGGCCTATACTTCAGGCCAATTTTTACAGCAAGTCCCTAACTTTGTTGACATTCTTATCTAAAGTAGCCAAGCATAATACTCTGGCCTTACAATAAAGCTTTGCCTGCCAAGGAGAGGCAGGCCAGGGGCCTGACACCAGGGTCCTAGGCAGACCAGACCCACAGCATGCCAAAGTCATGATCTGGGAGTACACAGCCCAGAGGCCTCAGGGTCCCATCTTTTTCTTAAAAAATATATGCCAGAAATCAGAATAAAAATAAAGGAAATGATATTATAAAGGGCCAGGGCCATTTTCCATAGCTCTGTGACCATTTCAAAGCAAGAGCAACTACTGGGTCCCTGCCACAAGAGGGAGAACTGCCTGCATCTAGGCTGCTGGCTTCAGCCTGCTCCAGTCCTAGAGGACTGCCTGCATCTGGGGCTGCTGGCTTCACCCTGGTCCAGTCCTGCTGGTTGTGCCTATTTAGGAAGTGAATCAGTGGAATAAAAGGATTTCTCTCCATGTGTCTGTCTCTCCGTTTACCTTTCAAATAAAATGAAGTAATGATTTTAAAAAGATAAAAAGAAAACCTTTAAGATAAATTTTACATAATATTGCTGTATTTCATTTCCAGGTTTCACACGGACTCTGAACAAAAGGATATCCTAGGATGTAGCATAGTGGCTCTAAGACACAGCACTTAATGACCAAGGGATTTAGGACAAATTACTTCACTTCAAACACCTTATTTTCCCTATCTTTAAACGGTAACCTAGTGGCCAAAGTTCTTGCTTTACATGCTCCAGGATCCCATATGGGCACCAGTTCATATCCCGGCTGCTCCACTTCTCTTCCAGCTCCCTGCTTGTGGCCTGGGAGGGCATTCAAGGCGCAAAAGCCTTGGGAACCTGCACCCATGTGGGAGACCTGGAACAGGCTCCTGGCTGCTGGCTTTGGATTGGCTCAGCTCCAGCCACTGTGGCCACTTAAGGATTGAACCAGTAGATGGAAGATCATTCTATCTCACCTCTCTGTAAATCTGACTTTACAATGAAAATAAATAAATAAAAGAAATGAGGATGAGGAGAAGAATTAAATGAGATCATCTGTAGAAAATGTTTAGAATAATAAGCTGGCACATGAAAGCATTTTAAAAATGATTAAAGTAGAGCTCATAAAATCACAGAGGAACAAGGGTCGCCAGCACCCAGGAAGTGCGGGAGGAGCAAAGGCAGACAGGGAGGAAAATGGTCACAGCTACACACAGGAGGGAAGTGGCACTGACGCCCTTAACAGAGCAGGGTGACCACAGCCACATCGATGAATTATTCATTCCAGAACAACCAAGGAAAAGTGTGTGATAGTCCCCAGTGCACAGAAGGGGGGAGGAGGAGATACTAGCACCTTTCCCCGATTTGATCATCACACACTACACAAGTACTGATTATGGTGCTGGACTCTTCAGAGAGGCACACAATTCTACGTGTCCCAGCAACACAGATGCGACAGACACCACCGTTACCTCTTCTCCTCCCTCATCTACGAGCGTCCAGGTCCCAGACGCAGGCCCCGAGGAGGACGGCTTCTGCTCGCTGGGCTTCATGTGGCACATAAACTCCGCTCGATTTCTAAGGAACAGAGGCACTCACGTCAACAGCGAGTCCCGGGTGCACCCTGCTCCTCTTCCTGCCCTCAGTCCTCACACGCTTCCAAAAGCCATAGGAACTGGCTGGAGACCAAAGTACCAAAACCTCACTCTCTTCAATGGAGAGACCTCAGGCACCCTAAGTTAGTAGAGCCGTGTTCCTGCAGGGGAATGGTTAGACTCGCACAGCTGCTGATGCTCAGTGGCCCTCTGTGCACATGGACTGCTGCTGAAGCTGAACTGAAATCACGCTGACAAAGGGTGACCAGGGAGACAACTTCAGGAAATGGCCCTCACCAAATAAAAAAGGATAACACAGCTAATGCAGAAACTTGGGTACGGTCAGAAAGTTCTCAGAAACGCAGAAATTCTGGAAGGGCAAATCATACCTGCCACATGAAGGTGCAGCCCTGCATGCGGACCATAAGGAAGAGGCAGGGAGAACTCCAGCCAGCCAGGCTGCCCTCACACGGCTACATCTGCCTGACAGGCAGGCAGAACCCAGCTAGTCTCTCCTCTCAGTTCCTTTCTCCTTCCCCGACCCTGAAAACCCAACCGCTCCTACCTTTAATCAGAAACCTTCTTCCATAACCTCTAGCTTGGTAGCGACAGTGCTGTCCCTCTGTCCACATGAATCCCAACCCTGGACCTCAGATACCTCTGGCATGTATCCCTTGTATGTGTCCACTTAAATGTGTCAATGACCTCAAATTTCCCTCCTTATAAAACATCTCTCTTTTCTATCTATTCTCAGCTAAGACTGCCAATACCCTGTCAGTCACTTGGATTCAACACAGGATATCTGACCCACTCCTCCACAGTTTCTATTTAATCAGCTACTATAGCCTTTCCTGGAAAGATGACCTTTAGGTTCCCCCTCTTTGTTACTACCAATTCCCCCATCCAAGCCCTGAGGTAGACAGACAGCAATAACTCTTTAGGCTCACCTATGCACTGATCCTGCCTTCTCACCATGTAACATGCAGCCTCTTGATGCTCAGTATACTCCAGTGCCACAACAGCCAGGTCTCTGACCCCTTGCAGCTCAGCCTGCCTTCAGTCCATCCTAATCTTGTTTACATACAACTCTTAGCCCTGCTCAAAAACCCTCCACTCCTGCAAAGGCCACATCATATCAAACTAGATTCTTCTTCTATCTTATTTCAAGGACTTAAATAACCCAAGCCTCAGTTACACACCCTTATTACCAGCACCTGCACATGTCTTCACTCCAGCCAAGCAGGGACCTGTCCGCTGCACAGAAATCCTGGCCACGCTGGGACTTCTGCTCCCATTGTTTGTACTTCCCTGCTTCCTTTGCCCTTCCCTCAACAGGAACACCAACCCATTCCCAAAACTCAGCTCATGCAGCATGAAACCCTCAGCAGCCACTCCACTGAGTTCTATTCACTTCTCCGTTCTGTCAGCTCAGTACCCAAGTCTCCTTGTGTTTTCCCCTCTTGCATTAAATCTTTTTTTAATTTTTTTTATTGTTAATCACATTGTATTATGTGATATCGTTTTGTAGGCACTGGCATTCCCCCTACCCCTCCTACAACCCTACCCCCACGTAAACCTCTTCCAAGGAAGAGGTCATCCTCTTTGTGGCACCTTTCACAATAGCACATATGGCTAAAGAGGCAAATCCAAAACAGGGTGGTTTGTACAGAGCAATCAGTCATTCTGGGGCCAAGGATATCAAACCCAAACATTATGTGTAACAGTAAATTCTAGAATGCTAACATTTCCCTTAGCAGTCCTTTTATTCAGATCTGGGGAGATTAAACAGCCAACCCTCCCCTAGAAAAAAGGTACTTTGATTCCTCCTTCACGGAATTCTTCCACACTTACTTGACAGGAGACATCAGCAAGGCAAGGGACTGCATGAAATGAAAGACTCCTGAGGGGTTATTCAACACTTTGATCTGAAATCAGAAAAGCAAAAAAAGGACACTGTAGAATACAATAACCCAGTGTCTATAACCAGCCACAAGAGGGAGACACAGGGCAGGGGTTGTCTGGCACCAATGACTCAGCAGTACACTAAGAGTTTAACAGGCAAATAACAAGGTGGGATGAAGGCAGGGACCAGCGCTTTAGCACAAAGGAAAGGAAAACCAAAAAAAATCTGCCTCCTGCCTCAAAAGAGTCAGAAGTACTAAAGTGCAGAAGTTGAACCTGGCATGCATTTTGATTCCTGTGCATCTGACTGGCTGCTATGGGTGACAAAGGCAGGCAGCAGAGAGGAGAAACGCTAACAGCAGAGTCACAGGAGCCCCAGGCTCTGCTGGCGTAAAGGAAGCTGGAGCGGCTACAGCTGTAATGTGGGATGAACTGATTCAGGAAGCAGTGTGCATCAGCACAGCCTACTTGCAAGGAACTTGACAGAACTAAACAACTCAATATTTGCCTTTCACAATTTTATCAAAGGAAGGTGGCCCAAAGAAGTTTCCGCTCTACAGATCAGGTGTTGGATCTATTTTGGGGATTTTATTCCAAATATCCGTTAATTAGCAACTTCTTCAGGAGAACTGTAGAAGGGACACAGACTCAGAAGGCTACGTGTCACCGCACCTGGATGAAAGGGACAGCCCATTTACTGACGCCAGCCGGGCACCGCAGAATATGGTTGAGGAGGAAGAGGTGATCTCCAAGAGCACCGACTCTTTGCAACACTGCCACCTAAACATAAAAGACACATGAAGACATCTGTTACCCAACGCTCACACATGCTCACTCTTTCAAAGAGCTAACCAGACACTGGAGTATTTCAATTAAAACACCACAGGTAGTTTCTCTCAAAATCTAATTTTTAATTTTCTGGCAAATTACAATTCACTATTTCAGGCTATACATGAAAAGATTTAGGTCAAAAAGTTTAATCTACTCTTATTTTGTTATAGTGTCCCAAATCTAAGTATGCTCGAACATCTTATATTTATGAACTCTAGCATGTGGTCCGGCGTGGTGGCCTAGTGGCTAAAGTCCTTGCCTTGTAACCACCAGGGTGCCGGTTTGTGTCCCGACTGCTCCACTTCCCAACCAGCTCCCTGCTTGTGGCCTGCGAAAGCACTCAAGGCCTTGGAACTCTGCACCCTCATGGGAGAACCACATTCCTGGCTCCTGGCTTCAGATTGGCTCAGCTCTCTGGCTTATGCAAACACTTGGGGAGTAGACCAGCAGATGGAAGATCTTTCTCTCTCTCTCCTTTTCTCTGTAAATCTGACTTTCCAATAAAAATAAACAGATCTTTAAAAAAAAAAAAAAAAGAATACTAGCATGAATCTTGAAAAGCACCCAGGGGTAGGTGTTTGGCACTGCAGCTAAGACTTTGCTTAAGATACAAGCATCCCAAACCGGGGTACCTACATTCAAGTTCAAGTGCCCAATATCCTTCCAATGCAGGCCCCTGGGACGCAGCAGTGATAGCTCAAGTGGCTGAGTCCCTTCCCTGCCCCCATGGGAGACATGGACTGAGTGCCCAGGTGCTAAGCACCAGGGAGTCAGCAGGAAGGAACCAGGAGATGCGAGCACTTTGTGTCTCTTTCTGTGTATCCAGCCTTCAAATAAATTTTTAAAAGTGTCCAAGGCTGCTCCATTGAAGATTACAAGCAATAAACAAATACTCCTCTCTCTCTGTAACACACTAACATCTTTCCTAAGTCTTCTAAATCTGAACGCTTTTCTCTCTCTTAAAAAACAACTTTTAAAAAATGGTGATTTAATGTGTGATCTCAACTAAACAAGTTATGTTTAACAATTGCTCTTGAGATTCTCACACTTTATAATTTCTTTTTTTTTTTTTTTAGTTTTTTTTTTATTGACAATCTTTACATAGTTAATTAGGGTAAAAAGGTTCAAGGACTATAGGAAAGAGGGTAAGACTATTATTTTTTCCATATTGTTTCCTTCATGTTTAAAGGGGGGTATTAAGGGAGAAGGCCCACCCAATTTCCCACCCTCCGCAGGTCCCGGATGTAGGGTATGCTCAGGTGGTTTTGATATTTCAACTTCTTGAGTCAACTCACTATGTTTAGTACACCCAATTCATACTACTGCACCACATTTTTTTTTTACAACCTTAAGTTTGTTTATGGTCCCACTTCACAAGCTTTTTTTAAAGGTGACTAACTACAATATTAACCCTAAGAGGATAAAAAGAATGAGTTCTGAAGTTTTCAGATCAACTACTTATATCCTGGATCTGCACCCATATTCTTCAATGTCGCATTCTTCCCACAACCCTCCTACTTCCTAAACTGAAGCCAGCACCTGTGCCCAACACTACACCAGGTAAATAACTTACTGTCATGTGTCATCATCACAGAAAATTCAGAAACCAGCTCATTCAACTAACTGAAGAAGCATTCAAAGAAAAGATATATTGAAACACCAGATAATTCTTCCCCTACTGGGGAAATGAAGAGCCTTGCGTCCGTTTCTGTTCCTTACCAATTTCTGCAGCCAGAGAAGAACATCATCGTGGAACTGGGCGTCGTCACTGACTCTCCTGGTGAACATGAACAAGACACTGATGCATTCCTTCAGCTGACACAGATCCGAGGCAACACTTTCTGTCGGCTTAGAAGCTATAAATTGAGAGCAGGCTGAATGAGTCCCACACAAACAGTATTTTAGGTAGAGCTATGTTTAGAGTCTTCAATTAGAAGAAGCCAAAAACTAGCCTTACAATATTTAGTTCAGTTAAAAATTCAAAGATAATAAGCTGTATCACTACTACGCAAGGGAAAAATAACATCATAATTTTTTGTTATCTGAAAATCAACAGATCCCTGGCTCACCTTTAACTCTGATTAGTTAAAAAAAAAAAAAAAAAGGAAAGTTGGAGGTTAATTTAAAGAATCCTAACATCTCACCCCAAGTAAAAATTAAATAATCCAATAAGTATACTTAATACATATATAGTAATGGTTAATTTCTTTAAACTCAAAAAAAGATGAAAACTTCAAAATGTTGCAGATCTCTGTTGAGTTTCAGAACAGGCTAACTAGACAATCAAAAATAAACAGTGACAGAAGATAAAAAAAGTATTCTGACGATAAGGCTTACAATCAAAAACCATGTGGACTCAACTTGGTAACAAGCACATAAACTAGGACAGCAAGGGCCAGCACTGCTAGAGAGCAGGCATTCCGACATCCCAGGGAAGCAGAGGATGGTTGCCAGGGAAGGGAGGGCTGCCAAGAAATGTCATTAAAGTAGGTCTTCAGGGCCCGTTGCGGTAGCCTAACAGCTAAAGTCCTTGCCTTGAACATGCACCAGGATCTCATATGAGCGCCAGTTCTAATCCCAACGGCCCCACTTCCCATCCAGTTTCCAGTGGCCTGGGAAAGCAGCTGAGGATGGCCCAAAGCTTTAGGATCCTGTACCCACATGGAAGACCCAAAAGAAGCTCCTGACTCCTGGCTTCAAATTGGCTCAGCTCCGGTCATTGTGGCCACTTGGGGAGTGAACCATCAGATGGAAGATCTTCCTCTCTGTCTCTCCTCCTCTCTGTATATTTGCCTTCCCAATAAAAATAAATAAATCTCACAACAACAAAAAAAAAAAGGTAGGTCTTCAGCCTACATTGGGAGTGGGAGATAAAACGGAGGCAAAGTGGCACCTTGCAATAACAATCAGTATACAGTCAGATCCACCATGCTGCACCCATCAATTCTTGATTCATTCCAGGACTCAACGAGTGAGCCCTCCACTACTCACATACCTCGTTCTTGTTGAATTGCCAAAGATCTCAGAACAGCTGAACTATTCATTAGTGTGTAGAGATAAGACTCCACTTGCAACCTTGACAGCACAGAGGTGTAAGAATGAAGTGCCAGGGTCTGGTGGAGGTGCTCAGACTTGGCATCAAAAAGCTTCTTTAAGTCGCCCAGGGCACTTTCGTTCATCTCTACTCGTTGGTAGCGATGACAGCCATACACTTTCACTTGGTCTGCACAGACACCCTGCCAGAGGACACAAGAACCAAACACAAAACCAGTCACCCTTTGCATTTAAAGCATTCAGAGAACAGCTATACGATACAGAGGCTTAGGGACCATCTTCAAAGAGCTTATAAGCAAGGTTGGGGAACAATGCTACCCTGTGAAGAACACCACCAGAAAACAGGATCATGGGCCCCGGAAACACTGCCAACCATAAACAGATCACAAGTTCAGAGAAAACAAGGCTGGGGTGGCAGAGGAGGTGGGAGGAAGCAGCTGCAGCCACTGCTCGGGATACCCAGACCTTAGGAGAATGCCTGCTTTGAGTCCCAGCTATTCCACTTCTCAGGCAGCGGGTGCTGGCCCAAAGATGTGGGTCCCTGTAACGCAGCTGAGAGCACCAGGTTGAATTCCAGACTCCTGACTTCAGCCTGGCGCAGTCCTGGTGGTTCTAACCATTTGGGGAATGAACCAGCAAATGGAAGATCTCTCTCTATCTGTGGGTGTGGGTGGGTGTGTCTTTCCTTCCCTCCCTTTCTCTCCTTTTCAAAAAGGTAACTTTAAGAAGTCAAGGAAAGGGCCCAGCGCAGCAGCCTAGCAGCTAAAGGCCTCATCTTACACACACTGGGATCCCATACAAGCGCTGGTTCTAATCCCAGCAGCTCCACATCCCATCCAGCTCCCTGCTTGTGACCTGGGAAGGCAGTCAAGGACAGCCCACATGGAAAACCCAGAAAACATTCCAGGCTCCTGGCTTCAGGTCGGTGCAACTCAGGCCATTGCAGCCACTTGAGGGGTGAATTATCAGACAGAAGACTTTCCTGTCTCTCCTCCTCTCTGTGTATCTGACTTTTCAATAGAAATAAGTCTTTTTTTAAAAGGTGAATATTAAAAAAAAAAAGTCCATGGCATTATGCCCCAGGTGACAAGCTAATGATCCATAGCTAAATTTGATTTCAGATATGATATGTCAGCCTAGACTGCGTAAATGTGTGTTTCATTAGATGGCAATATCTTCCCATTAGAAAGCCTAATGTAAAATTCCAGATTTCCAGTGCAGTGGCTAATCCTCTACCTGTTAGCATGGGCATCCCATATGGGATGTCCCAGATGTTCTACTTCTTATCCAGCTCCCTGCATACGGCATGGGAAGCAGCAGAGGATGCCTCCAAGGCCTTAGGATCCTGTGCCCGTGTGGGAGGCCCAGAAGAAGCTCCAGGCTCCTGCCTTCAGCTCAGCTCAGCTCTTCTGTTGTGGCTATCTGGGGAGTACACCAGCAGATGGAACATCTTTCTCTGTATTTCTTTCTATAAAACTGCCTTCCAGATAAAATAAGTAAATCTAAAAAAACAATCCAGATTTCCTACAAAACAGATTTCTCTACAAAAATCCTAAGCTGCCACACCGGACCAAAACAGTATAACAGGAACAACCAGCTGGGACTCAGGAACGGCTGGCCCCTGCAGATTGGACAGGAACTTAGCCACTAACCACTGTTCTATGCAGTCAGCTTCTCTCCAGGCTACAGCTGGGCCCCGTGGGCACCTGTGTTGTGATTCCTAAACTAAGGCTAAGACGGGGTCAACATGAGCAGACACCCACACTCCAGAGCTCCCTGGTATCAGAGATGACAGTCCCTCTGCAATTCCCTTTATCCCCTGACCACCTTAGGAACACTAGTCAGATTACCTGCACAGACACCTGCTCCTCCTTAAAGTGCCACAGTCGACTTTTAGCATTCTGGCAATCCGCCGTCAGAGTCAGAAGCTCAGCTTCGGCCAGCAGCAGTTGCTTCCTACATCGTGAGTAGTTCAGAAGCAGCTCATAAAATTCATGCCTGTCCTGATGAGCCATACTGTCAAACTCTTCCTCATATGACTCAACATTTTCCAGCCAAGAGCCAGGCTCCAAGATTCTCAGCTGTTCTTTAGTGAACGGTGCTAGCTCGGGCTGAGACGGGAGCTCCGGGTACAGTCGCTGACTACAGAGCAAGGGCTTCACCGCCACCAGAGATGGCACTTCAGCCACCTCGGCAGGCAGCTGGGGGTACAGCTTCCTCACTCGAGCTGGCTGGAAAATGTCTTTGGCTTCACAGGATCTCGGCACGCCAACGTTCTGTAGCACCTCTACAGAACCACTCAGGGTGGGTTTTTCTTCCATTTCTCTGACATTCGAATTCTCCATTTCCTGCTGAAAGCAAGAAAAACCAGACTGCAACACGCCTTCTGAAGGTTCACGCTGCACCGACCTACCCTCCTCCACTTCCATCCAGGTCCTGGGAGGCTCCCCTTCATCTCGGGCGTTGACATTCAGCTTGCTTAGACCATCCCTGACACAGGCACCATGCTCCTCCGCTTCCTCCAGAGGCTCCATGTGACACGTCACGGACCCTTCAGTGCTGAGAGTCAAGGAGGTGAGTGGTATTTCGAACATGTCACTTTCGCTGTGTCCCCCGGCATCCCTCTGGAGTGGGGACTCGGCTAACTCCTTCAGGTGTTCTCCCAGGACCTCACGAGGTAGAGACGGGACCTCCTGCTCCGTGGAGAGCTTTGGAAGGGAGGTTTCGGACTCCTCCTTCTGCAGGGTTTCATATTTCTTCTTTTCCTGAAAGCAAGATTTAGAATATGAAATAACTTAGAACAAAAAGCGATGCTCTCACCATGAGAATTCATACACAGTTCTTAAACTGTATGTGAAAATCTATGTTGGCATTTAACACGGGGAGTTGAACTTTGCTTCAGGAGCCGTATGTTGCCTGTTTTGTATCATCACAGTTTTTGAGTATACTCAGATTGGAGATGCTCTGCTCCAATTCCTACAGAAAAATCAGACAGTAAATTATGTTTCAAAACTGAAGAGGAAAAGTCTCAATTTGATTTTCATGACCTGGGCAGAGATCAAGCGAAATAGGTCCACTCAAAACTAAAGCAGAAAACACTGGGACAATTTGAACAGTAAATCAACTACAGGATTGGAATAAAAATCTGCAGAACAAAATCAATACTCAGGAGCAATAAGTAGCTACAACATAAAAAACCACCTAATAAGCAAATTAAGTGGGCAAGAAGAAGCAGGACCATAGTAGAAAAGCTGCTGAAGTTCGGAAGAGGCCTAGATTGCAGTTCCCTGCACTGCTTCACTGTTCATTACTTAGACTGACGAAAGTTCTAGGACACAGAATGGAAGGCTACTTAGACGGAAACTGCTGTGACTTGCTATGGTTTCACTGTGCCCCACCTCCTGCCTTCAAGGCTCCCATGCTACAAATTTTACTCCTACTGTAAGATATGAAGAGGTGGGAAACGTAACCTGACCATGGTATAGAGGTGGGGGACTTCCGAGGGGATTAAGCTTAGCTAGGTCATCAGAGAGGAGCTCCCGTGAGCTATACCAGTGGCTACAAAAGAAGACAAGGAGAAGAGCAAGGACAGCTGGTTACACACACACACAGTGTGTGCACCTACCTGCACATGCGCTCTGTCTCCTGCCATGGGACACCTTGTGCTACCCTAGAACCCTGTCAGCAAAAACAAGCATCGCAGAGACTACTACTGAGCACAGCAAACTAAGGACTTCCTGCGAAGCCAGCATTCCATATGAGCACAGGTTCACATCCTGACTGCTCCATAACCAATCTAGCTCTATGTTAATACTCCTGGGAAAACAGCAAGAGAAAGGCCAAGGCCTTGAGAGAGACCCGGATGAAGTTTTGGGCTCCTGGCTTCAGCCTTGTCCTGCCCCTGAAATCGCAGCCATTGGGGAGTGAAACACTGGATGAAGATCTCTATCTCCCTCTCCCATTCACCCCCACCTCTGCCCGCCTGCCTTTTGAATAAATAAAATCTTTAGGACAAAAACAGATAGGCATCACAGATGCAGCCCCTCAACCCTGAGGCTCCAGAATTAGGAGCCAAACTAAGCGTCTTCATAGCCATGGCCGTGGCACACTGGGTAAAACTGCTGCCTGCAGTGCCAGCGTCACATATTAGCACCAACCTGAGGCCCAGCTGCTCCACTTTCTATCCAGCTCCCTACTAATGTTCCTGGGAAACCAGAGGAAGACAGTGAAGACCCTGGACCCTGTAACCACATGAGAAATGTAACTGAATCTACTAGCTCCCAGCTTCAGCCTGGTGCAGCCCTGGAGGATGCGACCACTTGGTAAGTAAGAAAGCAAATGGAAGACCTCTCTTTCTCCTCTCTATAACTCTGCTTTCCAAATAAATAAATAAATCCATGGGGGAAAAAAAGTACAAAACTTTGGGAACCCAGGAATATATTTTTGACATGTCATTTAGCAAAAAAGTCATTTCTTGAAAAGTTAACTTGGTTAGGGCGTAGTAACCCAGTGGCTAAATCCTCACTTTGCATACACCAGGATCCCATATGGGTGCCAGTTCATATCCCAACTGCTCCATTTCCCTTCTAGCTCCCTGCTTGTGGCCTGGGAAAGCAGTCAAGGCCTGCCCAAAACCTTGGGACCCTGCACCCACGTGGGAGACCCGGAAGAAGCTCCTTGCTCGTGGTTTCGGATCAACTAAGTTCCAGCTGTTGTGGCCACTTGGGGAATGAACTAGTGGATGGAAGACCTCTCTCTCTGTATATCTGCCCTTCCAATACAAATAAATAAATCTTTTAAAAAGTTAACTGACAAAGATAACATAAAATGAACCGTGGTTTTTAAAATATCTGTGGCATGTGGCTGGGCTGTATGCATCACTCAACAGTAAGAACCGAATGGGTGTGGGCTGGCTGGGCAAGGCCACTGTCCCTGTCAAGACAGGAGGTAGACTAAACCAGTCTGGGCCAAGGACCCAACTGTGTGCACAAGATATGCCACTGGAAGGAGACCTGATCGAGGAGCTTGGGGAACTCCTCTGTCAGGACTCAGTCCCTGCAGGTGAGCACAAGAACCAAGGCTGCAAACAGCCCAGACCTGGCCAAGTTACAGTAGACGCCGCTTCACTGTCCATCTGACTCCCTGCTTATGATCTGGAGAGACAGCTGAGGATGGCCCAAAGCTTTGGGGAAAAAAAGAGAGAGAAAAAAGCTAGTGTTTTGATTTCAAGAATGGACTAGCCAACCAAGAGAGGCAGGGAGCAAGGGGCTTAGGGGTGAGGGAGGGGAGGAAGGACAGACCTGGCCTTGCTCCCTCTGACCCCTGCCATGTGGTAGGGGCACCACTCATAGGGTGTCTTCAGTCACACAGTGATCATTCACCTTCAAAAGCCAGGGACTCCGGAGCAGCATGGAGGGCTCCGAGCAGCATGGAGGGCTCCGAGCAGCATGGAGGGCTCCATGGGGATCCTTTCACTTCTCCAAAGCCCAGAGAAGGTAACAAGTCCTCAGCAGCGTTCAGATTCCCATTCTCTGCTCCACCAATAAATCATCCCAAACGCTACTACAATCTAACCACCACAAAAATTGTCCTGGCTCTTCTGAATGCAAGACGGACTCTCCTCTGGCATTCCAGGCCCTCGATGATTCAGTCATGATCCTGTCCCAAAGCAAACCTTTCTGAACAGACTTTCCTTTGAATGCCTGTGACAGACACTAGCCATGTGCTATCTCTGGCTATTTCACTTTATGTTCTGTCTCCTGGAACAGACCATAAGTATTGCCAAGAGCAAGGACTATAACGTATGCCTCTTCAGAGTTGATCTGCCTCTAATCTTCAACACTGAGTTAAAAAAAAAAACAAAATGTTTCTTGAGATAATACTGATGACCTGTAATTCATAGGATTAAGTACTATTTGTTGAACTCTGTCCCAGGTACTAGAATTCCTTTTTTTTTTTTTTTTTCATTTTATTTTTTGTTGCTCACATAGTTGACAAGGATACATACCCATGAGGACCTCTGATTAGGGTGGGGAGAGTCCAGACAGACACAGGGGAGGACAGGTGGGACAAAAGCTTCACATTTTCCTTTTCTTCCCTTTTCCCCTATATTCTCCTATATGGGGGGGGGGGGGTGTAGTTCAGTTCCTGTCACTTTTGAAATTACACTCATTCCCAAAGTGATCCAATCCCATTTCTGACTTTAAATACCAGTACATAGTAATGATTCCCAGATCTACCTCCAGCTTTTAAGCTCTCCCTCTCTCTCAAAAACTAGATTCACAAACTCACCCTAATCCACATTCCCAAGTGAATATTTAAAGGATATTTGATTTGAAAATTAAGATACGCAAAACTGAACTCCTGATTAATTGTCTCCCAAAAACGTGTCCCACCCTCTGCTTTTCCATCTCGGGAGTTTTGATTGCTTTCTCTCAATCCACTTCCAAAACCCAGCCAACCTCAGCTCTGACTTCTCTCCACCCTCTTCGGCACAACTCTGCTCCAAGCCACATCACTCTTACCTGAATTACTGCAACAGTCTCTTAAATCATGTATGTTCAACTCTTGGCGCTTACCTATTTTCAGCAAGCACTGAAACCCACTCCTCGGTTCAAAACGCTGAGGTTACTCCCAATGCCACTCAGAGTAAAAGCCAGTTATTGCCCCAGGTGACCTGGCCGATACTACTTTCCAACCTCATCCCCTAACCCCCCCTCCCTCGCTCCACCAACCACTGCCTCCTCGTGGTTCCTGGAACATCACCACAAGGCATTGCCTCCCAGCCTCTCACCAACTGTGTCTTCTGCCTGGAACACTCCTGCCAAGTACTCACACGGCCAGCTCCCTCATGATTTTCATGGCTTCAATTAAATGCCACGTTTAATGAGAATTACCCCAACCACCTGTGTGAAAATGCAACATTTCCTGATGGAGATGAAGCAGGGATCAAGGAGGGGTAAGGCTCCAAGAATGACCACCACCCAGATTCACACGGCCACTCCTCACCATGCAGCCAAGCCTCACTTTCTATCCTGCCCCAGCCACTCTGACGCCCTCTTCCTGGAGATAACCCCAGAGCCTGCAGCCCAGCCCAAATTCTGTCTCTGCTGGGTCTTTAACCAGGCCCCTATCCTGAACACCACCCCTACCCCAGAAAACAACAGCGCTAGCCTGCATGGGAGCAATTTTCTCTGGAAATTTCCCACACTTCTGAGTGTGTACTGCCTTTGTGCCTCTTAGTAGACCCTGCTCTGATTCCCCACCTGCACCTCCCAGTTGTATTCTCACATGCAGGAAGACAAGAACCTGAACTAGGTCTAGCTGGGGGTCTCTATGCGCCAAGGCAGGAAGACTCTCTGGGACTCCTCTGGGGACCAGTGAGAGTTTAACGAACTGGAAGGCACAAAAGAATCTCACACTACACAACACAATTCACTCCTATAACCCGCAACCCGCGAGGCAGGGAGGGAATGTAGGTGGGAATCAACCATTCAGTCCTCGAGCAGATGGGGACCTAGAGGCCTTTCCATCTCAGCCTTAACTGTTGAGTTGCTGGGATTCAGAACTTAACATTGCCTGTTTAAAAAAAATAAAATAAATACTTCCTGTGACTATAAAATATACTACTGCTGCAGAGTAAGTCCAAATCTAAGAATCTATTGTTCCTAACTCACGATTTACCAAGATGCAGGCAGTCAGCATCCTGAGGATGACACCACAGATGAAAGACAGGCATTGAGCACCAAACACGTAACCACAACCCAGCAACCTGAGATCATCTACCAGATAATTAGCACTGAGGAATGTGGGTCAGCTGCTGGGTCACATCCAGAAGCCGCTCAAGCTATCTGCAGGCAACGGCACGTGACACTGTCCACTTCCTGGCTGAGCCACGGGAGGATTCAGTAAATAGTCACCCGATTGTGTCAGCCAGCATGGCTTCATTCACACAGCCTTTATATGCAACACCAAACATAGCTCCACACCAAGAAGTGCATCTATGCACTCTTAGGAGAATTCATTTTCTTGACTGACAAGTAGGGTAGGAGTACCTAGTGCTGTTGTGGACTTTTTCCATTCGCTTTCTCACACTCACCAGAAGACATTTACTAGAGCAAATCTTCCGCATGACGAAGCTTGCAAATACGCTTCAGCACTGGCATTTCTTTATTCATTCAACAAACACTGTCGGTGGAGGAGGCCACCAAGGGGGAAGTGGGGTGGGGGAAACCCCAGTACCTATGCAACTATATCTCATAATACAATGTAACCACAATGTAACCAATAATTTAAAAACTAAATTATATAAAAAAAGAAAGCACTATCAAGCGACTCTAGTGTCTATGAATGGCACAAGCCCCATCCCTCAGTGAGTTCATACTCAGAAGTGTTGGCAACGTAACTAACATGCGATGAGGGAAACTGCGGCACTGTGGGCTAGACGCTCTCATCCTGTTCGTAATACTGGTAAAGTTCCAGCTGTCCCACTTCCCATCCAGCTCTCTGCTTGTCGCCTGGGAAAGCAGTGGAGGACAGCCCAAGGCCTTGGGACCCTGCACCGGCACAGGAGACCCAAAGAAGCTCCTGGTTCCTGGCTTCAGATTGGCTTAGCTTCCCCCATTGTGGCTACTTGGAGAGTGAACCAGTGGATGGAAGATCATTCTGTCTCTCTTTTCTGTAAAATCTGCCTTTCCAATAAATGAGAATAAAAAAAAAGTAACAAGAGAATCCTCTTACCTGACGGTTTCTAATCCTTACAGTCTCCTCACAGAAGTGCATAAGCATGTGGATATCTGAAGTAACTGTTAAGCTACATTTCTGGCTTTCACCCGATTTCTCTCGCTAAGTATGTGGCGCTGCTGGCCATCTGAGCTCTCTAGTCTTTAGCTTCTCCCTGTATTTGGAGGTGAGGGGATACTAGCAATCAATACAGGGGACTCTCCAGTGCTGAGGCTGGATGACTAATGTTTACACCCACCCCGTGGTCTGGGCTCAGGGATCTCCTGCAGAGCGTTTTGTTTTGTTTTCCTTGCTCCTGTGCCTGGATGGTTCTTCAGCAACCTAACACAATGCAAAATTATTTCTCTTAAAAACGTTTCTGTAGGCTCAGCATGACAACCTAGCAGCTATAGTCCTCGCCTTGCACGCACTGGGATCCCACATGGTGGCCGGTTCATGTCCCAGCTGCTCCATTTCCATCCAGCTCCCTACTTGTGGCCTGGGAAAGCAGTCGAGGACGGCCCAAAGCCTTGGGACCCTGCACCTGCATGGGAGACCTGGAAGAAGCTCCTGGCTTCTGGCTTCGGATCGTCTCAGCTCCAGCCGTTGCAGCCACCTGGGGAGCAAACCAGCTCATGGTTCTCTCCTTCTCTCTGTAAATCTGACCTTGCAATAAAAATAAATTTTTTCAAATGTTCCTGTACTTGAGTACCAAGACAGCCATGAGACTATCTCCTCACAGACCTGGATACACTGATGTGCCTAACTCCACAACAGCTTTTTCACAAGCCATCACGAGAGGAATCTGCTTAAGCCATTTAGGGCTCACTAAACACGGGACTTAGGAAAACCAGTTTCCTGTAAAAGCCCTGTTCCCAAGGATCACGTTTACATCACACCCGCTTCTGAACATCAACCACTAGTGTGGAAAATCCCCTGTAATTGTAACACCATCCCTAGTACTTTCTGAACGTAAACTCTGTCTCAGATTGAAACCAAAATGATGTAGGTCTGGCCACCTTAGGGTAGCTCTAATCTATTCGCTGTAGAAAACGTGTAAGAAGCAAATCAACTTCAAAGCACACTAGAACTATCCGGGGTCTAACCTAGGAAATCCAGATTACTCAAGCACGCTCCTACTGCCCGAGTCCTGCTGTACACTAACTTCTAGAAACTTCCAGATATCCGCGCCCCACGGATATGCTACACCTGTCCGCACCAGTCGCTCCCCACGCAGCCCCGGCAGAAGGACGCCGTCTTCACGCGGACAGGCTCCCTTCCCGTGCTAGGGAAATTAAGCAGAAGAGTCAACCATGGAGACGTAAAGCGAACGCTGCCTCAGGAAACCGAACCCCCTGAGCAACCCGAGCCTAGGGGAGTCAGGGAGGAGGCAGAGAGGGATGGAGGCGCAGAGCCGCCTAGGTGGCTGGTGGAATCCCACCCGGGATCCGAGGGACAGGAGCAGAGCCCCGGGGGGACCGAGGCAGAGCCATGGAGGAAGGGGAGCGGAGCCGCCGGGGAACAGGGGCAGAGCCATGGAGGAAGGGGAGCAGAGCCGCCGGGGGACAGGGGCAGAGCCATGGAGGAAGGGGAGCAGAGCCGCCCGGGGACGGGAGCAGAGCCGCCGGGGGACAGGGGCAGAGCCATGGAGGAAGGGGAGCAGAGCCGCCGGGGGACAGGGGCAGAGCCATGGAGGAAGGGGAGCAGAGCCGCCCGGGGACGGGAGCAGAGCCGCCGGGGGACAGGGGCAGAGCCATGGAGGAAGGGGAGCAGAGCCGCCGGAGGACCAGGGCAGAGCCGCCTGCAGAAGCCGAGGAGAGGGCAAGGAGCAACGCAGCAGAACCTGGGCAGGGTCGGCAGGAATCCTACCTTGGTTTTCGTGCGGCTGGCCTTAGCCTTGGCCCGGCGCTGCGGCCTCACCGCCTCGGCCATAGACGCTGCGGCGGCGCCGTCGCCGTTTGTTTTGGTCAAACCCAGCGCTTCGCGCAGCCTGCTCAGGTCCAGCCCGGTGTCACATGACCGACTCTCCACCACTCCCGCTGCAGGGACGGCTGCCCCGGGGCGCTACGGACCGCCGCGTAGGACAAACCACTCCGGGAGGCCCTGGGATTGGCAGAGGGCGGCCCCGCCTCCTCCGGCTCCGCGGGACCGGCCGGGTTACCTGGGCACCTGCAGCGGCTGTCCAGGATGACACGCACTCTCCGCCTCCTCAGTTGCGCCCCCACACCGAGCCCACAGGGACTTCAAGAACTGCGGGGAAGTGCTTAGATAACCATGTCGTTTGCCCGAGTCTCTGCGAACCTTCGGTAAGGGGGAATGCGAATATCTGTCCGAATATCCTAAGAACTAAAGGATGCCATCGTGACAGCTGCAGCGCAGGCTCAGATTTCCGTTACTATGCGCGTCCCCAAGCTGGGACAGACGTCCACTCCGAAACAGAAGTAGAGAGACCCTGAATACCAATTGCAGAGGCGAAAAATCTGGCCCCATCTCCGTCTCCCAGCTTTGGTATTTCTTTTCCTAAGCACTTAAAATCTGTTTTAAAATGACATCTTTGTCGGCTCGTCGCTGGCACTGGGGGCTAATTCTGTCAAGTTAAACTCCAAATCCACCTGGAGAATGCATGATCTGGGAGTGGGAGTGGCCTAGTAGGAAAATAGTGGGCACCTCCCTCTTGGGTTACCACTCCCACAGAGCATGAGAACCAGGACAGGGGCAGGAGTGGCTAAACAGAAAGGTACCTGCCAGTATGTGTATGGGCTGGATAACAGGGCTGGTTGGGTTGAACTAGGCTTCAATGCCCATTGACAAGTACGAGAGCTAAATGGGATGTGGGACAGACCGAACAAATCTGTGGTACATAGTGGCATGCATTTTTTTTACCTTGATTAGAAAATCAGGTTTACAGAGAGGAGACAGAGAAATATCTTCCATCTGCTAATTCACTCCCTAAGTGACTGCAAATACTAATTAAAGTACTATAATTCACACAGTATCACGTCATTGCAAAATGTAACACTGCTGGGCTTCCCAAGTCAGCCAGTTTCTGGGACAGTGACAGCTGCTGATCAAGGAACCCTGGGTGACTCTTCTTGACCTCACAAATTCCGTTCCAATGTCTCTGCTGCCACCTGGTGGCTTTTTCTCCCAATGCTGCAATTGCTCACACGTGATTTCCCAGAAGCCATTCAATCTGCAGATAGTTCATTACTTCCTCTACATCGCTTTGTTTGACATTCTTTCAACATTCCTAGCTACTAAATACCCTCTGCAAAATTGAGAAATTGTGGCATTTCTATATTTTTTCAATTTCTGAAGACAACTCACACAGCTTTAAGCCAAGTAAATGCAGAGTTCCAGCCTACATTTAACAGACTCTTACACATATGAAATCTTTTCACCAAGACTTCTGTTTGCTTAAGCAGAGAAGCATATACATCTTGTCTTTTTTTCTATCATTTCCTCTTCTCATAACCTTCCCCAATAAGAAAAAAAAAAAACTCAAATAGTGATTGGCATCCCCAAACAGACTCAACTGGTGTCCCATTATTTGGCATCTGTATTTATTTATTTCTTAAGGCGACTGCAACCACCAGTGTGAATGTAGGTGATGGACTGAATTTCAACCCACACTGCCTGACACATGCAGGAGTGAGATTGGGGTCATCTCTGGTGAGGTTTCTTTGGGGACTGCCTACCCACCCTCCAACTGGCTCGTTGGATTCAAACCCCAAACCATGGTGAAAATACAGCTGTGTGTCAGAACTGGGCCTCCTCAGCTGCCGAAGACCATGCAGTGAACAACACGCCCAGCTACATGGGAGACATGACAACCAATTCATTGAGGCCTCCAGAGGACATCTAGTACTATGGAGGGCAGAACAAACTGGACTGCTCTCCTGGTCAAGCTTTGACAGCAAGTATCTAGGTGAATTAGTGTGGGGAGGTTCAGGTTGGAGGAAGGAGAGTAGGACAAATATTTCATTTTTTTTTTCTCCTGTGTCGCAGGGGTGGAGGGGAGTGATGGCCACTCCTTGCAAGCTACATCAGCACCTGAGGTGAAGGGCAATCATTTGATGACATCTTAGAGACCCTAGTGTGGGGAAGAGTGTTCTGAGGTTGTTACTGGAGTGGTTTTAATAGTTCTGAGAAGTTGGTCTCATTGCTCCAGTGTTGAGAAAATCTTTCCAAAGTCTATTGGCTGACGAAGCCCACCTTAGTGCATCTCGGGCCCAGGAACGTGCCGCAGAGCTTGGCCAGTAGGATTGTCCAACCTATTCTGCTTTCCATTCTCCGACAAGGCAGTTGATGTCTCCTACTGTCCTGAAGGAGCCGGCCATCACGTCCCCTTTGTGTGCCTTGCATTTTGTGCACCACACAGGCATCAGCAACTGAAGAGGCCCCGTCCCAACACATGCACTCCAAGGTCAGACCACACATTCTGTGATTTTTCTCTGTGGCCAGTGTCTGAATTCAGCATTGACTGAGGAGACCCCAAGAATCCTCACCTGGGGTGACCTCACACTTGACTGATGTGCACTAGCCAATAAAGAGTCAAACTCTGTTATCTGTGTCATTTAACACACATACCAGTGGATGCAGTTGCCTGGTCAGTTCCACCCCAGTTGGCTCAGCCAGAGCCACTGCCAGACCCAGCTCACAAGTAGGCTGAGAGGTGCTGCTGTCTTGTCCAGCCTGGCCCACCCCCAGCCCTGGTTCTTCTGCTCACAGCTATAGGTACAGCCTATAAGGGGAGTGCCTGCAGTTCCCCTGCCAGCCACATTCCCAGCTCTGGATTTTGCTCCTGCCAGGGAGTGCTGTGGTCCAGCCTGACATGACTGGCACCCAGTCCTGGCACTTGCCAGCTGATGCTATGGCCTTGCCCAGCCTAGCTCAGCCTGGCTTGCCTCCAGACTGGCCCACCCCCTGTTCCAGCTCTCATGCTCACCAGTGGAAGCAGAAACCCGGCAAGGGAGTCCCTGATGTCCCCCTCCCAGACTGTTCCCAGCAGGTGCTGTGGCCCAGTTGGAGATGGCCCGCCCCCAGTCTCAGCATTTGCCAACAGGTGCTGCAGCCTAGCTCAGCCTAGCTCAGCTCTAGTTCCATTTCTCGCTGGTGAGTGCAGCAGCGTCACCCAGCCTGGCCTACCCTCAGCCCTCAAGTGAATTGGTGGGTATTGTGGTCCAACTCGGCCTGGCCCACACCCTGTCCTGGTTGTCACTCATGCCAGTGTATGCTGTGGACTGATCTTGCCCAGCTCACTCTCAGATCCAGTTCACATGCATGTCAACCAGTGCTGCAGCCCAGCTTGATCTAGCCTGTTCCCAACAATGGCTCTTGTGCTCACCAGGCCTACCCATACTCTAAGCTCTTGCTGCAGCCTAGCCCAGCAGGCATGGGCCACACCCTTTCCTGGCTCTCCTGAGTGCCAGCAGGTGCTGTGGTCTGTCTATAGACCCAGCCCACACAAACACTGATGAAAGAGTGTTACAGACTTACCTGGCCTGACCCACCCCCAACCTTCGTTCTTGTGCTTCCCAGCAGGAACTGAGGCATAACTGGATAGTTCACCAGGTTCCCCTATCAGACTGCTCCCAGCCTATGATCTCATATGTGCCAGTATAGGCAGTAGCTATGCTTGGCATAGTCTGCCCTCAGGCCCAACCTTCGCATGTGCTGGTGGGTGTTGCAGTCTGGCCACACCTAGCCTTCTTCCAGCCCCAGCTCTTGCAAGTGTCAGGTGGGCTCTTGTCATGTGATTTCTGTAGTTCATCCTGGCTCGCCTTGTCATTTCCCCAGTTCTCTGTATAAATCAGCAAGTGCTACAGTCCCACAGAGGTAAGCCCAGAACTCCCCTACAGAATCTGCCCCCAGATTCAGTTCTCTCGCATTCTGGCCCAACCTGATGTGGCCTACTGCCTGCTCTGACACTCATGAGCAGGTACTGTGGCCTACCGCAGCCAGGCATGACCCCCAGACCCAGCTTTTGTCTGTGCCAATGGGTTGCAGGCAATACTGTTTAACCCAGCCCAGGTCTCCCATATGCACAGCTGCCTTGGCCTGAACTAGACATTCCCTCTGTTTCCCCATATTTAAAGAACTCCATCTCAGCTCCCCCACCTACCTGTGAGTGCACTGGCCTAGTTGGTGGAAGACCAACTAGATCATTCCTTCCCTGGAAACAAACATGCTTAGGCCACTCCCACTCCAAAGGTTCCCCAGACCCCTCTCCCCAGGAAATTTGCAGTTTCCTCACCTCCCTGTCCTCCTCAGTTGGATTTAACAAAAATTCTGTCTCCAAACAATATGGCGGCAGCAGGGGAGAGGGTATAGACTTCCACATGCAAATTTTGAAGGTGATACAACTCCCCCTTCATGGGGTGGTGGAGGAAGGTGAAGAACTTAGAAGTTCCTTTGCACTCAGGAACTTAGAAGTGTCTGGCCACAGTTTGTTTTCTAATCTTCCTGCTTGGTGGCTGTGCCTGAGTTTGCCTCGGAGGCTGTGACCTGAGGACGTAGTCAGAGTGAAGTACCATTTGCATGGGCACAGCCAGCTCGGAGCCACATGGGTGTGTGATGTTATCAGAGCACCACCCACAGCCACTCCTCCATGCCTACCACTTCCTCAAACGCTGGCCTAGCTTCCACCCACCAGGGGCCCTGTCAGCACCTGCTGCGGACATGCAGGCCCATGCATACATTTTAGCCCCCTCCCTCACCTTCCCACTTCCACACAGGTGCTTGCCGGGCTTGCCCCCAGACCAGAGCGCTGCTCCCTGGTTGCTTGTTCCGGGGTCCTGGCCCAAAAACCACAACATGCCTTAACTGCTCTGACTCCGCCAATGGCAGGCATGGTGAGCAGACAGGAGCCCAGGCCAGCACCTTGAACATGCCCAGGTCCTGTCTGTGCTGTTGATTACTGTCCAGAGCAGCAAAACCCAACTGGCCCTGGCCCTGAGCCAAAACTCCTTAAACTCCATCCCCATTGCCTGGCAGGAGACACCTGAAGTGTTAGGTTTTAAACACAGCTAATTCCCTCGGCCAAGTCCTCTTTGCAAGATTTGTTTACCACAAGCCAAAATCCGAGATGCAGAAAGGTGCTTAGGAGGTCCTTTATTCCAGCATGGTGGAAACAAGAAGGAGCACGAACACGCAGGGACATGTCTCCTGCTAAGGTGGCAGGATGGGGGCTGCCAGGGCAGGGAAAGGGGGCAAGATGGAGGAGATACGACCCAGGTGAGTCTGGAAGGTGTTGGAAGGGGCTACAGGCAGGCCCCAGGAACTGGTGACTGAGACTGTCACAGGTGATTGATGGGTGGGAGGGCAGGTGGGCGAGAACGGTGGGTGAGGTTCTCAGGTAAGACGCCATGAGGTTACATTTCATTGGTAGATAAACGGAACAGCATGAAAGTAATAGCACAGAGTCAAAATGACTGGAGCCTTCAGGGTCCATGTTCAAGTCACTCCTCACACACAGGAAAACACCTTTCTCTTGCTGTCCACGGCGAGGACAGCTGTAGCCCTCTGTACACACGGTCCCCTGAACAAGACTTGTGACTCATCACCCTTGGAAATACAGCCATTGCAGGAATTCCCATGACTACTTTTGAGGCAACCCTGGTTGCTGCTTTGCTGGAAGGAAATATCCCCCAGAAAAAGTACAGTAAGCTGAACTTGGGATGAGCTTCTGGAGGGTGCAAAGTCACTGCACCAACAGTCTACCAAGGAGGTCATGTTCACTGAATTTAACGCATCTGCTTAACTGACTGGCTTTCCTCCTTCATTCACTCCGCTTCTTCCTCCAAGTAGCTCTTTTCCATAGGTGCTTTGTTTTGGACTATCAACCCTTTCCTATCTGTGTCTTGTGCAAGAGATATAGCAGAAGAAAAGATAGCACAGTCCTGCTCTCATGGGGGTCACAGTCTTCTAGGGAAAACAGGGATTGAGCCATTAAATTCAAAAGCAATTGGATAATAACAAGAAAAATGAGGGCAAGAGGCCATACAGTAGTGTGATCCAAATTGGTCTCAAGGCAAGGATGGTGCCACCCAGAGCAAGTGGCATTGCCACTCAGGCTGGGAGGAATTTGTAGAAAGGGGTAGGGTACCACCTCCACTTGGCCTCCCCTCAGGGCACTTTATCATTCTGGTATCTCAATTACAAATGTAACAAGACTTGGAGAAAGATACAGTTAGCATAACAATGCACGACAAATCCCAAATCATCAAAAGCCTTTATTCTACTTCATATCAAACTGAAAGAGCAACAGAATGAAAATACGATTTTTTTTTCCATTCGGAAAACATCTTTACACCATTGCACTGACCAAGGGAAAGAGAAAATTGAAATCCCTGAGGAACTGCCAATAATAAATAAGAAAACACAGAGTATTCTGAAAACAAAAGAAAATTTCCTGAGCTTGTCTGGTTCGGGAAAATCAATGACCCTTTGCAAAATTCAGTTTCCCAAAAGGATATCCAACTGATGCAAGTTTCCCCTCTTGACAAGCAGCTGCTACACTGCTCACATTAAAAGAGGAGAAATGAGAACTCTTCTTTCAATTCATTTACGCACAGTTCTGGGAACATGAGTGCCCAGAGCAGAAGAAAAAAACTATGGCTTCTCAGGTTGGACTGAATATACTACTCTGTAGTATAGTACATACTGGAAAATGTAACCCTGACTCCCTAATACATTTCCCAATTAGAAAAATTCTGGCAAAAACACATGGTGTCCTAAGGTTCAGCAGGAGCACGGTGAGCTCAGCAGGGGCTGGCAGAGTGGTGATGTAGCCTGGCTTATGCTCGGCTTCTGGCTGTCCCTGGTCAGTTGGCAGCCCTAGATGAAACCCCAATTTCATCCTCTGGGCCAAATTTCCTCATCTGTGACATAGAATACACAATCAGATGGCTGCTAAATCTTCCAGCCTCAAAAGGCAAGGTCATTTCAATCTCGTGCCCCTGGGAACATGCGCCTGGATGAAAACTCCCCATCCCTGCTGCCCAGGGCTGGGTGAGCTCTTGCGCCAGTGCTCGCAGGGCCCCTTGGCAGCCACCTCTGCTGTCTCAGGAGCCAGCACTCAACCCAGAAACTGTTCTTGCTTTTCGACTAGGAAATAACTCACTCACAACTTCAGTACCTGTCTGAGAAAGAAAAATTCTTTGGTCTGGGGCAATTTGTAAACTCTATCAGGAAACTAAAGAGCTCTGTTAGCCTACATTGAACTAAAGAAATGCTTATCGTCAACTTAAGATATCAAAACATTACAGCAAGGGTTCACTTCAGAGTCATCATCAAGGGCAGGATTTAGCTGTGGATTCTGCCATTCTTGGTGCTTTTTCCACAGGAGCATTAGGTGGAGCAAGTTTTGTTCTCTGAAAGAGAATAGCAAGGCACATTCATTTCAACAAAGCATTCATTATTAGGAACCACTTCAGTCTGAAGGGTATACATTCTCTTGGAGAGTAGGTGTGTATGTGTGATCAAGGAAAACAAGTGGTGAGAAAAGAAGATGGCATGTAATGATAACATCCCTTATGGGAGACATGTACTCCTCCTTGATACACATATTTTAATTCAAAACTACAATGTATCTTTGCCTAATGAAGTGAGAATTAGAGAATAACAAGTAAAACCAACAACTACAGAATAACACATAAATGCCTAAATCTTTCAGTTTAGATTTCCATCCTGAACATACATTCAAACTATTCAAGTGTTATATGATATGTCAGTTAATTAAATTATTAACTAAACTCAGCTCCTGTTTTTAAATTCCCTGAAATCAACTATACACATGCATAAATGTTGAGCCTGTATTACTTGAGCTGGCCCAGACCCTACAATTACAGAACTTGAGAGATTGAATTCAAATAAACATATGGCACCAGCATCTTGCATTCAAATGTCAAATTCTTGGACTTTAAGAAGAGGGAGTGGTTGAAAGTTTCAGCCATTAGAATATATGCTGAACTTGGACAGGCAAGGGCAGGAAAATAAAGAATTAAAATGTAAAACTGGTGGCCCTGCCTATACCATGTCCCATGGTAATCCCTTATATGCAGGGTGCAGGTTTCACCTTTGAATCCCACGTCATTGACTTGCTAGGATTCTTCTCAGGACTTTGTGCCTCCCGTGTGAGATGGAGGGGGGCTCAAGAAATGAAAAAGGAATGATGGCTGTTTGTAAAGGCTGCAATGTAAGTACAGATCAGAAAGCTATGTTTAATCAGAGAATGGAATATTTAAAGCTTTCAGTTTCTTTACTTTCCACAGCAAAGATGCTTGATTCTGAACTGTACATCTCAAGCAATCTAAGGATTAATGCTTACATGTAAATAGACACCAGCTGGTCATTTCTAGCTCTTTAAGATAACAGGGAGTCTGCCCTCAGTAGCTAATTGGTGGGAAGTCAAAAGGTGTTTGTAGAGGACAGAAAAGAAGCAACATTCAATGTCCACATTTGATGTGCAAGCACTTTCCAGTGGATGGAAAGGACACTGCAGGAAATCACCAGGGAGCACTGCTACACTTCTGCTTCCCAAACAACAGTAAACGTCAGCAACACCAAGCCACACCACTGGGCAGGAGGCTGTTCCAGTTCTCCTTTATTCCACCCACCTCCCAGGAACATACTGACTCGGGAATATGCCTGTGATCAACTCTTTAGACTATTTCAAATAAGTAGGACATTTTCACTGTATACACATTAGAAAAAAAGAGTCATCAGAAAGAAAAAAAAAACCTACTTAGGAATGTGGCCTTTCAGACTTTTTGGCTCAAATATCCCTATGTAACTTAACCTTAAGCTCATGAGTTCAAGGAATTATTCTTTATGAAGACTGTTACAGCTTGGAAAACAACTGAGTGTTTCCCAAAGGCCCAAATGCTAAGGTGTCAATCCCCAGAATCCTATGTTAATGGATAAGGATGTAACTGAATTGAATGATGGTGTCTGAAGATGGAGCCTTGGAAAGTAACTAGACTGGGTATGTTCCTAGGATAGCAGGATCTCTCATAATAAAATAATAAAATCATGAGAGCTACATGAAAACACAACATGGAGGAAGAACCCCGCTTCTCCCTGCCTCCTGCATGTACTCCTCCCTCCACACACATTCTGCCCCCTGAGAGGACAAACAGAACCACCTGACCGTGGCCTGTGACCCTCCAAATCTATGAGCCACAATGAACCTTCTCCCCGCTGAGTACCAAAATGCTGCACATATGACATGTCACATTTAGGACTGCAACGGGTTTCTCCACTATTCCTTGGCATCTGTGAAACTGATTTTAACTGGGAACAAGGTAAAGTGCCTGAACAGCACTGATCTGGTACAGGGGAATTCTACAATGCTAATTATGATTGTTGCACTGACTTCTGTTGACTGTTCCCACATTGGGGCTGGAGTGGAACATTAAAGGTAAAATGACTGAAACAGTGAGGCATCTGCACGCTTTGCAGGTGAGATGCCTCAATCTAGGTATATAATAGCAAGAAAAGAGCTTCACAAGAACAGACAAAAGATAATTCATCATTGTAGAGCGATTAAGAAAGGCAAAACACCCCATTCAAAGGTATACGGAGGTTCCTGTTGTTTCCAGTTTGGGAATCCATAAGCTAATCAACAAAGAAGCAAGGCCACCTTGTGCCAGCCATATGTATGGCCTTGCTTGTTTGTGGTGGTATTTTACAGATGTTTCAGAGACACATGATGAATCTACTTACAGCATGAGTCTGTGAAAATTAAAACTTCTTACCGACAACATCACTGATAGACCAAGCTATAGTCCGAAATCACGGAGTAACCGGGGTCATCTGCGAAGGTGAAGAAACAGAAAAACATTAAACTACTAATTTTTTCTCAATAATATCTTAGCCCTTTTCAAACCAAGGCACTTCACTAGAAGACTGGAATGACCGCTCTTTTGTAACAAAAAAAAAAAATCTGACAACAAAAATTATACATGGTAGTAAGGACTGCAAGCCGAGACATTATTTCTTGGCCCTTTTGGCCTACAAGCCTAGGTATTAGCACCCACAGTTAAACACATCTTCACACACTGATAAACAGTAACCACAATATCCAATGGTAATTATAAAGCAACAAGAAATAATAGAATCATCATATTGTGCCAAGATACAATTTCACCCACGCTTTTCAGCCATTGATTTTTTTTTTTCCTCGAACTCCTAAGCACAGCATAAGTTGTCCTGGGTCCTCATTCCTTTGGACAGAGACGAGTATCTTTTTTTTTTAACTCTCAAATAATACATATTTGTTGACCACCTGGTATGTATCCAGTACTGTGTCAGGTTTGCAATGGGATGCAGGAAAAGATAAAGGGCCTTCAAGGATCTTACGACTCTCCAAGCAATGCAACTAACAAAACATAAGCAGATGTGTGGTTCACCAAAGGTCCCATAGGAGTTTAGAGGAAAGAGGGACTGGTGAGGTTGCTAAATGATCATATTGTAGAGAGTGTAACATGTACACAACACACTTAGGCAGATGTTTCTACACAGCTATGACTTCCGTAGTTGTATCTCTGTGTAATCTAAGGGAAATGACACAGCACCTCAGCTCTGCTGTTTTTATGATCCAACTCAGACCATTTTTGTAGGCACTTGAGCATTCAATGAAGTTTCTTTTGTCATTTCTGTAACTGAATGTTTTTGATAAACTATAAGCCAATAACAAAATTTTACTCGATGAAAAATGGTATGACTGTAAGATTCCAATACAGGCTCCTTTTAGAAGAATCCTTTTCTTTCCCCTTACTTCAAACTTCCAGTAATTCAACCTTGGAGAACCACCTGACATGGGCTCTCCAGAGGTCTGCCTTGGTGGCATACCTGGTACATTTTGAGGAACTGGCAGGGGTCCTCTCCTGCAAGAAAAGAAAACCAAAAGTGACCACATGTGTTCTTGTTGTTTTTATCATTTTCTGGTTCATGCTACCAGTAGGTCACACTCTAACTGGATCTGGTTTCTATGCCAGAAGGACAAGAAAAGGCCAACTGAAACAAATGATCTACAGCGCTGGCCTGTGGAAATCTACACTGCAGCTCTGGCTTGACACAGAACAACCAAGGTGTGTGGTGGTTAGGAGCACAGAGCCCCATCCTCATTGCCCAGACTAGCAAAATTAAACTCTCATCTCTGTGTGTGAGATTTCCTGAGCTCTGACCACCAACATCTTCATGTGTAAAATGGGAAAACAAGGTACCTTCAAGAATGGCACAGTGGGTTAGGCTGGTACCAGCAGGCATCTCATATGAGCCCAGTTCAAGCTCTGGCTGCCCCACTTTCAGTCTAGTTCCCTGGGAAAGCTTGCAGAAGATAGGAAAGCTTCTGACAGGTTTCACAAGAGGGCCCACATGCTTGGGCCCTTGCCATCCGTATGGAAAACCTGGATGGAGCTCCAGGCTCCTGGCATCAGTTTGGCCAAGCCCCAGCCTTGGTGGCCATTTCAGAAGTGAGCCAATGGATGAAATCTCTCTATCACTCTCTGCCTCACCCTTTGTCTCAGTAACTCTGCTTTTCAAATAAATAAATACATCAATCTTAAAGCTCAAGGCTAGCTTTGTGGTTTTATGGGTAAAGCCACCATCTGCAATGCCAGCATGCCCACATAGTCACCTGTTCTATTCCCAGTTCTTCTTCTTCTTTTCTCAGTCAGAAAAGTTTATTTGTGGGGAAAGAAGAGGGAAGGGGGAAGTACCTTCCCAGAGAAAGCTGGGGTGTGTCTCGAAAGGAAAGAGGGAGAGCCACCCTCTGTTCCCAGTTCTATATTCCACTTTTGATCCAGCTCCCTGCTAATGGCCTGAGAAAGCAACAGGAAGTGGCCCAACTGCTTTGGCCCCTGGATCCATGTGGTAGATATTGGCTTCTGACTCCAACCTGGCTCAGCCCTGGCTGTTGGGCAATATGGAGAGTGAAACACTAGATGGAAGATCTCTCTCTCTCTCTCTCTCTCTCTCTCTCTCTCTCTCTCTCTCCCTCCCTCCTGAGGACTTTCAAATACATATCTAAACACTAAAAAAAATTCATGGAGAATACATATTATGAAAAACTGCACATGGATTTTAAGATTCTTGTATCAAAAGTTACTGTTGTTTAGGTCTATTTATGTGTCTATTTGAGATGCAGAAAGACACAAAAACAGAGGGAGTGGAAAAGAAAATGTATTCACTGATTTATCCTTCAAATGTCTGCAACAGCCAAGGCTAAGCCGGGAGGTAAGAATACATTCCAAGTCTCTCATGAGAGTAGCAGAAACCCAATCACCATGGCCTCCCATGGATGCATTAATGGGAAGCCACATCAGGAGCTTGGGCAGGAATCAAACCCAGGATTTCCAATCTGGGTCGAGGACATCTTAACTGCCCAAATGACTGCCCCCCAATCAAATTTAGCTTTTAATTTCATTTTCTGGAAAGATTTGAAGTACCTCATATAATCAGCTCCCCCACTTCATATTGAAAGTTAAATTGACCTGTTCATATTAACTGATTTGAACAGTACCTGGCATTCTTAAATATCAGTTATAATCATGCAGTTCCTCCCAAAACTGCCCATCTTTACTGAAACTGGACTGAAAAGACAACAGCCAAGAGTTTTCTCTCCTAGGGGTCATTTATGGAGGGCAGCGAGCTTTTCCTGTACACTAAAGTGTAAGTGATTCAGGCTTTGCTACCTACACTGTCTCCCTTGGGACCGCTCAGCTCCAGCAGGAAAGTTAGCCACTCACAAAGCCAGTCCACCAAGAGTGGCTATGTTCTAATAAAATTTTACTTGCAAACATCAAAATCTGAATTTTTTATAATTTTCACATATCATGAAATAATATATTTTGGAGTTCCTCCCCTCCCCCCCCCACACACACACCACCACCACCACTTAAAAAAATACTTCTAACTAAAAGGCTAACCAGACTGGACCCTCAGGGGCAGTTGTGGCTCCTGCTTTCCACAGGCTTGACGAAAGGTATCATAAATCAGTAATGACCCCACCCAAACACAGTCCAGTCCTCCTTGAACCATAACTAGTAAAATCCAGCTTCTATTTGTCCCAAAAGTGCTATTTCCAACAAACTGGCAATTGTACTCAGCAGAGGCAGTGGTAGAAAGCTTCCAATTCTCATGTCTGCCCCACGGTGTTGACATTTCTCTGTGCCAACTACAAATTTTACATATATCTTAAATAATCAAAATGCTTATGTAAAGGGCGGCTGATACTACCTTGCGACATTGGGTCCGGTAGCTTTCCCTGGAGGCGCTGCATTCTTCTGGCAGTAGAAGTTCTCATACATGATGGGTGCTGGGAAAAGCATTGAGAAGTGAAACATTAAGAGGCAGGTGTCTTACAGTGTCCATGACCTCGGACAAGAAAAGCTCGCAGGATTGCTTAAATGACCCTCCCCACTCCCCACCACCACATTCACCTGGTGGGGTCTGTCCAGTTTTGCGCTGATTCACAAAGTATTCGATGTCCTTCTCGATGCTGCACATCTCCAAACTCTTCCGGACCTGCTCATACATCTAGCAAAAAGAGGACAGATCAACAAGCAGAGGAAAGTCAATGACAACTGTGACAACGCCCATTAAAAAAATATTTGATAAATGGCAACTCTCTTCCAAGTTTTGCTGTTTTGGATAAGAAAGAAAAATAAGAAATGCCCAAGTCCCAAGCTCATACAAAAGCTTTTCTCTTATGCCTTTGCGAGAGTACAATTTTTTAAAGATGATGAGAACTGTGTCTCTGTGGCAGGACACAAACTTGAAAAATCTGAGCAATTATACTAATGGAACCAAAACACACATACACACCAAGGCCTGTGACACAAACCAAGGCCCCACACAAGTGTCAAGACAATCACCTAACTAAAAACAAGTTTCTTCCATTGAGTCCTATGGGTTTGTGGATGTTGAATTGCTCTTCTAACAGGAATGTCCCATCTGAGCATGGGTGTCTTAGCAAAGGTGTGACAACCTGATTTGATGTTCAACCTGGACAATGGCTGAAGTAAATCCTGAGTCTTGGAGTGAGCCTGAATGACCACGAGCCTGACCAGTCTGCTGGTACTTGATGTCTTCCTGGAGTGACCCCACTCCAGACCACAGCAGTCTCACAGCAGTTTACATTTCTGCTGTAAAATGTCTGTCTCCCATACATTGTATTTGAGTTTCCTCCTCTGCTTCTCCATTTCTTAGTAAAATGGACTAGGATTCGAGCAAGATACACATTTATCTGGGTATTCCATCAACTCACTGTGTGGCTGGCTGTAGGCCAGCTACTTTACTTCCCTGAACCTCAAATGGAGTGTGTATGGGGGAGGAGAAGCGGGGAAGAGGAACTCGTCAATGTTATGCTTTCCCTCTAATGAGTCCCATAGGCACAGCCACAACACCACGTGAAGGCTTCTGACTTACATCATCGCTAACGACACACTGTTTGGACAGATGATTCACATGTAACCACAAGGCATTCCTGAAGAAGTTTATTCGTTCACATTCTTGAGCTTCAAACACCTGCAGAAAAACAACTACATGTACATCTGCATGCAGAGAAAGGGGCTATTCATCTACACTGGTTGTGACTTAAACCATGTCACACTCCAGGTATCTGCAAGCTTTGTGTCCAATAGGGTGCTACCTACCTACCACCATGCTCGGGAAGCTCAGGAACTCTGACCAGGGACAAACAGTGCCAAGGGACTCTACTACTGCATGAACCCAAACAGGCCTGAAGAGAGTCTGAAGGCAAGATGGGATGATGATCCCAAACATCAGGGCTCTACCCTGAGTTCCAGCTCACATTTTCAACTGTCCAACAAACATCTGCACCTGGGCAGCCTACCAGAGCCTAAGTAGGCCCTCCCAGCCGGTGATGAATGAATGTGTCTGGCAAGACGGTTATAATCACTGAAGCTGCTTAACTAGGATTAGGATATGAGGCCCTTACACTTATCTTTTATCTTGGTATATGTTTAAAATCTTCCTTAATAAAAAAAAGTTAGAAGTTAATGCATGAACAATTGATTTTTGGAGATAAGCAATGTCTGAAAATATCAAGCCAATCTACAAAGTACATGATATCCTAGTCCATAGGGATGTTAACCTATCTTCTTAAAGATTTACTGCCACAGCTACTGTATGTTAAAACTTTTTTTTTAAGATTTATTTTATTTATTTTTTTATTGGAAAGGCGGATATACAGAGAGGAGAGACAGAGAGGAAGATCTTCCGTCCCATGATTCACTCCCCAAGTGAGCACAACGGCCGATACTATGCCAATCTGAAGCTAGGAGCCTCTTCCGGGTCTCCCACGCGGGTGCAGGGTCCCAAAGCTTTGGGCCGTCCTCAACTGCTTTCCCAGGCCACAGGCAGGGAGCTGGAAGGGAAGCGGGGCTGTCGGGATAGAACCGGCGCCCATATGGGATCCCGGGCGTGCAAGGTGAGGACCTTAACCACTGCGCCACCGCGCTGGGCCCACAACTTTTTATAATATAAAATTTCAAACATGTCCAACAGAAGAGAGGGAAGTATAATGAATGTCCTATACTCATCAGCAGCTTACCCACTTAACAGCTCATGTCCAATTGCCCTACTCCTTGGGGTACATTGGAGAAAATGCTTCATTTTCATTTTTAAATATTTTAGTATCTACATAATGTCACATTACCTTTATAGATAATATATAATTTTCTACATTATAGAAAGTTCATATGAAATCAGAAAGGGAGATACAATTTCTATATACCATCCCCCTGGCTTTGTTCACATTCTGTTGAAGACCCACAGTGAGTTCCCCAATCTTGATCACCTTCTCCTTCTTCAGAATAACCGTCTCCTAAATATTATCATTCCCATACAGTTTTTATACTAAAGTGAATCTATAAAATGCATATGATATTGTAACTGTATTAAAACAGGACTCTCAAAATGAAGACACTCCCAGCATGTACTTATCTCCCACCACAGGTCACTCCACACTTATTAGAAGCTACAGCCCCCATCTTCACCACATAAGATCCTGTTAGGAACTTCCCCAGCCCTGGGCATGCCCAACCCGGGGAGGCAGCAATGAGCTACATCATCACTGTGGGTAAACCATGTGCACAAGAAGGAACCAAACGTGCAAAACTCCAAAATGGCGCAAACCCAAGTGTCACATGCTGAGAGGGACAAGCCAGAACTCTGGGCCAGGTGCAGAGCGGGAACAGCCAGGGGAAATCCTTCACAGATGAACTGCTTCCCCCAGGCTGCCTCCCTGTGCTCAGGCACTCTGGATCACGTCAACCTTTTGTCAATTTCCATTGCAAAGAAGTCAAAGAACAGTGAGTGGGCATCCATAGATATGGCAGAACTCACAGGTTTTCTCAGGAGAGTGTGGCATTAGCGAAGCAAAGCAGAGAAGACTGTTTTAGAGAGGGATAGTGATCTATGGAATAAGATGTTTGAGACAAGTCAGATTAGAATAGAACTGCAAAAGCTCCTGTGGTGGCTTAGAGATTGATTACATGATGCAAATCACCAAGAAAGCAGTTAAGGCAGGCAGGGACGAGGACTGGAGATAATTCCTTCAAAGCACATGGTTTGGCCTGGCACAGCAGCCTAATGGTTAAAGTCCTCGCCTTGAATGCACCAGGATCCCATATGGGTCCCAGTTCTAATCCCAGCAGCCCCGCTTCCCACCCAGCTCCCTGCTTGTGACCTCAGAAAGCAGTTGAGGATGGCCCAATGCCTTGGGACCCTGCACCCTGTGGGAGACCTAGAAGAAGCTCCGGGCTCTTGGCTTTGGATCAGCTCAGCTCTGGCAGTTGTGGCAGCTTGGGGGAATGAATTAATGGATGGAAGATCTTCCTCTCTGTATGTCTGACTTTCCAATTAAAAAAACAATCTAGACAAAGCACACAGTTGGGAAGAGAGGGCAGGGGAGCAGATGGGACACAAGATCTGGGCAGTCAGGATGCAGAGGCAGCAAAAAGATAAACTTTAGTACATGGAAGACATGAACACTGTCAGAATCAAGACAAGTCACTTTTGGTAGCACTAACGCAGGGGCAGGAGTTTGCTGCAGTGGTGAAGATGCCATTTGGGACACCCCAACCTGCCTCAGAGTGCCTGGGTTCAAGTCCCGGCTCTGGTCTGACTGCCACTTCCTGCTAATGTGCACCCTGAGAAGGAGCAGATGATGGCTGAAGCACTTGAGTTCCTGCCATTTATAAGAGACCCAAACTGAATTTCCCACTCCTAGCTTGGGCCTGGTCCAGCCCTGGCCATCGTGGGCACTTGGGGAGTAAATCAGCGGATGAAAGACCTCTCCCTCTGCCTTACAAATAAATTAAATAAGAAAAATAAATTTTAAAAATAAATTCAGTAGACTATATAGAAAGGATTTTTATGATTGAATGTTAGTAACTATGACAAAAGACTCTGCCTTAGCTGCATTACACAGGGGCAACCTCAACCAAAAAGCACTTTTCCAAGGACATCTGCCCAGAAATTCTCTTGGACTCACCCCCGAGTTATTAATCACTGTGGCAAAAGACTATTATTTCCAAATATCTGACACCATTCTCCCCATTTTTAACCCCTAAAAGCCTCCACTTGACTCATCCTCTTTAAATATGCCCACAGTTTCATGGGCCATGCACACTGCACTTCTCTGTTATTCCCAAATACATAATTTTGGATAATCCCCTGTTTTTCCTGTTGTTTAGATTGACAGAAGGTAAGTTCATCCAGTTTCTTCACTCTTTACTTGGATTCCTGGAGCAGATTTTTGGTACAGTAGATAGCACAGTACTTGGGATACCCACATCCCAAACTGGAGTGGCTGGGTTCATGATCCAGATCCACTTCTGATTTCACCAAAGTGCTAGTGCGCACCCTGGAAGACATCAGCTGGTAACA
The DNA here is from genome assembly GCF_017591425.1 of Ochotona curzoniae. NCBI lineage: Eukaryota > Metazoa > Chordata > Mammalia > Lagomorpha > Ochotonidae > Ochotona > Ochotona curzoniae. The sequence goes on from NW_024466218.1 coordinate 18,637,736, forward strand.
CAACTACTTGGGTTCCTTTCACCCATGTGAGAGACTCAGATTGAGTTGCAGACTCCTGGCTTCAGCCTGACCCAGCTCTAATTGTTATGGGCACTTGGGCAGTGAATCTGAATGGAAGATCTCTTTCTTCGCCTTTTAAATCAAATGAAACAGGGCCTGGCACGATAGCATAGTGGCTAAAGTCCTCGCCTGGAATGTGCCAGGATCCCATATGGGTGCTGGTTCTAATCCCGGCAGCCCCACTTCCCAATAAGCTCCCTGCATGTGGCATGGGAAGGCAGTCAAGGATGGCCCAATGCCTTGGGACCCTGCACCCGCATGGGAGACGCGGAAGAAGCTCCTGGCTCCTGGCTTTGGATCAGCTCAGCTCCAGCAGCTGTGGCCACTTGGGGAGTGAATCATCGGACACAACATCTTCTTCTCTTTCTCTCCTTCCTTTGTGTATCTTCCTTTCCAATAAATCAAATGAAACAATTTTTTAACTTCTTGATTTCAAACTTGCCCATATTCTATGCAAAGTGGGTAAAATAAAAGTGGATGAGAGCATTTTTACAACACCACATTCTCCTGGTCCCAGGCAGAAGACCTGCCCATCCCCACGAGCTTCTGCTTTCCCATACCTCACAGGCTTTGATGTGCTCACTCTGCCACTCTTCTCGGATCTTATCCAGCATGTTGATGTGCAACATGTATGCTTTGTCTGCAGTGGAAGAGAGGGGCCTGAGTTCAGAAACATGCCAGGAGGGTGACCTTTCACACCCACCTCCCACCCTGGCTCATCTCCAGTGAAATGCATTAGAGTGGTGGTGAGCTCACAAGGCCTCCAAGATGCTGCGTGGAGGAAGGGCATAACTAACTACATCTCTCCCTCATGATATCTTCTGTTTCCATCAAGGGGTCTTTGGTTTTGGTTTTGGTTTTTCTCCCTTTTTATGCCATAAATTCATGGGGAATGAGTCCAGCAGCCCAGGCAGGTTTCCATGGGTTCTGATACAGTGGGCTTCTCTGGGTGGAGCTGGCTGGTGCTTCAGCTAAACCCAGGAATTTCTCTTTGACTTCCTTCTTTTCCTGATCATTTTTCATTCACACATTTCAGGAAGCTAGCTCAGCAACTGGAGTGTTTAATATACCCACTACCAACATTTGTTCCTTTGGCAAGAATCTTGCCCATAACTTGTTTGTTTACAGGAGCGCCAACAGCATGCTGGGGAACATGGCATTCTTCCAGTTTCACGTTGGTCCTTTTTGAGCAGTGCCCATTTCCTGGATGCCAACAAGGTTCCCTTTCTCGTCACTGTGTATGTGTGTGGCCAAAAGAACAACATGTTCTCTGCAAGGCCTGGAGAACATGGGTGCATCTCCTGTTTGCCTTTGCATTAGTCACCTTGGTGAATTACTGGAAGATGGCAATTCTGGCCCAACACTCATTTTAACATGGACCAAATCCTTGAGCAGGAATGCCTCAAGGCTGGAACAATCAAACTGAGGAGGAAGTTCAGCCTTTGTTTTCTTGGTCAAAAAAGTTCACCTCAGTAGCTCCCAGCACTCCACATTTTCAGGAAAAACATACAACTGGGTATGTAGCAAAAATAATTGTTTGGAGTCAAAAGGGGGCACCAAATTCCTTTTGTTTTGGATTGAGAGACTTTCTGAAGGAGAAGGATTGGGTGAAACTTGCTTCCTGGTGCCTAGTCTTGCACTGGCAGCCTTTGCAAACACGTGGCTTGGGTATCTGATTTCACTGACCACAAGGCCATTCATCTGGCTGCTTTCACAGCAGTTGGTATTAACAGAGCCCAAATGGGCTTCAACCCAGACTTCCCAGGAAGTCAGAGTGAGCACCTGTCTCTGGAGCCCCCCACCATTTGATTTCACCACTGACCATTCATTCACATGTAAGGCAGCAATACGGGAACAGGCCGCAGCTGGAAGCTGCCCTCCCTTAATTGCTTCCTCACACTTCCAGGATTTTGCTATTGCTTCCCCTCACCCTCTCCTCACCAATCCACACACAGACATACTGTTGTCCTCCCTCCACCTCCTTTCTACCCACTCACCATTAGGTCCTCCCCTCCTGCCTTCTGACACCTTGTTAACCCTACTGTATGCCTCTACATTCTCTACTGTAAGACACATCGAACTGCCTTTTTTATTTTTTCTCAAACTGCCTTTCTCACAGACACACTTAGGGCCATGTAAATCCCACCACCAACCTGTCCCCATCAGTGTGGAGCAGCCCCCTCACCTGAGTCCTCTACTGCAGTCTTCGAAGTTGCCAGTTTCACAAAAAGCTATGAGCACAAACAGAAAAAATAGGATGTTGAGCCAAGTGTTCATAAGCAAAACCAACAGAAATACAATGACTGTGTGGAGACAAGGTCTGCTCCAAGTCATACCTACGTTTTCCCTGGGGGAAACTCATTTGACTTGGCCTCCAATCCTCAGCATTGGGAAATATACATAAAAGCTTTTCCCCCTAGGTTTTCCTATACCATTGTCCTCTGGGGTATATCCAGATTTTTAAAATCAAGTGCGTGATCCACCCAAGCAAAAGCCAACGAAGAGTTTCAGAGAAAGATGAGGGCCTGGCATAGTAGCCTAGCGGCTAAAGTCCTTGCCTTGCATGCACCAGGATCCCACATGGGCACCAGTTCTAATCCTGATGGCTCTACTTCCCATCCAACTTCCTGCTTGTGGCCTGGGCAAACAGTTGAGAACTACCCAAAGCCTTAGGGGCCTGCACCCATGTGGGAGACACGGAAGAGGCTCCAGGCTCCTGGCTTCAGATCAGTGTAGCTCTGGCTGTTGCAGCCACTTGGGGAGTGAACCAGTGGACAGAAGATCTCCCTCTCTGTCTCTCCTCCTCTCTCTGTATATCTGACTTTCCAATAAAAACTTTCAAAAATAAAGAAAGATGAAAAATATGAGATCCTCCTCCCAAGTCTATCACTCCTCTGGCCTCCTCACGGCTGTGCCTCTCTAGTTCTCTGAACCCTGTCTAGTTCTCTGAAAGCTGTCTAGGCTGTTTCTATCTCAGAGGACCCTCATAGTCTGGGACAAGATATGGCCAGGGTCTTAGAGGGCAGGTCCATATGCTATTAAGACTTCTGATGACTTTAACCTGACCTGAGAATCTCCCATCACTTGGATTGCCAGCCCTCCTCAGTACCTTCTCTTGTTGCTTCGGGTTTACCAGGTTGGCACTCCGGTGAACAGCCTGCTCCGCCTCGTCTTTGTCACGGCATTTCTGCTCGTAGTTCCTCTTTGCCTTTGTTGCGATGAACAGAGAGAGAGAAGGGAAACAGGTGAGCATAGACAAACCCCAGAAGGCATAGAACAGGTAATGTTGTTCAGCACTGTGACCACACCTAGTCCCCGGGCTCCTGGGGTACCACGGAGAGCTTCACAAAAGTCTCTCTCTTGCTCTATTCAAATGAGATATGCAGCAGCCACCTGATCAAAGGAATAACTCCTGTTTGACAGCTCAAGTTGGATGTGCAGTTTTGTAGAGTCAAATCTAATTATTTTTTACTGTGACTCTTATTTTTTCACATTTCCTAGTTATTTGTATCTCTCCCAATAACTTCTTGTGATTCACTGATATTCCTTAGGAGATGAATTGCTTGTAAACTCCTGAGATTGTAAATGTCTATTTCAACACTGTTTTGCTACATATCATGAATAATGAAGTTCCAGTTATTAACTGTAATTCCTTCAGCGCCACAAAAGTCACGTACTGGCATCTATTCTTACAAGAAGGTTTTTGATTCCTGTTTTCACCACTCTTGTGATGCATTTTTATTTTTCTAACGTGTTTGTTAACCTCATGTTGATGAAAATGTATTATTTTGACCCCGATATGGACGGTGCTCACTGGTTCTGTATTTTAGGGAATATATAATGGTAGTGTAGCAGAGACTGATATGTTCAGATATGTTCAGATATAGACACTGACACGCTCAGATATGCAGTCTATACATACAGACCAAAGATGGATTCCCAGTGAAGAATTGAATGCATCCTAACAGTAAGATAGTGGACTCCCTGATAATGTCCATGCCTACAGTGTTGGGAAACACTTCAATAACAGCATGATGGACTTGTGACTGTTCTTGCAGGACATCTATTGTAAAACTAGAGAGGAAATCAATGCAGGGTGGGGGAGAGACCTTGGAGAAAGGCACAGAGCCTATGAAGCTATATCATAAAATAAAATAAAATATGTTTTAAAAAACGATTGAAGAGACAGGGTCCAGTATCGCTTAGTGGCTAAATCCTTGTTTTGCACGCACCAGGATCCTATATGGGTGCAGGTTCATGTCCCAGCTGCTCCACTTCTCATCTAGCTTCCTGCTTGGGAAAGCAGTGGAGGATGGCCCAAAGCCTTGGGACCCTGCACCCATGAGTGAGACCCAGAAGAGGCTCCTGGCTCTTGGTTTCAGATTGGCTCAGCTTGGTTATTGTGGTTACTTGTAAACCAGCAGACGAAAGATCTTTTTCTCTGTCTCTCCTTCTCTTGGAGAGGTATATCTCTTATTGGAAAGGTATATCTGCCTTTCCAATAAAAATAAATAAATCCTATAAAAAGAAGACTGAGGAGTGGGCACTGGGTCCAGTGGTGAAGATACCTCTACGGGCACCTGTACCTCACATCAGAATGCCTGATGGAGATGGATGGTGATGATGAGCAAAGAACAAGAATGTATTTAATATCACTGACCATTACACATCAAAAGATACACAGTAAAAAGAAGTTAAAAAGTACATGGTAACTACATGCACATACGGGGTCTTCAAAAAGATCATGAAAAATATGTATTATGATTTCAGATATTTTTTTAAAGTTTTGCAGCAAAATAAGCCTATTTTTGAGTTCCATTTTCCATAAATCTTTTGAAATACGCTTGTACATATGCCTTTGTGTCTTGTCCTGAAACATTTAAATTATCAGGCTGTATTTTTCTAGGTTACCAGGAAGATAAAACCTTTGTGTTTCAACAGTTTAATTTCACCTCCAATCTTTCCAAGGCCTTACAAAGAACACCAAACGACTGGGGCTTGTGTTTCCTAAACCACTATAGTAATAAATAAGAACATTGCTGAAATGTTATCTGAGGCAGAAGCTCATACACAGCACATGGTTCCGGAAAATGTCACCCTTGGACAAGAAAAGCAATCAAGCGTGACTTACATCCATGGTTTTCTTAAATTGTAGACTCTTCTGTTTATGGATAGCATCCATTATAACTTCAGTCTGAAAAGAGAATATAAAAATAGAAATTACTACTAATACCAGCTTATCTTGAGAGGGCTAAAGTCCAACCCGCGTTACCTTTGTCACCCTCACACCACTCAGAAAGTAGATGTGCTATTTATGCTCCCACTTCACAAATAAGGAAATGGGAGAACAGAGAGGCTAAACAGTTTGTCTAAAATCTGATGGCCAATTAGTGATGGTGCCTATCTTTGACCTTGAGCAGACAGTGTGATCTGACTCCGTGGAAGCTCATTGATCGCTTCAATAAATCTGCAATAAACGTACCTTGGTTAAAAAAATTAACATCTTTGCTAAAATATCGTTTATAAGTTCAAAGAGATCTTTATCCTGTAAGCTTTTGTCAACACATTTAAATTTAGGGATTTTTACATTTACTCTGGTAGCCCATTGTTGACACAGCTTCAACCAGGCAGGTGCCTGAAGGCAGGTGAACCAGGCAGGTGGCATGAAGGGAAGACACATTTGTACAACAGCTAAGAAAGATCACTCCATCCTCTTAAGCTGTCTAATCCTGGCGAAGGAAATGCCTCTGTTGAGTTCCCTCGGGAGTAACTCCTTTGCTGTGATTTTGATGTGAGTATTTTTATGAGTCATAGCAATGGTTTCACCAGCAAAGATGTACCTCTCCGACATAATCACAGTAGCTTGCATTTACCAAGCATGTGTGGGCTATGCAGTTCTCAGGCATTCATCCACTGTAAGCAATGTCAGTTTCCTTTTCCTGGCAGTACTGAAATTAACTCACCCGGGTAACACACACGGCAGGCAACTGAGCTGAAATTTGAACCCAGGCGGCTGTCCGGTTGTTTCTAACCACAAGCCTACACTATCATCAGCTCTGCAATAGCTCTGTCTTGGCTTTGTGACACAGCAATCTAATACTACTGATAGTGACATTCTGCACACACAAACATTGGGTTTTTGTTGCCAAGTGTGGTTGGATAGAGTCTCAAGATATTTGGATGGAGTAACTGGGATAGTCTGACTTGAGGATGAGAAAGGCGTGCCCAGAGAAGCCAGCAATCATCGTCCAGTCCAGGTGAAGGGTCAGGCACCAGAAGGTGGTCATTTACTTGCTAACAGTGAGAACAGAAAACACTCCAGCATGAGCCCCAAGCGGAAAGACATGGGTCGGACCTTGTGGTCACAGACAAGAAGCTATAGCTCACAGAGGAAAGGAGAAAGAGCTCGGTTTATTTCTTTAATGATCATTCCTGAGTTTCCCAGGCTACACAAAGTAGAACAGAGCAGTTAGCAATGCTGGTCCATTCCACGGTCCTTTCTAGTCCTCATGGACCCACTGCCACTCTCCCAGCCGGGAACTGATACGGTTTTATGCTCTGGGAGCTAAACCAGGTCTCCTTAAGCTCCACAGAACACCTGCCACAAACACCCATCAAGTGACAGCCAAACCCCACCCCTAGCTAAAGACTTCTTCACTTCCTGTCATTCTTTCCTCTGCCCTCAGGAACCCCCGGCATTAAGAACTCGCAGGAATCTAGAAAGTAAAACTTTGAAAAGTGGGACTCCTGGGACCCAAGAGATAGCCTGCTTAGCTCAAGGGCACCCAGACTTCACATGCCAGATCCAGCTCTGCCTGCTACAATGCCTTATGGAAGTCTCCTTGGGCCAACGTAATTTCTTACAGTGACCTGCTCATGTTGAGATCGATGAATGAGAGTTTCTCTCTCAGGTATCCTTGGAGAACTGATTCTTTAGGACAGTGAGACTTCCTGCTCAGACCAAATCCAGGGGAGTGTGAGGGCATTTTACTATTGAGAACACAAGGGAGCATGGAAACACTGTGATCTCTGTGTGGGCTGCAGGGATATAAGAGAGAAAGAGAGAGAAAAAAATTGCAGGACCCAGTGCAGTAGCCTAGTGGCTAAAGTCCTCACTTTGCATATGCAGGGATCCCATATGGGCACTAGTTCATAACCTGGCTGTTTGCGCAGTGCAAAATAAGAAGTTAGCACTGACCCATTTTCTACCTTAGAAGAGATTTTTCTCAAGTATGCAAATACAGAAGTGGTGTAATCCAAGTTCATTATGACACAAATAATGACAAGAGTTATTAAGACACTATGGACTTCCCAAAGAATGCAAGAATGCTCAAAAGAAGACACACAGAATATAGGGAACTAGGATGATGGCAGTGGACTGGACCAAGGTTATGCTACCCATGGAACATAACTCGGGGTGTGTTCTTCTAACTACAAGAACACAGTCTTGTGTAACTTGTTTCTGGGGATGTTTCAGAGGACTTGCAAAATGGACAATGCCCTCCCTCAGAAGAAGCAAGGACACTCAAAAACATGAAGAAACAACTCTCTTCGTCCTAGAATTCACGTGTTATAGACTCCAGCTATCTGATGCATTTTGCTTCTGAGGAATCATAATTCTCCAGGAGGGATGGGCAGTCTTGGCAGTGTCAAACCCAAGTGTCTGACCATGCAGTGAGCGGGAGGAGGGCCGTTCGGGCTGGCCGCAGCCTCACACCTACCACAGGAGACTTGTGAGAAGGTGTGAGAGCCCTGGACACAGGGTTCCTGCAGTGTGAGTGAAGCAGAGACACAGGAAGAGAGAGCAGTAAGCCGAGGGCAGTGCAGGAAATGCCAGCCAATGTCCCATAAGGAAACAGCTTTCCAAGGGCATGGCTGCAGGAGCGAGGAATCATACTCCCTGCTCACCAGCGGACAAGCTGGGGGTTTTCTGTAGGAGGAAAGGTGACATCTTCACACACAGGCAGGCCCCACCTTTTTCCGTTGTAGCTTTTGCTTTTCCCTAAATTCTTCCATCTTCCTGGCCTCTTCTCTCAGAGTCTGTGCAAGCTGAATGTGACATTGTGCCACATTGTCTACTTCTGCAAAAAGAATTTAAAATAATCAGGTTCTACCTATGTCTGGATTCACCTTTAAACCACCTCTCAATTACTCAATTACTTTTAAATGAAACATATGGTAAGTGCCATATACATAGTTGTTAACATTTTATTGCTTAGGGAGCAAATTCAAGACAAAAAGTCTATACATGGACCTGGTGCGATAGTGTAGTGGTTAAAGTCCTTGCCTTGAACGTGCTGAGATTCCATATGGGTACAGATTCTAGTCCCTGCAGCCCCGCTTCCCATCCAGCTTCCTGCTTGTGGCCTGGGAAAGCAGTTGAGGATGACCCAAAGCTTTGGGACCTTGCACCCACGTGGGAGACCTGGAAGGAGTTCCTGGCTCCTGGCTTTGGATTGGCTCAGCTCCAGCCATTGCAGCCGCTTGGGGAGTGAACCATTGGACAGAAGATCTTTCTCTCTGTCTCTCCTCCTCTCTGTACATCTGCCTTTCCAATAAAAATAAATAAATCTTTTAAAATAAATAAATAAATAAAAAGTCTCTACACTGGGGGACAGAGCTGTAGTGTTTCACAATAAAGTCTCAGCATGTGACACTGGCATCCTATATGGTGCTGGTCCAATTCATGTGTGCAGGTTTGATTCCCAGCTCCAACCCAGCTCCTAATGGTCTAGGCAAAGCAGTGGAAAATGGTCCAAGTGCTTGTGCCCATGCACCACACAGGAGCCCAGATGCAGCCCTAGGCTTCTGCTTTGCAACAGCCAACTAGTGAATGACCAACAGATGGAAGCATGTGCTCTCTCCCTGACTTTCAAATAAAATAAATAAATAACCAAGCAAGTAAATAAACAAATAAATATTCTAAAAATCCATATACTTTGGGGACCAGTGTGATGGCTCAATGGCTAAATTTTCACCTTGCAAGCACCAGGATCCAATAAGGACACTGGTTTGTGTCCCAGCTGCTCCATTACCTTCCAGCTCTCTGCTTATGGCCTGAGAAAGCAGTAAAGGATGGCCTGAAACCTCAAGACTCTGCATCCACATGGGAGATCCAGAAGAACCTCCTGCCTCGTGGCTTTGAATCAGTTCAGTTCTGACCACTGCAGCCATTTGGGGAATGAACCAGCAGGTGGAAGATCTTTCTTTCTGTCTCTCCTTCTCTCCATAAATCTGTCCTGTCTTTCTAATAAAAAATAAATAAATCTTTAAAAATAAATCCATATGCTTTGACCCTACCCTAGAGATTCAGAACCACACTGTACTATATGATTTGTTCAAATAATAAGTATATATGTGTGTGTGTATGTATATATTGCACATAAGTTCATATATATGTACATATGTATTATAGGTGTATGTATATGTATAGTACCCATATATTGTATATGTATATGATTAACTGTACTAAAATACCTGGCAGCATAGTCACCAATAACACTGAGAAAATTCTCATATTTACTATCTTCTTTATGGTTAATTATTTCATTTTAATTTTTAAAAAAGATTTACTTATTTCCAAGTCAAAGTTGCAAAGACAGAGCGAGAGACACAGAGAGAGAGATCTTCTACCTGCTGGGTCACTCCCCAGAGAGCTGCAACAGCTAGAGCTGGGCCAGGCTGAAACCAGGAGTCAGTTTCACCTAGGTCTCCCACTTAGGCGACAGGGGTCCAAAGACTTGGGTCATCTTTCACCGCTTTTCCCAGGCACATTAGCACGGACCCAGGTTGGAAGTGGAGCAGCTGGAACTTGAATCAGTGCCTATGTGAAAGGCTGGGGTTGCAGGTACTAGCTTGCCTCACTATGCCTCAGTGCTGGCCCCTTCATTTTGATTTTTAAGATAAACATACATATTATTTAATAATAATGAAACAAAACAAAAGTAACAGCACATGTAAATATTTAGGAAACTCATTCTAGACTGGAGTTACCCTGGGCCATGATGTTTGGCCTGCCCATGCATAGAAGGAACTTAAGATAACACTGTCCCTCCTTTCAGAAACGTATTTGTTGAGGAAGAAGACAGCCTCTATGGAAAATCTAAGATAAACATTTGTTTAGCTAAAACTTACAAAGGTTGACTTTTACAAAGGTCTAGGGCCACTCAGCTAACTTTAGGAACACTTCAAGTACACAGCACACTCACTCAGCCACATTAAAACTCCTTAACATGGAAACACACTGAAGAGCAAAAAGCTGCAGAGGCAGTCTCTGATAACAGCCTTGGGGCATCAGAACCAGAGAGGACCCCCAAAAGAGCCAACATGGTCTACCCCATATTTCTCAACTTCTCATTTGGCATCATCATAGGGTCATCAAAATGAAACAACTTTTCCTGGTTGAATTCCAAGTTGGATTTACAACCAGAGACCACGATTCAGAAATAAAAACTGAGAATAAAGACTGCTGAGAGCACCCAAACTTGTGTCTTCTGCTTGAACTCTAAACAAGATATCAAAGAAACAGTTACCCAAGAACAGCAACGCTGATCACAATAGGAAAAGAAAAAATAATAATGTTGGGAAGGAGAGCTTTATCCTACAGAATCGAACTCTGAACATTTTGACCTTGGTATGTCTAAAGACTTACTATTTCCTGTTTTTTTTTCAACCCTTGAACGTCTAAAACTTTTTATTATTTTTTTAACTTTTGAAAGTCAGAGAGACAAAGGAAGATCTTTCATCAGCTGGCTCACTCCCCAAATGTCTGCAACAGCCAGAATGTGGCCAGACCAAAAGCAAGAGCATAAAACTCATGAGAAGCCAGAAACCAAGTACATGAGCCACTGCCTGCCGCCTTCGAGCAGATACATCAGCAAGAAGCTGGAAGCAGAAGTGGTGCCAGGACAGGAACCAAGGCCCTTCAGTACAGGATGTAGGCATGCCAAGCAGCAACTTCACCATGACACTAAATGCCCTCTACTTCCTCTCTGGATCAAACTTGACCACTGTCAAGAAAATGTGATGGAAGTAAAACACTCATTCAAAAAGTATATCTAAACCTGAGAAAGCTACCTTGAGTTAGAGTCTCTTCTCAACAAAACTGAAGAAGAAAGATGAGGGTAGGGAGCAGCATTTTCAAGAGAGAAAAGTGAATAAAAATTACTAAGGAACAGGATATGGTTGTAAGAAAAAGAAAAAAAGATTTCACAGTTCCTGGTCTGGCGTGGTCTAGCCACTAAACTCGCCTTGAGCACGCCAGGATCTCATATCGGTGCCGGTTTGTATCCTGGCTGCTCCGCTTTCCTTCCAGCTCCCTGCTTGAGACCTGGGAAGGCAGTCGAGGATGGCCCAATGCCCTGGGATCCTGCACCCATGTGGGAGACCCAGAAGTTCCTGGCTCCTGGTTTCAGATTGGCTCAGATCTGGCCTTTGTGGCCACTTGGAGAGTGAATCAATTGACAGAAGATTTTCCTCTCTGTCGTTCCTTCTCTCTATAAAATCTGACTTTCCAGTAAAAATAAAATAAATATTATAAAAAGATTTAACATTTCCTTGGGCAATCAGCCTGAAGATTGAATTCACTGCAAATATCTTGAGCCTAACATACCTTAGGAACATCTGAGAAGAGCCATCAAGCCGATCCCAGGACCAAGCTAGGTGCTCTGAGCACTCTAAAGATACACGCTTATGGCCTCTAAGTAAAGGCTGATGCCAGGGATGAGTCCACGTTTACCCAGGCACAGTGAGAAGGGAAGGGCTACGATCATGTCCTATGGGCCTGTGCCACTGAGCAGCTTGAGAGAGGAGGACAATGAAAGTGACAGTAACCGAGAAGCAGGAAGACTCCCGGGACTCAGAAAGGATGAGCAATCCAAGACGGAAGGGAAGCTCACCAGCGCTGAGTACCCCTGAACCGCCAAGTTAGAGGAGAAATGGAGTGTCCATGGGACCTACTGGCACAAGTCAGTGGTAGCCTTGGAGAAAGCAATTACAACTGAGTGCTGCGACCACAAGCCAGGTGAGAGCAGGAGGTAAGAAAACCACAAATGTTTCCTTCGACTCTTGCTCTAACTAGGACTTCTCCTGTACAAAACTGTCGGGTGATATTGGAGAGACAGCAAGGTGCTCACTCCACATCCCAGGACCAAGGAGGAGGAATCCAGAGCAAGCACAAGACATGCAAAGGGTGAAGTTGGCAGCAAGCCTGGCTGAGGGGAAGACTGGGGTGGAGTACTTGAATGGCTGAGTCTGAGTTAGAAATGAACAGTACAGGCAATTCTTGGAGGCAGTCATTCTGACCACGGTCCCTGGACCAAGGGCCCCAGCAGCACTTGGGAACTTGCAAGGCATGGGACATCTCAGCCACGCCCCCACATGACTGGACCTGGATCCAGGACATCATACACGGTGAGCGTGCAGGTGTAGAGGGTACTCCAGCTCGTGTCAACCCTACAGAGCTTTCCTCACCTTAGGAATTGCTCCAGCTTTCTTTTTAAACCTAATCTAAAGTTGTTGTTAAATTAAAATTAATCTTAAATGACAGACACAAAGTTTGCCAAGAGCAACAAATATTAATTAAAGAAAAAAAAAACCACTTACGCTGCTTGAAGACTTCAAGGGCCCGCTTCAGGGTACTAAGAAATAAATAAACAAATAAGTAAATAAATAAATAAGCACATGTTTGATTTCAGTTCTGGAAATTCACTGTCCATTTTCATTTACTCTAATGCCTTTGCATGCTTTCCTTGTTCCACATCTTAATTTACAGCCGATAAAGTCGCCTTTGCCCATGAGCTTGACAGTAAAAGACTAAGACTTATTTTACTCTTAATAATTTATTATGTTTGAGATGATGCATTTTTAAATCCACATTTTAGTAAAAGGTTTTACAGTTATACTAGAGAACTCCATGAATAAAAATTTAAAAGACCATAGTACAGCAGGAAAATGGACAATGGCTATAAATAATAATCAAATGAAAAGATTTTCATCTTAAAAATAACAAGTCATAAAACTATTAGGACCATAGTAAGACTAAAACTTCTTCAGGCACAAGCAGTTGTTCACTACCTACGCTTTGTGCTTCCTTTTCCATTGTGAAAACACTTAGCATTTATGGTACCTTTCTATAAGGATATCAATAATCCTTTAAAGAATAGCAACTAGATAGATAAGTGCCGCAAGAAAGGAAGGACTCAAACCTTAGATCTTGACTGCCTCATTTCCTATCAATTCAATCATTCTTATTAGCCATAAAAATATGAGATAGGCAGTGCCACTGCTGTGGCATAGTGGAAAAAAGTGCTCCCTGCAGCACCAGTTTCACATATGGGCACCAGCTTGTGTCCCCGCTGCTCCACTTCCTATCCAGCTGTCTGCTAATGCGCTGGAAAAGCAGTGAAGGATGGCCCAACTGCTTGGGCCAGTGCACCACATGGCAGACCTAGAAGCTCCTGCCCAGCTCTGACCACTGCAACCATTTAGGGAATGAACCAATGGTTGGAAGATCTCTCTGAGTCTCCTCCTCTCTTTATGTAACTCTACCTTTCAAGTAAATAAATAAATCTTTAAATCCTTGAAAGCATCTCTGGATGCTTTCAAAAGTCAAAAAGTTCATTCACTTTTTTATAAAGATTCATTTATTTTTATTGGAAAGTCAGACACACAGAGAGGAGTTACAGAGGGGAAGATCTTCTGTTTGCTACTTCACTCCCCAAGTGATTGCAATGGCCGGAGCTAAGCAGATCTGAAACCAGGTACCAGAAGCTTCTTCTGGGTCTCCCACAGAGGTACAGGGTCCCAAAACTTTGGGCCATCTTCTACTGCTTTCCCAGGCCCAAAGCAGGGAGCTGGATGGGAAGTGAAGCAGCTGGGACAAACCAGCACCAAATGGGATCCTGGGCATGTAAGGTGAGGATTTAGCCACTAGACTATCATACTGGACCATTCTGCTTCACTGTTACTTTCTTTAGCTTTACTTTCTTTAGCTATATTCGGCAGATTAGCTTTTTGGAATTGTTAAAATTTGCATGTCGATTTTTGCTATGAATGCTTCCTCTCTTAGTCACAATAATGCGTGTATGCATTACAAGTTCATTGTGTTACTTTAGAAAAGATCTCTGCTCACAGCTGCTTGGGAAGCAGAGACCTTGCCTCCCAGCGACACTTCACAGTTGGTCAGACCACTATGCTGAAATGCAGCAATTAGTAGCTGCAGTCAGTTCCCAGTCTGGCTTGTAATTACAGCTGCCTTCCCACTCCCTTCCAGTCACCACAACAGTCTTTCACATCCACCTTGGAAGCATAGTCCCAGTTCTCAAACCCTACCACCGTTTCCTCTCTGAGGCATGCACTTAGGAGAAAACTGACTTTATCTTAGAACAAGATGGAATGGCGTTGCATATGTTCTGTTCTAAGTCAAATGTGTAACAGCAGTTGTATCTAGCTAAATATCTCTCCCAAGAAGTGATGGTTATTTTCTATCACATCACTATTGGAGTTTTTAAACAACATTCCAAATATCCTGAGATTTCCCTCTGAGCAGGGCCAGCTACACAATCCACTACATGCACTATCAAATGAAAATGTGGGCTCTCTTTGCTTATAAATCATTAAAAATTTTATAATGATCACAGAGCACTAGACCAATCAGGAAGCCCTTCTGAGTTGAGGTTCCATTATAAAGGCCACAAAGCCAGCCCCACTTAGCAGCGGAATGTGATGCCAAAGCAGGTGTCATACCCTGGCCATTTCTGCATCCTCAGGCTTTTCAATGAACAACTGAAGAATAAAGCACTTTGGCACAGAAATCTCATGAAAAATACAAAAGTAGTACAAAGATACTCTCATAATGATTGTAAGCCATAAATATATGCATCCATAATTTAATATATTTGCTAATTATTTAAATTGATTAGAATAAGCATATGTGTGTGTTAATTAGAATAAGCATGTGTGTGTATAGTGCAAAGTCCTATTAAACTTCAAGTATAAAAGTTTACATACTACAATCCTACTGATGGAAACATATGCCTATCAGAAGACTTGAAGGACAGTTTCTAAGATGTTAACAGCTAGTGCCTGCTTGACCGCTTCCAGCCTTCATCCTGCTGATCTCAGTCTTTCTCCATGGGGCACACACTTGACCCTACTGGCCACTCTTTTGGAGCAGAAAGAAACAGGGCACCTACTGGATTTCCGACTGGCCACATGGCTTCTTCCTGGACAGGTTGAGCAGGTCTTTGCCATATTTCTCTTCAATCGCCGCCCTGCAAGGAACAGAAGAGAAGCCCATGGGGACTTCTTAGAGCTGTCTCTTACTCATGGAGTGCCCAGTGCACATGAATACCATTGAAAGCAAACCTGTATCTTTGTCAGTACGAGCTGGGATACAACACCATTCTCTAAAATGCCAAACAATGTTAACCAGGAGGAATTATAAAAAGATCTCTGGCCTTCACCCTAGGGTGGTCTTCTCTAGCCAGCAGTCCCTAGCTTAGATCCTGTAGCAAAACTGAGCAACTTTAAGTGGTGAAGTAAGGAGTTATTTCCATCTGCACTGCACCCTAAGGGCACCCGCTTCTTCCATCTTCTCTAAGAGGGCCCTTTTACCATCCTGTACAGTTCCTCATTCACAGTCAGCTCAAACATTCAACAGAACCAAAGCAGGGAATTTCAGTAAAGGAATCTGGCAGCTGGTGTACGTCACACCTGGAGTGTGCTCATGGGGCTGGCATAGTGACGCAGCGGGTTAACCTGCTGCCAGTGATCTGGTGTCCCATCTGAGTGGAAGGTATGAGTTCCAGCTGCTTTACTTGTTTAGCTCCCTGCTAATGGTCCTGGAAAAACAACAGATGATGGCCCAAGTGCTTGGGCCTCTGCCTACCACATGGGAGACCCAGGCAGAGCCAAACCCCAAAAGTCTTCCTTGCTGCCCCCCTCCAACCCTACCTTTCTGCTGTTGTGTATGGTCTATCTTTCCAGGTGTTTTTCTTTGCATTTCTTCATCTGTACTCATACTTCCCATAGTCACATACCTAACTCAAGATGTTCATACAGTCAAGATCATTGTATATTGGCTGTTCTGTTTTTGATCTGGTAATGTGGCATATAGAACTTCCCTATCAGTACACACACATCACCTCTATAACACCACATTTGCCATGGTACAGAACTCCCTCCTGCAACAATTCCTAGCTTACACGAACCCCAAAAGACAAGCTAAGTGAACACTTGGCCATATCTCTGGGATTGCTTTTCTAGAGAATTACTATGTGCGTTTTAAGTTTTGAAAAGCAGTGCCAAATTGCTCTCCAAAAAAGCCTTCTCAATTTGTGTGTCCATCAAAATTATGTAAGAGGCGCCCAGTGTAATGGCTCAATTGGCTAATCTCCCCCTTGCAAGCACCAGGATCCCATATGGGCACCAGTTTGTGTCTCAAATGCTCCATTTCCCGTCCAGCTCCCTGCTTACAGCCTGGGAAAACAGTAGAAGATGGCCCAAAGCCTTGGGACCCTGCACCTGTGCAGGAGACCCAGAAGAAGCTCCTGGCTCGTGACTTTGGATTGGCTCAGTTCCAGCCATTGCAGCCACTTGGAAAGTGAACCAGTGGATGAAAGATATTTCTCTCTGTTTCTTGTTCTCTCTAAATCTCCCTTTCCAATAAAAATGAATAAACCTTTAAAAAAATGTTTATGAGGGGTGACTCTTTGGTGCAGAGCGCCCAGGCTCAAGTACCACTCCTTCCTGTCCAGTTTCCTGTTAGTGTATGCTCTGGGCAGTAGCAGGTCCTGAAACCCACAGAGAAGACCTGGACGCAATTCTGGGTTGCTGGCTTAAGCCTGGCCTAGTGGGCATTTGGGGTGTGAGCCAGATCTCTGTATGTCTTTGTATCTTTGCCTTTCAAATAAATTTAAGATGTTAAGCACCTGAAAATAATTAAAAGGATGCAGACACTAAACATTTCTTTTGTTGGCCAAGATGTATCCATGTGGCTCCATCATGCCCCTGGTCCTGTGGGCAGCCTTGGGACCATGCAAGTGAGGACTCATCTTGTCTTCCTGATTCTAGAGCATGTTCAGAACAACTTGAGCAAGAATCCTGCTGAATTTTGTAATCACATCCAGCAGATACCATGGCATGCTCTTTGGTGAAAGGAAGAAACTTTCACAGAAGTGAAACTATACCCTCATCCTCCTGAAAGTGGGGGATGAAGGAATGAGATCAAGAGGGTGTTTCCGCAGCTGTGAAGTATTGGGTATGATGGCTGCTAGCCATGGGAGAACCACTAAAACTGGGACTTACCAGAAACCACCCTTGAATGTGGGATCATTTACCTAGGCCACCCTTTTGCCACCCATCCCAAGTTTCCATCTCCTCTGCTCGTCAATTTGTCATTTCCTGAACATCCACGATGTGCCAAGCATCACAGTCAACTCCAAGAACACAAAGATGACAGCAACACAAGAGCTGCCTGGTAGGCCTGGCACAATGGCTCCGTGGCTAAACCCTCTCCTTGCACATACCAAGACCCCATATGGGTGCCAGTTCGTGTTCCGGTGGCCCTGCTTCCCATCCAGCTCCCTGATTGTGGCCTGGGAAAGCAGTAGAGGACAGCTCAAAGCTTTGGGACCCTGCACCTCTGTGGGAGACCCAGAAGAAGCTCC
Source organism: Ochotona curzoniae (assembly GCF_017591425.1). NCBI lineage: Eukaryota > Metazoa > Chordata > Mammalia > Lagomorpha > Ochotonidae > Ochotona > Ochotona curzoniae. The sequence continues at coordinate 18,655,465 of NW_024466218.1, forward strand.
TAGCTCCTGGCTTCAGATCAGCTCAGCTCTGGCTGTTGTGGCCACTTGGCGAGTGAATCAGTGAATGGAAGATCTTCCTCTGTGTCTCTGCTCCTCTCAGTATATCTGACTTTCCAACAAAAATTAATAAATCTTAAAAAAGAAAAAAGAAAGAAAGAACAGCTTTCTGGTGTTCAGAAATTAATGGAGGAAAGACACAGCAACCAGACCCTGTGCTTACTACCACGTAAGAGGGCCACAGCAAAGGTACAGAATAGTCCAGGACACAGAAGAGAAGTGCCACTCCTCTTGGCGCACAGCTGGCTACACTTCCTTCACCAAGCCCTCCCAGCTCTCTTGGACCTCTCTCCTAGACTAAGGGTAACCTCTGAGTCACTTCCCCTTCAACCAAGCAGGAAAACACCATCAGATACAGCCTTTTCCACCGGTCCTGAAAGCAGCCTTTGTCTGGTCCTAAATCCAGGCTTGGCAGCCCCCAAATCAAAATAGGCACATCTGAGAAATCCTTTCACCAACCTAACCTCTTGTTCATTTTAACTGCACAGACCAATCAAAGCTCTCAAATGAATGTTTATTGGAGCAGAGGAATCTTACACTCAATAAAACCCTTTCATCCAGAGAAGAGGAAACTGACAGCTAGATAGGTCTAGACTGTTGGTTAATCCCAGCTACCAAAGAAGCCAGGATCAGAAGGCCCAGATATCTGGATCCCCTTTCAGTACTCTATTTTCTTTTTGTGTTTCAGCTTTCTGACCTAATTCTATTGGGTATATTGTATAGGTTGCCCCCAAACAGAGTATGTTGAAATCTCAACCACTAGTTCTCCTAGTGTGACCTTTGTAAATAAGGTCACCACAAATGTAATTAGTTCAGATGAGTCGCACTGAAAAAGAATAAGCTCTTAATCCAGCATGACAGGTGTTCTACAAAAAAGACAATGTGAAGACACAAGGGAAGAACATTGTATGGCGATGGGAGATACTGAAGTTACACAGCTGTATGCTGAGATTACCAAGGCATTCTGACAATACCATAAGCCAAAAGCAAGATGTCAGGGGACAGTGTTGTGGCCAGCAGGTTAAGGGACCACCTGCAACAGCAGCATCCCATATCGGAGGCCAGTTTGAGCCCTCGCTGCTCGACTTTGGATTCAACTCTATTAATGCACCAGGGAAGGTAGCAGAGGATGGCCCCTGCCATCCACTTGAGAGACCCAGATGAAGTTCCTGAATCCTGGCTTTGGTCTGGCCAACCTCTAGCTGTGTGACCATTTGAGAAGTGAAACAGTACATGGAAAATCTGTATGTGTGTGTGTGTGTGTGTGTGTGTGTGTGTGTGTGTGTGTGTGTAATCACCTTTCAAGTAAAAATGAATAAATCTTCGGGCCAGCATTGTGGCGCAGCAAGGTAAGCACCTGTCTGTGACACCAGCATCTCACTCCCCTCTAACTCCCATATGAGCACTGGTTCCAGTCCTAGCTGCTCCAATTCTGATGAGCCTGGGAAAACAGTACAAGACAATTCGAGTGCTTGTGTAGCTGCCACCATGTGGAAGATCTGGGTGGAGCTCCCCATTCCTGGCTTTGGGGAGTGAATCAGCAGATGGAAAATCTCTCTCTCTCCCCTTCTATGCAATTCTACCTTTAAATTAAATAAAAATGAGTGTTTAAAATATAAAGAATAAATAAAGACATGAAGCACCTCCTCTAGAACCTTCAAGAGAACATGAAGCGCTCACATCCTTCCTGTGCTCTGTCATCCTCTGGCTCCCCGAATCCACCTCTGTCTCCCTTGGGCTTTTCTTGCCCCTACTTCCAACCTGCTGACTTACTACAAATACCTAGACACCCCTTTAACCTCTCAAACTGGTTTCTAAGAATTTTAGGACAGGGCAGGCATTTGGTACAGAAATAAGGATGCTGTGATGGACCCTGAATCTCATTTCAAGGTGTCCGATTCAAGTCTCAGTTTCATTCCTGAATCTAGCTTCCTACTAGAATCTTGTACCCTGGAGAATAGCAAGTAATGGCTCAAGTCCACTCACAATAGGCCTGGATTGTGCTCCTACCTTCTGGTGTCAGCCTTGCCCAGCCCAGCTCAGTGTGAATATGTGGGGTGCAAATCAGCAGATAGCAGATCACCTTCTAACCATCCCCCTTCATTTCTTCAATAAATAAAAATTACAATGTTTGGGGTCAGCACCGTGGCATAGTACCTTAAGCTTCCACCCGCCGCAGTACGAGCATCCCACATGAGCACCAGTTAAAGTTCCGACTTCCCACTTCCAATTTCATTCCTTGCTAATGTACCTGGGAAAGCAGTGAAAGTCTCCGGAATCCTGCCTCCCATGTGGGAGACCCAGAAGAAGCTCCAGGCTCTTAGCTTCACTCTGGCCCAGCTCTGGCCATTGTGCTCATTTAGGGAATGAACTAGTAGATGGAAGATCTCTCATCTATCTGTCTCCTCTCTAAATACAAGTCTGCCTTTCAAATAAAAATAAATAATTTTTTAAATTAAAATATTTTTGAAGAAAGACCTTCATAAGAGTTATATCCTTCACTTCTTGGGGTCACCCTATAACTCTTAGCAGGGGATCTTCAGAAACGCCAAACCCAAAAAACAAATGTCGGCAGCTGACCCCTTGGTTGTGAAGGCCTCTTGGCCATGCTCTTCAGGGGCACCAAGCAGCGTACCTTTCCTTCAGAAAGTCTTCAAACTCCTTGCAGTTCTTGCGGCCATTGTTCAGATGCTGGATGATGCTGTCGTAGCCGATGGTGCTGAGGATGTCCCCACTCTGGTGGAAGAGATGACATGGCATCAGCCCAGAAAGGACACAGGTGCCAGCCCCAAGGCCAGGAGAGGCACTGGGTGCTTGTTGCTATTTCACTTCACCTCCAACACACATGTGATGGAAAAGGACTGAGATGCATGTAGCTGTGGATGCATTTTTAAAGTGATGAAGCCAAACGAGCATTAAAACAGGAAGGAAGTAGCCGAGGAGTGAAAGGCACCTGGATCAGGAAGCTGGCCGGCCTTGGGTCAGTTCTTGGTCCTCCACTAACTCCCTAAGTCAGGTCAGGAGACAGAGGAGCTGGGCAGCCCCTGTCTTCTGCAGTGTGCTTTTTCATACTCAAATGCTCTCCAAGACTGGAGAAAGCTACATCCCCCAAGTCAATATCCCTAGGTGGCAGTACACTTGAAAAAAGAATCAAGGATCCCTCAAACCAATTAGAGGGGTCTAAATACTATCAGTGTTCCCTAATAAAGCAGGTTCCCTGGTTTCCACCCCTAAATGCACACAATGGATTGGATGACTCAGACTCCATGGCCCTTTGGTGGTTGGTGAGGCTGCCCCTGGGTGTGTACCAAGGATCCTTAAACCCAATCAACCCCAGCCCAGCCACAGAGGGTCTTCCCATGCCAGCACCAGCTTGCAGAGCATAATTTCTTTCTTCCATTTGCTGCCCATTCAGGATACTTGGGCTGGGCAGACAGTGGTCCCAGAGAGACCCAGCAAGACCAAGGCCCAAGGCTGATCCCAGTGGAAAACATTGCAAAGGTTGATTTATGCAAGCATCAATTTCACCAGTAGACAAAGCAGTAAATCTAATTGACAAATATGCTGAATTTATTGTTTGATCTCAGATGTAAACCTTGGGAAGCCTGAAGAAGCAGCTCCCATTGGAGCCTCTGTTCCACCAGTCCCCTCCATGCACAACCCTGTGTCCCAGCTAAGCATGCCCCTCGCTGGTCCCTAAGACACCATCCCAGCAGCAGCCCTAAGGTAATGCCTACCTTGAACCCCCATACCCAAATGTGCATTCAGCTCCCCAAACCCAAGGTGTCTGCCAGTCTCCTCCAACAGCCCAGCGCTCATCTCTGGGTCCTCTAAGAGCCAACCTCTGAATTTACTCCTCAGTATCTCCTCTGCAAGAAGCCTTTCTCTTGCAGGTGCCCACGATGCTTCCAAGTCTTGTACCACACCTAGGTACAAGAGCTCTAGGTTACCATTCAAGGTCTAAAGTAAAATTCTGTGGAAGAAAGGGTCTACTACAGTACCAGCCAGATGTCCCAGAAAGGATCAAAGAAGACAAAGACTCAAGAGTGGACGAACAAATGAATGAATGAGTCAATGGCAAAGTTGGCCTGCAGACAGAAGCCTTGGTTCTTCCCACAGAAAGACTTGGCTTCCCTGGTGGTCATCTGCAAAAGCCATTGCCCTTTTCTTCATTTAGAATGCATATGTTCGGGCCCGGCGCAATGGCACAGTGGTTAAGGTCCTCGCCTTGCACGCCCGGGATCCCATATGGGCGCCAATTCTAATCCCTGCAACACCGCTTCCCATCCAGCTCCCTGCCTGTAGCCTGGGAAAGCAGCTGAGGACGGCCCAAAGCTTTGCGACCCTGCACCCGCATGGGAGACCTGGAAGAGGCTCCTGGCTTCGGATTGGCTCAGCTCCAGCCGTTGCGGCCGCTTGGGGGAATGAATCATCAGACAGAAGTTCTTCCTCTCTGTCTCTCCTCTCTGTATATCTGCCTTTCCAATAAAAATAAAATAAATCTTAAAAAAAAAAAAAAAGAATGCATATGCTGCTTGAGAGTGAGATAGAGTGGCTCCGGGCTCTTGGTTTCTGGCTTTGGCTTGACCCAATCCTGGCTATTTCAGCCATTTTGAAAATGAACCAGCAGATTGAAGATTGTCTCTCTCTACCTAACACTCCACCTTTCAAATAAACAAATAAGTCTTTTTAAAAAAAAATTTTAAATGACAAGTCTCAGGCCATAAAAAACAATAATCATAGTACATACATCTCTCTCAATACTTAGATTCAAAATGTATAAATAACTGTAACAAATATATGATGAAAAGACAAGCAGTCCACTGAAAAAAACTGGACATAACACTTCAACTTCATAGAAACAGCCTTTATAAAGGATATTCCTTTCAGGCCTGGAGAGATGATTCAGTGAATATATCCTATCCTTGCACACGCCAGGATCCCACATGGGCACCGGTTCATGTCCCAGCTGCTCCACTGAAGTGGCCATAAGAGACTAGATCTTGGCAGCTACAAAACCTCCCAAAACCTAGAACAAAAAGTTTTATAGGGCCCAGTGTGGTAGCCTAGCAGCTAAAGTCCTCACCTTGAATGCACCAGGATCCCATATGGGCACTGGTTCTAATCCCAGCAGCCCCACTTCCATCTAATTCCTTGCCTGTGGCCTGGGAAAAGAGTGGAGGATGACTCAAAGCCTACACCTGCATGGGAGACCTGGAAGAAGCTCCTGGCTCCTGGCTTTGGATCGGCTCAGTTCCAGTCATTGTGGTCACTCGAACAGAAGATCTTCCTCTCGGTCTCTCCTTTTCTCTGTATATGTGACTTTCCAATAAAAATAAACAAATCTTTTTTTAAAAGTTTTATAATGCTGAAATTATGAAAGTGGTAAGTGGAGGTGTCGGCATGATGGCTCAACAGGTTAATATCCCTCCACCTGCAAACACCAGCATCCAATGTGAGTGCTGATTCGTGTCCCAGCTACTCTACTTCCCATCCAGCTCCCTGCTTGTGGCCTGGAAAAAGTGGTAGATGATGGCCCAAACCCTTGGGATAGAACTGGAGGAAGCCATGGAAGAACTGGAGGAAGCTTCTGGCTTTGGATCGGCTCAGCATCAGCCATTGTGGCTATTTGGGGAAATAACCAGATGAGGTAAGAGCTTTCTTTCAGTCTCTCTTCTCTATGAATTTGCCTTTCTAATAAAATAAATAAATATACATTTTAAGTGTTAAATGGCATTCTGCTTATAGTCAATATTTGCCACAAAGACAAATATTTAAGACAAAAAAATAAAGCCAGTGCCAGCAGAGAGCACATGTATGACACATCAACCAGGCGTGTGAGCCAAAGAATAACAAGTCAGCATTGTAAGCAAGCCAAGAGACACTCAGGGTGGTGAGAGGCATGCAGCCAGAGCAGGGAATCCTCTCTGCCTGCCAGTAACCCCATTCCCGCTCTGGGGCTCAGGCCTGCTTCTGCTTCCCTCAGTCACTGAGGCACAGAACAGACTCTGCCCAGCTCAAGCCCTAGGCTCCAGGGGCCTCTGAGAGCTTGTCCCCGGGTGTTCTTTTCCAACTCTTCTATCCATCCCATAATGCCTGGGAGAAGGTGCAGAGAGCAAGGAGAAGCAAAGAGCCTCTGCAGCTTCAAAGTCACCATCAGGATCGCAGGTGTTGCCTCGGAGCATCCTGGCTTTTCATTCTATGCTGCACCTCACACCCAGTCCTGGTGCGATGTCCACTCCCCACCACCTCATCAGACCTGGGCTCCAAAGACCACCTGGTCAGAACCACCCAGGCGGCACTTGTCAACCATGCATATGCCCCATCCCATGCTAGAGCTGCTGATTCTTAGCCTGTCACGAGGCAGAGAAAACAGCAGCCTTTCCTAAGCCTTCCAAGCAGCTGGGCTGCAACTGAAGAACAGGTGCCTGAGCAACTACAAAGACCAAAGAGGCAGCACAAGTCCCACCCGGAGGGGCTTGGGATAGAAGCCAGAACAGTGCTGGGTGACAGAACAAAGGCAGAGCAGATTCTCATTGGTTTGCATTTCCTGTTGAAACCTACAGTTCTGAATGAAACATGCAAATAGATAGGATGCCTCTAGCAAGCCCAGATTCTCCACTGGCACAGGGAGGAGACCCCTGACTTTGTAGCACACACAAAGGCTGTGTCTGTTTGACACTTTCATGTAGGTGTCCTAAGTGGCCTGCACTTTGCATGAAGGAGCCACAGAGTGATCCATGAACATAGTGAGCATGGAGCGATTTCCATACTTGGCAGGCGGAAAAAAAACAAGACAATGGAAAGTAAACTTCTCCCATCGTTGCTTCCAGTCACCATGAGACTTTTTAACTGTCAGCCAATGACAGTATCCAAATTTCTTGGTCACTTATTAAGGGTCGTAACAAGAGACCTGGGAAAAATACTGAGGAGTTTGTTTTCTTCCCTTCCCTTTCAACCTTGATCTTTCATTCCTACCCATTAACCCCCCCAAAGTGATAAAATCAAGTGGACCAGTCATTGCAAACAGAAATTATTGTTAATTAGTATCAATAAGTATATCTACTATATATTGAGTATTTGCTGTGCGCCAAACAGCACGTACAGTAGTTCATATGGAGGATCTAATTTCATTCTTACATTTCTATCACATAGATTTTATTACTTTAATGTTATAGGACACAAAATTGAGACTCAAAAAATCTGTATTGTGGGAGCCAAGGCTGTGGTTTAGTGATGAAGATGCCATTTGCAACACTGGCATCCCATGAGATGCTGGTTTATGCCCGAGCTTCTCCACTTTGATCCAGTTCCCTAAGCACCTGGGGAAAACAGCAGAGGAAGACCAGAGTTTCGACTCTACCATTCATATAGGAGACCCGGATAAAGCTCTTAGTTACTGGTCTAGCCTGCTCTAGACCTGGCCATTGTAGTACTCTAGAGATTGAACCAGAAGATGCAAAAAATCTCTGAGTATAACTCTGATTTTCAAATAAACAAACTGTGTTGTGAAACAGACATATGTCTATGTCCTTTATTTTTAAGTTTATTTATGGGCCTAGAGCAGTAGCTTACCAGCTAAAGTCCTTGCCTCGCACCAGGATCCCACGTGAGTGCTGGTTTGTATCCTAGCTGCTCCACTTCCTTCTAGCTCCCTGCTTGTGGCCTGGGAAAGCAGTAGCGGATGGCCCAAAGCCTTGGGACCCTGCATGCTTGTGGGAGACACAGAAGTTCCTGTTCTGATTGGCTTGTCTCTGGCCATTGCGGCCACTTGGGGAGTGAATCAGCAGATGGAAGATCTTTCTCTCTGTAAATCTGATTTTCCAATTTAAAAAAATAACTCTTTTTAAAAGTTTATTTATTTGCTTATTTACTTTGAAAGGCAGAGAGAGAGGGAGAGACTTTCTACTCACTGGTTCACTCCCTCAAATGCTTGCAGCAGCTGTGATTAGGCAAGGAAGAGCTGGGAAACTGGAACTCAATGAGGACCCATCAGCCTGAGCTACAACTGCTGTCTTCCATGGTGCACATTAGCAGGAAGCTGGATGCAGAGCTGATTGGGGCTCAAACCCAGGGACCTGGATGTGGCATGCAACCGTCATCCTAAGCAGTGTCTTAACTGCTACACTAAACTTTCTCTCGTAAAGTCTGCATTCTTAGCCCACTCAATCACCTATTTGAGGACAAGGATTATCATTCACATTTTGTCAGTTAATCTATTTTCCAGCAATTCTAAATAGAGAATACCCAGGCTTCAATGTCACCTTTGAGTTTGAATCTGGATTCTGTTATCCACCAGCTATGTGACTTTCAACTAGCAGTTCAGTTTCCCTTGGCATGAATTTCATAGGCTGTAACGTGAGGGTTATTGAAAGGATTAGAAGGTATAATGTGCCTTGAGTCTGCAAACTAAAGGAATTCGGGGAGACACACTAGAATATTTCAAGACTAACCATATAAGCAAAAGAGAATATGTGTTGAAGCCATGTGAATTTTCCCTTGAAAAGCGAAGAACTATGAAATAAACGTAGCTGGTAGTTATTAAAAAATAAACAGGTCATCCTCAGGGAAGCAGCCAGAGAGGTGTCAGAGATATCCCAGCAAAATCATGAAGACATCTGACAGTGCAGAGTCACATTAAGCTCAAGGTCAAAGCCACTAACATGGTTCAATGGCGTCCTTCAATCGTCTGTTAGGCAATAATAGAAGACTGTGAAGGCAAGAACGAAATCCCACTCTGTTCCTCCTCTAGTGTGATTCTAAATGATCACTGCCTGCCCACCTCATCTCCTACAACCCTCAAATATCCCCAAGTTGAGTCTGTAACATCTTGTGCCAGAAAACAATCACGTGCTGCAAGAATGAAGGGAATGCTTTAAGAGCAGGCAGGATCCAGCTTAAAGGAGCTCCCCACTGTCCAAATGCAGGACAGTTTGAGAATCAAAATTCATTCTGATGGTAACATTATAATCTATTGGACAAAATAAGAGTCAAATGCCAACTTTGACATGCAAATGGCACTAGCAATTACCACACAAAGACCTACCATGAATGTTTATTTCAGCTTTATTTGTAATACCCAATTACTGGGAACAACCCAAATGTCTATCAACAGGTCAAGGGATAAACAAATTGGGTATGTCTATGAAATAGAACACTAATGCATAATGAAAAAGAACACACTACTAATGCACACAGCAACATGGATGGATCTCAAGATAAGCACAAAAGAAAGAAGCCAGGCAGAAAAGAGTGTCATTTTTCAACTATACAAATTCTAGAAAAATGCAAGTAATCTGCAGTGACAGAAAGCATATCAGTAGTTGACTAAAATGGGAATGAGGGATGGGAGAGATTTCAGAATCATGAGGAAGCTTTAGGACATTTTTAATCATCATTTAGCAACATCTTAGAAATAACAGAGTCAAGTAAAATTATCAATTGATACTAAAACTCATGGATCTAACAATATCCACTCCTGATCCCTAGAACCTGTGAATATGTTTCCATACCCAGCACACGGACCTTGCAGTTGTGATTAGAGATCTTGGGCTGGAAAGAATACTCTGGATGATCCAGGCGGATCACAAAGGTCCCTACAAAAACAGTCAGCTAGCAAAGTTCTGGGCAAGTAGAGACTCGGAGGTGGACTATGTCAGCCAATTGACCTTGGAAGGCAATATCAACAGCATCTCAGAGCTATCAGAGCCACTTGAGCAGAACCCTCAGAAAATGCTCCACCACAGGGACCCTGGGATGACATCAGGTGGGTGTTCCCCATCCCAGGGTACTGAGACAGTAGGGAGGCTGGGCATGGTTTCTCCCCTTGTATTCCTCACTTACCCAGATACAGGTAGAAGAAAAAGAAAATGTGTAAGCAATGATCTCATCCACTTTCCCCAGATCCTTGACCCTTCCCACCCTGTTCAACTATGTAAACATCATCAAAAATAAAATTTTTAAAATAAATAAAAATCAAACAAGAAAAAGAGTAAAACGGCCGTTGCGCTCACTTGGGGAGTGAATCATCGGACGGAAGATCTTCCTCTCTGTCTCTCCTCCTTTCTGTATATCTGACTTTGCAATAAAATAAATAGATCTTAAAAAAAAAAAAGAGTAAGTCAGCTTAAGGGGCATAATGGCATGTCTCCTAGGAAGCATGAGAACTCAGAGTTCAGAGAAAGAGCTTTGAAGATGCTACACTGCTGACTTGAAGGTGGAGGAGGGGGCCACAAGCCAATGAACACAGGTAGAAAAGGCAAAACAAAGGTAATTCTCCCAAGCTCCTGAAGGAAATGTCCTTGCTTGAAATTTTGACTTGAGCCAAATTAAACCCATTTTGGATTTATGATCTCCCCGTAATTCTTAAAATAAATAAAGTTGTTTTGTTTTAAGGCAGTAAGTTGGTGGCAGCTTGCTTCAGCAGCAGAGGCAGGAAACCAACACAACCTTCTCAGGGAAGGATCAAGGTTATGGCCACTGGGGACAGCATCAACACCATGTGCCTCCTGACGACCAGAGTGCATCACTCCTGGGCTATTCCTGTCAAACCTCAAGGCCCACATCTAATCAACAGGAAACAGGCAAACCCAACTAGGAGGACACACTACAATGTAACTCAACTGTCCCATGTTCTTCCAAAAATGCCTAACTCACCAGTGACACAGACAGAGGAACTGATCCAGATTAAAGGGGACCTCAGAGACTTGACAACAAAAATGCAATACAGAATCCTAAATGGCAAAGGTTTTCTTCTTTGGCTACTAAGGCCATCATGGGGAACTCTAAGTAGGGTTTGTATATTATAGAACAGTACATTGTTCATTACAGCATCACAATGACTAAGACTTGGAAATACCCCAAATATCCAACAATAGACATTGTTTCAACAAATTTGATGCAGCGGAAAACTGAAAAGATTATTAGAATGAATACAAATTATACATTCAAACATAACATGATATTCACCATACGTTGTAAGGAGAAAATGGAAAGTGGTAGATATGATCCAATAACAAATGAGCTCATATTTGTTAAGAAAAATGTGCAGGTACATTACATGTAAGTGCAAAGACATCAGTCTGGACATTTATTAACAGCAAATTCTGAACTCTTCGGATTCCTTCAATAAAACTGGACAAAAAGCTAGAAATGACTTCACACTTCACCAAATAGCGACTAACTGATGTTATAAATGGTGAGATCATGATTTTCTTAAAAAATAAGTGTCCCTTTCTATATGAATGTAACTTCATGAAAGTTAGCTAAGGTTCAACATTACCCATCTAAATTTCAACAGGATTGGGGCTGGCACTGTGGTATAGCAAGCAAAGGCTCTGCCTGCAGTACTGGTATACTTTAGGGCTCCCAGTTTGTTGTCACCCCTCTGATCCAGCTCCCTACCAAAGTACTTGAGAAAGCAGCAGAAGATGACCCTGTACCTATGTGGAAGACTGGCAAAAAGCTTCTGGCTCCTAGCTTCAGATCAGCTCAGCTCTGCCATGGACTACGTAGGAATGAACCAGTGGATGGAAGACCTATCTCTCTTTTTCTCTCTGCTAACTTTGTCTTTCAAATAAATAAATAACTTTTGGGGGGGAACATAATTTACAAGTTCGTTGGAAGAGAGGACTGTAAGTGGGTGTTTTTCTTTTTTAAAATGTACTTATTTGAAAGCAGAGTTATAGATAGAGGGAGAGATATAGAGGGAGAGAAACAGGAAAAGAGATCTTGCATCTGCTGGTTTCCTCCCCAAAGGACCACAATGGTTGGGGTTTGGCCAAGATAAAGCCAGGAGGCAGGAGCTTCATCAGGTCTCCCACATGGGTGCATGGGTCCAACCACTTAGGCCAACTTTTACTGCTTTCTCAGGCACAATAGGGTGGATCTGGGTGGAGCAGCTAGGACTCCAATTAGTCCCACACAGGATGCAAGTGTTGCACTTGGCAGTTTAACCTGCTAGACCACAATGCCATCCCCCAAAGGTGGGTGTTTTATTTCCCAGAGATCATTAAACCACTCCTGCAGGGTACTGCTAATGTTGACACTGAAACTTCTCCAATTAACAAAAGCATGCTGAAGATCATTTAACAGGCTCACACAGGGCAAGAGCAGTGACATGTCCATGCCCAGAAATACAGACCTGAATGTTCCCCTCCTGGACGTGGGGGTGGGTGGCAGGCATTTGGAACAGCAAGTAGGCTGACACTTGGGATGCCTACATCACATATCAGAGGGCAGGGTTCAAATCCCAGTTCTGCTTCCTACTCCAGCTTCCTGCTGGTGCACACCCTGAAAGCAGCAGGTGATGGTTCAAGTACTTGAACCACCTGTTACTACAAGAGAGGCCTGAACTGAACTCTGGACTCCTGGTTTCCTCCTGGCTGTTGTGGACATTTGGAAAGGAACAAGAGGATGGAAGATAGATCTCTCCCTCTCTGTGATTATTTAATTAATTAATTTCAGATTCTGACATCACCCAAGACTGAGGAGGCAAGGAAGTGCCAAGAACCTGCCATAATCCACACTGGAACTAACTCCCCATATAGGAGGTTCAGGGGGAACCAAATGAGATGCTAAGCAGAAATCCTGACACCAAGCCAAGGAAGCAGGCCAGGTCCAACAACAAATGTGTTGTCTCTACCGCCAAAAGCAAGACTGGACTGGCTGGGCCAGAAATCCAAAGTAGGGCGGACCTAGGGCAACATGCCAAGATGCTATACCAGCACCCTTGGTCGTTCTCTGCCTAGTGAAAGGCTAGAGCCCAATCCATGAAGCTTCCAGTTTGGCCATTATCCCATGACACATCCCCCCGCAACACCGCTTTGGAGGCCTTTGATCTCTATCAGAGAAGCAAAGGGAGGATCAGTCTTGGAATCTTTTTTTATATATAATAAATCTTTTCTTAAGATTTATTTTATTTTTGTTGCAAAGTCAGATATACAGAGAGGAGGAGAGACAGAGAGGAAGATCTTTCGTCCGATGATTCACTCCCCAAGTGACTGCAACGGCCGGTGCTGCACCCATCTGAAGCCAGGAGCCAAGAAACTCCTCCAGGTCTCCGACTGGCTTCCTTTTTGTAGAAGTACGCATTTGAGAACAGTTTATCCCTGTCTTCTCCTGGTGTTCACAGAGAGTTATTGCACTGCATGGATATATCACAGTTTATCTATCTGTTCACCTACTTAGGAACAGCCTGGCTGCTGCCAACTTTTGCCAATTCTGAATGGAATTACTGTAAACTCTTGTGTGTAGGGTTGTATAACAACATTTTCAATCAAACTGGGTTGTGATTTAGTGGAAATAGATTTAGACTCGACTTGTTTGCCTGAGTTAAATGGGATGCTTGAATACTCTGTGTTCCAAACCCATGCTCATTGTTGCAGGCAGATAAGAAAGTAGACAGTGAGAGAGTGCAGTGATGAATGACATGGGAGCAGTGCTTGTACTTTCTATGGCTTGATTCTTCTTCCCTTTTAAAGATTCATTTATTTTTATTTGAAAGGCAGATTTATAGAGCGAGGGAGGGAGAGAGAGAGAGATCTTCCATTCACTGATTTACTCTCCAAATGGCTGCTATGGCCAGAATTGAGACAATGTGGAACCAGGAGCCAGATTTCTTCCAGGTCTCCCATGTGGGTACAGGGTCCCCAGGACTTGAGCCATCCTCTTTCCCAGACCATCAGCAGGGAACTGGATCTGAAGTGGAACAGCTGGGCCTGGCGGCATGGCCTAGTGGCTAAGGTCCTCACCTTGAACGTGCTGGGATCCCATATGGGCGCTGGTTCTGGTCCTGGCGGCTCCGCTTCCCATCCAGCTCCCTGCTTGTGACCTGGGAAAGCAGTCGAGGACGGCCCAAAGCCTTGGGACCCTACACCCATGTGGGATACCCGGAAGAGGTTCCTGGATCCTGGCTTCGGATCGGCATAGCATTGGCCGTTGCACTCACTTGGGGAGTGAATCATCGGATGGAGGCTCTTCCTCTCTGTATATCTGACTTTCCAATAAATAAATAAATCTTAAAAAAAAAAAAAAGAAGTGGAACAGCCGGGACTAGAAGCTGCCCCATGTTGGATGGTAGTGCTTCAGGGGGAGAATTAGCCTGTTAAGCCACCATGCTGGCCCCTATGATTTGCTTCTAATATTCTGACATGTAAGATGTGCTTAAGTGAAAAATTGAGTCTGTAAATATTCTCATTCCTAAAGTACAAAAAAGTAAAAATACACCCACCTTGAGATGGCTGTGGTGAAAAACTAAATTTAAACTTTAGTTACACTTATTTAAGTTGGGGATTTGGTGAGGAGTTGGGACGCCACCTGGGATACCCATGTCCCACCTGGGGCTCCAGGGTTTGAGTCCTGCCTCTGTCTCTGATCCAGTGTTCTATTAATGTGCACCCTGGGAAACATCAGATCACGCCATGCATGTCAGAGACCACAGTCCAATTCTGGGCTCCTGGTATGAGCCTTGCCCAATCCTGGCTGTGGTGGGCATTTAGACAGTGAACCAGTGGGTGGGAGAGCTTTGTTCCTGTTTCCATCTCTGTCCCTCTGCCTTTTAAATAAAATGAAAAGAAAAAAATTTTTTAATTTAGGATTAATTTCTTTTATTTAAGGAAGAGAAGGAGGAAAGCAGGAGGGAAGAAGAGGAAGAGAAGAAATGAAGGAGGGTGGTATGAAAGAGAGATTGAGTGAGTGAGAAGGGAAGTGGGTGAAAGACAGAAATTGTACCAGCTGATTCACTCCCCAGATACTTAGAGCAGGCTGAGCGTGGGAGCTGGGAACCCAGTCCAGATCCCCCGCACGAGCAGTGGGGACCCAAGGACTGTGGCCATCACCTGCTGCTTCCCGAACTCTACATTAGGAGGAAGTGGTAAGTGGAAGCAGAACTGAGACAAAACCTGGGATCCAGGACACACACATTCTAAGCTGTATGCTGTCCTCTATGCTAAATGTTTTGGCCTTTAACTACATTTAAGTTAAAGTGTTGGGGGAAAAAATCCTTCAGCTACAGCACAGATTGTTGTCAATTTTTTAAAAAGATTTATTTATTTTTATTGGAAAGACAGATACACAGAAAGAAGGAGATACAGAGAGAAAGATCTTTTCTCTACTGACTCACTGCCCAAGAGGTCACAATGGCTTGAGCTCAGCCATCTGAAGCCAGGAGCCAGGAGCTCCTTTGAGATCTCCCACGTGGGTGCAGGGTCCCAAGGCTTTGCGCCATCCTTTCCCAGGCCACAAGCAGGGAGCTGAATGGGAGGTGGAGCATCAGAGACATGAACTGGCGCCCATGGACGTGAATTGATTCCCGTATGGAATTCTGGCATGTGCAAGGCAAGAATTCAGCCATTGAGCTATGGTGCTGGGCCCAATTGTAAATCTTATAGTCAATGGGAACAGTGAGTGACAACAGTCCCATGTTTCAGGGGTTCGGGAAGGCTCACTCTCTGTGACCCGGAGGGAGAGTAGCTCCTGGAATACACAGTCGATCTCTAGGAGTTCGTTTTCAGAACTAGAGTTAATCAGTTTGATGTGCAAACTTGGCAGTGAATGCATTTGCTTGCATGATGCTGATCGACCGTTTTGTTTCTAGCATGTATGTTTCTGTTCATGTTGAGTACAAGAACTTTCATCGAGTTGTAACCTACAGCTGAGCTTTTTAATTTCTGGAAAAGAAGTTGCACGCTTGCTCTTTCAGATCTATTCTTACTCTAATATCTTAGCTCTCTTAGACTTGAATACTGCAATAGTGATAGACTCCATGGGCCCGGCGCAATGGCACAGTGGTTAAGGTCCTCGTCTTGCACGCCCTGGATCCCATATGGATGCCGGTTCTAATCCCGGCAGCCCTGCTTCCCATCCAGCTCCCTGCCTGTGGCCTGGGAAAGCAGTCGAGGACGGCCCAAAGCTTTGGGACCCTGCACCCCTGTGGGAGACCTGGAAGAGACTCCTGGCTTCGGATTGGCTCAGCTCCAGCCGTTGCGGCCGCCTGAGGAGTGAAAGATCAGCAGCTACAAAGAAATCACACCAACAGTGCACCTGCAACAGCTTCTCCACACAGGGTCACACCCAGGGTTACCCCTGTGTCTCTGAGCCTCAGGATAGCACTGTGCGGCCAACACACATCCGAAGGACAGAGCCAAAGGACAGAGATCCCTGCAGGGGCAAGGAGCCACACCACCAGAGTTGGTAGACAGACAAAGTCATGCATCACTCTGCCTTTCAAATAAGACAGAAATAAACAACGAATACAGAAGAGAATGTCCAGTTGGTATCTCAGCTTCCAAAATTAACTGTAGAGCCCCTATACATGAGCCACAATCCTAACACCTATTTCATCCTTTGAGACACCTTGCAGACCACTGTCTGCAGCTCTCACTAGCCCTGCTGCACAGCAATAGGCATCTGAAGCTCAGAGTGCTTAAAGAGTGGCCAGTCACTCATCATTCAGATGCCAGCTAGCCAGGGCCAGGAAGGCTGTGCTGCCTACCTTCAGGTAGGGTTGGCTCTCAGAGTCCCTACCCTAGGCAGCTTATTCAAACATTCCTTCCAGCCCTGGGCCATGCCATGTCATGCCATGCCATGGCCTCTCTTTGAGGCATTCTGCAAGCACAGATTTGCTGGCCTGCTGCATGCAGTATCACTTTCGCATCCTATAAGAATGGGTAGGGTACCTCATGGCACCCAGGTGGGACAGCCCGATCTTACCCTGTTCAACTTAGCCTGTTCCCTCTGGCCTGAGGAGGCCACCTGCTGGCAATCAGTGTTTGCCCCATTCACAAGAGTAGAGGCTGCAAGGCCGGCATCAACTTTGCCCAGAGCCACAGGTGCACACAGACCTCTGGCCTCTGCAAATGAGAATCTATAAACACCCATGCTCAAAAGATAATCAAACAATAAACAAAATTCTGACTACAGAAAAGTCTGCAGAAAAGTAAATATTTATCAAGCTTTCAAATTACAAAGGGATTCTTAAATCCTGATGTGTCATAGTAAACTCATAGATCAGTACAATCAACTTGACCATACAGTCACTGACATACAATTTTTTTGTTTACTCATGATAGTCTTACTCTAGGATGATACAATAGCAGCACACACTCAGTAGAGGTCGGACTTCAAACTTTGAATGTGGCTCAACAGGCTAATCTTCCACCTGCAGTGCCAGCAATCCCAGGCTAGCACTGCTAAGTACTATGATCCGCTCTTGGCTGGCCTGAGGAGCAGCAGTGGTGAGCAGAGCTAGGTTAGTTCCACAATCAGGAGGATAAAAAACCAACTCCACAATGGGCCATGTTGCTAAGCTAAGCTGTTCCTCAGATGAGATTTATTAAATACATTTCCAACTTATAGTATTGTTAATTTACAGCGGGATGAAATTTCATCACAGACTGAAGAACACCTGCATAAAGTTAAGCAACATTGTTAATGACGGATAAGAACACAAAGCCGGGAAGGTTGGGTATCTTGAAGAAGGGCCTACTCCTCACCTCGCAGAAAGCCAAGCTGGGATTAAACCCAGAAGTGCCTAGTGTAAAACTCAGCTCTGCCTTACTGTCCCCAGGCATCAGAACACACAAATGATACATGACTGCACATTTACATGAGGATATGCACATGCTCACAAAGAATACAAAAAACACATACAATGGACAACAAGAATATATTTTTAGTATTTTAAAATATTTCATCACTTTCCAAGTAAGGCATGAGGAAAGAGATAAAGCATTTGTAAAAAAGGAAACAAAATCCTAAACAAACGTTCATTCTCCCAGGTAATAAAAACACAAATGAAAGTTTATTAAGTAACCAGTTTTTGCATATCATACAGGCAGACAAAAATACAATGGCCAGTAGTGAAACAACTACTTCTAAATATTATTGAAAGTACAATCTGTCTCTATCCCTGAGCAAATATTCAGTTCTACACATCAAGAGTGTTTAAAAACCCCCTCACTGTGCGCACTATTTTCCGACATTTTGTGGGTATTACTGTGTTTGCAGAGTGGCAAAGCACCTGGGATGCCGGGCAGCAGGGGGCTAGGCCAGCCTCGGAATGACCAGCTGGGGGCTTGTGGTATGAGAGAGAAATGAACACCACCCTTGCTATGACCCCTGTTGTTTGGAGTTTCCATTACTGGAGGCCAGGCCCTTTCTTATTTATATAAAAAACAGAATGTTCTAGGCAATTGTGTGTGGTCTCCTAACGGAGCAGAAACAAGCTCACCCAAGCAGAGTGGGCAAGTGGGAGGGAAGTACAGGACTAACTAGGAAAGACTGAAAGATTCGCTGCGGAAAGGCAGAGCGTGACCTTATTAGAGAAACACCACCACGGCTGGGTGGAGACCAGTTGTGTCATGAGTTTCCAGAAATAGACACTGGAAGAATCCAAAAGTTAAATCCCTGCAGCACCGCACTAGATCAGAGAAAGCTTAGGAAGCTTCATAAATGCCAGGCAGCAAGGATGGTAAAAATCACTTATCGTGCACTTTTTTAAAAGGCTTCTTAAATTTTTACTTGAAAGGCAGATTTTACAGATAAAGGAGAGACAGGGTGAGATCTTCCCTTCACTGGTTCACTCCCAAAATGGCCACAAGAGCTGAGCTGATCCAAAATGGGCAGCCAGAAGCTTCTTCCCAATCTCCCACATCAGTGCGGGGATCCACGGGCTTGAACCATCCTCCACCGCTTTCTAAGGCCATTCGCAGGGAGCTGGACCAGAACGAGAGCAACTGGGACATGAACCAGAGCCCAGATAGGATGTTGCCACTAGCCAGTGAAGGACTAGCCTGCAAAGCCACCATTGTCAGCCCCATCATTTACTTTTACATAATTTTCAGCAATATATACAATAAGACAAAAAGATTTTATTTGAAGTGCTGGAACACAGAACAGTGTCTACATTATGAATGTTATGATACACAGAGAAAAATATTGAGAGAAATCTGATTCCTGGGGAGGATATCGTGGCACAGCACTTTGGACTGCTGCATGGGATGCTCACATCCCTTCCTGGAGAGCTGGTTTGAGTCCCAGCTGTTTCACATCTGGTCTAGCTCCCTCCTAACAAGCCCAGGAAAACGACACAGATGATGGCTCAAATACGTGGTTCCTGCCATGCACATGGGAGACCCAGATGGAGTTCCTGGCTCTGGGCTGCAGCCTGGCCCAACCTGAGCTACTGCGGCCAGATGAGGAGGGAATGAAAAAGCTTTCCGTCTTTCTCTGTGTCACTGTGTCATTCCAATAAATAGCTGCTTTGGGACCAATTCAGTGGGGACTTTTACGAGTTAGCCCGATGGGTATGCTCTACCCAATGTGTAACCTCAGGAAACACCGCATGGATCTGGTGTGACCCCAGAGAACATGCTATGGAACCGGGTCACCCCTATTGCTGACTCCATGTAAGGAGAGACAACATACTGGGAGGCACAAGAAAGACAGGAGAGCTGGCCTCTCTGGTTCAACAGAGGAGCTTCAACACCTCATCAAAAGATGGAAAGAAGAGCAGGTTGAACAAAACTATAGGATAAATTCTACATCAAATACCTAAGGCTGTGAACATACCAAAACAGGCATAGACAGCAGGCAAGTAAGGGAAATGGTATCTAGTATCTGGCACAAGAAAGCCAACACCATCTTAGAACAATTGAGGCTATTCAAGTAACACCCTAGGACATTCTTCCCCGCCCGCAGGGTCTGGGATGAAATCAGGGACCATCTCTTCCTGGGTGCTGATGTGATCTTGCAGGAAGGGGTAACACACACCTCCCTCCCTCCCCCTGTGCCCACCCTCAGGATCACACAAAAAATTTGTGGGATCTCTTTCCTCATCTGCCTTCTCCCCGACGGCCCTTCAGATCCCACTCAGAGACCTACATTGGTCTGCGGTCCCCTCATGTATGTAACAAATATTTTAAAATAAATGTATTTTTAAAGAGTTATTTATTGTGGGCCTGGCGCGATGGCGCAGTGGTTAAGGTCCTCGTCTTGCACACCCGGGATCCAGATGGGCGCCGGTTCTAATCCCGGCAGCCCCGCTTCCCTTCCAGCTCCCTGCCTGTAGCCGGGGAAAGCAGTTGAGGACAGCCCAAAGCTTTGGGATCCTGCACCTGCGTAGGAGACCCGGAGGAGGCTCCTGGCTTCAGACTGGCATAGTATCGGCCATTGCTCTCACTTGGGGAGTGAATCATCGGACAGAAGATCTTCCTCTCTGGCTCTCCTCTCTGTGCATCTGCCTTTCCAATTAAAAAAATAAAAAATAATAATTTTTTAAAAGTTATTTATTTTTATTGGAAAATCATATATACAGAGAGGAGGAGAGACAGAGAGGAAGATCTTCCATCCAATGGTTCACTCCACAAATAGCTGCAATGGCTGGAGCTGCACTGATCCAAAGCCAGGAGCCAGGAACCTCCTCCAGGTCTCCCACGTAGGTGCAGGCTCCCAAGGCTTTGGGCCATCCTTAACTGCTTCCCCAGACCACAAGCAGGGAGCTGGATGGGAAGCAAGGCTGCCGGTATTAGAATCAGTGCCTATATGGGATCCCAGCACATTCAAGGCAAGGACTTTAACCACTAGGCTATTGTGCAGGCCCCCAATAAGTATATTTTTTAAAAATAATAGAGTCGGGCCCGGCGTGATATCCTGCACCCGTGTGGGAGGCCCAGAAGAGCTCCTGGCTCCTGGCTTCGGATTGGCTCAGCTCCAGCCATTGCAGTCACTTGAGGAGTGAATCATCGGAAGGAAGATCTTCCTCTCCGTCTCACCTCCTCTCTGTGTATCTGACTTCCCAATAAAAATAAATAAACAAAAAATAATAGAGTCACTCTTTTGTACACTTTTAAAAATAACAGAGTTACTCTTTGGGTAGCTCTACCTTTCTGATGGAATTAGAAACGGCGTCCACATGGGATCCCAGCGTGTTCAAGGAGAGCACTTTAGCTGCTGTGCTATCATGCCAGGCCCTTAAATAAATAGATCTTTAAAAATCATAACATGCGTTTTTGTTTGTACTGTCAGTACATGTGGAGCTAAACTGCCTGAGGTTACTGGTGAAGGAGAGAATTGGAAACTAAAACTCATGACTTAGTTTTCACTGTAGAGGCCCTGCAGTGGAGGACGTGATGGGAGCGAGCAGCCAGCCAAGCGAGGCAGGCACTGCTGGTCAGGCATCATGGCCATGGTCAGACGTCCAGACTCCAACTGCAGTGGGAAGGTCCTGGAGGAATCTAAGCTGGGGAACAACGTGACCTGAGTTGTGCTTCACAGAGCTCTTAGGTGCCAATGGGATCTGGCAAACAGTGGCTCCCTGTCAAGACAGCACAGGGGAAGGGCAGCCGAGGGCAGCAGCTGTGCAATGGCACGCCAGGGAACAGCCAGCTCTGCCGGGCAAAGAGGCCCCAGTTCAGGACACAGGGCTCCACAAGTGACAGTTCTAGAAGCACTCCCACACTGGAGCAAAAGAAAAGTGAGGGGTGTGCTCCAATAAAAATGAGCAATGCTGGGGGGAACGGGGTCGATTTCAAAGTTCAGGAATAACAGGAATAGCACATAATCACAGTACAGTGCTCAGCTCTCAAGTCAACAATCTTTAGATTTCTTTGTTACTAGAAAGGCAGATCTACAGAGAGAAGGAGAGACAAAGATCTTCCATGCCCTGGTTCACTCCCCAAGTGGGAGCAATGAATGGAGCTGAGCTGATCTTAAGCCAGGAAACAGGAGCCTCTTCCAGATCTCCTAAATATAAGTACAAGGAACCAAGGTTTTGGGCCATCCTCCTTTGCTTTCCCAGTCCACAAGCAGGAAGATGGAAGGGAAGTGGAGCAGCCAGGACATGAACTGGTGCCCATATGGGATCCTGATGCTTGAAGGCAGAGGATTAGCCAATTGAGCCACTGTGTCAGGCTCTGAAGTAAACAATCTTTAAAGTCATGACAATATAAACAGTGATCATTAATTTCAAATCAGTGATATTTGTCTTCAGTGGGTTCAGGGGAAATAGTGTCTATGAATTTAATCTAAGAGAGAGAGAGACAGAGGCAGAGATTAAGACCATGGAATTAGAACAAAAGGTGTGTGTGCACGTGAATTCTTCATGCTGTTGATTATAACGCTTTTCAATCAAAACTTTAAAGTGGTTGGCACTATGGTATACCTGGCTAAGCCTCCACCGTAGCATCAGCATCTCATGTGGGCACTGCTGCCAGTTACAACTGATCGATTTCTTATCCAGCTCCCTGCTAATGGCCTGGTAACGCAGTGGAGGATGGTTCCAGCCCTTGGATCCCTGCACTCACATGGGAGATGTGGAAGAAGCTCCTGACTCCTGGCTTCAGATCAGCCCAGCTCTGGCTGTTGCAGCTGCTTGTGGAGTGAACTACAAATGAAAGATCTCTTCTCTTTCTCTCCTTCCTCTGTAACTCTGCCTTTCAAATAAAATTTTTTACAAAGCTTAAAGTACAGAACAATTACATAGGAAAATAGAAATAGTAATGTAAAAGAACTAAATCTCTACAATAGCAGCAAACCAATGGACAATGTTTAAACTGCTCTATCAAGAAACAGTAATGTAAGTATATTATTTTATGGGGTGGTAGAAACGGTTACAAGATGGCAAGAGTTTCTGATATAAAAATGTTGAACATTAACGTGGGGTTGGATGGGGCAAATGCAAGGAAAATATTGCCTTTGAATGATAAGCCTTTTGGAAATATTTAAATAACATGCAAAGAATAAAATAAATTTTAACAAATTTTAAAATATGTGTTTTTGTTACTTTAAAGAGGTGTGCTTTTCCCAATCAGTAACCCTCCATGCCTTTTCCATGGCCTGGGTTTTGTCTTTTGTGTCTCAGGAATATATATATTTTAAAATTTTCCTTAAAAGGTAGCTCCACGCCTTGCTTCTGAGATGTTTTTTAAAACATTTATTTAGTTTTATTACAAAGGCATATTTTACAAACAGGGAAGGAGAGACAAAGATCTTGTACATGAATGCAACAGCTAGAGCTGAGTCAACCCAAAACCAGGAGCCAGGAACTTCCTCCCAGTCTTCCAGGGAGGTTCAGGATTCCAAGGCTTTAGGTCATCCTTGACTGCTTTCCCAGGCCTCAAGCAGGGAGCTGGATCAGAAGTGGAGCAGCCAGGACACGAACTGGCCCCCGTATGGGATGTTGGCACTTACAGATGTAAAATTAGCCTGCCACACCATTGAGCTTCTGAGAATTTTAAGAGGAACCAAGATAAAAGAACTTAGGTAGCTATCTTCAAGATAACTCCCTCTGGCTGTTCTGGGAAGAACGCATTGGGACAGGAGGAACTGGTGACAACTTCACTTTTTGGCACAAGGCAAAAGCATCCCTCAAGGTATGTTTCCATTGGCCAAATCCAAGAAAGAATATTTTTAAGTTAGAGGGAAAAAATGTAAATGTTGTTTTAAAAATAGCACATGTGGGCCTGGCACAATGGCCCTATAGCTAAATCCGTGCCTTCACACACTGGGATCCCATATGGGCACCAGCCTGTATCCCAGCGATTCTGCTTCCCATCCAGGTTGGTGCCTGTGGCCTGGGAAAGCAGAGGAGGATGACCCAAAGCCTTGGGACCCTGCACCTACATGGGAGACCCTGAGGTAGCTCCTGGCTTCTGGCTTCAGATCAGCTCAGTTCCAGTGGTTGTGGCCACTTGGGGAGTGAAACAGCAAACGAAATGTCTTTCTGTTTTTCTTCTTTGTAAATCTGCCTTTCCAATAAAAATAAAATAAATCTTTAAAAAACATTATTTGAGGTATTTCGATTTTTTTTGAGCACCTGATGTTATAAGTGTCCCTTTTAATAATGTTTTTTGCTACATCTCATTGGTTTTGGTATTTTGTTTTTATTTTCATGACTTCAGAAAAGTTTTTCTTATTAACTTCTTTAGTGACACAGAGGTCACAGAGTAGCATCATTTTCTTCAAGACGGGTTTTGATTTTCTTTGTCATCTATTCAGCCCCACACTGGTCATTCAGTAGCATGTTACTTCATGTTGCTGTAAATTTTCTATTTTTCTTCCTATTGTTGATTTTGTTTTATGGCCTTTCATTTAAGGCTACATATAGTAACTGTGTAATAGAGACTCTCCTATCCAGATGTGAAGACACAATGCAGTGTGCATCTCTATTTCCAAATCAAAGACTCCCAATGAAACTGCTAACTAAACCTTGACAATGGGATGCTGGACTCTCTGCCATTGCCCACACCGACAATGTCAAGATACACTTAAATAGCAGACTGATGGACTGTTTATGAAGGACGGTACTACTGTAATAATATAAGGAAAATCAGAGGGGGTAAAGAGACTTGGGGAGGAGGGACGGGATATCCCAGAGCCTATGGAACTGTATCATAAAATAATAAAAAATAAATTAATAAAAAAGCACAGGAAAGGTTGAGTTAATAATAATGTTTTAAAAGCCTCCAGCACTTCATATCCCTACGAAGAAAAACTCTAAGAGTAAAGGCAGAGGGGGCAGCCCAGCTCAGGCTGTGGGCAGACTTCAGCATGGGAAGATACGATCTGATCAAAGGTCTAGAGCAGGACAGCCAGGGTAGACAGCAGGGCAATGAGCAAGTTCAGATGGCCCCAAGACTTCCTGTAGGCAAGGTCGAGAGAGGAACCCCACCCCTGACGGTCCAAAGTGTGGACACAGCAACTAACAAGCTGGTTTGAACCCAAAGCCCTGGCGAATGGGAAAACAAGGTCAAAATAAGGATCTGGGGGAGAGTTGTTGTGGAGCAGTGAGCTAAGCTGCTGCCTACAATGCCAGCATTTCTTATCAGAATGTCACTTTTCAGTTCCAGCTTCCAATCCAGCTCCCGCTAATGTACTTGGGAAGGCAGTGGAGGATGGTCCAAGCGCTTAGGCCCCATCATAGACGTGGGAGGCCCAGATGGAGCTCAGGGCCCCTGGCTTCAGCACAGACCAGCTATGGCCATTGTGAGCATTTGGGAGAGGGAACAAGTAGACAGAAGAGCGATCTGTGTGTGTGTGTGTGTGTGTGTGTGTGTGTGTGTGTGTGTGTGTCTATGTCTGTGTCTGTATCTGTATCTTTGTCTACCTTTCAAATAAAGAATCTTTAAAAAAAAAAAAATAAGGATGTAGAAGATGTTCCAGGATGGGCTGGACCACACAGCCAAGTCTGGAGCCTGGAATTCGGCCAGGGGCAGGAACGCTTTCATCCTGCTCTCCTGGCTCAACGCCAGCAGCCACCTGCACACACCACTTCTGAAACACATGAGCATCTGTTCATGCCCTGAGACTGGGACTCTGCCCCGACTGTGGCCCAGCCGTTCCCTGAGAGCTCTGGAGACTGGACCCTGAGCTTTCATTCTTCCAAGCTCCATCAAAGTGAAGCAAGATGAACGGCACAGCCCTGCTTCACCAAAGGGCCACCACGAGGGTGTGGGAGGAGAAAGGAGGTACACACCAATAACAGGCAAACACAGTTAGGGCCGTCCTGGTTCTAAGAGATCCACACAAAGGTTCCTGGAAGTCAGCAAGGGGCATTTCAGCATGATTACCTATAAAGGGTATGCTGACTCAATCTATTTCAGGAACATGTACGGAAGTGGACCTTGAGCGTGCCTACTGCTCCGGAAGCATCCTTCTTCTAGCCTCTGGTGGCCCTTCAGCCCCACCCTCTCTCTGTTTCCTTAAACTTACAGGTTAAATCCTCACCTTGCAAGCACCCAGATCCCATCTGGGTGTCAGTTCATACCCTGACTACTCCACTTGCCTTCCAGCTGAAGGTCTGGGAAAACAGTCGAGGATGGCCCAAAGCCTGGGGACCCTGCCCCCACATGGGAGATCCAGAAGAAGCTCTTGGCTCCTGGCTTTGGACTGGCTCAGCTCTGACTGTTGTGGCCATTTGGGGAAATGAACCAGTAGAGATGAAAAATCTCTCTTTGTCTCTCCTTCTCTCTATAAATATGATCTGCCTTTCCAATAAAAATAAATCTTAAAAAACAAAAAACCTTCCAGGCACTCACCAAGAGTGCTTCCTTCTGGACACCTCATCTGCTCATTCTTTCCCCTTGAGCAACCGTGACCCACTTCCTTTAACCGTCACCTTTGCTGATAACGATAGCTAACAACTACAAGCTCCCACTTCATGCCAGGCTGTGGACTGCACCCTCTGGGCTAAGCTTTGCAACAGTCCCATGGAATAGGCACTGTGATCAGCACCCTTTCTATGCATGGAAATGCTGAAGTTTGAAGGTGGAGGGTCACCTGCCCAATGTCACCCAGTTAATCAGGAGATGAACCTGGATTCAAACCCTGTGTTGGGGCCAGCACTGCGGCATAACATGTAAAGCCTCTGCCTGCGGTGTTAGCATTCAACATGGGCACTGGTTTGAGACCTGGCTGTTCCAGTTCTGATCCAGCTCCCTGTTACTGCATTTGGGAAAGCAGCAGAAGATGGCCCAAACTCACTAGCCATTGCAGCCGCTTGGGCAGTAAACCAGCAAGTGGAAGTTCTCTCTCTGTAATTATGCCTTTCAAATAAATCAATGACCCTAAGATTTTTTTTTTTAAAGAAAATTGTGCTAGCTGATGATGCCCCTGGACTTGAGGCTGTTCCATGGCTCTCTCACCTGCAGCCCTGTGCTAAGCCCCCACGAGGGAATATTCACTGACATCCTCGGACCAGCTGCTAAGATAGTAAAATACCCATAACTCCCAACCCTGCTGCCTGGCACGGTGTCCCCTCCCCTCAACCTCCTTTACCCAGCACTCCTGGTTGGCACAGTAGTGAGGGGTGAGGCCAGGCTGGGCTGTACCTGGGGTCTGGCTGCTGCTACACCTGTGGCTATGTGTTTTCTTCACATCACCCTGCCCCCTTCTTGTTTCTCCATGAACCAGTTCCTCCTGTGCACTTCTGTATTTCTGGGGCCCCTGCCTCATCCTTCAGTTCCCCTTGTGCACAGCCCACTCCAGCCTCCTTCCCTACTCTCTGCCTTTGACCTCAGGTGGCTGTGTTGTCCTGTGCCTTTACCCCCCTAGTAGCTCTGCCATGTCTCCCCTCTGCCTCTGACCTTGCCCTCCTTCTGCCCACCCCCAGGATGTCTACCTGGAACCCCCCACTGCATCCCCCACAGACCCTTTCTCCCTCCCCACTCTGCTGGAGATCAGGAATGCAGGGACCAAAACCTGCCCTTCCAACTCTGCTTGCCCAGGGCCTTCCAGCCTGCCTTGCTGGGTGTGGGGGGTAGGGAGTGCGGGGGTCCCCAGCAGAATGCCTCACCCAGAGATGGTAAGTCACAGCATTTGTGCAATGAGGACCAGCCATGCCCACCTGTGTTTGCCAGCTTTCGGCCCAATCCACTTGCACCCTATTCTCCACACACCCACATCATCGCTTTTTCCACGGTTCTCCCTCAAAACCTTGCTCAGCCTTCTCCAGATTCTCTCCCTCCAATGCCTGTCCTTCAAGTCCTGCCAAATAATGTCCTATTTTCCTGGCCCCCAGACAAGCCACAGGCAAAGCACCACAGCAGGTGCCAGGCCCACAGCTGATGACGACACCAGGGCCCACCCTCCAGGGACCCCTGCTTGCGGCTGGAGGAAGCTGCCTCCTCCAGCTATGCCCCAGTGCAGACGATTTCACGGGGCGTTGTTACTCAGCACCAGTTCTGCCAAGGCTGTGGCTGAGCAGCTGGGCCCTGCTGTGCTGCTTACGGGCCCTGGCGCCTCAGCATGCCACTGAACCCCTCTGCTGCTTAGCTTTCTCACCTGGAGAATGGTAGAGACACTCCATGGAGTATTTTAGCAAGTGTCTTTGCAAACTGCTGCACATGAGCTCAATTTCTGAAAGCCTAAATCCAGAAAGTTCTTTCTGTAAGACCTTCAGCCAGCCTCCAACTCTCAACCCAGACCTCACCTCTGCCCATTCAGCCCCATTCCTCCAAGGCATCCAAGGCAGGGGCTTAACAGCTGCAGTAGCCCTCTGAGGATGAAAGCTCTGTCACCACCGGCACCTCCCTGGTGCCCTGCAGGCCCATTTGACTCATTCCACATACCTCTGGCAAGCCCATGCCCGTGCAAGAAGAGTATTGAGAACAGGCACACTAGCCACCAAGTCCACAGGCTGGCCAACGCTACGAAACAACACAACGCTAGAGCTGGGCGCAGCCAAGAAGGCTTCCCGGAAATGGTGATATTCAGAGACCTGAAGACAGTTTCACACCTTGAGCGGGAAAGGAAAGGCCAGAGAAGTCGGAAAGGCTTGTGTTCTACCTGAAGAATTTCCAGGCCCACCAGGAGGGCCAGTGGGGAGGTCCTTGGCCCTAGCGGGGCTACCACCCCAGCCCTGAGTCCCCTACAAGGTAGGATCCAGCCTGTGTTCCTGAGGTCACCGTGCCAGTTCTCTCCAGCCAGCAGCCCTGGAGTGGGAAGAGGGGCCTGCTGGGCCCTTCTGTGAGGGTTAGTTAGAGCCACAGAGTTCCAAGCACTGAGCAACCCTGGCCAGGCAAGAGTCAACCCTGAGCTGCCCATGGCCTGTCCCACAAGCAGAGGTCAGCTCCCCTAAATGAGGAGCCGTGATGGGGGTCCCTGTGCAGGGAAGGTGTGAAGGGAACACAACTCGACGGAGCAGAAGCCCACAGCCGACCACTCCCCCATCCGTATCCAGCCTCAGGTGTTCCATGGCGCGGAGGCACGGAGAGAGGTCCTACAGATGGGGCTGAGGACCGGGCTGCCAAAGAACTACGTTGCCTGCTAGACTGTCCCCTGAGCCCAACAGCTGCTGCCAACCGGCAAACTCACAGGTCCCCAAGCCGGGTCCCCTAAACCTACCCCCGGCTCAGCCCCGGAGAGCACCGGCGCGGCTCTTTCTGGGCCTCTCTTTTCCTCATCTGCCAAGACCAGCGGTGCCTGTCCGGGTTCCCAGGAGTCTGCGGCCGTGGCTGGCCGTCCTGCCGGGCGCACGGGTGGCAGAGGCTGGAGCCCGCGACCTAAGGGACACTCAGGGGCAGCCACGGACGAGCCGCCTGTCCGCTCCAGAACTGCCCCGGAGCTGCGGGCCTGGGGCGCAGGGAGCGCGGCCCCGGAGCGGGGCTGACCACCAGAGCGCTCGTAGCGCGCGCGGGGGTCCCGCGGGGGCGCCCACTTACCCAGAAGTTGCCCTTGAACAGAGCGCGCGTCATGCCGGCGCTGGCGCAGGCTTCCCAGCGGCGTCGGGACTGGCAGCGCGCGGGTCAGCGCCGGAGGGGGTGGGGTGGGGGGCCGGACTGGCACCGCCAAGGCCGCGCCCGGGAGCCGCCTGCGCCCAAGCCCCGCCCGGGGGCGAGGCGGACGCGTCAGCCGCTGGCCCAGAAACCCGCGGCGCCTCCGGCCCATAGGAGGCCCTGGACGAATCCCGGCTCCCGAAGGTGGAGGAAGGAGGCCCCTGGTCCCGCCCCCCTCAGCCGACCTGCGCTCGGGGAAGCCCGGGATCTCCTAGCGTCAGCGGTGGCTGGGGTGAAGGTTCCACACGGGGCCGTCGCAGCAGGCTGGAGCCCTATATGGCAAGGAACAGCCTGACTCCAGGTCCCCTCGTGCGGCCTTTTCGATTCAGTGCTTCCCCCACCTGCTGCACCCCTTCCAGGCCCGCAGCCCATGCTGCCAAGTTTTCTCTGTTCCTCCAGTCTCCCACCGCCAGTGACAGAGCCACGGTCTCTGCAGTGCGAAGTTGGAGAATAGACCGTGTCCGGTGCTGCAGAGACCCAGAGAGGCCAGGTGGTTAGAGGCCCGTGCTGCCGAAGGTGGGCCTCCTCCTGGGCCCACGGGGGCCAGGTGGACTCTCCGGAGGGGAAAGTGAGGATGGTCCCGACTAAGCCTGGGGTCATGGCCAGCCCAAGTCCCAGGCCCTGGAAGGCATGAATGTGCCCCCGGAGCAGGTTCCAGATAGATCCAGAAGCGTGGCTGGGTGTTAACAGAGGTGATCTGGAAACTTCTAAAAGATTCTGCCCCTTAGTACTTGGCTCACTCTCATCCCAACCATGAAGATAAGAGAGCTGGCCTCCAGCCCGGGCTCCCAGGGGCGCAGATGTCTCCATCCAACTGCTCAAAGCCTTTGAAAGTGGTGAGGGCAGAGGGAAGGGAGCGTCAGGACAGCCCAGGTCACGGGGAGCACCCTAGGGAGAGGCCCTAAAACAGGACCCTAAACAAGGAGAGGAGCACCAGACTGGACCAAAGTGTCTGTTTCCTAAAACCTTTAAAATATTTAGGGACAGATACTTTAGACACAATTAAAATTTATTTCATTGATTTTTTTTTTATTGGAAAGTCAGATATACAGAGAGGAGGAAAGACAGAGACAGGAAGATCTTCCCACTGCTTTCCCAGGCCACAAGCAGGGAGCTGGATGGAAAGGGGGCCGCCAGGATTAGAACCGGCACCCATATGGGATCCCGGTACGTGCAAGGTGAGGCCTTTAGTCACTAGGTTACCACGTCGGGCCCTTTCATTTAAATTCGTAATGCATGTTAAAGTCTAAGAAAGCGTTACCAGCCTTCATGTGACCAGGTGCCTGATTTCTGTGACTCAGAACAAGGATTCCTGTATTTTTAACTCTTTCACCCTCTAGTGGCAAAGCTTCAAAATGCAAGAGGTTGTCCACAAGGCCAGAAAACACAAGGTAAGCTTTGTGTTCAAAAAAAGACAGGAAAGATGTACTGTAAGTAATTGGGGGTATTTTACTAACAAGCCTACATCCTACTAGACGGCTAATCCTACTGCCACAGCAATGATGAAATAAATGATTAGGAAAACAGACATGACATGGAAGAACTTAAAGGCCATCCAATCTCCTAGTTCCAAGCCATCAGTTAACTGCGGCCAGCAATACTCCAAGTGCAGTCCCAGCTACTCTGCTCCCGATCCAACTGTTAACGTGCCTGAGAAGGCAGCGGACGATGCCCCAAGTGCTTGGGTCTCTGCCACCCATGTAGGAGATCTGGCTTTGGCTGGGGCCAGACTTGGCTGTCGTAGCCATTTGGGAAATGAACTAGTGGGTGCAAGAATTCTGTGTCACTCTTTCTTTCCAAAGAAGGAAGCAGAGTTCTTAGTTCACACAGCTCTAAGTCCTGGTGAGCACTGGCTTCTCGCTCTGCAGGATTCGCAGCTTGAACTGTCACTGAGACTAGCACATTCTCCACCTTTGGGGCTTTGTCCTGGCTGGGCTGTTGTCTCCTTTTTAAAAGTTTATATTACTTTTAAAAAGAAGAAGATTTATTTATTTATATTGCAAAGTCAGACACACAGAGAGGAGGAGAGAGAGAGAGAGGAAGATCCTCTGTCTGATGATTCATTCCCCAAGCGGCCGCAATGGCTGGAGTTCAGCCAATCCGAAGCCAGGAGCCTGGAGCCTCTTCCGGGTCTCCTATGTGGGTACATGGTCCCAAGACTGTGAGCCATCCTCGACCACCTTCCCAGACCACAAGCAGGGAGCTGGATGGGAAGCATGGCTGCCAGGATTAGAACCAGCATCCATATGAGGTCATGGCACATTCAAGGGGGGGACTTTAACCACCAGGCTACCGCACCAGACCCTAAAAGTTAATATTACTTTTAAAAATATATTGTTTACACAATTGAGAGGGATGCATCCTCATATGGGTCTCCAGTTTGGGTAGGGAGGTCTCCCGTTAAGGTCAGGAAGAAGGTGGGTGCAACAAACATGAAGGGTGGAGGCACTTATGCCGCAGGAAAACAAAGAGAACCTCCTCACCAGTGTTGGGACCATACCTTAACCCAGCAGTATCTTATTCACATCTCTCCAGGGCCAAGGGCTCAGGGCATACCAGTTGGATTCAGGCCAGGACATTGCTCCATGCCTACAGATATGACACCCCCAGAAGCACTCAGAGGTCAGGGATGGGAGTAGAAATAAAAACCGTTTTCACCAAATGCCCAGACATGGTGAATAACAGGAACAAATGCCAACTGCCCTTCCCAAATCTTCATAATTTTCATTGGTTAGAAAACTACACTCACAAGCCCAACACGGTTGCCTAGTAGCTGAAGTCCTCACCTTGCAAGTGCCAGGATGCCCTATGGGCCCCCACTTCCCATCCAGCTCCCTGCTTGTGGCCTGGGAAAACAGTTGAGGACAGCCCAAAGCCTTGGGACCCTGCACCCACCTGGGAAACCTGGAAGCTCCCAGTTCCTGGCTTTGGGATCAGGTCAGCTCTGGCCATTGTGGCCACTTGGGGAGTGAACCAGTAGATGTAGGATCTTGCTGTCTCTCCTCTTCTCTGTATATCTGCCTTTCCAATAAGAAAAAAATAATTTTGAAAAGCTACAGTTGTTACTTCTCCCCTATACTAACAATCTGGTCACTCTTTTATCCTTAAGCTCTGTTATTTGTTTTTGTGTTTAATTCGAAAGGTACTTGGCAGATTAGAGAAAATGAGATACAGGCCTTCCATCTGCTGGTTCACTCCCCAAATGGCTGCAATGGCCACAGCTGAGTTGATCTAAAGCTGGGAGCCAGGAGCTTCTTCTGGATCTCCCACACGCTTGCAGGCCCCCAAAGACTTGGGCCATCCTCCGAGGCTTCCCAGGCCATAGGCAGGGACCTGGATGGGAAGTGGAGCAGTTGGAATACAGATCAGCACCCGTATGACATGCTGGAGGACCCCTCAAACTCTCTCTTCATGTCTGTTCCTCGTTGCAAAGCTCCCAAGTGGCCCTGTTGCCCAGGGGAAGCTCAGTGCCTCCTGCCTGGCCTTTCAGACCGTGGGCATCCCATGTGTCCTCTTCAATCTCAACCCCTCCGGCCACCTCTGTCCAGGATGCACAGGCTGTGGGAGCTCAGGCCTCACTTCTCCAGCCCGCAGTGCCTTCTCGCTTCAATCCCCACAACCTGTCATCTCATCACACGAAGTAGCTCTTAGGAATGTCTGACTTCTGCTCCATGTTTTTCTTTTCTAATTTTTTAAAAAGATCTATTTGTTTTTTATTGGAAATTCAGATCTAGAGTGAAGGAGAGACAGAGCCCCTCCATCTGCTGGTTTACTCACTGCTGGCCTGGACTGCTTTCCGGCGGAAAACCAGACTGCATGGATTCTACTCATTAAACCCGGGGTCCTCTCACAAACCTCTGGAAGACATCCCTGGCTGCGCAAGTGGAATGTTCGAGAAGCACGAGGCATGACTGGGAGCAAAGTGGTCACAAACTTCCACATTTCCCCTCACTTCTCTGGTTAACCTGAATGGAAGACTTGACAGGTTTGGCATTCTGTAATTCCCATTCTGTAACTGCTCCCCTCTTCACTGTCCCTCACACCTTTGTTTACTTCCTACTAGCCCTCCGCAAGAACTTTCTATTGGTTTCTAATCTGCCACAGAACTGCCTTTTATTTTCCAAAGCAATAATTTGATGACTGCATCCTATTCATCTTCAACTCATGTCTGAGATTGCAAATGTTTTAGTATGATGAAGTCTCTCGAGACAAGACCAAAACCCACAAACCACAGCACTGTCATGCAAACCACATGTTGCAAGAAGGTGAAGTCACTACTTCCACCAAGCTCTTGTTTTGTGTACGTGGCTAAGTTTACCCTTAATGCCCTTGATCTTCATTCTGTCAAAATCTAACCTATTCTGCAGAAGTTGTCAACTGCATGAAAAAGCAAGCTCTTCTGAGTGAATGCCAGGTAGAAAATGCTAGCACTGTGAGCTGCCACATGCCAACACCAGCATGCCAGATGAGAGCCAGTCACCTGCTCCACTTGCGAGTTCCCCACCTGGGAAAGCAGCGAGAAACTTCCCAAGGGCTTGAGCTTCTGGCTTCCGCTGGGCCCAGCTCCGGTCAAATCCTTGAAGGAGTTAATCCCCAGACACAGGGAGCTCTTTTCTTCTCGTTCTCTATGCTTTCTAAACAATCCTCAAAAATAAAAATGTAGAAGGGCCAGCACGGTGGCATGGCCAACCAATCCTCAGCCTGCAGTGCCAGTATTCTGTAAGACAATCAGTTTAATTACCAGCTGCTCTACTTCTGATGCAGCTCCCTGCTAAAGTGCCTAGGAAAGCAGCAGGGAATGGCCCAAGACCTTGGCTCCCTGCGCACAAGAGCTGGAAGAAGCTCCCGGCTCCTGGCTTTGATAACCTAGCTCCAGTTACTACAGCCATTTGGGAAGTCAACCAGCAGAAGAACCTTCTATAACTCTCCCAAATATTTTTTAAGATTTATTTATTTTTATTACAAAGTCAAATACACAGAGAGGAGGAGAAACAGAGAGGAAGATCTTCTGTCCGATGATTCACTCCCAAAGTGAGCGGATGCCGTGCCAATCCGGAGCCAGGAAACTCCAAGTCTCCCACATGGGTGCAGGGTCCCAAAGCATTGGGCTGTCCTCGACTGCTTTCCCAGGCCACAAGCAGGGAGCTGGATGGGAAGTGGAGCTGCCGGGATTAGAACCGGCGCCCATATGGGATCCCAGCAGATTCAAGATGAGGACTTCAGCCACTAGGCCAAGCCGCCGGGCCCTTTAGTATTTTTTTTTTTATGTATTTTTTAAAGTAGGAAAAAATTATAAAATCACCACTTTACAACTACAGTGTTTATAACTGTTCTAGGGAGGTAAACAAGTAATCATTTAGTGAGAGGTCCTTGGCCATCCAGGACAGTCAGTTTCAAAGTAACATTTCAATTACAAAAAAAGAAAAATCCTTTCAGATATCGGGCCCTGCTGGGTCCCCTCCCTGCCAGGAGCATTCATCTACACAGGGTTATCCCATCCACTAGGTATCCACATTTCACTTTAGGCAGAACCTATACTTCTGACATGCTGGGGCGCTGGACTAATTACTTACAAACTCTGTGACCTACACAATCTGGGGACTGCACCAGTCCCAGGACTGGTTAGATCCTTTCTGTTGCAAGACACAAAACTCAACTCGAATCCATTTAAACCAAAAGCAGTCATTAGCTCACCTAACTCAAAGACCCCAGCCATCAGTGGTTTCCTGCACTGGGACTCAGGGCTGCCGCAGGTCACCAGCACCTGTGTGCTTCTCTGCCTGTCGGCTCCACAGCAGCTGCACCGTCCTCCTCCTCAGGCTCCACGTGGAGCTCCAGGAACTCGCCCTCCAGAAACGGAACCTTGCCTGGGATACGGGCCACACCTGAGTCCAGCACTGACATGCCACATCTCTTCAGGGCCAGGGGCACAGGACCTGCTGCTTGGCTTCAGCCCAGGACACAGCATCCAGAAGCACACGGACTGAGCAGGGCCAGGAGGGTCTCCCAGGTGAAACACGGAATCTCTTCACCAAAAGGATACAGGGCTGGCGGGTGGCAAAAATAACCCATGCCCACTATACTCCCTATATTTCCAGATTACACCTAATGCCAACACGGCTTCATTTTAGCCTACTGCCTCTACTTTGTAAACCTGTACACTGTGTTACTATGCCAAACACCAGGCAGTTGTAAAACAATGGCAATTAGTGTATCTAAATATAGAAAAGAGGGCAGCAGTTAGCTCACATTCCATACAGGAATGCCTGGGTAGTGGTGATGGTTCAAGCTCAGTCTCCCACACCCATCTGGGATTGAACGTCTGGCCCCCAGCTCTAGTCTGGCTCAGCCCCCTGTGGGCATCTGGGGAGTGAAGCAGTGGGCTGAGTATTTCTGTCTCTGCCCTTCAAGGACTGCAGACTCCTGCCACAGCACACCCTTGAATTAAGTGGCCCTACCCAATGCTCAAGTCAAACGGGTTTAGAAGTGCATTTACCCTCCTTGAACATAACTTAAGTTGTTATAAGCAACACAAGAGAAGTCACCACGCCACATGGAATCTTTATTCTTAATGTGATTTCTGTACATGAGGAGGAGAGCAATCCATTTACAAATGGAATTAATTTTACTAGAAGAACCAATAATAAAACCAAACCAGTATTTGATGTGAATCCAGGAGTTTAAGCTTCAAATCCAGCCAAGAAATTTGTTACAATCTCCTTCAGCTTTGCATCCGATTCTTCCGAGATCTTCCCATCAGCTCTATTTGGAGATAAAAGCAGATGATGAGTTCTGACCCAGAGAAAATATCACAGCTAGCCCAGCTACAGAAACAAACAAACAAACAAACAAACAAAAACACATCCCCAAAGTCAACTGTCTGTGGACAAAGAGGCC
This sequence comes from Ochotona curzoniae, assembly GCF_017591425.1. NCBI lineage: Eukaryota > Metazoa > Chordata > Mammalia > Lagomorpha > Ochotonidae > Ochotona > Ochotona curzoniae. The sequence goes on from NW_024466218.1 coordinate 18,691,689, forward strand.
GTCGCCTGCGTCCATACCTGATGTTGCCCAACAGGGCCTGGTGCTGGCTGACAACATGCGACAAGAAAGCATTCTCAAATTTCGTGATCTTGCTGGGCTCCAATTTATCAAGATACCCCCTCACGCCCGCGTAGATAACAGCCACCTGCTCTTCAATGGCCATGGGAGCTGGGCAAGGAGAGAGTCCAGTGAGCTGCACGTCCACCATGTCACCACAATCACCGCATTTGGAAAAACTGACTTTTCCTTCCACCCGTTGCCATGATCTCATAACCACGCCCTTTCACATCCTGGGCACTCCAGAACACTACTGGCCACTCCTTCCCACCTCATTCCCACAAAAAGGAAGTGTAAATTCAGTATATTCATATTAGAATGTTTAAGCATTTGATTACAAATAACTCACTGCCATTTTTGGCAAAAACATAGTAAAATTTACTTAAATCATGCAAATGCAACATTCATATAAAGGGTAGGGAATCTTGGAAATTTTTATTTCTTAAAAGCAAGGTTACCTATGTAATAAATCTTCCAGCTGATTCCTAACATCTATATTCATCACCCTACTTTCAGTAAAGTGCATCCAAAAGGCAGCAGGTGCACTTGAGAAAGGGTCACAGCCCATGGTACGGCCTGGGCTACGGAATGCAGCTTTACAGGCCAAGGACAGCCAGCCCACCTAAGGAACTTCATCACACCAACAGAGAACTCACAATACTGTCCTTGCTTCAGCAGCTCGGTCAGGCGCACTCCGCGGCTCAGGAGCTGCTGCGTGGCAGCATCCAGGTCGGAACCAAACTGCGCAAAAGCTGCGACCTCACGATACTGCGCCAGTTCCAGCTTCATGGTGCCTGCCACCTGAAACATGGAGGACCGTGGGATTCTCACTCTGTGACACACGGCACCATTCAAACACAGTTGAGAGATCAAGGTTGTAGTCCCACGCTACCCAACTCCCTGTCAAAGGGGTCTATAATTACCTGTTTCATGGCCCTGGTTTGGGCAGCAGATCCGACACGGGACACAGACAAACCCACATTAATGGCAGGGCGGATGCCTTTGTAGAACAATTCTGTTTCCAAGAAGATCTACAATGTGAATACATGCGCTAGTAAGTTTAACGCAAATTCGTTTCCAATTTAAGTCACTATATCAAAAACTGAGTAAGGAAGAACTGTAAGTACCTTCTAATGATAGTCACCCAAATCTTTTCTGTCCCCACAATGTAGAGAAAAAAAAAGATTTAGAGAGAGCTCTGAACAGCTGTTTCCTCAAACAGCAGTGGATGGGCCAAAGGAGAGAACTAGGTTTCCCACGCAGTAAGAAACCCATCACTACTGTGCCCTAGGATTTCCACTGTCAGGAGCCAAGACTGGGCATCAACTGAGGTGCCACTATGTGGAACACGGCGGTTCAGCCAGCGGACTCTAGGTACAGCTCCTTAAGAACCATTTTTAATTTGATGGGCAGAAAGACAGAGCTCCTTTAAATCTATGCAACTCAACCAGCTCATATACTCTGCCTAGCATTAGTAGGTACGTTATGAATAGAGGAAAATAGGTTAACACTGCAATACATGCAAGTGAATATGACTTCTGACATAGGCGTCAAAATTATCTAGAATGGTAGCGAGTATAAATCTACCCAGAACGAAGCATGAAATGCTAACTGGGTAACAGGTATGGGGGGGGGCTCATTATTTATTTCTTTTATATACATGTGAAATTTCCCACTAGGCAGGCAGGTGGTTGGCACAGTAGTTAAGCCACCACTCAGCATGCTTGCATCCTGAGTACCGGGGTCCAAGCCCCGCTCCACTTCCAAGCCCAGCTTCCTATGATGCACACCATGGGACACAGCACTACTTGGGTCCTCCTTGCCACAACACTGGAACCCTGAATTATGTTCCTGGCTTCAGCATGACCAGACACAAATGAAAATATATCAAAAGTAACTAGTTTTGGGCCTGGTGCAGTGACTCAGCAGCTGAATTCTCATCTTACATACATCCCATCTGGGCGCCAGTTGTGTCCTGACTGCTTCATCTCCCATCCAGCTCCCTGTTTGTGGTCCTGGAAAGCAGGTGAGGATGGCCCAAAACCTAGGGACACTGCACCCAAGAGGGAAACCCATAAGAAGCTCCTGGTCCCTGGATTGGTATTGGCTCAGCTCCGGATGTGGTGGCCACTTGGGGAGCGAACCAGCTGATGGAGAATCTTCCTCTCTGTCTCTCCTTTTCTCTGTATATCTGACCTTGCAATAAAAATAAGTAAATCTTAAAAAAAATCCAGCTCTGGCCATTGCAGCAATTTGAGAATGAACTTTGGATAGATCTGTCCCTCTAATTCTGCCTTTCAACTAAAAACAAATGAAAAGTATCTGACAAATCTGCACATAATCACAAGTCTCAACCAATTCCTAGAAACGATTTTTTTACATTTTAACCATTGAAGTAATACCTGTCCATCAGTGATGGAAATGACATTAGTCGGAATGTAAGCAGACACATCCCCAGCCTGTGTTTCTATGACTGGCAAGGCAGTCAAGGAGCCACCACCAAAAGAATCGTTCATTTTGGCTGCTCTCTCCAGCAGCCGGGAGTGCAGGTAGAAGACGTCACCCGGGTAGGCCTCACGACCAGGGGGCCGGCGCAGCAACAGCGACATCTGGCGGTAAGCGACAGCCTGTGGCACAGGACAGTGTTGTCAAATTCACCTGCTACATGTAAGCCGCTTTTGTCAATTACAACTGCAGCTGAAACATGCAAACTACAAAGCATCTATTTTTTTGACCTGTTTGGATAAGTCATCATAGATGATCAAAGCATGCTTGCCGTTGTCTCTAAAGTACTCTCCCATAGAACAGCCAGAGTAGGGAGCCAGGTACTGAAGTGGGGCAGCATCAGACGCAGTGGCCGACACCACAATGGTGTACTTCATGGCATCTGAAGAGAAAATGAATTTTAGAAGGTCATCAACATCGTGTTTTCAAATGTGAGATTACTATGATAAATAAAAGCGTTATTTTAAGCGTTAAAAAAAATTAAGAATTAAGTAGTCAAATAGTTTCCACTTTAAACAAACCAATAAACCCTTTCCCGTTTTACAGTGCCTGTTGACTGAGAAAGCTCAGCTTTCATTAAGGTGATCTTTTCAGATGACGAATACCTGCATCGGTCAGCCTCTTCACCAGCTGGGCAACGGTGGACCTCTTCTGGCCAATAGCCACGTAGATGCAGTACAGCTTCTTCTTCTCATCAGAACCGTCATTGAAACGCTTCTGGTTAATAATTGTGTCGATAGCAATGGATGTTTTCCTATCAAGAGAAAGTATCCAGAAATCTTACTAGTTTACAGGATTTACCAACTAAAACTTCACTATCAATCCCCCTCTCAAATGCTATATCCCCATTACAGCCACTGTTCTTTACCACTGGCACATTAAACAGTAATCTTGCCAAAGAGCAAATTTCAGTTACAATTTTCTAATATGTGTTGAGTTTTTACCCGGTCTGTCTGTCACCAATAATCAGCTCACGCTGGCCACGACCAATTGGCACCAAGCTGTCCACGGCCTTAATGCCAGTCTGCATTGGTTCCCGCACCGAGATTCGAGGAATGATTCCAGGGGCTTTCAGGCCCACTCGCCTGCGAGTCTTGGAGCCAATTGGGCCCTGCACAGGAGACAAGAAAACATCACGCTTAGATACTCCAGCTTCTGTGTGCGTTGGGAGCTGTGCCCACACCCACTCAGCAGCACGCCTACCTTTCCATCGATGGCATTTCCAAGGGCATCCACCACACGCCCCAACAGCTCCTCACCAACCGGAACATCCACGATGGCACCCGTCCTCTTCACAATGTCTCCTTCCTTAATGAGCTTATCATTTCCAAACACCACAACACCAACATTGTCAGGCTCCAAGTTCAGAGACATACCCTGGACGAAAGAAAACCAAACATCCACCAGGTTGGAGGCACTCGCCCTCGGACACCAAGACATGCCAGGAAACAGGGCAACACACCATCTTTCTCATCAAGTTTCCCCTAGAGCAGTTGTCCAACAACCAACCTCCTTTCATGAAGACTGTTTATAAGCTAATCTAAATTCACCTATTTGAAACATAAAGCAAAGAACAGAAACAGGGAGGGAGGAAGACTATCTTTCATCTACTGGTTCATTCCCCAAATGCCCACCACAGCCAGCACTGGGCCAGCCAAAGCCAGGATTCCATTAGTCTAACTGGGTCTTCCCACATCAACTGTGGAAGCCCACGCTCTTGAGCAGAGCATCCTGCCTCCCAGGATGCATCAGTGGGAAGCTGGATAAGATGTGCAGCAATAAGACTTTTCTTCCTTTCAGAGATTTTTTTTTTATTAGAAGGTCAGATATAGAGCGAGGAGGAGAGACAGAGGAAGATCTTCTATCTGCTGATTCACTCCCCAAGCGACCATAATGGCCACAGCAACCAGTGCTGCACTGATCTAAAGCCAAGAGCCAGGAGCCTCTTCTGGGTCTCCCACGTGGAAGCAGGTTCCCGGTGCTCTGGACTGTCCTTGACTGCTTTCCCAGGCCACAAGCAGGGAGCTGGATGGAAAGTGGAGTTGCCAGGATTAGAACTGGCGCCCATATGGGCCAGCATGTTCAAGGCTAGGACTTTAGTTGCTAGGCCACGCCACCGGGCCCTACAAATTACTTCTTAACCAATTCCTACAGTACAGCCAATCTGCCTAATGAAAATATTTTAGTTTCTCCTTTTTATAATCTATGATACAGTCAAGGAGGAGAAAAAAAAAAACCAGAATATATGATCTTGACTGTAAATGATACAGTAAAAAAAGAAAAAGAAAAATTGAGACAAAGTCTTAAAAAGTCTGATATGATATTGATCTGTAAATGCTATAACAGAGAAGCATTAACACTAGAACATCCAAATCTCATTTCAGAAATTACCTTTAAGCCAGAAGAGAACTCCACCATCTCTTCTGCTTGGACATTCCTGAGCCCGTGCACGCGGGCAATACCATCACCAATACTTAAGACCCGCCCAGTCTCCTCAAGGTCAACGGAGGTATCGGCTCCAAGAATTCGCTCTTCAAGAATAGAGGACATTTCAGCAGTGCCTGTTAAAAAAAGGGACAAGTCAGTTCGAAATGAGCAGAAGGTCTTTTCAATACCTGCTGTCTGCGGGCAGTTCGGCCTAGGGGTCACGACCCCTTGGGTCCCACATGGCAGTGCCATTCCTTTTCCTAGCAGGTGATGGTTTAAACTCCCAACTCCTCCATGGTGTGCGAAACAGACAGGCACAGACTATCAGATGTAGAGTAGCAGCTGCTGCCTATGAAAAAAACCTGCTGACAGAATCACTTGCTTTTTTTCCTAACAGCTCTTAAATGAGGGGAAAAATGTAAATCTTTCAGGGTGCCTGCGCAGGAACACGGCAAGCTGATCCTCTACGTGTGGTGTTGGCATGTCATAGGGAAGCCCCTTAATATGTCACCTGCTCCCCTTCCCATCCAGCTCCCTGCATATGGCCTGGGAAGGCAGCAGAGGATGGCTCAAGTCCTTGGGACCCTGCACAAGCGTGGGAAACCCAAAAGGAGCTGTAGGCTTCTTTCAGCTGTCTGGGGAATGACCTAGCAGATGGATGGAAGATCTCTCTGTGCCTCTCCTCTCTGCAAATCTGCCTTTCAAATGAAAACAAAATCTTTTAAAAATAAATCTTATCTAAATTAGAAACAATATTTTGCTTTGATCCAAGGGGCATTTTTAAAAGCCATGCTAATATCAAAAACAAAAACGATATAAATATTGCAAAAGCTCGATAAAAGAACCAACCAACAGACGTTAAATGGCACTTTACAGTTTAGAAGCCAAGCTCTCTAGTAACTAAAAATAAGAAGAACCCCGTCCCCACGTGCCCTGACCAGGTAGTGGTCACACAGTCAGGTGGTGCACACTGAGGAACTCACCAGTCTTCTGGAGCCGTGTGTTGGAGGCGTGCAGGTTCCTGGCTGCGACGAACGATGAGCCCAGAGCATTTTTGGAAACCTATTGAAAGGTTAGGCTTAAAGCTCCAATCTTAGATCCACACAAAGGCACACTTGCTTTGAGTACACTACTGGTTAAGCGAAGGAGCAGATTTAAAACACTCTTGCCGAAAATCTGAGGACCATTGTGCATTGTGCAGTTCTTAGTGCACAACACGGACCTGTAGTCTATTTTAAGAAACAGTTAGCATCGAAGTTTCTTCTCTTCATTCAGATCCAGTTACTTTGAGGTTAATGCCACCCGTGTTGCAAAAATTCTCAATAACATGAACGGTTTCTTACTGAAAGGGTAAACGCTAACATTTAGGTTAGGGTGGAAAGACGACAATGCAGGCATGCAGGTTTTTGCTCAGGGCCTTCAACCCCTGAACCCCGCAACAACCTGGTTCTCCTTCCGCCAAGCCGCCTGGCTGTGACTGTGACTGGTTCCACTAGCCTGTACAGCAGCCAGGTAAAAACTGCTAAGAACGCCATTTCTGCCAAGCGCCCTCGTGTTAGAGCAGCAAAACAGCCATTACGTTTCCTTCACCTGTCAGATACGAGCTACTTTCCAGACAAATTCAGCAAATGCAAATGCATTTACATGGATCTACACGATATGTTCGCATTAGCAAGAGAGATGAGCCCTACAGGGACTTTTTTCGCCCAACCTTACATGGTATGTTACTTAAGATTTTCCATCACTAACATGTCCTCAAAACCCCAGCCGGACAACCCCAAGGGCGACCGCTTTGGAAGTGTCACAGCACCGCCCAGAGGAGCGACATCGGCCACATGACACAATTCTCCGCGTGCCGGGGCTGTTTTCACCACCGCAGAGTACACGACACTACGAGACCTCCTGCTGTACTTGTCAAAAAAAAAAAACACCTGCCTCCACTCCGTGGCCCGGGACTGGTCTCCCAGCACAGGTGAGACGCCCGGACCGGCTGACCTTCGTCCAATGTCAGCCGCCCTGGCTCGCTTCAAGCACAGCACACAGCAAGTCCACTGACCTTGAGCGGGGCCGAGCCCCCGCACTGCACAAGCAGGCCCTGCAGCGCCCCGGCCCTGACCTTCACCCGAGGCCCCTTCCCGGGCGCCCGAGCCCGAGGTCATGCCCTATACCCGCGTCCAGGGCACGGGCTCCCTGGCACCTCTCAGCACGGCTCCGCTGGCGGGGCCCGGTCTCGGGGCTCCCCTGCACCCCGTTCGGCCCAGCCCCAGCAGCCACCGGAGCAAGATGGCGGCGCCCGCCACAGCCCCTCGCCCTCCCTGCAGAACGAGCTCCGGGACGGCGCAGCCCTGCACGCCGCAGCCCCGCCGAGCCGCCTCCCCGGCCGGCCCCTGGTGCTCACCAGCCCGGCCCGCCGTGGGAGGGCGCGGGCCACGGCCGCGGCTACGCGAACAGACAGCATCTTGGCAGCTCCTCCTCGGGTGGCTCCTCCGCAGCCGCAGCCTCCGACTGACTGGGACAAAATGGCCGTGCAGCTAGGAAGGTCAAGGCGGCCGGCCCAACTGACCCGGAAGGACAGCCCTCCGCTCTTCACCACCGGACGCGAATCCGGTCTCGGTGTTTGGATGTGATTTTATTCGTTGTTAAGTATTATTTTTCAGTTTAAACCTCACAATGAATGATTACACCTTTGCCAGCTTCGGCTGCGAAATTGGTTATATATATATATTTCAGTCTTTCCGGTCGACCTTGATGGTGCCCTGGCGACCACGTGATTAGCGACCGGTGCTAGGCGACGTGGGCGTCACCCCGGGTGCTGACTGGCCCTTGAGGGGTTCGGAGTGTTGGCGACGTTCAGAGATTGTGTTGTAGCGGCAGTCAACAGTATAGGGGACAGTCACCTGCACGCCCGCCGGGTTAGCCCTAGGGAGCAGCCACCCCGCCGGTCGCTGACCCCAGGCCAGTACTGAATTTCTGACACAGAGTTCTCCCTAACCTGATATACAGCCAAGTTAGAGAATAACAGCCCTTTCAATTATAACTCAAAAAGATCTGTGTGTGAATCTGACCAGGTTGTCAGGGAGTCTGAATGTTTGCCAGTCCAATGGAGAATGATCCAGAATTAGAGATGTCACTCCAGGCCAGACTAGGGCTTGAATTGTCCTCAGCTGGCTATTATTTTTACAACATGGGGGATTCTTGCTTTTTCTTGTGGAGTGCTTTCTATACCTATTAAAAAAAAAAAATATGTAAGGAGGATTCTTTCTCTCCACACAATTTTTATTATAACAGTTGAGGTTTTTTCATATGCACTGTGTGTGAATGTGTGTGTGTGTGTGTGTGTGTGTGTGTGTGTGTGTGTGTAGGAGAGAGACAGACTCTGGATTTTGTGATGGGGAAATTATTACTACTGCCTTCACATGTAGCTGTTCCAAAGAGCATCTTTGAATTCTAGATATCAAATCTTGGCTTTCAACCAAAACCCTCTGGGCTGAGAGAATTGCCTCCTGCAGCTTGCTGGCAAGTGCATGGTCAGCAATCCCCTTCTCAGACATCCTACTTTTCAAGGTGAACGGTGAGTCAATATGGCAGTCCTCCAGGGAATCCAGGGTACAGCTAGGCTAACAGAAAAAAAAATGTATATGGTTTGTAAAGAAAACAAAATTATATAAGCCATATTGTGTTGAAAATGGACAAAGATTTTTTTTCCCATACCCAAAGGCTGCACAAATTTATCTGAATTTTTTTTTTCACTGAGGCAAGATGCTCTTGAAACAAAATAGTAAAGAAGCCATAAAACATACTATTGATTAGCTCATCAGAATCCTTTGAAGATGGGCTGGTGTTGAGATGCAGACCAGGAAAACCACTGCATGAGAGGCATCCTGTAGAATAGTGCCATTGAGCACAGATGTTCTCTTTCCCATGAGGTCCTGACTGGGACAGTAGCAGATGTTGGTCTAAGAACTGGGGACCCTGTCACTCACTTGGGAGACCTGGATGGGATTCCAGACTCCTGGCTACGGCCTGATTCCTATCCAGCAGTTTGTGGCTATTGGAAAATGAATCAGAACCTGTAAGATATTTCTATTTCTCTATTTTTCAAAGTAATAAATTTTTTAAAAGAATCCTTCCAATGGCTAACTCCTCACCTTAAAGTGTCAGGATCCCATATGGGCACTAATTCAGGTCCAGGCTGCTGCACTTCCTACTTAGGCATAAGAAAAGCAGTGGAGGATGACCTTGGGAACCTGCAGCTGCATGGGAGACATGAAAAAGCTCCTGGCTGCTACCTTTGGCACGGCTCAACTCAGATCATTGTAGCTATTAAGGGAGTGGATCAATGGGTAGAACATATTTCTGTCTCTCCTTTTCTCTGTGATTTTACCTTTCCAATAAAAATAAATAAGTCATGAATAGGGCTCAGCGCGCTGACCTAGTGGCTAAAGTCCTTGCCTTGAACTCACTGGGATCCCATATGAGTGCTGGTTCTAATCCAGGCAGCTCTACTTCCGCTCCAGCTCCAGCTCCCTGAATGTGGCCTGGGAAAGTAGTTGAGGATGGCCCAATACCTTGAGACCCTGCACCCATGTGGGAGACCTGGAGGAGATTCCTGGCTCCTAGCTTCGGATTAGTGCAGCACCAGCCACTGCAGTCATCTGGGGAGTAATCATCAGACGGAAGGTCTTCCTCTTTGTCTCTCCTCTCTATGTATCTGCCTTTCCAATAAAAATAAAATAAATCATGAATAAGTCATGAATAAATAAATATGTCTTAAAAAAAGAATTCTTTGGGCCTGATACGATAGCCTAGTGGCTAAATCCTCATCTTGTATACATTGGAATCCCATATGGGCACTGGCTTGTGTCACAGTTGCTCCACTTCCATTCCAGTTCCCTGCTTGTAGCGTGGGAAAGCAGTAAACGATGGTTGAAATCTTAGGACTCTGCACCTGGTTGGGAGACCCAGAAGAAATACCTGGCTCCTGGTTTCAGATTGGTTCAGCTCTGGCCATTGCAGCTACTTGGTGAACCAGCGGATGGAAGATCTTTCTCTCTGAATCTCCTTCTCTCTGTAAATCAACCTTCCAATAAAAAAAAAAAAAAAAAAACTTGGGGCCCAGCGCTGTAGCCTAGTGGCTAAAGTCCTTGCCTTGAACATGCCACGATCCCATATGGGCGCCAGTTCTAATCCCAGCAGCCCTGCTTCCCATCCAGCTCCCTGCTTGTGGCCTGGGAAAGCAGTTGAGGACGGCCCAAAGCCTTGGGATCCTGCACCAGTGTGGGAGACCCAGAACAGCTTCTGGCTCCTGGCTTCGGATTGGCGCAGCACTGGCCGTTGTGGTCACTTGGGCAGTGATTCATCAGATGGAATACCCTCTGTATATGTGACTTTGCAATAAAAATAAATACATATTTTTAAAAAAATCTTTAAGAGTAAGAATTCTTTGAAAAGAAAGTCTTAACCATTTTAAACAAGTATCTAATTTAACCGAAAGACATTCAGTGCTAAGCCTGACCAGTTTCTTGTTAAACCTCACAGAAGCTTGAGCACATGATCCTTTGAGCTATCTTCTTTTTTTTTCTTTTCTTTTTTTCTACAATAACTATAAAAGGTTACTAGTGGCAGTTTGTGAACTGAAACACTCACTTGAAGCCAGAACACTAGCTCTGCTACCTAAGCTTGGTCAAACTATCGAATCCAAGTTTGCACATTTTAATGGAAAGTGGGCAAAATGAGTCATGTTCACAATCTCACCAGGTTCCTGCAAGAATGAAACAAAAATGCAGGAGAAATTTGTGCACTGTTGTATAGTTTCTCATACAAAGTTTTGGTAGCTAGAGGAAACTTTATAAAGATGTATTTATTTTGGCAATACATAACAAGCACTAGGTAAATATTAGCTATAAAAAACATGTATTTATTTTCATTGGAAAGGCAGACTGGCCAAGAGAATGAGAGACAGAAAAATCTTCCACCCACTGGCTTACTCCTCAAATGGCCACAATCGCCCGAGTGGAGCAGATCCAAAGCCAGGAGTTTCTTCCAGGTCTCCCATATGGGTGCAGAGTCTCAAGACATCTTCCATCCTCCACTACTTTCCCAGACCATAAGCAGGGAGTTGGATGGGAAGTGGAACATCCAGGACACAAATTGGTGGAGGATTAGCCAATTGGGCCGTCGCACCAGGCCCAAAGGAGGGAATTTTAGGGAAAGCAAGATATGAATGGATGGATGCCTGTATTCTCTTTCAGTTGCCCATGATGCCCAAAGGCAAGATCAAGAGGAAGAAGGTGGCCTCAGTTCCTCCTATGGAAAACAAGCAGAAGGCCAAGGAAGTGGTAAAGTCTCTGAGAAACAGCCCGAGAATTTGGGCATTGGACAGGATATACAGCCCCAAAGCCTCATCCATTCTCTCACATGACCTTGCCGTGTCTGGCTGCAGCACCCAAGAGCCATCCTAAGGGGTAACCTCTTGAGGTTAGCCAGCCTATCCAGACCCCAGAACCCTGGCCAGCCACTCAGCTACTGGAGCTGGCCCAAATATCCACACCGGAGAGGACACGGCAGAGGCTACTGGGCAAGACCAACAAGAAAGTTTCTGGCCAATGGGATGTCCCCACCCCACTTGTCCACTGAGTGGGGTCACCACTTTGGAGCAGTCAGGTGGTCAGGCTGGTGCTGACTGCCTACGACATGGGCTCCTTTGTGCTGGCTGTCTTCTTGCCTGCCCTGGATCATAAATGAGGGTTCCATTGATGCATCATCAAGGGAAAGGCCCAGCTGGAATGTCTGGTCCATTGTAGCCTTCTGGCAGGCAGATGCAGAAGACAGAATGCTCTAGCTGAGCTGGTGGAAAACATCAGGACCAGCTATAATGACAGGTAGTGACAAGATCAGCTGTCGGGGGCAATGTTCTGGCTGTAAAATCTGTAGCCTGCATTGCTATGCCATAAAAGGTCTGGGCTAAGCAACTCACCACATGGTTGAGGTAAATGCATGCTGTTGAGTTTCTTGGGTATAAAAGTCTTCTCAAAGAAAAAAAAAAGCCTCCTACACACTTAGCTTGTTGGCAGTGGGAGCTGGTGGGTAAGATTAAGGCTGCTGTATTTCATACTGCCAGAATAAAATGAAAACGTCAATTGGATGCAGTCTATATGATAGAAATTGGTTAACTGCTGCAGGCCAGCTGCAGCCACATTCGAAGATCCAGAAGGGTGTGTGGAATCAGTGAAAATAAAAGACACGGACACTGTCAGTTGGAGCCCTCTTGTAACAGCTCGAGAAGCTGTCCTTTTATTTACTCAGACACATCACCAGCCTCTGCACATTTTATTATTATCTTTAGCTTCAGAGCTAAGCTAGCTTGCACAGATGTTCGATTAATTAATTTTTACTTCATGGCCAAACAGGTGCTCTTAAAGATGATTCTGTAATTTAGTATAATCAGTTTCTTCAAAGCAAGCCATTATTCATTCTTCAGTAGTAGCCATTGGGTAACTGCTGGGACTCCAAGGCCAAGGCATATATGGTTACCTACTAATTAGTAAAACATTCTCACTACATTCCTGTGTCTGTAACTTACCTATCACTTAATGGGAGAAACACATCAAAAGTGAAAAGGCATAAAGATCCAAGACAGAAAGTTTCAAACATTAAATCCCCCTACAACTATAGGCTCTACAACCTCATAAACAGTCAAACAATAATAAAAAGCATATCTCTATGATATTAGTAAAATCACCCTATAATTCCTCTAGTCAAAACAATGATAAAAGCGGCAAGGACAGGCTAACATTTAGGGTCACAGTAACTATATTTTTTGCCATAACAGCTTCAGCTCATACTCCCATCACCTCCATTAATTTGTATGATTCTTATCAAGCCATTTCCCACAAGGCATGCTGCATGTCTGGGCCAGATTCCAGGGCAATGGCAGGCACACAGTAAGGTGTCCAGAAACAGCATGGGCTTGATTGCACTCCTGTGTGTAGTTAAAGGCCCACTCACCAAGAGCTTATCAGCAACATTAACTCTAAAGCTCACATCGGTTGCACATAGGGGCAACAATGTCTCAATAGATTACAGAATTCTTAGTGGGGTGGTTGAGTGTCCATGCAAAAGGGAGTGCTGGAGGAGACATCTGCCAGGCCTTGCCATGCAGCGGAGCTGTTCTCTTCACACCTTGGTGTCATCCACACCCACTGCACGGACCCCAGGAGCTAACCAATACCCCAGATTTCAAGTTCTTTTTTCCTTAAAGATACGTGACTCAAGCTAGAAATAAAAATAAACCACAGGCAGCTTTACTTCTCATTCCTTAAGATGATACTGTGGAGTCCAGATGGCTGCGAGGAGGCAAAACGGGACCACAACTCCCAGAAAGCCCCGGGCGGCGAGGGGCCGGGCCAACGGCGCGTAGGCGGGGCCGCTTCCTCCAGGAGTTCCGCGCGAAGTGGCGGGAGCGACGGCTATGGAGGCGCGGGAGACGAAGGAGGCGCAGGTGATGGGCGGGAGGAGGCTCTTGCGGCTCCCGGAAAACCGCGTCTGGGACTTGCTGCTGCTGTCGACGCGTCCCCCGAGCGCAGCCGCGGCGGCTTTCTTCTCTGTCCCCTTCCCGCTACGCCCATCTTTGGTGCTGCCTTTCACCATCGGTGATTCCCGTGTCTTGGGGACCCTCCCCCCAAAAGGAGTTTCTCTTTCTTCCCCGGACTCTCTCGGCTGGAGATCGCGGACTTGGGGAGCTTTTGAGCAGCCGCAGTCACGAAATCCCTTGGAGCTGACTGGAGTGGGACTTGAGCCCCGAAACCCACCTGTCAGACTCAGGTAGCGCGTCACTGCTGTGCGCTGCTAGGATTCTCACACCTGCGCTTATATCCTGACGTGTGATGTCTACCTGAAGACGAATTAGGATGTGATGTAGGACGCCACAGCAGGCATGGCATGTAGTTTGTGCTGGATTACTTTATGAAACCCTGCGTACCAAAATAATAATGATATTTCTCTTCCTTTTTGCGGTTAGATTGCTGCGTGGTTGAAAAAAATATTTGGAGATCATCCCATTCCACAGTATGAGGTGAACCCACGGACCACAGAGGTTTTGTATCACCTTGCAGAACGCAACAGGGTCCGCGACAGAGATGTCCAGCTGGTAACGGAAGACTTGAAACAGAAAGCGAGCGAGTATGAGTCGGAAGGTAAGGTGGGGTCCTGAGCTCATGGCATGGCGTAACAAATAGAGGCTCTCCCCTTTGCAGCCCTCGGAGGTGCCGGGCCTGTTGCAGAGGACTTACTGTGTTACCTGGATACGTTTCTATTCAATAATGCTCATAGCGTTACTGTGTTGATACTCATGGAATAAAAGAAAAATAGCCTAAGACTTGTGAAAAAGCCTGAACTTATCAGGTTGACAGGGAAGACACCTGATGGCTCTTTTTTTTTTTTTATTGTTGTTAACATTGTATTATATGATACAGTTTTATAGGCACTGGGGATTCCCCCCACCCCTCCCATACCCCTCCCCACATGGTGGATTCCTCCACCTTGTTGCATAACCACAGTTCAAGTTCAGTTGAGATTCGTTCCTTGCAAACACATATCTAGCATAAAGTCCAGCGTCTTATTGTCCAGATAAGTTCAGTGGCCTCTTGGGGAGACCTTCTCTAGTCTGAAGATAGGGCTAACAGAGTAAAGATCCGGTCAGTTAAAAGCCCAACAAGGCCTCAGTATCAATATACAACATTATGGAATTAATTGACATAGTATTGGGTAAACAATATGTTAAAAATAATGCAAGTTCCATTCTTCGAAACATCTGGGTTGAGACAGTGTCAATGACAGGTTCAAAAAATAACACCTGATGGCTCTTTACTTAGAGGTTTCTTTAATCTGTCTCCTGTCCCATGCTTAGGGCCCGGCAAGCCAACAAGGCGCTGGCCGTGGCAGCCCTGAAGTAGGGCACTTGAACTAATTACTACTGTGTCTCAGGGGTTGCTTTTGTTTTCTCCTGGGATTACTTAACTTGAAAAAGTGTTTTCAACACACCTAGTGTTTTTATAACGAAAGCCACAAAAGTGAACATTGGCCAAGGTCTTAGAAGAGTGCCCCAAAGATAGAGCATATAACATCCACATTTTGCTCTATTTTTAACCCAGTAAGTGGTATTTGTCACATATAATATTTTGAGTACAGTGCAATTAATATTTAATTCTATTATAGTATTGTATATGTGCTTTTTTCCAGTTTTTTTTTCTCTCCTTCCTCCCATTTTCTCACTAAAATTGACAGTAAAATTGCCTGTCTTGGTGTAATCTTAATACACAGTATCGGGAGCTGCCCCTAGAGCCAGTTGCGTAACAGCTTCGTCCATCATCCCAAAACTCCCCACATGCTACTCCTTCATTATCATGTTTGCAGCTGTTTTATTTCTAAGTGACTTTACTTTTGTAGTTACTAAAAATAGTACAGAGAAATGAACTTTAGGGCCTGGCGCTGTGGCCTAGCGGCTAAAGTCCTCGCCTTGAATGTGCTGGGATCCCATATGGGCACCGGTTCTAGTCCTGGCAGCCCTGCTTCCCATCCAGCTCCCTGCTCGTGGCCTGGGAAGGCAGTTGAGGACGGCCCAAAGCCTTGGGACCCTGCACCCACGTGGGAGACCTGGAAGAGGATCTGGGCTCCTGGCTTCGGATCGGTGCAGCACCAGCCGTTGCAGTCACTTGGGTCATTGGATGGAAGATCTTCTTCTCTGTCTCTCCTCCTCTCTGTATATATCTGACTTTGCAGTAAAAGGAAAAAAAAAAAAGAAATGAACTTTAGGTCCAGAACAATCTCATGCTTAAGATTTTTTTCTTTTTTCTTTCTTCCCTGCTCCATTCCTTTCTTATTTGGGAGGCAAAGAGACAGATCTTCCATCTGCTGTCTCACACTCCACGTGCCAGCAACAGCTAGTGCTGAGCCAGGATGAAGTCAGGGCCTTGGAACCTCACCAGTATCTCCCATGAGGGAGGTAGCCAAGCCACTGCCTCCAAGGGTGTGCGTGAGCAGTTCGCTGGAATTGGAGGCAGAGGTAGTATTTGAACTCACAACTGCAGAACGGATGTGGGTTGGGCCATCACCATGGCACCATTAGTTAATCCTCTCCCTGCAAGAGTGACATCCCATAGGGGCACCTATTTGTGTCCTGGCTGCTCCACTTCCCATCCAGCTCCCTGCTTATAGTCTGGGAAAGCAATAGAGGATGCACCCACGTGGGAGACCCAGAAGAGGCTCCTGTCTCCTGACTTCGTATCCACACAGCTACGGGGGCTGCAAACATTTGGAGAGTAAACCAGTGGATGAAAGATCTTTCTGTCTCTTCTCTAAAATCTTCTTACAGTAAAGATAAATAAATCTTAAAAAAAATGAATGGGATATGAATTACTAAACCACTGTGCCAAAAGCCTTCCCCTGGAGGACTCTAGAAGTATCTTTTAGATTAGTTAATCATACTGTTGTTCTGTCTTGTTTCCACATTGATCTTCTGCCCAGTTTTCATTATTGAAAGTGAGATATTAAAGTCTCCAACTATTGTTGAACTCTGCTTTTCCATTTATTTTGTCAGTTTTTGTTTCATATAGTTTCTCTATATTGGTACATATATATATGTGTGTGTGTGTGTTTTAATGATTTATTTATCTTTATTGGAAAGTCAGATTTACAGAGAGGAGATACAAAAGATCTTCTATCTGCTGGTTCACTCCATAAGTGGCTACAACAGCTGTCCTAGGCCAGGAGCCAGGAACTTCTTCTGGGTCTCCCACACTGGTGCAGGATCCCAAGGCCTGTTTCCCAGGCCACACACAGGGAGCTGGATGCGAAGTGGGGCTGCTGGGATTAGAACCGACGGCCGTATAGGATCCCAGTATGTGCAAGGCAAGGACATTAGCCGCTAAGCCACCTTGCTGGGTGCAGGCTGTTTTTTTCTTCTTTTTTTTTTAATAACAACTTTTTGTTGTTGTTGGAAAGGCGGATATACAGAAAGGAGAGACAGAAAGATCTTCTGTTCACTGGTTCACTCCCCAGGTGGTCACAATGGTTGGAGCTAAGCTAATCCGACAGGAGCTTTTTTGTGTCTCCTATGCGGGTGCAGAGTCCCAAGGCTTTGGGCTATCCTTTACTGCTTTCCCAGGACACAAGCTGGGTGGAAACTGGAACTGCTGAGATACGAACTGGTGCCTATATTCAATCCTGGCAGATGCAAGGTGAGGATTTAACCACTAGGCTGTTGCACTGGGTCCTGGACTGCTTTTATCCACTGAGATTTACTGCTGTTATAGCTATAGTTGCACTTGCATGACATCTGACTTCTCCTTTTCTGTGTCTGCTGACTGGTTTTTCTCTGTTCTTTTTTTCTACTTTGTTTAGCATTAAATCACAGATGGAGGGCCCAGCGTGAGAACCTAATGGCTAAATCCTCACTTTACGTGTGCTAAGATCCCATGTAGGCTCTGGTTCATGGCTGCTCTGCTTCCTATCCAGCTCCCTGCTCGTGTCCTGGGAGGGCAGTAGATGGTGGCCCATTGCCTTGGGACCCTATATCAGTGTGGGAGACCTGGGGGAGGTTTTGGCTCTTGACTTCAGATCTGCTTGGCTCTGGCCATTAGAAGCACTTGCAGAGTGAATTAGTGCATGGAGGGTCTTTTTATCTGCTTTTCTCTGTATATCTGCATTCCCAATAAAAATAAATATTTAATTAATTAAGTCACAGATGGAGAATGTCTGGCCTACAGGCCATCTGAGGCCAGCAGAATCATTTGGTCTGGTCCTGCCAAGGCATCTGCAGGCAGATTTCAAATTCAGTGAATCTGTAACAGGCTAATTTTTAAGTCAGTTATTTTGTGTGGCCTGTAAATGATATTGTAAATATTCAAACTGGGGGGAGGCTGGTGCGGTGGATTTCAGGATAACCCTCTACCTGTGGCACTACTGGATCCATCGTGGAAGCTAGTTCTGGACCTGGCTGCTCTACCTCTAATCCAGCTCTCTGCTAGGCCTGGGAAAACAGTGCAAGTCTTGGGCTCCTGACTCCCAGCTTCAGACTAGCTCAGCTTTGGACATTCCTGCCATTGTGGAATGAACCAGCAGGTGGAAGAGCTCTTTTGCTCTGTGTCTCTTCCTCTAACTCTTTCAAGTAAAAATAAATCCTTATGGGCCCGGCGTGGTGGCACAGTGGTTAAGGTCCTCACCTTGCACGCCCGGGATCCCATATAGGCACCGGTTCTAATCCTGGCAGCCCCGCTTCCCTTCCAGCTCCCTGCCTGTGGCCCGGGAAAGCAGTCGAGGACGGCCCAAAGCCTTGGGAACCTGCACCCGTGTGGGAGACCCGGAAGAGGCTCCTGGCTTCGGATCGGCATAGTATCGGCCCGTTGCACTCACTTGGGGAGTGAATCATTGGACGGAAGATCTTCCTCTCTGTCTCTCCTCTCTGTATATCCGCCTTTCCAATAAAAAATAAATAAAATAAATCTTGAAAAAAATGATGGCAATCAATAACCTTGACAGAAGAAAGATTCCGTACGCCTGCATTAAGTAAATATTTTCTGATTAGCATTCTAATTTCTGCAGTGTTTTTTTTTTTTAAGATTTTTAAAAATTTTTATTGGAAAGTGAGATATACAAAGAGGAGGAGAGACAGAGAGAAAGATCTCCCGTCTACTGATTCACTCCCCAAGAGGCCGCAACAGCCAGAGCTGAGCTGATCCGAAAATCCAGGAGCTTCTTCTGGGTCTCCCATGCGGGTGCAGGGTCCCAAAGCTCTGGGACTGCCTTTCCATGCCACAAGCAGAGAGCTGGATGGGAAGTGAGGTCGCTGGGTTTAGAACTGGTGCCCATATGAGATCCCAATGCAAGGACCTTAGCCACTAGGTTACCACGCTGGGCCCATGTTTTCATTCCTTTTTGATGTTTTTTGAGTGTTTGCTCTAAGGGTTACCATTTGTATTTTATTAGAACCAGCTGTAGATTTGTACTAGCTTAATTCTAGTCAGTAGAGAAACAGTACTGCTCTACAGTCAGCTGTATCCTCCTTTCCCCTTTTGTGGTGTTATAGTTACACATGTTATATCATGTTACAGACTGGACAGTGCGTTGTCGTAACTGTTGCTCACCATGAGTTATCATTTCTTTAGCCCAGAACACCCTTATAGGACCCTACGCATTTATAACCTTTGTGGTGCTGTCAGCGTCTTTCTATGGCTCAAAAATACATTCTATGCAGCTATCATACAACTGTGTTCAATTTTTCCTCACATTTGTTTTTAAAGTCAATTAGTAAAAGAGAAAGAAAAATAGTTGCTGATACTCGAGTGTTTTGTGTGCATTCAAAATACCAGTTGGCATCACTTGCTTTCAGCCTAAAGAACTTCCTTTAGTATTTCTTGTAAGGTGATTTCTCAGCAGATTGTCTCAGTTTTTGTCTGTTCAGCATCCTTTATTCTGCTTTCTGTTCTATATTTTTATTTTAATTATTTTCAACTGTTTCAATGGCAATGACAGAGGAAGAGAGACAGTGACCCTCCCCACTGTCTGCAGTTCACTCTGCAAATACCCACAACAGCCAAGGTTGGGCCAGCAGTGCAGGCTCCAGCTGGGTCTCTTGTGTAGGTGTTGGGCCCCCAGCCACCTGCTCCTTCCCAGGGTACATTAACAGAGAATTGGATGGGAAACTCTTAGGTCCCAACTTGGGAGGCTCAAATCCCATATTGGAGTGCCGGAAAGCAGCAGGAAGATGGATGGCTCAAGCACTTGGAAATCTGCTGCTACCTACGTAAGAGAACCAGATAGAGTTCCTGGCCTAGCCCCAATCAATACAACCATGTGGGGAGTTAACCAGAGGATGGGAAACCTCTTTCAGTATGTCAGTATGTCTTTTAAATAGATAAAAAGTTTTTAAATTAAAAAAATGATGACTTAGGAATGTGATATTTATTTTTGGAATGATGAAATATTCTAAAATGGATTGTGTTGCTAACTGTACGATTCTGAATATACTAATCACCACTGAACATATACTTCGGGTGGGTAGAATGCCAGGCAGTGAGTTCTAACTCAACACAGGTGTTAAAAGTTTGGAAAGAAGCCCTCCTGTCATTCCCCCAAAGAAAACATCTTAGCATGGAACTCTCTGTGTATTTGCAGCCAAGCATCTTCAAGACCTTCTCATGGAGAGCTTGAACTTCTCCCCTGCCAATCTCTCCAGCACAGGGTCCCGGTACCTGAACGCTTTGGTTGATAGTGCAATGGCTCTTGAAACAAAGGACACCTCCCTTACTAGGTAATTATTGTGACCATTGCGGTTTCTGTCGTAATACATGCTGTGATGCTATGAGATATTGCTGGAAGGACCTTGTTGCTTATCGGGCAAATCTTTATGAAGCAGCAACAATAAATGCCAAAGCATTGAGTTTTATTTAACCCTGTATCTTTGCTGGTAAGTACAATTAATAGAGTTAAATTTGGTATTGGTTAGATTTCAGTGTTTTCTTCCAGAACTAGGTTTATAAAGGTTGGTTCTTGTGTGTGCATTGGAAATGGATTAGGTATCACATTGTTCCCTGTAAATATCAAGGAAAGTGATAAGCTCAATGTTTCGATTGTCGCAGTCAATTCTGGTCCTGTGCCCACTGTACCGGGTAGAGGTGGCTTGGGATCTTTGCATGTGATATCCTTTACCTCCATGACATGATCTTCCAACAACTAAGAGGAACACCGGGCTACAGGAGGAATGGGTAAAAGAACTTCAGCAAACGAGTAAACGGCACAGCTGGGAGTCTAACCCTGACTGACTCCTGGGTGCGTACTGTTTATGACCGCATCTTAGGTAGAACCAGCGCTGTAACATACAGGGAACTGCACGGCTGTAACTTACAACTGCCGCTCTTACAGAGAGCTGCATGGATGTAACTTAGAACTGCCGCTCGTTCTGAGAACTACACAGCTGTAAGAACTAGCGCTCTAATTTACAGAGAGCCACACAGCTGTAAGTTAGAACTTGCGCTCTGCCCTTTCAAGGGTTGGGAACGGCGACAGGATCAAACAGCACGACCACATAAGAAGCCACACAAAGCTAAGATTTTTCCTGGGGGTGAGGACTAATTATAATCGTCTTCCTTTGTGCTCCTTATGTGACCAGTTTTCTTCTTGTAGTTTTATCCCCGCAGTGAATGATCTCACATCCGATCTTTTTCGAATGAAATCCAAAAATGAAGAAATTAAGCTTGAGTTGGAAAAACTTGAAAAAAATCTAACTGCTACTTTAGTATTAGAAAAATGCCTACGAGAGTAAGTACTTGAGTTGAAAGCAGTGACAAACTTTTATTATACAGGTAACAACAGGACATTGTCAGACTTAGTTTTGGCTATAGAAGTGATTTTTTTAAATGTTGGGACAAAGGATCCATAAATCATTCTTTTAGGTAGAAAATTACTTGAAGTGGGGATGATTGCATATGGACTTTCACTTTTTACTTCATCTAATTTCTTACCTCTTATTTATTTTTACATCCAGCATACACATTATGATACTCGAATGTATTTGATTTATTTTAGCTTGTAAGCTAGTATACCACTTCAAGTGCCATTATATTTGCTTTGTTCCATCTTGTTGTTATAACTGTGGTTTCCTTCCTCTGATGGCATGGACCTTCTTTAGGTCCTTGTTATTCCAGACATGAGAGTCTGGGGGTCAGGATTGTGTAGATACACAGGTAATTTGGTGGTATACAAATTTGCTCATAAATCTTGACAATAGGATGCTGAACTGTCTGCCATTGTCTGTACCAGCAATGTTAGGACACACTTAAAAAACAGAATGATGGACTTATGACTGTTTATAAAGTACTATGCTATTGTAATAATATGGAAAAAATAAGTTAGGGGGGAGGGGATAAGAGGGGTGGGCAGGGGAAATCCCAGAGCCTATGAATTGTACCATAAAATTCAAAATAAAATAGGATCCAGCACTGCAGCCTAGCGGCTAAAGTCCTCACCTTGAACGCACTGGGATCCCAGAGGATGCTGGTTCTATCCCAGCAGCCCCACTGCCCATTCAGCTCCCTGCTTGGGGCCTGGGAAGGCAGTTGAGGATGACCCAAAGTCTTGGGACCCTATACCCATTTGGGGTACCCAGAAGAGGCTTTGGGCTCCTGGCTTTGGATCATTTCAGCTCCAGCTGTTGTGGCCACTTGGGGAGTGAATCAGTGGACAGAAAATCTTCCTCTCTGTTTCTCCTCCTTTCTGTATATCTGACAGTCTAATAAAAATAAATTTTCTAAAAAAGTAAAAATAAAATAGAAGGAAAAATACCAAATTATTTCAGAAAATAGTACATCTGTACAAAGCAGTATGTAATATCATAGTTGGTGGAAAGACTTTAGGACCTCCTATTTCTTCAAAGATCCATTTCATTTTTCTTTTCTTTTTTTTTTAAGATTTATTTTTATTATTTTTTTTTTATTGGAAAGGCGAATATACAGAGAGGAGAGACAGGAAGATCTTCCGTCCCATGATTCACTCCCCAAGTGAGCGCAACGGCTGATACTATGCCGATCTGAAGCCAGGAGACTTTTCCGGGTCTCCCACGCGGGTGCAGGTTCCCAAAGCTTTGGGCTGTCCTCGACTGCTTTCCCAGGCCACAGGCAGGGAGCTGGAAGGGAAGTGGGGCTGCCGGGATAGAACTGGCGCCCATATGGGATCCCGGGCGTGCAAGGCGAGGACCTTAACCACTGCGCCACCGCGCCAGGCCCGTCATTTTTCTATTAGAAAGGCAGATACACAGAAAGAGACATAAAAAAATCCTCCGTCCACTGGGTCACCTCCCCAAGTCTCCACAAGGGTCGGAGCCAAGCTGTTCTGAAGCCAAGAGCCAGGAGCCCCTCTGGATTCCCCAAATGGGTGCAGGGCCCCAAGGTGTTGGGTCATCCTCCACTGACCTCCCAGACCACAAGCAGGGAGCTGGATGGGAAGTGGAGAAACCAGGACAGGGATCCCGGCAGGTGTAAGGCAAGGATCCAGCACCTTCTATTTCGAATAGGCTTTACGACTCTTATGAACTGCAGACTAACTTTTTCTGAGAATAGCTAGCCTGAGTTCATCTTTTTTTTCTTTTAAGATTTATTTATTTTTATTGCAAAGTCAGATATACAGAGAGGAGAGAGAGAGGAAGATCTTCTGTCCGATGATTCACTCTCCAAGTGACCGTAACGGCTGGTGCTGTGCCGATCTGAAACCAGGAGCCAGGAGCTCTTCCAGGTTTCCCGTGCAGTTGCAGGGTCCCAAGGCCTTGGGCCATCCTCGACTGCTTCCCCAGGCCACAGGCAGGGAGCTGGATGGGAAGTGGGGCCACCGGGATTAGAACCGGCGTCCATATGGGATCCTGGCATGTTCAAGGCGAGGACTTTAGCCACCAGGCCACAGCGCCGGGCTCAAGCCTGAGTTAATCTTTTTTTTTTTCTTTTAAAGATTTATTTTGTTTTTTTATTGGAAAGGCAGATATACAGAGAGGAGAGACAGAGAGGAAGATCTGTCCAATGATTCACTCTCCAAGCAGCCGCAACGGCTGGAGCTGAGCCAATCCAAAGCCAGGAGCCTCTTCCAGGTCTCCCCTGCAGGTGCAGGGTCCCAAAGTTTTGGGCTGTCCTCGACTGCTTTCCCGGGCCACAGGCAGGGAGCTGGATGGGAAGCAGGGCTGCAGGGATTAGAACCGGCGCCCATATGGGATCCCGGACGTGCAGGGTGAGGACCTTAACCACTGTGCCACCGCTCTAGGCCCGAGCCTGAGTTAATCTAAAAATTGCTGTGTATTCCTTGGGAAAATTCCAAGATAGCAGTTGACCTGGGAGAATACACAGTAGTCTAGGATATTAAATTCATGATAGAAAAATACAGGAGCTGTCACTATGGCACAGCTTGTTAACCCTCCGCCTGTGATACTGGCACCCTCTATGGCTCTTGTACCAGATATTTTACTTTCAGTCCAGCTCCTGTTCTTGATTTGGGAAAAACGGTGGAAGATGGCTCAAGTGTTTGGGCACTTGCCACTCATGAGGCAGATCCAGATAAAGTTCCTGGCCTCTGGCTTTGGCCTGAGCCAACCTGGACCATTGTAGCCATGAGGGGGCCAGGCCAGCAGGTGGAAGATCTGTTTGCCTTCCCCTCCTTCTCTCTCTGTAACTCTGACTTTCAGAAAATAATCTAGAAAGTAGATTATTTCTCTTGAGTAGTAAGCCAGAGATGAATTCAAAAAGCTGCAGAGGATCTTTCTCTGTCTCATTCACTGGAGAGGACAGGCTGATATTCTCATTTTGCTTTTTTAAAAGGGATCTGAAGAAGGCAGAACTGCATCTGTCTTTCGAAAGGGCCAAGGTTGACAGCCGTCTTCAGAACATGGACTTCCTGAAGGCCAAGTCAGAGGAGTTCCGACTTGGCATCAAAGCTGCGGAGGTGTGTCCCGGGGCCAGGATGTGCCGTCCTTGCTTTTCAGGCTCCTTTCCCACCTCGCTCTTCACAGCCAGGCTTCGGCAGTCGCTCCTTTTTACAAAGGAGAGGGGCTCAGGAGAAGACGGGTGACTGGTCGAGGTGACCCGGCCTCGTAGCTGCAGGTCCGGCATGGGGCTCCGAGGCCCAGGTCTCTAGGTGCGGGTTCCACCTTGTCATGAGGGTGTGAGTCTGGGAAGGGGCTGTGGGCAGCATCTCAGGGCGTAGAGGCATATGTCGGTTTGCATGTATGGTTTGTAGTTTCCATTCTTTCTGTTTCCTGATGAATGAAACGTTTTCACGATGGTCACCTTCAAAACAACCTTTCAGCTGGAGCTTCCTTTCTCGGTCATTGTAGGAGCAGCTGTCCACCCGAGGCATGGACGCTTCCCTGTCCCATCAGTCCCTAGTCGCGCTGTCGGAGGTGAGCGGTTCCCTGAGCCTGCGTTCTGTGGTCAGGGAATGGGGGAGTCATAGCTGTTTATTTAGCTCACGGTGCTGGAGCTGGGGAGTCTTCCATCGTGGGGGCATCTTGCTAAGTCACACCTTGTGAGGGATTCTTGCTGAGTTCTACATAACATGTTAGACAAGCAAGTGAACACACGTGAGACAGGTCATGTGGAACTCATTTTTATGTAAGAAACCCACCCCCGGGCCTGGCGCAGTATCCTAGCAGCTAAAGTCTTTGCCTTGCATATGCCGGGATAACATATGGGCACTGGTTCTAATCCCAGCGGCCACACTTCCCATCCAGCTCCCTGCATGTGGCCTAGGAAGGCAGCCGAAGAGGCCTTGGGACTCTGCACCCCTATGGGAGACCTGGAAGAGACTCCTGGCTCCTGGCTTCGGATCAGTGCAGCTCCTGCCATTGTGGCTATTTGCGGAGTTAATCAGCGGACAAAAGATCTTCCTCTTTCTCTTCCTCCTCTCTGTGTATACAACTTTACAATAAAATTAAATAAATTTAAAAAAAAAAAGGAAAGAAATCCACTCCCACCATAACAGCTTTCTTACATTCCGAATCCCCTTTTTTATTTCTTTTTCCATGAACATATATTTATTTAAAAGGAGCTTCTTCCAGACCTCGCACGTGGATGCAAGGGCCCAAAAACTTGGGCCATCATCTGCTGTGTTCCCAGGCCATAAGCGAGGACCTGAATCAGGAAATAGAGCATCCAAATGAGCTGGTGCCATTATGGGATACCAGTGCCACCGACAGAGGATTAGCTTGCTGTGCCACCGTGCCGGCCCCGGTCATTCCTGATCTGTGGGTGCAGCTTTACCATCTTAACCCTCTTGTATTTGCTGCCTCTGTTGGAGGCGAGTTTGTCCATTCATCTTTTTTCTTTTTTAAAGATTTATTTTATTTTTATTGGAAAGGCAGATATACAGAGAGGAGAGACAGAGAGGAAGATCTTCCGTCCCATGATTCACTCCCCAAGTGAGCGCAACGGCCAATGCTATGCCGATCTGAAGCCAGGATCCAGGAGCCTCTTCCGGGTCTCCCGCACGGGTGCAGGGTCCCAAAGCTTTGGGCTGTCCTCCACTGCTTTCCCAGGCCACAGGCAGGGAGCTGGAAGGGAAGCAGGGCTGCCAGGATTAGAACCGGCGCCCATATGGGATCCCGGGCGTGCAAGGCTAGGACCTTAACCACTTGTAATCGCGCCGGGCCCTGTCCATTCATCTTTGAAACTCTGTTTCACTCAGGTCGGGGTACCTGAATGCCACTCTTTCTCATGTGTTATTTCTGAGATGGGCAGGACGGGGTTGCATTGTGAAGGTCTCTATTTCTCTGTGATTTTGTGTTTTTCTATCTCCAGAAACTTGCAGAACTGAAACGGCAGACTGCACCTTTGAAGAAAAAATTAGAGTCCTATTTAGACTTAATGCCGGTAATTGTTACTTTTTTTTTTTTTAAGTCATTTCCTACAATCTTCCTTAAGGGGACTAAATGATCGTAAGCTGGTGAGTTTGTTTAAAAGCTGAGGGAATCGCAGTGTGGTGTGTTTGTTATTTCCTCTGTAAGGTTTCTTGCTTCTGCAAAGAATTGTAATCTCTTTTTTCCCTTTATTGTCTGATCGAGGCAGTGTAACCTTATCTTTTGTTTTATTTTAAAAGAATCCATCTCTTGCTCAAGTGAAAATTGAAGAAGCAAAGCGAGAATTAGTAAGTAGTTCTAGTATTTTTGTTTTTTGGTCAAAGAAATAAAAGGAATGCTGAAAGAGCTAAGGCCCTTTCCTTTTTTTTTTTTTTGTAGTTTTTTAAAATTGGAAAGTCATATATATGGAGAAGAGGAGAGACAGAGAAGAACTTCCATCCGATAATTCACTCCCCAACTGGCTGCAACAGCCAGAGCTGAGCTAATCTGAAACTAGGACCCAGGAGCCTCTTCTGGGTCTCCCACTTTGGTGCAGGGTTCCAAGGCTTTGGGCCGTCCTCCACTGCTTTCCCAGGCCACAAGCAGGGAGCTGGATGGGAAGTGGGACCATCAGGATCAAAACCGGTGCATGCAAGGTGACAACTTTTGCTGCTAGGCTACAGCGCCAGGCCTAAGTTATGCTACTGATCAGGCTTGTGCTTCAGGATGATTTTTCTATGACTAGAAGATAGGATGGATTTAGGAGTAAAAAAAAGTAAAACTGGCAGAAACGATTTGTCCTTGCTTGCAGATGTGAAGTACTGAGGACAACAGTGATGAGAAGTGTACTGCTTTGGATTAAAAATCAGAATTATCTCTTCATTACCCTGACTCATCATCTCAAAGCTCTCCCCCTCAGATATTTATTAGAATCCATGAAGTGTCTGAGCGTGCGGGTGAAGAGGGAGAGAGAGAGAATCAAAGTAAGGGGGTATCTGATTCTAAGAACTTACCCGAGGGCCAGCTCAGGCTAGTCCTCCGCCTGTGGCCCTGGCATCTCATATGGGCACCTATTCGAGTCCCAGCTGCTCCACTTGCTCTCTGCTAATGGTCTGGGATGGCAGCGGTGATGGCCCAGGGTCTACCGGGCCCTGTACCCATGTGGGAGACTCGGGAAGGTCCTGCCTAACCAGCTTCAGGCCGGCCCAGCACTCGCCCTTGTGCCCATCGGGGGCGTGAAGCAGCAGGTGGAGGATCTCTCCTTCTCTGTCTCTAACTCTGACTTTCAAATAAAATAAACCTTAAAAAATATAAAAGTATATTTGATATTGGCTGTGGTGTTGTAAAATATTTGTTTTAATGTTTTTCTTTTTGCTTCCCTTATTTAGATAGCATTAGAAGTTACAGTGTGTGTTCTAACCTCACGTGTGCGATTTCTTCCTTTAGGATGCCATAGAAGCTGAACTGACAAAGAAAGTAGACATGATGGAACTGTGACCAGAGCCAAGTTAACGTCCTTTCCCCTAACAAGTACTTCTGTAGGACTTAAAAGAGTTTGGTTTGCTCTTGGTATTCCTTAAAAATGTAATTTCTGTATTCTTAGATGATAATGTCAGTATCGTTAGAATGATTATTTCTGGCTGTATATTGTATTTTTGTGCCCATATTCATATTAAAAAGCGTTTGTGTTCTACTTGGTTATCTGTATGGCCTTGCTTACCTCTGGCCGTTGCAATCATTGGGGGGAGTGAACCAGCAGGTAGAAGATCTGCCTCTTCCTAACTGCCTTTGAAACAAATAAATCTTTAAGACAACAACAACAAGAATATGTTCACAAATCTAAGGCATGACAGTAAGTGTCAGTAAGCTGGTCTGGAATGCAAATAAGTACATTTTGACAAATATGCTATTTCTAGTTGTATGTAATTGTACAATTTTAAATTCATGGAGAGAGAATGGAGTGGCATTTTCTTATCTCACACCATATACAAAAACTAAATAAAGAGCCCAGTACAATGGCCTAGTGGCTGAGGTCAATGCTTTGTGTCCACCAATATCCCACATGGGCGCTGGTTCATGTCCTGGCTGCTCTGTTCCCCTGTCCAGCTCCCTGTGTGTGGCCTGAGAGAGCAATGGAGGACAGCCCAGGGCTTTAGGCTCCTGTACCCACAGAGGAGACCCAGGTTTCATATCAGTGCAACTCCAGCCATTGTGGCCACTTGGGGAGTGAATCAGTAGACAGAAGATCTTTCTCTCTGTATATCTGCCCTCCTTCTGTATTTCTGCCCTCTATATCTGTGTTTCCAATAAAAATAGATAAATATTTTTAAAAACTAAATAAAAATGTGCCAAAAACCAATACTTAGAAGCTAAAACAGGGCCCGGCTTGGTAGCCTAGAAGCTAAAGTCCTCATCTTGCATGCACAGGGATCCCATATATGCACTGGTTCTAATCCCAGCAGTAACTCTTCCCATCCAGCTCTTTGCTTGTGGCCTAGGAAAGCAGTCGAGGATGGCCCAAAGCCTTGGGACCCTGCACGCACATGGGAGACCCAGAAGAAACTCTGGCTCCTGGCTTTAGATAGCTCAGCCCCAGTCATTGCGATTACTTGAGGAGTAAAAGAGCGGATGGAAGATCTTAGTCTCTCCTTCTCTCTGTAGATCTGACTTTCCAATGAAAAAATAAACAAAATTTTTTTTTAAAAAAAAGCTAAAACAACAAATATTTAAGCAGAGGCAAATCTAAATGACCTTCAAATGACTTGGCACCAGCAGCACTAACAGCCAAAGGAAAAAATTGGCAAACTGAGCTTCATATAAATTAGAATCTTTGTGCTACAAAGACATCATCAAGAAAGTGACTAGACAACCCACAGTAGAAAGGAGTTGTGGGGCAGGCGTGGCGCCTTGGGTTAGCACTGGGTCTGCACTGGGTTAGCACTGGGTCTCTTTCTCCATGAGCACCACTTCCAGTCTTGGTTCCGTTTCTGATGCAGTTTTCTGTTAAATGTACCTGGGACAACAGTGGGAAATGACCCAAGTTCTTGGGACCCTGAACCTGGCTTTGTCCAGGAAATGTTTGCAAAACATGGTTTTTTTATTTAAAGATTTATTTTTGTTATCGAAAAGGCAGATTTACAGAGAGGAGAGACATAGAGAAAGATCTTCCATCTGTTGGTTCACTCTCCAAGTGGCTGAAGCTGATGCGAAACCTCTGGAGATCGGAGCCTCTTCCAGGGAAGGGAAGTGAAGTAGCCAGGACATGAATTGATGCCCATATGTGATCCTGGTGCATGCAAGGCAAGGACCCCGGCCACTAGGCTACCAGGCCGGGCCCACAAAACATATATTTAATTGAAGGATTTCTATCAAGATTTAGAAGATTCAGTGCCAGCATCCCATATTGGAACACTTGGTCCACATCCTGTCTCCACTGTTTCTTTTCTAGCTTCCTTGTAAATGCCCTCCCTGGAAGGCAGCAGATGGTGGCTTAAGTAGTTGAATCGCTTCCACTTCTATGGGAGACCCTAATTGGATTCCTGGCTCCTGGATTTGGCAGGAGCCCAAACACCTGGGCCATCCCTTGCTGTTTTTCATAGGCGATTAGCAGGGATCTAGATGGGAAGTGGAGCAGCTGGAACTCAAACTGCCAGCATCTCAGGCAGCAGCTTTACCTGCTGTGTCAAAATGCTGGCCCCAACCGTTGTGCTTTCCCTGTACCATTGCCTGTATGGTCAGGTCTGGAAAACTTTATTTTCTGGATCCTGCCAGAGCTGATCAGACTCCTGCACACTGCAGCCCTGGCCCTGCCAGCTCACCCTCCTGTG
This sequence comes from Ochotona curzoniae, assembly GCF_017591425.1. Taxonomy (NCBI): domain Eukaryota; kingdom Metazoa; phylum Chordata; class Mammalia; order Lagomorpha; family Ochotonidae; genus Ochotona; species Ochotona curzoniae. Next base: position 18,721,869 of record NW_024466218.1, read on the forward strand.
CTCCAGCATCTGCCCTGGGGGTAGAGGGAGCGCTGTCCACCCATCGCCTCTGTACTAAAATCAGACCTCAGACAGGAGCTCCGGTTACCAGCAGAATGGAATGAGCTCCTTGGGACAGCAGACAAAACTGGGCACTGAATCAGAAATCCAGGGTAGATGAAAAGATGTGCCTCCTGAAAGTGTGTCCGAAACTATTGTTAGGAGAGAATGAAGGCTTGTGGGCAGATGTCCTTGGAGCCTACTTCATTGCCTGGGAGTTGCTGCAGAAGCACGCGACAGACGGCTCGCCCTGAGGCGTGGCTGTGGCCCCGTGCCTGTGGTCCCATGCCTGTGCTGCTCTTGGGTTGGATGCAACACCAGCCAAAGGGGCCAATCTGGCAGCCTTAGTCCAGTCTGTGGTGTGTGATCGACCTTCTGCCCTCTGCACAGCTTCCTCTCGCATTGTCCACGGGATATTTTTAGGCACCTCTTGGCAGTGCCCAGCTTTCACCCTGTTGGTTTTTGTAAAGGTTTGGGCAGCAGCTGTGGGCTGACAGCTCACCTCCTGTTCTAAATCTTCAGGATGTAGGCTGTCTGCAACACACCCAGGCACTGAGCATACAACTGGTGCTCTCCGTCTCTCTCTCTCGGATTGTTTACATAGTAGAGAAGGATGTATGCCCATGTGGGCCACTGATTAGGGTGGGGAGGATTGAAGCATGGAGACGGTGGGTGGGACAAATGTTTCCATTTTTTTTTCTTCTTCTATATCTAGAGGAGGGGAGAGAAGGGAGGGGGCTTCTCTTTGCTAACAAATTACATCAGATGGGGATGGTCGTTTGAGATCCTTTTAGAGAACCTAGAGTGGTGTTACCTGAGTGGTTTTGATACTTTTGAGATGTTGCTGGCTTTGTTGCACCAGGGATAAAAAATCTTTCCAAGGTCTACTGGTTGACTAAGTCCACCTCAGCACATCCACAGACCCAAACACTTGCTGCAAAGCTTGGCCAGAGAATGGTTCAGCCTGTTCTGCTTTCCATCTCAGTATGAGGCACTTGACATCCTCTGCTTGCCTAGATGAACTGACTGTCATGTCCCCTGTGTGCATCTGGGCATGCTGTTCACTGCACAGACATCAGCAACTGAGGAGTGGCACCTGGGCATCTTTCTTCTGCCAGCACATAGGTGGCCTTGGTGGCCTGGGGCTCATGCTGGGGACCAGCAGAGTAGAGTGGACCTGGAAACTCCCACACAGGTTTGAGTCCCAGGTGAGTGGTAACAGGCCAAACTAAGTATAACCATGGAACTCTCCTATATTTATGGGTACTAGATTGGGAAAGGCCACGCTGTTCCAGGCTGTAGCACCCACAGGCATACCCACGAACTGGGAGTGGGGCAGGCTGGGTCACAACATCCACCAATAGACACAAAGGCTGAGACTGGGTCAGGAAGGGGGTGGACTGTGCCGGCTAAGGGCCTAGCATCCGCTGGCACACATGAGATCTGGGTCTAGAAGTGGGCCTGGTGAGGGAACTTTGAGAACTCCCTTGGTGGGCCATTGTTCCCACTGGTGAGCATGTAAGTCGGGGTGAGTGTTGGTCAGGCCAGCCAGGGTAGTGGACTGGGCAGGGCTGGGCCAAGCATTAGCACACTGGCATGTGTTGGAGCCAGGATGGAATGTGGGCCATACTAGGCTAGGTTATCATACCTACTGGTTTTCATCAAAGCCAGGTATGGGAGCAGGCTGGACAGGGCTAGTCTGCAGTACCCATCAGTGAGAGTTAGGAATGGGGGCTGACTGGGCTTTGCCAGACTTCGGCATTCAAAGGCAAAGGCCGAGGTGGTTGATGGACTATGCCAGGCTGAGTCAGAGCAACTACCAGCATGTGCAAGATCTGTAGTTAGGAGCAGGCCTGGTTGGGGAGTTAAGGTGGTATCCTAGCTGAGTTAAGATTCTTACTGGTGGGCCTGGCGTGGTGGCCTAGCATCTAAAGTCCTTCCCTTGAATGTGCCGGAATCCCATATGGGCACCCGTTCTAATCCCGGCAGTTCCACTTCCCATCCAGCTCCCTGCTTGTGGCCTGGGAAAGCAGTTGAAGAGACCCCAAAGCCTTGGGACCCTGCACCCACATGGGAGACCTGGAGGAAGTTCCTGGTCCTGGCTTTAGATTGGCACAGCACTGGCTGTTGCGGTCACTCGGAACGAATCATCGAATGGAAGATCTTCCTCTTTGTCTCTCCTCCTCTCTGTATATCTGACTTTGTAATAAAAATAAATCTTAAAAAAAAAGATTCTTACTGGTGAGAGCAAGAGCAGAAATGGGATGGCAATTTGAGCTGGACATGGCTGCAACAACGTTTGGCATGAGTATGGACTGGGTATGGGATGTGCCAGAATGGGCTAGGCTCTAGTACCTTCTGATGCTTGTAGGAGCCAGGGTAAGTGTAGGGCTTGCTGTGCTACGTCTTGCCACCTACTGAGCCACACAAAGGCTGGGTTTTGGGGTGGGCCAGGCAGAACTGTAGCACCCAACAGAAAGAGCCAGAATGCATGTGGGCCAATTGGGCAAGGCTATTGTACCGGCCAGGGCAGGAGGTGGGAAATATTTTTAATCCATGCACATGAGAGATCTTCAAAGAGTTCATGGAAAATGTGTATTGTGGGGAAAAAAAAAACTACACATGGATTTCAATTTTTTGTTGCATTAATAAACTCTTTAATTTTGTTTTCCAAGAATTGTTAAGTGCCCTCATACTTCAAAAGTCTCTTGACTTGTCTAGGTATATAATTATTTTTACCTGCAAACACTTAAAGTTGCTTCCTCCCGATTACCTTGGGCTCATGTGGCATCTTTTGTTTTTTAATATTTGATTTTATGTTTGTTGCTGCTTTGCCGCAGGAGGCGCCATCACACTGCTTGAAACTACCGCCTTCTTAATACACACCAGTTCCACCCAAACCTGATGCTAAGAGAAGACTAGCAAGAGAGGACTGGCAAGGCCGTGTCCCTAGGATGACGCTGGCCCCATTCAAAGTGGCTAAGAAAGCCCTAAGCTGCTGCGAGCATTCACTGTTTGTTCTAGCCCACGCCTGTCTCTAGAGCACTCACGAAAATGGTTTGCAGCTCGGACTCCTTTGAAGTGCATGTATCTGTGTAGGGCCTGTCTCCAGACTCCAGAGGCATTCCTTAGAGATGTCCTCATCATTGGGGGAGCATAGTGTGTCTTCCTATCTCTAGGGGAGGTAGAATCCTAACTTTGACCTTGGCTGACTCTCTGTACTTGTTGATTCCTCTGGCCTTCCAGAGCCCCGTCCTGACAACCCCCACCCCCGAAACATGCTCAGTCATCTTCTGCCAAACCAGAGTGGGACTTGGCCTGTTCCCCTCCTGTCGGTGTCACCGCTTTGACTGATGCCCAGTTGCAATTGTCTTTGCCGGTCACACCAGCATGATCACACAGGCAACAGGAAATGGCTGGCTCATTAAACACACACAGGTTTGGCAGGGGAGAAATTCAAACAGAGCTCGGTGGGCACGGCTATTCTTTGCTCTTTATTGTCCAGGGCCTCCCTTTAGGAAGATTTAAAGGCAAGGATGACTCAACAGCTGGAGATCCCTGGAGCCACCTGCAGCTCCCAGGGGTGGCAGCTTTTGTGGGCTGTTGACAGGGATCTCAGTAGGGCTACTGGCCCCTGACTGGAGCCATCCCTGGCCCCCTAAGTGGGTCTCCACAATGGCTGGTTTGGACTTCGGTGCAACATGATAGCCGAGTTTCACGGTGACTCTCAAAACACATCAAGGCAGAGGATAGGGCATTTTTATGACTTCCAAGTCACCAAGGCATCCCTCTGATCTGGATGGAGTCATGGGAAGAGAACATTTGCTCCCTTGAATGGTGAGTGTCGGGATTCTCCTGTGAGATGCACTCGTGGCCCCTATGGGAAATGCAGCCTGCCAAGTTCATTGTGTTCTTGTGTTGAGAAGGGATTTTATGAACAAGGTTTTGCCTTTAAGCCTCGGCTCAGATTTCTTTGTTTAGCTTCTCAAGGAAGCTCATCTATTCCAATTTCATTAGGTTTATTTGAAAAAAAAAAAGATAGGGATTTTTATGAATACTTTTCCTTTTAAAAGATGATTTACTTGTTTATTTGAAAGGCAGAGTTGCAAAGAGAGGAGAGATGGAGAGAGAGAGCTCTTCCATCTGCAGATTCACACCCCAGAAATGAAACTCTAGCCAGGCCACCCACGTGGGTGGCAGGGGTCCAGGTCGTTGGGCCATCTTCCACTGCTTCCCCAGGCCTTTAGCAGGAAGTTGCATTGGAAGTGGAATAGCTGAGCTCCTAAACAGTGCCATATGGGATGCCGGAGTTATAGGCGGCAGCTTAAATCACTGTGCCATGATATCGGCACCTGTGAATACCTTTTTTCGAACTCTACATCTACAAAAAGGCAGCAAAATAAGATAAAAATGAGAAGGGCTGTGGTTTTTCACTTTGAGCAGCTCATTCATTCATTCACTCTTTCAATACACATTTAGAGCCCTTACTATGGTCCCACACTAGCCTAAGACACAGTGGCCCAGTGGCTAAATCCTTGCCTTGATGCTCTGGGGCCCCACATGGGCAGTGGTTCATATCCCGACTGCTCCACTTCCCATCCAGCTCCCTGCCTGTGGCCTGGGAAAGCAGTGGAGGATGGCTTGAGGCCTTAGGACTCTGCACCCGTGTGGGAGATCTGGACGAAGTTCCTGGCTTCTGGCTTCAGATTGGCTCAGCTCTGGCCACTGCAGTTACTTGGGGAGTGAATCAGCATATGGAAGATCTTTTTCTCTGTATCTCCTTTTTTTCTGTAAGTCTCTCTATCCAATAAAAATAAAGAAATCTTTTGAAATAAAACAACACTAAGCGAAAGGCAGGTACTGCTTGCACTGGAACAGTTTGTGGTTGAAGTCGTCCTGATCCAATTAACTGCCTCGTCTGTTTTTTTTTTTTTTTAAAAAACCAGGAAACACAGAGAGATGGGTGTGTGCCCACTCCTCTACCCCATTTCAAATAACGCTGTGGTGACCTAACCCAGTAACTCTCCTAGCTGCGATTCTGAATGTACTCTGGAAGGGCATCGGACTTTGGTATACATACATCTGGCCACTAGGTGGCAGACATAACCTTAAAACATCGTCAAAGGGGCAACATGGACCAAGGTGGAGAGGGCAGGTGTGGGTCAATCCCAGTCTGTGCAAGGCTATTATTTCTGGGGTTCTGGGGCCAGATTCAAACTACACATGCCAAGTCTGTGAATCACTCTCCTGCTACAGACCTGGGACTGTACCAATATGTTACCCTTTGCGTGGACAGTGATGTCATAAAACCTGGAACTAGAGATGAAGAAATAGATTGGAGGGTCTCTCAAGCCAAAAACCTCAGAGGATCCCATGGGTGGAGGACTAGGACACTCACAGGCCTCCTACCCATCAGCCACAGAAGGTCCTAGACTTAGGATGGAACTACACTTTGTCAAAACCATTGTAAGTCAGGCCTCAGCGCGGTTGTCTAGTGGCTAAAGTCCTCGCCTTGCACGTGCTGGGATCCCACATGGGCAATGGTTCTAATCCCAGCTGTTCCATTTCTCTTCCAGCTCTCTGTCTGTGGCCTGGGAAAGCAGTTGAGGACAGCCCAAAGCCTTGGGAGCCTGCACCCACGTGGGAGACCCGGAAGAAGCTCCAGGCTCTGGTTCCTGGCTTCGGATCAGCTCAGCTCCAGCTGATGGGGTTATATGGGGAATAAACCAGCAGATGGAAGGTCTTTCTAAAAAAGAAAATTGTAAATCGCAAAGATGGCAAGTTGAAACTGCATTGCATAAACCTAACCCACGAGACATCGATAGCTTAGCCTCACCTTCCTTTGAACCCACTCAGAAGGCGTGCTTGAGCCTGCAGCTGGGTGATGTCATCCGGCACAGAACCTTCTGCTAGCCGAGTGTAGAGGATTTCATCTAAGGAACTGAGGACTGCATGGACAGTGAAGATTAAAACAGTTCACTTTGTACCACCAACAAACTGGCAAAGTGTAAGTCAAGCCATCCAAATTAGGCAAGGTCTGGACTCGCTGAAGAGAATGGATCAATATATATTGGGCAATTATATGCTCAATTCAACAACTAACTCAATCCTTGGGCCAGAGAGAAACAGACTTGTTCCAATCTCCGAGTGAAGACTTAGCTTGACTGTTTTATTTATTATCTCTTAAAGTGTTTTATTTATTTTTATTGGAAAGACACATTTACAGAGAAAGGAAGGACAGAAAAATTGTCTGCTGGTTCACTCCCCAAATGGCTGCAGTAGCTGGAGCTGAGTCAATCTGAAGCCAGGATCCAGGAACTTCTGAGTCTCCCACATAGGTGCATGATCCCAGTGCTTTGGGCCATCTTTTAATTCTTTCCCAGGCCACAAGCAGGGAGCTGGATGGGAAGTGGAGTAGCTGGGACATGAACTGACACCTCTATGGCATGCTGTGCTTGAAGCTGGAGGATTAGCCAGTAGGGCCATTGCCCCAGCCCCACCTGCACAATTTTATGTGAAAACAACAAAGACAGCCCTGAACCAAGTAGAAGAAGCATGCCATGAGACACCACAACCATGGCTTAGCTAAAGATTTATTTAGTGATTTGAAAGGCAGAGTGACAGGGCCCAGCATGGTAGCCTAGTGGCTAAAGTCCTCGCCTTACACACCCCAGGACCTCATATGGATGCCAGTTCTAATCCTAGCTGCCCCGCTTCTCATCCAGCTCCCTGTTTGTGGCCTGGGTTGAGCACAGCCCAAAGCCTTGGGACCCTGTACCCACGTGGGAGACCTGGAAGATTCTCCAGGTTCCTGGCTTCAGATCCAGGCAGCTCTGGCTGCTGTGGCCACTCGGAGAGTGAATCAACAGATGAAAGATCTTCCTCTCTGTCTCTTCTCCTCTGTATATGTCTGACTTTGCAATAAAATTAACCAAATGTTAAAAAAGAAAAAGTGACAGAGGGGTCAGGGAGGGGCAGAGAGAGATCTTTCAGCCGGTATCGCAATGGCAACAGCCGGCTAACTCACAGTGCCACAATGCCAGACCCACCCCAGCTTATCTGTACACAGCATGCAGCCCTGGTGCTTAAGGTTTAGACAGCGTGGGTGCTCCTAGGAGTCCTCAGCGCTTTCTTCTCTTTCTAGTCTGACGGAGGGGTGGGACTGGGGAATCCATTTATTTACTTGTCCGAAGTGTTTCATCAAAGCCCCATTTTCTCTCCCCAATCTGGGACTTGAGCCACTTTGGGAAAACACAAGACAGAGGGGTGTTCAGGCTCCAGCTGGCCTTTGTGTACCCCACATCAGCGAAGCCAGAGGCCCCCTCCCAGCTCCCCAGCACAAGGATGGGGTAGAGGACCAAGGAAGGTCAAGGGTCAATGTTTCGGAAATCGGCAGTAAGAACCCAATGGGTATCGATTACTAAGGATTCATGATCACTTCCGAGAATTTCCTAAGCACCCCAAAGCTCAAATAGGCCAAAAGTTTCTCATCATTTATTTGGCAAAACCTGATTTGTCTTGAATTCATTTGGTAGTCAAACCTCAAGGCACTATAGAGGTCACAGCTGGGCCGGCTCAGGGACCACTGGGGGCTGGCAGCTCATGGCTGAGTGCCTAACCGTCTTTCTTTTTATTTATTTTAAAATTTTATTTTTAATATTCTTTACATAGTTGAGAGGGATGCCTGCCTGTGTGGGCCTCTGATTAGGGTAGGGAGAGTAAGGCATGAAGGTTGGGCATGGAGGAAGGTGAGTTGGACAAATATGTCATTTCTTTTTTCTCCTGTGTCCTTTGAGAAAAGGGTAAGGGGCCACTTCTTGATGTCAAACTGCATCAACACCCAAAGATGGGGATGGTCATTTATGACTCCCAGAGCCCCCAGTCAGGGAAGACAGTTCTGAAGTAGTCATTTGAATGGTTTTAATCTATCTGACATGTTGTTGGCTCCATTGCTCAAGGGTTGAGAAAATCTTTCCAAGGTCTATTGGCTGACAAAGCATAACTTCCACGTGTATCGTGGGTGGCAAGTGCTGCTGCTTGGCCCAATCCAGGTATCCCATGTGGGTAGGCACCTTCGCCTGACGCAGGCATTCCCTGTGTTTCCCTTTTCTAAGCCATCCTGTCTCAGCTTCCTTGCCTACATGCAAGCAAAGTGGTCTGGCCACTGAACTGATTACCTATTCTAAGGTCAGGAAATTCTGAATTCTGAAACACAGCTGGTCCTGGTCTTCACATTGCAAGTGCCAAATTCCATATGGGTACTGGTTCATGTCTCAATGGTCATTTCTCATCCAGCTGCCTGCTTGTGGTCTGGAAAAAGCAGTAGACAATGGCCTTAAAGCCTTGGGACCCTGCACCCGGAGAAAGCCCAACTTCTCCATCTTATCTCTCCCCTTGTCTAGTTGTGTGACAATGGAGGTAGTGGACAGATCCTGAAGTTCTATTGTTCCAACACTATATAATAACCTCAGCCCTTTGAATGTGAGTGATACCTTATGGGAGCTAATTTTAGCTGTCAACTTGATTGCATAAAGGAGTACCTACAGAACTGATAGCAGCGTTATTTCTGTGTGTGTGTCTGTGAAGGAGTTTCCAGAGGTGACAGGTGTGCAAGTTAATGGACTGGGTAGGGAAGATATGCCCTCAGTGTGGATAGAGGCTCAGAGATGGCGTGGGGGAAACGGCAGAGAAAGAAGCTTCCTTTCTCTTTTCTCTCTCTTTTTAAAGACATTTATTTTTATTGGAAAGGCAGATTTACACAGAGAAAGAGACAGAGTTTTATTTCTCTTAAAGTTTAGATGTTCCTCTCCTGCCCCTGAATGTTAGTTCTCCAGGTCGTTCAGCTACAGGAATTCTGGCTTCTCTCGTTCTCTTGGGTCTCTCTCTGTGTTATCTTCACTTATTTTCATTTTACTTGAAAGGTGGAGGGAGACAGAAACAGCAGACAGAGACCTTGCACCTGCTGGTTCCTCTCCAAACGCCTACAAAAGTCAGGACTAGCAGCTGGGAACTCAAGCAAGGTTTCCCACCTGACGGGCAGGAACCCAAGCACTTGAACCTGAACCTGCATCACCAGCTGCCTCCCAGGGTACACATTAGCCGGAAGCTGGACTGGAGATGGAGCTGGAACTAGAATGCAGCCATTCTGACCTGGGGTGGGAATGTTGCAAGCAGTGAGCGAGTCACTGCATCAAATACAACTCCTTGCTTTGCCTCTCCCCACACCCCAACTCCACCCGCCCTGGGCATTCTCTTGCATGACAGGAATGGAGCCTGTCTTGGAGCTCAGCCTCCTGGAGTCAGGATTTGCAGGCATCTTGCACTTCTCTGTTGCAATGAAGAGAGATTTTGAGAAGCCTCACTGCAGAGCTGAGCTTTTGCCCTTCTGATGACTGGAAAGATTAACGAAGAAACCACAAAGCCCTTGGATGTGGAGTGAGCCATGCTGCCCGCATTCCGGGGGCTCCGGCCTGCAGGTGGGTTGTCATGGGATTTCTCAGCCTCACAATCCCATGATAAACCGCTACTCTTCCCCATTTCTTCTCCCTCCCCTTTATTGTTTCTACCTCCCTGAACACACCTAATGCAGACCTGTGACTTGCCATGAAGGAACAGAGGATGGCAAAGATGAAGGCATTTAGCAGTTATGATTATAGTGAAGGTCCCAAATCCATTGACTTTCTATAATTGAAACATTGATTATCTTGGGTGATCATGACTTCATTGGGCCAAAAGAAAAGAAGCGCTGGGTTCTCACTGAGGTCAGCAGCTGTCTCAGTTGTTGGCTATAAGGAGGGAAAAGAATCAATAAAATAAATAGAGAAATTAAAACAAAAAAAGAGGAAGCCCAGGGAGAGGCTCCTTGGCAAGGAAATGGGGGAACTTTGAATTGTGAGAGTATCTGACTGGCCACCAGCAAGAATGGAAGACCTTGGCCCACCAACGGCAAAGTGCTAAGCTCTGCCAACAGCTGAGAGAGCCTGGGAGTTGGTCCTGCCCCATCAAGGCTTGGATGAGACTGCAGTCACAGCTGATGCCGGGGCTTCAGCCAGGTGTGGCCCTCCACACTGAGTTTCAGCTCCTGACAGATAAAACCCGAGCTAATATGCAGGTGGCTTTCTTCTGTTAGTTGGTAGTAGTTTGTCATACAGCCTTAAAATTGTACATTAGGGAGGTTCTCTCATTTCCTTGTGCTCCGGTGACTGGAAATTGGGGAGACAGTGTGCCAGTCATTCAGGCCCTTGCTCTGGACACAAAGCTTTGGTGTTTAGAGACGAGATCTGTCCTCCAGTGGTAAGCAGGTGGGATGGGGGTGCGGTGCCAAGGAGGTGGGCCATTGAGAGCTGTTTGTGACCCAGGCAGAGACCTGCAGAGAGCTGAGGACCTGCCCTGCATTCTCACTGCCCCATTTGCCAGGCTGCACACTGACCACAGCTGGCACAGTTCCTGGCTGCAGAGGCGATCAGCTTTCAGGAGCAGGGAAAACAAAACATCCTCTTTGCCCTGCTCTCAGAGGGCAGCGCTACTGTGCTGGATGCCTGCCTCCATTTCTGGGGATTTAGGAGCGGGTGAAGCTCCACACAAGCTCCTGGCCTGGCTGGGGACATTGCTACAAGGTGGCATGGGTTTCCTGCCAGCTCTGGAAAGCCTTCATAAGCAGGCAAGATTTTGTTTGGTGCTCTCCCACCCAGCAGCCAGTCCATCTGCCAAGTCTCCCTACTTCCTAGTGCCAAGGGTTCCAGACCACCAATGCCGCACCCCTGGCAGGTGGAGCCATGCCCTCGTCTGCCCCTTTCCACCCTGCCTCCTCTCCACTCCTCCCTAACCAGCTGCTGACACCCTCTTCCGACTGGCTCAAGGGATTGTCCCTTATTAAATTCCTCAGGGGATGATCTCATTAAGCCTTGTTGTGGGTCACTTCTATTTCAAGGAGGAGAAGTGTGTGGCATGCTGCAGGCAGCTGGCTAGCTGAAGCCCGAGGAAGAGGCTGGGGGCACCGCGATATAAAAGAAAAGGTAAGAAAAGGAAAATTGGAAGTATTTGTCCCACTCACCTTTCCCCTCAACTCAACACTCCCCACCCTAATCAGTGGTCCTCATGGGTGTGTATCAACTATGTAAACAACATGAAAAATAAAAAGGCTGGGAGCAGAGGAAGCCTCAAGTGTGCCCTGTAGTCTGGCAGAGATGGGTACACACACGAGAGCTGATACGCAGGAATAGGCAGGCAAGAGGGAGAGCGGGGAGAGAGAAGCTGCTGTTGCTGATCTCCCCAGATAACTGCCTCTCTGCCTCCCAGGCCACCCCGCCTTTCAGACTTCCCTGCAAGACACGTGGGTGCCGCTCAGCCCGGAGTGATAAGGGCCCAGGCCAGGATGTGGCAGCCGAGATGGAAAAGCAGGAGACACGAGAGAACTTGGAAACAAACTTGATAGGGATGAAACGGGGCAGAGAGCCCAAGATGACCTTTAGAGATGCCTGGAGGATGGGGAGCAGGTGCCAGGGTCTGACCCTGGCAGAGGCAACAGGGCAATGCCAAGTTCACCACTGTTTCTGAAAGAATCTCTCTTAACTAGCTCTGAAAAGGCACTTTACATACTGTCTTCTAATTCTTTGGTCAAGCCTTTGTTTTTGCACAGCACGCGTTCAGCTCACAGATGTTGAGACAGACTGTGGCTCACACCCCCTGCCCAAACCTGGCCATGCAATTATCAATAAACATGCTGCTTGGGCCCAGCAGGCTGAGCCCACTTGGAGCACTGAGAGCTCCCACAAGCCCTTTGTACTGCATTTCCTGTTTAAATCGTGCTGATGGCAGACCAGCTGTTGCAGCAACAGACACAAAGATGAAGGGAGGAAGGGTTGGTGCTGGGAACCTGAATGCTCAGTGTGACTTTTGTTAAGACTGAGAGATGGGTGACTGCTAACTGTGAGGAACCTTGGCTGACCTCTTAACCCCAAGACCTGGAGAACCAGGGATTCAGCTTAGGCAATTTCTTCTTTGCTTTATGGATGTGAAAGGGCCTTTAAAATGTTTATTTTCTGGGGCTGGCGCAGTGGCTCAACAGGTTAATACTCCATCTGCTGTGCTAGCACGCCATATAAGCATCAGTTCATGTCCTGGCTGCTCTGCTTCCCATCCAACCTTGTGCTTATGGGTTGGGAAAGCAGTGGAGGACGGCCCAAGTCCTCAGCACCCTACACTCACATGGGAAACCTGGAAGAAGCTCCTGGCTTCAGATTGGTTTAACTCTGGGTGTTTTGGTCATTTGGAGAATGAATCAGCCAATGAAAGATCTCTCTCTCTCTGTGTCTTTTTTTCTGTCTCTAAACATACCTTTTAAATACAAGCAAATAAATTAAAACAAAAGAATGTTTGGTGCTTGCTTCAGCAGCACATATACTACCAAAGATGTTTGTTTTCTGCATGAGTGTAAGGGAGTTCCTTTTTGGAAAATGATAGCCCTGTGGGAACTAAAAGGCGGCATGAATTGTGACATGGACCTTATTTCCTTGTCTTTCCACGTGGAGGTGACTGTGTGAGCTCTGTGTGACTCTGCTGCTTCCCACCCTTTCTTTTCTTTCTTTCAGGAGGACCTTGTGCTTGGAAGTTTTCAAGGACAGCAATGAACATGCTCAGTGAAGCCAGCAAGGACTTGCCTGCCTATGGCAAGGAGATACTGTCGGCAGTGCATCACACGTCTGCCTTCCAGGGCTGGGGACACAGCACGGCGCCTCTTGCTGCAGTGTGATGGGCTCACTGCCTTGGCCATGGCACACTAAGAAGTACATGGGATTTGCACATGTGCCCGTGTCCTCCTGTGGAGCTTCTATCTGAGGTGAATGTAAACCTGAGTGATGCTTGGCACCATGGTGAAGGCGCTGCCTCGGAGGCCTGCAGCCCACCTCGCGGGCTCTGGGTTTGAATCCCAGCTCTGCTTTCAATTCAGCTTCCTGCTAATGCGCAGCCTGGACCTGAGTCCCTGCCACCTACATGGGAGATCTGGGTGGTGCTACAGGCTCCTGGCTAGTACCAGGCACAGTCCTGGCTGGTGTGGGGACTTGGAGGTGAAAACCAACAGATAGATCTTTTTTCTCTGTTTCTTGATGTTTCAAATACAACAATTGAGCACCTTAAAAAAGCCCTCAATGTTCACTCACTATCTGTGTCTTACATCCTGGTACAAGAGTGCAGAGAGAGAGGTTATTTATTCTATACACTTCCACTCCAGCTAAAAGAAAACCCACACCCAGAAGGTCATGTTCTGAGGAAGTCCTCCTTCCCGGAGAATTCCTTGCTTTCTAGATGCCTTTCCCCACACACACCTTCAGACCCCACCTCAGGGCACACTCATCCACAGATGCCTGCTCCACGTGGTATCTTTCCAGAATGCTGTTTCTCTTCTCTTCTGCTGCCACATTGTCCTCATGCTTGGAGTCACAATTCACAGACTCCTCCTAGGTCAGGCCCTGGAGGAGCTGGCAGCTTCCTTGTTCTCAGTTCTTGGAGTCGAGGTGCATATTTCTATGATGTGGTCATGTGATCCTAAGACTAGGTGACCTCCTCTCTGTCCTTTCTGCTTAAGGGCAGACCAGCTTGAGCACTGCCTGTGGATGGGCCTCCTCAGGTCATATCTGTATCCCTGGTCAACAGCATGGTGGGCGACTCCACAGGCATCTCCAGTGCCAGTGGAAGGAATGAAGGCAGGAGGACCTTCTGGCCTATAAATTTGTGTGTTTTCAATAGCATTCTGTCCTACGTGGTCTGTTTCAAGTACACTGGCAGGCTGGTAATTCCTTGTGTCAAGGGATGTGAGCTTGACACAGAGCAGAAGGAACCCGAGGCCAATGACATTTCCTGTCCTGTGAAAATCTTCTAATGCAATGTCTGTCGGGTACGGGGAGTAGAACCTGGGGCAGGGGCAAAGGGAGACAGCTTAGAGAGGCAATCCTGAGAGCCTGCAGAGAAGAAAGGCATGGATGCCCGCATTCCTTGCTATTCCTGAATCCATCTCTGATGTAGGTGACTAGCCACTCTCGTGCATGTGGAAGCCTTTGGGAATCCTAGCCTTGGTAAAGATCTCTGCTTCCCACATATGGCATGGAAAGGGGAGCAGGGATGGGTGTTAGGTGCAATGGTTAAGATGCTTCTATAAGATGGCCTGTATCCCATATCAGAGTATTTGGGTTTGAGTCCTCACTCCACTTCTAATTCCAGTTTTCTGTCAATGGGTACCCTGGGAAGCAACAGGTGATGGCTCAATTGCTTGGGTCCTTGCCACCTGTGCAGAAGACCCCAGAGGAAGCTTTGGCTTCCTGAAGCTCCTGCTATTGGGGACAGTTGGGAAGTACATCAATAGATGAAAGATTTCTCTTTCAATTTTTTTAAAAATAAATTTTGACACAGGGTCCAGCCTGATGGCTCTATTGACTAAATCCTCCCCTTGCAAGCACTGGGGTCCCATATGGGTGCCAGTTCGTGTCCCGGATGCTCCACTTCCCATCCAGCTCCCTGCTTGTGGCACAGAAAAACAGTGGAGGATGGCCCAAAGCCTTGGCACACTGCACCAAGTGGGAGATGTTACCAAAAAAGCAAGTTTCATTTATGAAGTGACCAGGTGGATGTGGAAAGAAGAAGGAAGAGCAAGCACTTCCCTGGAGAGGGCCAGGAGGTGGGGTGCCTCTTGAAAAGAGAAAGAGACACCAATGGTTTGAGCAAGGGTTGGGGGATTTTAAGCATTCTTTCACCCCTCCTTGCTGGGTGGGAACCTATAGGTGAAACGTTCCCCATTGGTGGTCTCTTAACCAGTTAAGAAATGCCTGGACAATTCTTGTGCCACTCACTTGAAGGTGTGGCCAAGATTTCAGCAGGCTTGCATGGTCCCAGGAGACCCAGAGGAGGCTCCTGGCTTCCAGCTCCTGGCTTTGGATTGACTCAGTTCTGGTTTGGGGAGTGAACCAACGGATAGAAGATATTTCTATCTATCTCTCCTTCTCTCTGTAGATCTGCCTTGAATTTTAAATTTAAAAATCTAGAAATAAAATAAAATTTAAAAATATGTGGAATAGCAGGTTAAACTGCCACATGCCCTGCCTGCATCCCCTGTCAGAGCACTGGTTTGAGTCCCTAGCCATTCTGTGTGTGAGCTGACTCTGCTTATGTGTCAGGGAAAGCTGCGAGATGATCTGCCATCCACATGGGAGACTCGAATGGAGTTCCTAGCACATGGCTTTGACCTGGATAAACTCCTGCTACTACAGTCATTATGGAGATTCTCTCTCTGTCATTCTTTCAAATAATTAAGAAACCCAGAATAAGTAACTAGATAAATAAGCAGAAATGTGACTTAAAAAACAACACACCAGAAAACACAAAACAAAGGAAATGAGCACAAAGAGCCCAACTCCAGCACTCTGGACTTTGACAGGTGAAGCTCGGATGGAAGACCAGAACAATTCCAAGTTTCTAAGCACCAGATTTGGGGGACACCTGGGCAGGAGCTGGAGGGAGATGAGGCTTCAACAATCATTGTGGTGGACTCTCCTGCCAAGCAGAGATCACATGGACTTCTAGGAAGCCATGTGGTGGTTTCTTGCAGACTTGCCTTGGAGCGCCAATTATCTACTCCACATCAACCCTGAATCCCTCATGTATTTCCTGAAAAGTTACACTCCCTCTCCTCTTTCCCACTCCAAAACCACTGTAACTGGCCCAGGATTAGCTGGATTCTTTCCTCTCCTGTTTCCCAGACTGCGGCAGCTGGGGATTGTATCTCATTCCTGAGATGACATCATGGTGACATGTCCTCATGGCAGTCTGGGGCAAACCTGGCCTAGACCTGCCAGAGAGAAGGTGAGTGAAACTGTCCTGCAGTGGACAGCAGAGGCGTGCTCAGAGTCAGGTGGTAGCTCTGGAGGCTGGAAAAGCAGCAGCCCTGCATGGAAAGGAGGTGGGGCTAGGTGGGACAGGGAAGGATCCCTCCAGACTTGAAAATAATGCCAGCAGGAACATTGGAGGTAAAATTGCCACCTGTGACGCTGGCATTCCATATGGACATGGTTCCAGTCTTGGCTGCTCCACTTTGAATTCAGTTTCCTGCTGATGTACCTGAGAAGGCAGCAAAGGGTAGACCACCTGCTTGGGTCCCTGCACCCACACGGGAGATGCCATGGCTTTGGTCCAGTTCAGCTCCAACTATGGAGGCCATTATTTGGGTGGTTATGAGGAAATCACAGGCTCTCGAAACTTCTCAAGTTTAAGTGCAAATCATGGGGGAAAAAATGACAGGAGGATCCCAGAGGCTTTTTTTTCAGTACCGTTGGCAAAGGCCTGGAACATTCCCTACTTGCAGTTCATCTACGTTTTAAACCCAGTCTTGTTTCACATAGAGTAGACTCTTTACACATATTAGTCTCCTCGCTACTCACAGCGCTCATCCTCCACCTCTAGATTCAAGTCCTCTTACGGTTCTCCGCCTTATGTGATTCTAAAGTTTCTAAGATGGCAGGTTCTGTAGCTCCTGGGATTTCCTGGGCTGGGAAGAAGGCATAGAAGAATGTGAATCACTCGGGTCTTAGTAGTGCAGGAGTGTTGTGTTTTGCAGATTCTGTAAAACCCAGTTCAACAAAAATATTTACCTCTTTCCAGCTGAGCCGATTGCTGCCTGAAATTCTGCCATCTTGCAGTTTATTTTAGTTTATTTTAGTGTTTATTTTAGTTGAATAATTCTACCACCCAGGTGGGGCAATATATTAGCTATCACAATAGGAAAAATAAACTTCTATAGTTAATTTTTTTTAAAGATTTATTTTTATTATTTTTTTATTGGAAAGGCGGATATACAGAGAGGAGAGACAGAGAGGAAGATCTTCCGACCGATGATTCACTCCCCAAGTGAGCGCAACGGGCCGATACTATGCCGATCTGAAGCCGATCCGAAGCCAGGAGCCTCTTCCGGGTCTCCCACGCGGGTGCAGGGTCCCAAAGCCCTGGGCCGTCCTCAACTGCCTTCCCGGGCCACAGGCAGGGAGCTGGAAGGGAAGTGGGTCTGCCGGGATTAGAACCGGCGCCCATATGGGATCCCGGGCGTGCAAGGCGAGGACCTTTAACCAGTTGCGCCACCGCGCCGGGCCTAATATAGTTAATTGTTAAGACACAGAGACCAGGGCCAGGCACAAAAGCCTAGTGGCTAAAGTCCCTGCCTTGCACACGCCGGGATCCCATTTGAGTGCCGGTTCTAATACCGGCTGCCCTGCTTCCCATCCAGCTCCCTGCTTGAGGCCTGGGAAAGCAGTCAAGGATGGCCCAAAGGCCTGGGACTCTGCACCAGCGTGGGAGATCTGGAAGAGCTCCTGGCTAATTTCTTTGGATCAGCTCAGCTCCAGCCATTGTGGCTGCTTGGGGAGTGAATCAATGGACAGAAGATCTTCCTCTCTGTCTCTTCTCCTCTCTGTACCTCTGACTTTCAAAACAAGACCTGGAGACCAGAAGCCCTAGGCCCTAGAGACTGAATCCTAAGGCAGGAATGTTTGATTGTGGGAAGTAGGTGAGGGACAGTGAGAGCTGAGATTTTGAGTGGTAGAAAAGGCACTACAGGAGGGCAGAGACATAGCAAAGACAAGGTTGGATTTCACAATTATGCCTTGCTGTCGTAGAGACAACTCAGTGTCCTGTCCACTTCATTGACATCATGTTGACATGTCCTCACAGTGGCCTGGGGCAAACCTGGCCCAGACCTGCCAGAGAGAAGGTGAGTGAACAGTCTTCTGATGAAGAGCAGAGTGCTACTCAAGGTCAAGTGGTACCTCCGGAGGCTGGAAGAGAAGCAGCCCTGCATGGAAAGGAGGTGGGGCTGTGTGGGACAGGGAAGGATCCCTCTAGACTTGAAGATGATGTTGTTGTGGTCTAGGTTAGGGCATAACATTTATTTATTAGGTTCTTGCCTTTTACTTAAATAGTATTTTAAATACGGGCACCAGCACAGCTTAAGAAAATGGTGAGATTTATTCAAAAGGTAAAGAAGGGCCCTGTTCAGGGAGAGTGTGGCCAGGAAGGGAAGAGGGTGAGAGAGAGAGAGAGAGAGAAGCTTCTACTTTCCAGCCACTGCATATGTAGAGAGTGGGAGAGAGGAAGCATGACTCTCTCCTAGCTCTTAAGGGGCTTAGAAGGAGGGTGGCTGTGTGGCTCTGCGCCCCCATCCTCATGTCCCAGATAAGGGAAGTACTCCCTGGGAAGCAGTCATTTGACTGACAGGTGGGCAGATAAAAATTACCTAGGCAGGGGAAGAGTAGTTTTTAGACTCATGATCTTAAACTAGCTTCCTAAACTCCACATAAATGTCACCAGGGGCTGGTACTGGGATGCAGCAGGTAAAGCTGCTGCCTGTGATGCTGGCATCCCATATGGACATCTACCTAAGTCCTGGCTGTGCTACTTCCAATCCAAGTCCCTGTTAAGAGGCCTGGGAAGCAGCAGAGATGGCTCAGGTGCTTGGGCCCCTGCACCCCTGTGGGACATGCTAATGTGTTCTCTTGAAGCCAGCCTCACAACCATGCTCCACTTTTGGGGGTGTTAGTTCCCCTTAATGAGGAGGTTTCCTTGTTACTCCAATCAAGGTTTTTGAGGGGCTTCCTCACAGAGCCGGTTTCTGCACTTCAGGTGACTTGTAGGACGTATGGGAGAGATAAGATGCAGAATCTAAGGACCAGAGCTGCTGTACCACACACTGCAGGGATTCCTGGCTCCAGGAGGGAAGTCTGGGAACACAGAAGATGAGTCAGGGCCTTGGGGCACTCTTCCGTACAAAAAGAGGGTGAGCTCTAAGGGCCCCTGGTCGGCTGCAGTCCCCCAGGGCCACCAGCAAATGGCAGTTATAAAGTGCCGGGGAGGCCTGCCTGAACTGCTGGGATCCTGGGGTCGGGAGAGCTTGTCTGCCTGGCTGGTGGGGGGCCCTCCCGGGGCAGCTTGTCATCTCTGTCTGCTTGGTCTTTCTCCCACAGTGCCCCTCTCTGCTTCCCTGAGGCTCTGTGCCTTTGCACTTCTTCAAGAGGGAACTCCCAGCAGACATTCAGCTTTGTGTTTCTTTTTCGGTTATTGTCGCTGCTGTCAGACTCCTAAGCACTTCAAGGAAGGCTTGCATTGTTCTCGTGCCCAGGGCCTTTTTCAAACGATCAGCACATTAGAAAACACAATGGGGAGCCTAATTTCCCACTCCTCAATATACATACATGCACACAGGGACACACATAAAGGCATAGCAGCTTGCTCCAGATACGTGCTTTACTGAAAAGAGTCTAGCATTCAGACGTTGGGTCAGAATTCTCCTGTTTAGTGCTGGTGACTTTATAAACAAGTCATTCATGTAGCGTGGGTTTGGAATCTTCTGCATGCGTCACACATGTCATCTGCACAGTGCTAGCACGCCCCGGCCTACGCACCTGTCAGGGCTGTGCACGGCCACTCAGGCGGTCACACGAAGGAAAGAGCTCACTCAACTCTACAAATGCACAGTGCTGGTCCAAATTCAACAAAGTAATGCAATCAACACTGGAGGCGCAGGGGATCACGTCCATGCCAGAGCTGGTGGCAGATCATTTGTCTGCTTGGGAGTTCAGCTGTTCCTCCTGCCTTCCGGACACTGTCTACAATCTCTTTCATGAATTTCCTTTTCTTGCCAGCCCTGCTTTCTTACCAGACATGCTGAAGAAGATGGGCACTTCATCATATGTGCAGGTGCGCAATGCTGGGGTGATCCCCACCCAGTAATATTTTTCCCCACCCAGGATTTAGTAACTGAAATGTCACCAGGAAAGATTAATTCCCAGGGATTCCTCTTCAGAGGCACTCCTTTGTGTTTCAATAATACAGGGAGAGGCAAAATTGTAAAGCAAGTCAGCTGATGTGTTGGGTCATGGCAGCATCACCTGCTAGGTGGGGACAGTCACAAGGCCGGGGGGGAGGAATCCTGAGATATTTGGCCTGGCACTGGCCTTTACTTAGTGTGTCAGACTAAATGTTACACATTTACATTACATATTTATGCAAACAAGTTTTAGGATCTTCTGTGTTTTCATTCTGGTACCAATTTTCTAACAAATTGGGTATCCTACAATATAATCTAAACATCAACTCTGCCACTTTACTGCAAACCCCTCAAAACTGTCTCCCACTTCAGATGCCAACAGGAAGTGAGGTCCCAGACTACCCACTTGTGTCTGTGGATTGCAAATTTGGGGTCAGAAATTATAGGGCCCCCTTTAAATCTGATAGTTTAGTAGAACACCACACAAATTCAGCAAAGCACTTGACATGCTAGCATCATTTTAACTTTTTTTTTTTATCTTTTGAAAGACTTACTCATTTTTATTTGAAAGGCAGGCATTTACAGAGAGAGGGAAAGACAGAGAGAACAATCTTCCAAACACCGGTTCAGTTCCCAAATGGCCACAAAGACAGAACTGGGCTGGTCCAGGCAGGGATCAGGCACTTCTTCTGGGTCTGCTAAGGGGAAGGCAGGGGCCCAAACGTGTGGGCCATGTTTTGCTGCTTTCCAAAGCCATTAGCATGGAGCTGGATCAGAAGTAAGGCAGTGGGGACTTGAGCTGGCACTGATATGCGATGCTGGCACAGCAGACAAAGACTTAATCTACTATACCATGTTGCCAGCATTTACAGTTTTTTAAAAAAGACTTTATTATTATTGGAAAGACCAATTTATAGAGAGAAGGAGAGATAAAAAGCAAGATCAGTCCACTGGTTCACTCCCTGAATGACTGTAACGGCTGCAGCTGAGCTGGTCAGGAAGGTGCTTCTTTTGGGTCTCCCACATAGGTGCAAGGCCACAGGCTTTGGGCCATCCTCTACTCTTTCCCAAGCCATAAGGAGGGAACTAGATGGGAGCGGAGCAGTCAGAAAACAAATCAGTGCCCATATGGGATGCTGGCGCTTTCAGGAGGATTAGCCAACTGAGCCATTGTGCCAGGACTCCCTACCCCCAATTTTTTAAAAAAGACTTATTTATTTAATTTTGCTTTTTATTGGAAAGTCAGATATACAGAGATGAGACAAGACAGAGAGGAAGATCTTCCATCTCCTGATTCCCTCCCCAAGTGGCTGCAACGGCCGGAGCTGCACCAATCTGAAGACAGGAGCCCAGTCTCTTCTGAGTTTCCCGTGTGGGTACAGGATCCCAACACCTTGGGCTAACCTCAACTGCCTTCCCAGGCCACAAGCAGTGAGCTGGATGGGAAGCAGGGCTGCTGGGATTAGAGCCGGCGCCCATATGGGATCCTGGCACATTCAAGGCGAGGACTTTAGCCATTAGGCCACAGCGCCGGGCCCTGATTTTTTTTTTTAAATTTTTTTTAAGATTTATTTATTTGTTTGAGGAGAAGAGAGAGAGAGAGACTCTCCCAACCACTAATTTGTGGACTAAAGATTCTTTAGAATTTACTTGGAAGACTGAACTGCCTTGCAAATAAACAAATACATTTTAAAAAGATTTATTTATTTAGATTGGAAAGGCAGCTATATAGAGAGAAGCAGAGACAGAGAGGAATATTTTTCGTCTGCTGATTCACTCCTCAAGTAGCTGCAATGGCTGAAGTTGAAGCCAGGAGCCAGGAGCTTCTTCTGGGTCTCCACTCAAGTGCAGGGTCCAAGGCTTTAGGCTATCCTCTACTGCTTTCCCAGGCCATAAGCAGGAAGATGGATGGGAAGCGGGGCAGCTGGGATATGAACTAAGGCCTATATGGGATCCTGGCACATGCAAAGTGAGGACTTAGCCACCAAGCTACCACCCTGGGTCCAAATTCACACATTTTAAAAATATTTATTTACTTGTATTGTAGAACCAGATTTACAGAGAGAAGGAAATGCAGAGAAGGGTCTGTCTGGTTCACTCCCCAGGTGGCTGCAACAACTGGAGCTGAGCTTATCTGAAGCCAGGAGCCAGGAACTTCTTCTGAGTGTCCCACAGGGGTGTAGGTTCCCAAGACCTTGAGCCATCTTTCACTGCTTTCCCAAGCCATCAGCAGGGAGCTGGATGGGAAGCAGAGCAGCTGAGGTGAATCAGCACCCATATGTAATCCCAGTGCATGCAAGGTGAGGATTTAAGCGCCGAGCCGCTGCGCTGGGCCCAGCTCTTCATTTTGATCTGGTTCCCTGCTAATGAGCTGGGCAAAGCATCAGAGATGGCCCACCTGCTTGGGCCCTTGCCACCCACAGGGGAGCTCAGATGAAGCTCCTGGTTCCTGGCCTGCAGCCATTTGTAGGGTAAACCAGCCAATGCACCCCTCTTCCCTCCCTCTCTTTCTCTATGTAACTCTTCCATGTCAATAAAATCTCAAAAAGCAAAAACAACAAAAAGCCCCGATTCTGCACACTTGCTCTCTGCCACCCCTCCCTCTCCTCTGCCATTTGGATTACTGTCCTCCAAACATGCTGGGGGCCTTCCGCCTCCACGGTCAGCCAAGGTCAGCTTCTCCACCCCCTTGTCATCTAAAACATTTTTACAATTGTATCCCATGATGCACTGCTGTCAGGCTAGGGACAGACCCGCTAGTCTTTCCCTTTCTCGCTCACCATTCTCCCCATATTACTACAGTAGTATAGTCCCTTTAGTAACGGCTACTAGTTAAGCCTTGTGCTGTGTAAGTATATCACAGAATCGTGGGTATAGACAATGACAGAAAATCTAGTATCACATCATTAAGATATATTTAACTGTTGAAAAATCTTCCCCTTTTATCTCGGTGTAGAGATGCTTACTGCGATGCGTCTTCCCTTCCTGGCGTGATTTCTTCCGCGCCAAGTGATGGACAGTGAAGGTCGGGGGAAGAGGCTGCAGGGAGAACGACCTGTACTCCACCCTCCAGGCACTGTCCCTCTCCTTTCCAGCCACTTTTGGCAGGTTCTAGACCTGCAGGAGGCAACTCCCTGCCCTGCTGCCTCTTCTACAGGGTTCCCTGCTCTGAGCCTCTCACCCACTTGGCACCGGGTGGCACTTCCTTGTTTTGACATCCTTGAAGAGTTCTGAATCTTAGATCCGCTTCCTCCACTCATGACACGTGTGGAGCATGTGAGGCCAGCTGTCAGGCATGCGGAACAGGGCAGGACAATACCATCCCCACCCTGGGCTGCCTGCTGTCTGCTGGGGCAGAGAACAAGGGCTTGGCACCATAGGAACCCTGAGGCAAATGAAGTCAGGAGCGCCATCTGAGTCTCTTATGTGGATTGCAGGGGACCAAGCACTTGTGTCATCATTTTTTGTTTTAATTGGAAAGTCAGATTTACAGAGAGAAGGAGAGGCAGAAAGATCTTCCATCTGCTGGTTCACATCCCAAGTGGCCATTGTGGCCAGAGCTGAGCTGATCTGTAGCCAGGAGCCAGGATCCTCCTCCTCCGGGTCTCTCATGTGAGTGCAGGGTCCCAAGGGTTTGGGGCACCCTAGACGGCTTTTTCTAGGCCACAAGCAAGCAGCTGGAAGGGAAGTACAGCAGCCAAGACATGAGCTGGCATACATATGGGATCCCCGTGCAAGTAAGATGAGGAGCTTGATCAGAACTGGAGCATCCCGGGCAGGAGTCAGGATCCTGGGCTCCACTTCCGATGTAGTTCTTGGCCAATGCACAGCCTGGGGGACAACTCACCTGTCTGGGTGCTGGGTACCAGGGCAGAGATGTGTAGTCGTTTCTGCCCTTTGGGTTATGGCCGGGCCCAGCACTGCCTGAAGTGGCCCTTTGGGACATGAACCAGAAGAAGGAAGATTTCTGTCTTGCCTTTTCTTTGAAGAACTTATTATTATTTTAAACCTTTTTATGTGTTTATTTGAGTCAGTGTTATAGAGAGGGGGAGATGGTCCATCCTGCATCCGTATGGGATAGTGGTTGGCCTTACCCTCTGTGCTGTAACATCAACCCCTGCTTTTTTTGAGCAAGATGACAATTTAAAAAAATACATTGCGAAGGACATAAGCAGGTACTGTGATGGGTGTCTGTTCGTACTGTGTTGGGGGAGTTAAAGAAGCCTCTTCCCCACACAGAAAGTGCCACAGGCCAGGAACTACGTCATAAAGGGAGATCCTTTCACTAAAAAGTGAGATAAGCATACTCGTGGACAGACATCTTGAATCCAGGGCACGCAGAGGTGCAGTGTGCCAGGCTGCCGCTGGCGATGCCTGCCCACTTTCACGGAGTGGCTACTCTGCTTCTGATGGGCTCCCCGCCAACGCACCGGGCAGTCTGCGGGTGACGGTTCTGGAACCCGGGTCTCTGCCACTCAAGTGTAAGAGCTCAGTGGAGTTCCGCGCTGCTGGTTTCAGCAGAGCCCTCGTTGTTGCAGACATCTGAAGAGTGAACGAGAGGATGGAAACCTCTCCGTCTGTCATTGCCTATTAGAGGGCTTGGCTTCAAGGCTTAATTCTCCTTCCAGATCCAACCCTGTGCTGAAGTGCCCCTTTGGTTACAGCAGTGAGGGTACAAGCTGTTGAGTTCCTGCTACTCACCTGGGAGACCTAGTCTGGATTTCCTGACTTTGACCTGGCCCAGTCATGGTGTGTAGTAGGCATTTGGGTGGGAGAAGCGGCAGATGGAAGATCTCTTTCAAGTAATTAAAAACAAATAGGGCCCGGCGCGGTAGCCTAGTGGCTAAAGTCCTTGCCTTGAACATGCTGGGATCCCATATGGATGTCAGTTCTAATCCCGGCAGCCCCGCTTCCCATCCAGCTCCCTGCTTGTGGCCTGGGAAGGCAATTAAGGATGACAGTCGAGGATGGTCCAAAGCCTTGGGAACCTGAACCTGTGTGGGAGACCTGGAAGACACTCCTGGCTTCCCATCAGTCCAGCTCCAGCCGTTGCAGCCACTTGGGGAATGAACCAGCATATGGAAGATCTTGCTATCTCCATAGATCTGCCTTTCCAATTAAAGAAGCAAATCTCTTAAAAAATTAACAATGAAAATCATCATCACTTTTTTTTTTTAGAAGTTCAGACTTTGTATATCGGGGAGTAGGGTGGCAGTTCACTTGATTAAAAAGGACATGGAGCCTGCTGCTTGAGCACTTGACCCTGGATGAAGCAGCCTCCGCCACCCTGCCCGGAGGAGAGCGGAAATCCTGGTGGGTGCCGCTCCTAGCCACCCCGGCCACCTTGCGTTCCGCTGCCACGGCATCCTTCTGTACCTTGCAAACATGAGTCCATTGGATCAAAATGTACTCAGTCATCGTGACGTGAGCGACCTGGAGTGCTGACACTGTAACAGCCCTGTCGGCTGTGGGTCGCAGAGCCCAGAACCTGCCGGGAGCTCTGAATGCAGGATTCTTCACTCCAAGGGGTCATCTGTGTTGGATTGATGACGATGCTGGGGCTCCCAGAGGCTGCGGAACCGCCCAATGGTCACTTTGCCAGCGGGAGCCGGCTCTTGGTGGTCCAGAACACGTCTAACCACAGGCCCCGGGGCCTGGTGACCGTTTGACCTTCCACAGCTTGGCATCCTTGGAATGCTTCCAGCTGGCCTCCCACAAGCAGGTGCAGCATAACTCTGGCCTGGTGCTGCCAGGCAGAGCTCCGACGCTCCCTCTGGAAGCAGTGGCTGGTGGGAAGCGACACAGCTGCTGGAGCATGGAGGCATTTCCGCCCATCCCTCAGGTGCCCTGCAAGCTGCTCATGCTGGCGAGGGGCAGCCACGGCCCAGAGATGAGGGTCCTTCCCCCGCTTTCCTTACTTCCCTCATCCAGAGTGGTGGTTATTGCCTGCAACTGGGAGAGGTAACCTGCTTGGTCGGGAGGGAGAGAACAGATTACAGCCGGGGACAGGCCAGCTACATGCTCCTCTGCTCAGGCCGCCTCGTACAGCCCCACTGCAGGAGAGGCTTCAGACGCCAAGGAGGGGTGCTGCAGTGATGTGGGCCGCTTCGCCTGGGGCCTGGGGCTTCGGCAGCTCCATCCTGATCTGATGGAGAGGCAACCCACAGGCCAAGGAGGTGGTCTCTGAGCAGAGTGCGCCTGATGGTGGTGGGAGGCCAGGCCGGTGCAGGCGGGCCGAGTCACTTTTACAGAGCAGCTAGCTTTTCGGGAACCTGCAGGGTTGAGGCTTGGAGGCACAGAGGCCACCCTAGGGGACAATCCCGTGGGTGCTGTGGGCACAGCAAACAGGGGTTCCCTGTGATCATGGATAAAGGATGGGAAAAGGGATATTGGCAATCAGGATGCTGAGTGCCCTAGTCTCCCATGCAGTCTCTTCTCTCTAGGGACTGACCCTCTGGATTAAGAGCGGGGAGCCAAGATGCTACCTCCACAGTTAAGGTCCTGCTTGGGTATTTCTGGGATGACAGCATCCAGAAATCTTTCTAAAGGGAATTCTGCAGCTGTGCAGTGGTGCAGCAAGCTAATCCTCTGCCTGTGACGCCAACATCCCATATGGGTACCAGTTCAAATTCCAGCCGGTCCACTTCTGATCCAGCTCCCTGGTAATGCACTTGGGCAACTAGTAGAGGTTCCTGTACCCACGAAGGAGAGCTGAATGAGGCTCCTGGCTCCTGGCTTCAGTTTAGTTCAGTGGCCATTTGGGGAATGAATGCCAGTGAACGGAACATGTATTTCTTTCTGTGTGCTTGCCTCCCCTCCCTCTTACTCTGTAAATAGCTTTTTTTTTTCTTTTACTGTTTACCTGGTGTAAAGTCCTGCTGTGTTTTCCTCCAGTCTTCAAGAGGCAGTTGGTGGCTGTGGTGCAGAATGCAAAGTTGGGCTGGCCGTGTAAGAAGAAATTTAGGATCCCAGGCTTGCTCGGGTGACTCTGCCTCACTTTCCACCTCTATAAATGAGGACTGTTAGGAGGCTACAATAAAGAAATCCAGGTGGGTGGTTGGCACAGCAAGGGAGATACTCCCTGGGACAGCCCACTCCCATATCCCAGCGACCTGGCTTCTGCACTTCCCATCCAGTCGCCCCGCTAAGGCACACCCGGGGCGGTGAGGCGGGGTGGGGGTGGGGGCAGCAGGCGCTGCCGGGTCAAGTATTTGGGCGCAGGTGGGATGCTGAGAGCGAGTTCCAGCTCCTGCACGTGGGCAGCATTTGGGGTGTGGATCACTTGGGTCTCTTGCAAGGTAAAGACATTTCACATGTTTTGCTGTTGTTCTTTTATCTCCCCTCTCACAACCGTGCACTGCTTCTAGGCAGCGCGGGCCTTGGTCAGGTCTTGGGGTGTGCAGCGCGTCCTCAGCCTGGCCTCTCCACTCCCTGTCTACCTTCTCTCCCCAGGTGTCCCGCGCCCCTTCCTCTGCCCCACTCCGCCACATCCAGCAGGCTTCCCCACCTGGTGGGCCTCGGGAGCTCCCGGGGACGGGGCGCGCCGCGGGGACCCAGCGGTGACTCTGCAGAGGTGGAAAGTGGGGCGCCCCGAGCGCGCGCAGGCGCGGGGCGCGGCCCCGTCTCACCAGCAGGTGGCGCTCCAGCTGCGAGGCGCGCGCTTCTCGATGCAGAAACTTGCACAGGATGTTGGTGCCACTGCACGGGAAGAGCACAGCCGCGGAACCCGGCGCCTAGCTGCGGGCGTTCCCCAGAAAGTCGGGAGAGGAGCGGGCGGGCTCCCGGCTGCACTGACTGCTCTTCAGCCGTCCTGGGCTTCCTGCGAAAAAGCACCGGCCGAGGGGTGAGTGCTGAGCAGCACGGGGTCCAGGGAACGCCGCCTTTCTCTTGCGGCATTGTCCGGGGTTTGTACTGACCGGTTTTCCCATCGACAGGGGAGGCATTTTCTGGAAGGGAGTTGCCGGAACCGAAGGAGGGAGCGCGGGAAAGCAGCCCGGGAAGCCGGTGCCAGCGCGTCCGGCCGCCCCGCAGCGGGAGGAGCGTGCGGCCGCTGCCGCCAGAGGGCGCTGTCCGGCTCCCCGCGACCCCGGCCTCCGCTCCCCGGGGGCCGTCGCCGCAGCGGCCGCTCTAGCCGGCCGGCGCGGGCTCTGTGGTTCCGGGCGGAAGTGAGGAGCGCAGCGGAACGGCCTCTGGTGACATTTTCTTGGGGCGGCGCGGACGACTGAAGGGACTTGGCGGCTGCGGAGGCGGCGGGCTTCCCTGTGTCCGCGGCGGGGCCTCCTGGCCGCGACCCCCCTCCGCTCGCTGCCGGGGGCTCGTGCCGCCGAGGAGGAGCAGGCGGCGGTGGCCGTCTCGTCCCGAGTGACCGCGGCCGGGGCTGGGGTGGAGAGGGACAGGCTCCCGGCCGGAGGGTCGTCGCCGTGTGCCCCGACGGGGAGGAGGAGGCGGCGGCCCGGAGCGCAGGTGAGGCGGGCAGGGCGCTGGGCCGTGCGGCCTGGCCGTTCGGGGTCCCCGGGGCAGCTCCGACGGCCCGGGCTCGGCAGCACCCCCCGCTCCCAGCGCGCGGCCCTGGCGGGGTCCTCCACGGCCGGAGCTCGGGGGGCGCGGGGAGGAGGCCCGGGGGCCCGCGGGGTGGTCGCTGCCAGCTGCGCGGCCGCGGGGAGCAGAGGCCTGGCCTTCCGGGGGGCTGGGGGCGAGCTGGCCGAGGTCCGCGCCGGCGGGGCTGTCACCCGCGCGCCCCCCGAGGCTGCCCGTCTCCCCCGGTCGGCCTCAGCCCCCCGCACGGCGCGGGTCGCGGTGTGTTGTGCTATTTCTGCTGCAGCCTCCGCTGGAACCGCGCGTCGTTTCTCACTTTTGAACGGTCCAGTCCCCTGTCCTAAAATAGATGCGCCCAGGTTGAAGGCAAGTCCTAGATCTCTCGCCGCTTTGAGCAGTTTATGCTTAGATGTGCTTTTTTTTTTTTTTTCCCTTCCTCCCTTCCCCCGTTTCTTCCTGGCTGAGCTTTTGCTTTCTGACTCCTTGCCGCCAGCAGGAGAGAAATCCCAGTGATGCTGCTTTGCTAGCTTGGGCCTCTTGACTAAGTTCTGCTTTAGGCGGTTACCCGGTGGTCTCCCTGGGCACGGGTTGGCGGTTGGCATCACTGTTGATACTGACATCGGAAATCTTCGAGCCTCATCTTAAAATGTTAACGTGCTGCAGATGTAAATTTTGAAGTAGATGTATAGAGCCTCAAAGGGAGGGAAGAACTTCAAGAAGAAAGGCAGGGAGGAATGTTAAACTAAGGGACCAGATACACTGGGTGAATCCGATTTCTTGGTGTTTTTTTTTTTTTCTTTCTCTGTAACCTCAGAGAGAAAGGCTGACTGGATGGGAGCTGGCTGCTCGCCGCAGTGTTTGCCTCGGCAGAAGCTTGCCGTGTGGTTGTTACAGGAGCCTTTCATGCTCCGTGTGACGGTGACTCTCCTAATACTCTGCTTTGTAGCTTCCGTAATTAATGCAAGATCCCTGAATTAAAAATAAACTCGGCTCGAGGTTCTGAATGAGTGCGGCTCTGTTAGCCCTGGAGGCGCAGTGTGTGTCCTTTGTAGGTAATCTTACTGTTGCAGTGGTCATTGATACTTTGAGTCTCTTTAGGACTGGTAACTTCCTGCGGGTGTGTGGCCGCTCATTCATTGTTTCCTGGGCTCTGCTATCTTCAGATTCTGTTCTGATAGGCCAAGAGGCTTGGTGGAGGCTACAGGCAGTCAGCGTGTTTCCTCTTGGTCAAGTTTGGCAGTGGTGTATGTTCATACCCGAACCTAAATGTTCAGTTGCTTCGGTAAATCATCTTGGGCTTCCTTGTTTCCCTGCACATGAGTGCAGCAGACCTGAGTGACAGTACGTGAGAAAAGATGTCACCAGTTACAGAGCTACCGTGTGTGTGTGTGTCTTTAAGGCATGCTGATTTAGGAAAGAGTTTGGGAACAATTGAAAATTTTTTTTGGATAGTTGTAATATGTAGGGAAAATCAGATAGTCATTCTAACATGGGTGAAAAGCGTTAGGCTAAGAGAAGAGCTGTTGAGAAAGTGTGGAAGACCAAATATTCATGTGAAACCTCTGGATTCTCCCCACACTAACTTATTGATTGCTCTCTTTGGGCCGGCGGGTCTCTAGTTGCAGGCACTGAAGGAATGAGACTAAGAAGGTCAAGTTGCTCAGGGAGTTAAAGAATGTGAACCTGAGGTTTGAGAGGGCTCCCTCCGGGCGCAGTGCAGGCTGGGGAGCAGCCTTGGCAGCCTTCAGTGTCTGGCTCTGGGCTGGCTCGGGGCCGGTGCCTGAGTTTGCAGGTTGCTGCGGCAGGGCCGGGTTCTGAAGGTGCCTTAGTCGGAGTTCAAGGGAGAGAAGCAGTGTTTACTGCTCTGTGGGGCAGCCTGTCTCAGCAGGGGTAGGATTGATGTTTGGTCACACTCAGCCGGCAGCCCGTGGAGGAGAAAGGTGGAGAGTCCTGCTTCTTTTCTCCTCTGTATTCCTCAACTGCTGGCTGAGGAAATTGCTGTAAATTCCACCCAGCGGCAGTGGGACTTGGAGCTGACAGTGTGCTGGGTGTGACTGCCCAGGACCTGTGGCTGTGATGTGTAGTGCTTGCTTTGTGTCTGTTCTCTCACACCTTTATTCAGAATCAGGAGCCTTCTTCCTCTCTGCTCTTGAGAAGGTGACATAAATCTCTAGATTGTTAACAAGACTTTTAATTTAAAAATTTAGCTGTATGAGCTTTCCGTGTTAGGTGAAGATGAATCAAAAGTGCAAGTGTATCAGTAGACCTTCGTTTTTGTGTGTGTGCGGGGTAAACCTGGCTGAATAGAAGTCCGCTGGCTGAGCACTCTGCGGGGGGATGGGTGCAGAGTGAGGAGCCCCCCTCTGCTGGAGGAACTCAGCCTGGGGGCAAGATGGTTTCTGAGTTTTTCACTTTAAAATGTGGAAGAGAGAAAGTAGGCAGCAGGGGAGCAAAGTAGTGCATCATCAGACAGCTGTGGTGTGGAGCCTTTCGCTGAGCCGAGAAGCCATAAGCCCTTCGCTTTAAGCAGTGATTGTTAGATCAAGTATTAGAAAATAGCTCAAATAGGCTACTGAGCCTAAATTACTGAAAAATTGATTTTTTTTTTTTTTTGGCAAATACTTTCCCTCACTGGTCTGGAATTCAAGCTTGCGTATTAGTAAATTCTGATTAGTGTTCAAAGAGCAATGAAATGCAATCTGGTAAAGTTACAACAGTTATTCCTAAGAATGTATGTCAACTAAGATTGTGCTCAAGTAATATCAAAATTGTTTTTCTTAGCATGACTAGCATTAGAGAAACAAGACACTGATAAAAGGGATTGGGCTTGATAGAACTTTCTTTTTAAACTGAGCTGTCTGGTTTTAGAAAGTGATATGAGCGAGATGTTGCTGGGAATGGGGAAGTGCAGTGTGAACTCTAGAACCTTAAAAGAAAACAGCAGTTTTCAGTAGTAAGAACAATAACTTCATTTGGTTAGGTTTTAAAAAAAAAGTTTATTTTTTTATTTGAAAAGCACATTTTGTTAGATTTTAAGTAGCGTTCTCTCTATTCAAGTTTTAGCTTAAGGTAGAAACATATGTAAAGTGTGCAGCTTATCAGGGGTTTCCCATCTCGCCTTCCTGTCTTGCCCATTCCACTGGGGGTTTGTGGTCAGCCTGAGGGTGTGCGGACAGGGTAGAGCTGTCACGTTTGTCTTGAGGACCGCAGGTTGGTCTCTATGGGGATCTGTGTGGAGTCTGTCTCCTAGGGAACTCGTGGAGGAAACTCCGCAGCTGTGTTTCGAGTGATTCTTGATCTGCTGGGATGATGCGCTTGAGGACTCCACAGGAGCTCTGCTTTGCAGCGAAGCATTTCTTGCATTCGGTAACTTCCTTTGCTTTTTTACTTGGACTTCATTTACTCACAGCCCTGGAGTTGGGCCAGAGACATGGCAGAAGTGGTAGTATCTGCCGTATGGAGTGATGTGAGCAGCCTTAATCACTCTTGTTCTATTTATAGAGGTTATATCAGAGGAGGAAAGGTTGGCTGGCAAGGGGCTCTCTCCTCTTGCTTTCAGTCTCACAGTTTATACTTCAGTTTTTAATAGACCATCCAGCACATCATGGACAGATCTGTTCAGATGCGTTCGTTCCAGCATTCCTTCTCTGTGCTGTAACCCTTTAATACTCAGTGTTTCAGTCAGCTTCACTCTTGAAGTCAAACTGTCACACCAGGAAATGGCAATGTAGCGAGATAGGGGTCAGATTTCTCCGTTACCTTGAATGTGTTTTACGTTTGTTCTTGTCAAGAACCAAACAAGATCTAGGCATTATTTTGTAATCTGCAAACTCCGACGTCAGTCTGTTTGCGCCTGCAAACTGTTAGAGATAGGGAAGAGTCGTTCTAGACCGGAAGTGACAGTTACATTCCTGTGGTGGTGGAAAACTTGTTCCTCCGATTCCTTGGTTTCTTGGTTTTTCTTCTGTGTGTGGAGAGATATCTGCCGGATGATTTTGTGAATCAGGAGACAGTATTTGGGTCTGGTGAGCTGAGTCAGCAGGTGTTAGTGATGTTCCCCAGCGTCATTAATTAGCCATTCACATTCCTTGGTCGGAATGCTTTTCATCAGTCCTTTAAACGTCCGCAGTGTTGCCGTCACTTCCGCAGGCCCTGTTCCCCGAGAGTTGATGAAAAGAATGGATTGCTGTGTTTTTATTTCAGTCCTAATCTTTGGTTCTTGCACTGTTCACGCAACAACTTCTCAGAAAAGAAACGAACCCCCATCTTGCCAATAATTTAAAGAAGTCCTAGTGCTGATGCCTGTGGCATAGTAGGTTAAGCCTCAGTCAGCATCCCATGTGGATGCCCACTAAGCCTCAGTTGGTGGTGCCACTATCCCATATGGATGCCAGTTTGAGTCCCAGCTGCTCCACTTTCAATCCAACTGCCTGCTAATGTGCCTGAGAAATTGGTGGAAGATGGCCCAAGCTGTTGGCCCCTGAACCATTGTAAAAGGCCAGTGGGAAGCTCCAGTCTGCTGGCTTTGGGCTGACCTAGCTCTGCGCTGCTGTTGAGGCTATGGGGGTCATCGGGAGAAAGGTGTCTGTCCCTCCTCCCTTCTCTGTAACTCTGCGTTTCAAATAAAAACAAACATCTTACGTAAAAAGGATGTTCAGAATATCACAAAAGAAAAATCCTCTGAAAACAAAATTTGTTTTGAGATGTTGGGACTTAAGATAAGCTTTGGGACTGCTTCTATCTTAAGTTTAGTAGTGTTTCTATTAGAATAAAGATTTTTGTCTAATAGAAAAAAGTTTCAGGATTCCTGAAAGTTTCAGGATTCAGGCATATCACTGTTACAGATACAATGAAATCTCCCTAGAGCCGAGCATATGCCACTGATATTGCTTTTACCTTAAATTGAGTTAAGAGATAGCTTCATAGTTTGCATATTTGTTCAATGCACAGTCACTGTTTATGCCAGGCTAATAGTAAGGTAGCAGCTTCACTAGGTTCTTACTAGTTAGGTCAGTCTGTTTTAGTTTTATGTGGAAAGGTATTTTACTCTGGGAAATCATGCTGATTTCAGTGTAATGGAGTGGAATATATGATAAAAAGGGTTAATACTTTGAAGCAAGTGAGTTATTTCATGATTGGTCTTGGTGATTTTAAAAATAGATTCAGTTCATCGGTTCAATAAATATTGAGTGTTGTGTGTTAGGAACTGCAAGTGAATTGAAGTGATTACTATAGTCACTGTTTTCATGGGAGAGAGTAGTGTAATGGGACTGAGGGAGGGACTAAAAATGTTTATACAAACAGCTAATTGCTTTTTTCATAATGTGTTGTTTATTCTCTGCATCTTTTGGAACTAGAATTTTCTCAATTGCTGCTTTGTATGTGTGTTTGCTTTAAAAATCACCCTTGCACTGCAGTGTGCCAGCATCAGAAAAATCGGTTAATAATTGCTGGGCGTTAATTTTCCTGTGTGATTCTCTTATGATTGAGTTTTCACAGTACTCCATTCTGATTACCAGCTGCTGTGCGCTGTGAACTGACTTAAGTCTTTTGATGACAGTTGCCCAAGCCAGCAGGAAGTGGACTTTCAGTGCTGTTGGAAAGTCCTCCTCCCTTCCAATTTTCTTTTTATGTGTTGCAATTTGTGTCTTCATTTCTATTCTGTATGTCTTCTGTTTTTTATATTTAAAAAATAAAGCCTAGTAAAAATTCAGAACAACCTGACAGATAAACATTAAGGTGTGGATTTGGCAAAGAACTGAGAGAAGTTTTGTTTTTTAAAATTTTTTGTTACTTAAATTTTTTTCTTTCGTTATTTTCTTAGGAAGGCAGAGAGAGATGTTTGACTTGCCGGTTTACTTCCCAAGTGCCCACACAGCCAAGGCAGGGTTAGGCCGCAGACAGGAACTGAGTGCTCAGTCTGGACCGCCTGTGTGAGTAGCAAGGACTCAGGTGTTTGAGCCATCACCTGCTGCCCCACAAAGTGCTCATGAGAGGAAGCTGGAGTAGGGGACAGGACTAGGATGCAAAATCTGCCACTCTGATATGCAGCAGTTGCACGGTAACCGCAGCTCCAAGCACCCACTCTATTTTGAATGGTTTTCACTTAATTGGAAAGAGAGAGACAAAGATCTTCCATGAACTGGTTTACTTCCCACTTGCCTACAGTGGCAGAGCTGGGCCAAACCCAAGCCAAGGGAGCAGGGTACTCATTGCGCATCTCTTGCGTGCGTGGCAGGGACCCATATAATTTTTAGCCATTCCTGTGGCCTCCGGAGTGTGCTTCAGGAGGAAGCTGGGTCAGTCAGGCACTTGGATGTGGGTTGCAGGCATGCCAAGAACCGTGTTAGCCAATTTGCCGAATACCTGCACGGGGAGTGACTTTAAAGATCCATAATTGATTTTGTAAGGATTTTATTTAAATCTTGATACTCCTTTAAAAAAAGTGAAGTTAGCGGTAGATACAAATTATAATCTGTTTTATGTAACTGTCTTAGGGACAGAGGCTTCTGTTATCTTGGAGTTTGCCTTTATTTTTTGTTAGTAGGCTTGTGGCTTTTTTAGTTCCTACAAAATAATATGTGTTTTTAAGTTTTGTTAAAGAGTTACATATTTATTTGAAAGGCAGAGGTAGCAGAGAGAGAACTCGAGATCTTCAGTGCAGTGGTTCATTCACCAAATGGTTGAAACTGCTGGGGCTATAATACACCAAAGTCAGCAACCAGAAGCTTCTTTTGGTAAGCCATTCATGGGTGGCAGGTGTCCAGGCACTTGGGTTGTCATTTGCTGTTTTTCCTGGGCGTTAGCAGGGAGCTGGATGGTAAGTGGAGCCGCCAGGATGCT
This sequence comes from Ochotona curzoniae, assembly GCF_017591425.1. Classification (NCBI taxonomy): domain Eukaryota; kingdom Metazoa; phylum Chordata; class Mammalia; order Lagomorpha; family Ochotonidae; genus Ochotona; species Ochotona curzoniae. The sequence goes on from NW_024466218.1 coordinate 18,757,087, forward strand.
GGAACTCTGATGTGGGATGCTGGTGTTACAGGTGCAGCTCAGCTCACTTTGTCATCACATTAGCCGCACAAGGTAATTTTAAGGCGCTTAAAGAGAATAATGAAATGTGAGTGAGAATAAATGTTTCATATAAGCTTGGGGAAGTTCTCTGATACAGTCTGCAGGTTTGCAACTTCCCACAGTTGTGAATCCTAACCCTCAAGTTGATAGCAGAAATAACGCCTGAGTCCCGAGGGCTGTGCATGTGTGGATGGGATGAGTGCCTTTAGGAAGCTGACCAGAGACTCCTTACCTTTGTCTTAGTGTGGAGATGCAGTCTGGGAATCGGGGACCAAGTCAAGAGGGGTGCCCTCACCTTGGATTTCCTGCGTTTTCAGGGTGAGGCTAGAATTACTGGAAGAAGCCATCAGTCTCAGAAAGAGCTAGTGGTATGCTTTCTTGGCAGTAGGATTGCAGACCACAAAAAAACCAACAGTCTGGCCATCTGGGGAATGAATCGAGGCATAAATCTCTCTCTAGCATCCCCCTGTCCTTTCCCCCTGCTGCCTTTCAAGGAAATTAATCTTTTTTTCCCCCCTCAAAGATTCATTCATTTTTGTTGGAAAGTCAGATTCACAGAGAGAAGGAGAGGCAGAAAGATCTTCCATCTGCTGGTTCATTCCCCAGCTGGCCACAATGGCTGGAGCTGAGTCTTTTCAAAGGAGCCCAGAGCCTCCTCCAGTTCTCCCACGTGGGTGCAGGGTCTCAAGGCATTGGAGCATTCTCTGTTTTCCCAGGCCACAGGCAGGGAGCTGGAAGGGAGAGCAGAGCAGTCAAAACAGGAGCCAGTGTGCACGTGGGATCCTAGTACATATAAGGTGAGGATTTAGCCACTGAGCCATCGCACTGGGTCCTAGCTGATTTTTTTGTAAAGATCCTGATGTTCATAACTTTCACGTTTGGTTCAAGGAGGCTGCTTGTGTCGTATGATCTAGTCTTAAGCTAAGATGCAGGTTGGAAATTCAGAAAGTGCTAAATATATCTGTCTAAATATATCTTGGTCATTGACCTACATATTCTTTTCTTAGCAGTGAGGATTGTGCATTTCAGGTTAGCTATGAGCAATTATTAATAAAAATAATTAAAATGTTCTGAAAACCTAAATAGGATTGTTTAGAGATAATTGTTAGCATGGGTAGGCCCATTTATCCTGTAGTGTTTCAAAATTACAGCTTTTTAGAGAACTTACAGATTTGCAGTAAAACATCATTTAAAAGTTATTGTTTAATGTTTATTTATTTGAAAAGCGGAGTTAGAGAGAGATCAATGGGTTGATCACACTTCCATATGCTGGTTTACTTCTCAGTTGACTGCAAGGGCTGGGACTGAGCTGGTGCGAAGCCAGGGGCCCAAGGACTCGAGACATTGTGCTGCCTTCCTAGGCTATGGGCAAAGAGCTGTGTCCCCCAACAAGAGCAGCAAATTTGCTAAAATTGTACCACAAGATTTCTTTCAGGGTTTGCTGTTTGGTGTACATTCAGGTATTTGGACAGATCTGTGATGATGTAGTGGCATGTGTGCACCGCCACAGTGTCATGCAGTCATGTCACTGGCCCGAGATTCCTGTCTCTTCATCCCTCCCTCCCTCCAGCTGCTGGCAACCAGCAGCTTCATTTCTGTAGTCTTGCTTTCTCCTAAATTTCATATACTTTGAAATACATAAAGCATAGCTTTTCTAGGATTGGTTTCGTTCACTTACTCGTGCACATTTCAATTTTTATTGGAAAGTCTGATATACAGAGAGTAAAAGAGAGACCTTCGTCTGCTGATTCACTCCCCAGGTAGTTGCAATGGCCGGAGCTGAGCTGATCTATAGTCAGAGCCTCTTCTGGGTCTCCAATGTGGGTGCAGGGTCCCAAGGCTTTGGGCTGTCCCCAGATGCTTTCACAGGCCGTAAGCAGGGAGCTGGAATGGGACACAAACCAGTGCTTATATGGGACACTGGTGTGTGCAAGGCGAGGACTTTAGCCACTAGGCTACCACACTGGGCCCATGCACATTTAAAAACAAGGTTTGTTTATTTGAAACTTAGGCTTGGAAAAGTGAGGAGGGGCCACCATGATAGCTCAACTGACTAATCCTTTACCTGTAAGTGCCAACGTCGCATGTATCTATTCATGTCTGGTTTGCTCCATTTCCCATGGAGCTCCCTGCTTTTGGCCTGGGAAAGCAGCGGAGGATGGCCCAAAGCCTTGGTACCCTGCTGCATGGCACACCCAGTATATAGAAGCTCCTGGCTTTGGATTGGCTCTGCTCTGACCATTGTGACCCGCTTTGTGGAGTGAACCGGTGGATGGATGGCCTTTCTGTTTCTCTTCTGTAAATCTGCCTTTCTAATAAATGCAAATAAATTGTTAAAAGAAAATGTTGAAGGAGGAAGGGGGGGGAATATCTACATTCCATTTGCTGTTTGCTCTGCAAGTATCCATGATGGCCAGGGCTGAGTGGGCCAGAGCAGGAGCTCCGTCTCGGTCTCCCCAGGAGGGTGGCAAGGGCTCAGCTCTGCGGGCCATCTTCCACTGCTTTTCCCAGGCCGTTAGCAGGGAGCTGTCTGGGAATTGGAGCCGTTGTGGGATGCTTGTGTGGCAGCTGTCACATTTACGTGTTCTGCCTCAGCACGCACTCTAGGAACACACGTTTAAGTTTCCTTCATATCTTTTCATAGCTTGTCAGCTTCTTTCTTTTTTTTTTTTTAAGATTGATTTATTTGTATTGCGAAGTCAGATATACATAGAGGAGGAGAGACAGAGGAAGTTATTCCCTCTGATGATTTACTCCCCAAGTGACCGCAACGGCTGGAGCTGTGCCGATGTAAAGCCAGGAGCCAGGAACTTCTTTCCGGGTCTCCCACATGGGTGCAGGGTCCCAAAGCTTTGGGCCATCCTCGACTGCTTTCCCAGGCCACAAGCAGGGAGCTGGATAGAAAGTGGAGCTGCCTGGATTAGAGCCGGTGCCCATATGGGATCCTGGCGTGTTCAAGGCAAAACTTTAGATGCTAGGCCATGATGCTGGGCCCTTTTTTTTAAGATTCATTTTTTTTTTTATTGTAGAGTAAGTTTTATATAGAGAGAGGAGGAGAGAGAGAGAAATATCTTCTGTCTGATGATTCACTCCCCAAGTCACCGCAGTGGCCAGTGCTGTGCCTATCTGAAGCCAGGAGCCAGGAACCTCCTGCAGTGACTCCTCTGTGTGTCATCCAGTGCAGGTTTCAGCTCAGTGCGTCACCCACATTAGCCTACACACACACACTGGTGGTTGCAGTCACCTGGGCAGTTCTGTCTGCAGCCCCATCTTACACATAAACCAAGGAATGTTGCGGCCTAGCCTAATCCTGCCCACTATACACTTGGCCCTCTTGTACACCCGTGGGATGTGCAGCCTAATCAAAATCAACCTCCAATAACTCCCACCAGGCCTGCCCCCAGCCCTGGTTCCTGTGCATGCGAGTATTTCAGCAGACTGGTCCAGTCTGTCACACATCCTGTTTGGCCCCTTTACATATCAATGGTCATTGAATCCTAGCTCAGCCCAGCTGACCCAACTATTCAGCCCCTACTCATGCTGGGGGTGGTACTGCCTGTACAGCCAGTCCTGCCCTCAGCCCTGGTTCTCATGCTTATTACCAGGGGAAGCTGCAGCCCATCAGAGGGGTGCCCATAGTTCCTTACTAGGCCTACTCCCAGCCCTGGATCTTGTACTTTCCAGGTGGTTCTGTGGTTTAGCCTAACATCACTTACCCCCAAGTCCCAACATCTGCTAGCTGATGCTGTGGAAAAGCCCAGCTAGCGTACGCTTAACTCTGGTTCATGCATGTCCCAGTGAATACGTTGCTTAGTCCAGCCTGGTTCTCCCTCTAACCAGCTCACATACAGGCCAGCAGGCTTTGTAGTCCTGCACAGCTTGGTTTGCCCCCGTTCCCATGTTTCATGTTCACCAGTGGGAGCAGTGGCCCAGTAGGGGAATGCCCACAGCTACTCTACTACTCTACTGGTCCTTCTCTACCCACCAGCTCACATCCTGGGTCTTAAGTACGCTGGTTAGTGTTGTAGCCCAGACTGGCGTGGCTTGCCTCACCTTGGCATTCACCAGCAAGTGCTGCAGCTTGGCTCGGTCTGGTCTACCCCCATTTCCAGCTCATGCTGGTGGGTGCTGCCACTTAACCCAACCCAGCCCAGCCAGCCCCCCAGTCCTGGCCCTGATATGGACTGGCTAGTGTTGTGGCTCAACCTGTCCTGTCTTGCACCCCATCCTGGTTCTCACATCTGCTCATGGGTCCTCATGAATGCTGGCAGGTACTGTCACCTGGTTTGGTTTGGCTGTTCCCAGTCTTGGTTTTTGTGCTCACTAGCAGGAGTTTGTCACTCTGTGCTGTCAGGTCACCTCCCAGTGGCATATCTTACACATACCAGTGGGTCCTTAGCCCAGCCTGATTTAGCCTATCCTGTCCTGGCAAGTACAGTCACCTTACCTGACCAGCCTACATCTATCTATACCTGTTCATACTCTTGGGTACTTCAATCCGGGCATGTCTGGTCCACCTCCCAAACCCCCGGTCTCGCATGGTTCAGCCGGTGTGGAGACCTCGCCTGCTCTGTCCTACACTGAACCTGGCTCTTGAGTGCACCAGTAGGTGCTGGAGCCTAGCTCAGTCTGGCACCTCCCAGACCCAGTCCATACCCATGCTGAGATAGACTTGCAACCATGTCCAGCCCAGTTTGCTGCCCCCATTCAGGCTCTTGTGCTCACCAGTGGGAACTGCAGCCCAGCCAGGGAATCCCCTTAGCTTCCTGACCAGGCCCACTCCCAGCCACAGATTAGTGTATGCCAGTGGTTGCCTTGACCCAGCCTGGCATAACCCATCACCCAGCTTGGCCTTTGCCGTCAGATGCTGCAGCCTGGTCCGGCCCGCTCCCCATTCCCAATTCTCACTAATAGATGCTGCAGCCTGCCCTGCCATCCTGCCCCCCTGCTTTTATGAAAACCAGTAGGGGTAATAACCTAGCCAGACCCGGCATGGCCTGTACCCCATTCTGCCTCCCGCACATGCCAACCCACTTCCAAGCCAACCCACACATCTGCTGACAAGTAAAGAAGCCCTGGCTAGCCTGAATCACCTGGGCCTGAAACACCTAGGCCTGAATCACATGCTCACCAGCAGCAGTGATGGCCCATCTGGGAAATTCCTCAGTTCCTCCACAAGCCCCACTCCCACATCCAGAACTCATGCATGCCAGTGGGTGCACCCTTACCTGGCACAGTCTACTCCCCCAGTCTCAGCCTTTGTGTGTGCTTGTTGATGCTGCGGCCTGGCCTACCCCACACCCAACTCTTGGGTGTGCCTGCAGGTGCTACAACCTGGCCTATTTCTAGCCCCAGTACCTGTGAGTGTTGGTAGTTCCATCGTCATGCCTAGCTTAGCCTGTCACCACCCCCAGCCCTTGAGCAAACCAGCTGGCATGGCAGTCCCACAAGGCAGAGTCCATGATTCCCCAAAGAACTGACTCCCAGACCCAGTTCTCTTGTGAACTAGTTAGTGTCACAGCCTAGCCTAACAGGTCCACATGCTGCACCAGCACTCTCTGATGGGTGCTGTGATTGAGCCCTACCCGGCAGGCCCCCCATCCGTGGCTGTCGTGTGGTTGATTCCAACAATCCCATCTTAGGTCTCTCCCATGGGTGGGTGTGTTGGTTTAGCCCCAAAAGGCCCTCTGGTTTCCCTGCTTTAAACTGCTCGGTCTTAGCCCCTCGTTTACCTGCAGATGCAGTAGCCTGATTGGTAGAAGTCCCCCAAAAGTCACTCCTCACCTATCACGTTCTCCTTCAGCAGTCCTCCCTCCCCCACATTGCCAGACCTGCTTCCCTGAATAATCCACATCCCCCATGCCCACGAGGGTGTAGATCCCCAAGCCTGGTCCTCTGGTGGTATGCCATGCCAGCTTGGACCCTGCCTGTCTACCCAGGACCCCCACATTCGTGCACGGGTCCCTAGACCCTGTCTACTGCCCCCCCACAGATATTTATTTATTTAATATTGTTTATAGAGTTTTGAGGATCCATGTTCCTGTGGGCCTCTAGTTAGGGTTGGGAAGGTCAGGTATGGTGGAAGGCAGGTGGGATACATGCTTCAGTCAAATTTTTTAATTATTATTTGTATTGTAAAGTCAGATGTACGGAGAGGAGGGGAGACAGAGAGGAAGATCCTCTGTCTGATGGTGCTACGCCGATCCAAGGTCGAGAGCCAGGAAGCGGGGCTGCTAGGATTAGAACCGGCGCCCATATGGGATCCCGGGCGTGCAAGGTGAGGACCTTAACCACTGCGCCACCGCGCCGGGCCCATGCTCTGTTTTCAGTCCCCACAGAATTTTATCCCTTTATTGTTACCCTGCTGAATCCAGGAGCTCAGTATAGTTTTGTCCAAGTGTGGTTCTTGCTCTTTTGGTTGGGTTTATGACTGTAGTTTCTTTTGTTTGAAAATCTGTGAACTAAAGACTTACAGTGGGACAGTAGGCATTGGATACAATCTGTAGACCTTCCCTTCATCTGTTTTTTGAGTTAAAAAAATCTATGAGGGAAAGAGTGATCTTTCATCTCCTGGTTCATTGTCCAAATACATGCAACAGCTGAGGCTGGGACAGTCTGAAGCTAAGAACTGTCCCTGGTTCTCCCAGAATATGTGCATTGCCAAGCAGCTGGGACTTGAACCTAGGCTCTTTATCATGGGATGTGGATGTCCCAGGCAGAGACTTGACAGCTGTACCAAATCCCCCTCCCCCCCCCACAGAGCTTTTGTTGTCAATTTTAAATAACATGAAAGACTATTAATAAAGTATTAAATTGTGAAGTCCTATTTCAAATGTAGTGTTTTCTAAAGGAAGATTGGTATTGATTGTGTCACTTGGTATTTGAATCTAGGTTAGAAAAAACAGCAGGAAGTGTCCTGTTTTGATCAATTATTTTCAGATGACTCCTAAGTTTTTTTTTCTTTAATAAAGATTTATTTTTATTGCAAAGTCAGATACACAGAGAAGAGGAGAGACAGAGAGGAAGGTCTTTCTTCCGATGATTCACTCCCCAAGTGACTGCAATGGCCAGTGCTGAGCTGATCCAATCCGAAGCCAGAAGCCAGGAGCCAGGAGCCAGAAACTTCTCCAGGTCTCCACGTGGGTCCAGGGTCTCAAAGCTTTGGGCCATCCTCGACTGCTTAACCTGCCACAAGCAGGGAGCTGGATGGGAAACAGGATTAGAACTGGCACCCATATGGGATCCTGGTGTGTTCAAGGTGAGGACTTTAGTCAGTAGGCCGCTGTGCTGGGCTTGGTGTTCGTTTTTTTTTTTTTTTAAGATTTATTTTTATTATTTTTTTTTTTTATTGGAAAGGCGGATATACAGAGAGGAGAGAGAGAGGAGAAGATCTTCCGTCAATGATTCACTCCCCAAGTGAGCGCAACGGGCCGATACTATGCCGATCTGAAGCCAGGAGCCTCTTCCGGGTCTCCTACAGGGTGCAGGTTCCCAAAGCTTTGGGCTGTCCTCAACTGCTTTCCCAGGCCACAGGCAGGGAGCTGGATGGGAAGTGGGGCTGCCGGGATAGAACCGGCGCCCATATGGGATCCCGGGCGTGCAAGGCGAGGACCTTTAACCAGTTGCGCCACCGCGCCGGGCCCTCGGTTTTTTTTTTAATGGTTAGTTTTTCTAGTTCCTTTTTTGAAAAATTTTATTTTATTTGAAAGATATAAAGACAGTTATTCCATCTACTGGTTCACTCCGTAAATGCTCATAGTAGCTGGGTCTTGAGCCAGTCCAAAGCCAGGAGTCTGGAACTCAGTCCAGCTCTCCCTATAGGAGCAGCAGGACCCCAACTGCTTAAGCCATGCCCTGTTCTCTTCCAGGGTCACATGGACAGGAAGCCTGATTTGGGGGCAGAACTAGAAATCTAGGTACTCCAGTTTGGAACGCGGTTGTTACAATTGATGTTTAACTCATGTGCGAGATACCTGCTCCTTAAAGTAGCTTTTTTGTTTAGATATGAAGTTCTATTTAGTTCATATTGTTGCTTTGCATGAGAAAGCAAGGTTAAAAATACTGAATTATCTAATGCTGTGGTGTGTCCTTGTGAAGTAGCAGTGTGTGTTGACTGATGTGCATCTTGTAGATGTGGGAGCTGCTTGTATGTTTTTCAGTTCTAGGGTGGTGATGTACAATAAAGAAATGCAGGATTGCTAGCAGTTGGAATGCTGTTTATGTGACTGCAGAAGACAGTATTGCCTAAACTAGTATCTAATGTATGTGCCTGTGTCATCTTATGGTGTCACCTTGTGGTTTCAACTGAAAAGTGCCTGTGGCAATAGTAAACTTGTAACAGCACATCACTTCAGTTTGCATTTGTCATGCCAAAAGAACAATCCAGTTTTAGCTTATTCATCGATTTTAATGGAAATGTCATTGTTTAGAACAGAAAATAATTTATTATTTTTTATCATGAATTTTTCAAAGCCATCTTGAATGTTTGCTTTTTTGGATCCCTGTTTGAATCCTGGAATATCTTACTCTAGTTGCTTTAAGAAATTCTATGAGCAGTCTGCTGGAATTGATCAGGTTGAAGATAGAATGCTTAAGAATAGTGTAGAGTGGCCTGGTGCAGTGGTTCAGTTGGCTAATCCTCCTCCTTCAAGTGCTGGGATCCTATATGGGTGCTAGTTTGTGTCCTTTCTGCTTCACTCTGCTTGTGACCTGGGAAAGCAGTCCAGGTTGGCCCAAAGCCTTGGGACTCTGCATGCATATGAGAAATCTGAAAGAGGCTCTGGCTCTTGGCTTTAGATAGACTCGGCTCTAGCCATTGCGACCACTTGGAGAATGATCCAGCAGATGGGAGATCTTTTCTCTTCTTCTTTGTGTAAATATCTTTCAATAAAAATAAGTAAATCTTTAAAAAAAACCAATGCAGAGTAAAGTTAGTACTTTAACACTGTTTTGCAGGATGGGTTTGAGTTAGGACATAGGCATGAAGGCAGTCAATTAAACAAGTAAAATAACCAGTGAGAGACTGAATGGGGACCTTTTGCAGCCTTGTGTCTCTGTTCTCTTGTTTTGTGTAATTGGGCTTCAGTTTCCCCAGAAGAATTTCTCTGGGTATAGTAATAGTTGTAGCAGTAACAAAAGCTGTACCTTCTTCAAGAAGAAAGCAGTTACAAGATATTTTCTTGTCTAAAACTAGTCAAGCAAGAGTTTAATGGGTGCTACTATGTAGCAATAGTCTTGGCAATGGAGTCTGTAACAATTCCTAGAGTAATGGATAGATTCCTGATTGTTTCTTCATTAGTAACTATGCTACAACATGGCACAGAAGAAACACCGCTAGAATTCTGTGCTGCTAAGCAGATGACTCAGATCTGACTCCTTAATCTGATGAGAGAGGGGCTAGGTCATGATGTTGGGTCTTCTGTCTTGACAACAAAGTGGACAGATGTCCTAAGAAAGAAGAGTGATCCCTGGAGGGAGAGAGTTGAGGTTGAGGTGGTAGGTAGAAGTAATACAGATGAATGAATGATTTAGTTGGATATGAAGAGGCTGCTAAGATCCAAAGACTAATCAATAAAGCAAGATTCCAGGGAGATAAGAGGAATGAGCTCTAACACTGATTAGGTTGAAGGGAAGAACAATATGGAGAAAATGTTTTTCTTTTCTTCTTCTTCTTTTTTTTTTTTTTAAGATTTATTTTGTTTCAAAGGCCCAATTGCAGAGAAAGAAAGCTATCTTTCTTCTGTTGCTTCACTCTAAATGGCTGTAATGATTGGTCACAGCCAGGAGCCTAGACTCCCACGTGGTAATGGGCTCATGCCACTGCCTTCCCAGGTATTTTAGCTGGGAGCTGGATGAGAAGTGGAGCCAGCGCTTAAACTGGCTCTCACAGGGGATGCTGAGGCTTACCTTGCTGTGTCACAGTACTGGTCCAGGAGGCAGGTGTTGTTTAGATAGGAGAAATGTTCTATAATTTAGTTCTTTGCCTTAAATTCACTGTGACTGTTGATCCAGGAGGCTGAAAGCCTTTTATCCCATTACATGATGTATTTCCCATATGACAGTTTTATTATATCTCTGCCAGCTATTTGATTGCACCTACAAAAACAATTGCGTCTCCCAAAACAATTAAGGAAAATTAACCAAAGCCAATATTTGCAGTAAATAATCTGGTAGTTTGGGAAGTTTTAAAATTTATGGCAGCTTTTCTCCTTGTGTTTAAGGCTAAGGTCCTAAATATTTATCTCACTGCAGGGAGTTTTACCAAAGCTTACATTTTCTGTTACTTTTTCCTCTCATTTTTAATCATAGCAAGATTATTGTACAAGTGGAAAACCTAGTAGGATTCACTGACTACATTTTACCCAAATTAGTAGTCTGATATGGCCAGAAAAAAATACACTCCCTTTTCTTCCAAAGTCTGGAGAAGAACTAACTCTTATTTTTATTATTAGAAAATTTGGTGTTTCTATGTTGTATGTGGGATTATTTTACATATGTAATATATTTAGATACTTTTTTCATGCTTCAATAGCTAGCATGCTTCATTTGTTTCAGTTTGTTGGTTTAGCTGCTACTCCCCCTGTTGACTTTTTGAGGTGTTACATTCCATATGGACCCGTGTTAGTAGAAGACGTTTATGCCGCTTATGCTTCTATTCACTTCAACTAAATATACTTCTGAGTAGGCCCTTCAGGGAAAGGCTTTGACGTGATAATGCAGTGATCCTCAGTGTTCTGACTTTCATGGATTTGATTAGGGAAATTTTGTCAGAATGCCTCTTTTGTCAGTAGCCGAGAACAGGTTGTCCATGAAAGACAAATAGGGGAATGAAATACTTATGTATAAAACAAAATGGTGACTTTGGTGTGTCAGATAAATGGAAGTTTTTTTTAGATATTTTCTTCAGATATTTTTCTAATTTCTGTCTGGTATAGATTGAACCATCAGTCAACTTAGTGGAATGAAGTGATGGAGGTGCCTTATTGCATCTGACCAGCACACCGTTTTCCAGATTAATGTTTCAGACCTAAGTAGGACTTCAGTATAGTTGCCTTATGTGATATCACATGCACAGTTGTGACCTGTTTACTTGACTTGCACATTCTTCATGTTCTGTGGGAAACCATATAAAGTTTGCATTATGTAGGTCACAGATTTGAGGTTTAAGATGCCTGCTCCTTGATTAGTTAGCATTTTATCCCTCAGGGTGGTGGTGGCAGTGTTAGGGTCTAAGAATTAGCACATAGCTGTTTTCTTTTTTTTTTTCTTTTTTTAAAGATTTGTTTATTTTTATTGGAAAGACAGATGTATAGAGAGAAGAGGATAGACAGAGAGGAAGATCTTCTGTTCGATGATTCACTCCCCAAGTGGCTGCAACGGCTGTTACTGTGCCGATCCAAAGCCAGGAGCCGGGAACTTCCTTTGGGTCTCCACACGAGTGCAGGGTCCCAAGGCTTCGGGCCGTCCTCTACTGCTTTCCCAGGCCACAAGCAAGGAGCTGGATGGGAAGTGGAGCTGCCGGGATTAGAACCGGCGCCCATATGGGATCCTGGTGCATTCAAGGCGAGGACTTTAGCCACTAGGCCACGCTGCTGGGCCCACTGTTTTCTCTTAAATCCCTTAAGTCAGTGGAATATACTAAATTTTCTGGGGTCCCAAGGCAGTTGGCCTGGAAGTAGTAGCCACTGTTCATGAAACGAAAGTGCTGTTTAAACCCTAGATTCACATTTAGCAGGAGAGGAATATGAGAACTAGGTAGCACAGAGGAAACAACTGACTGAGGCTTTCCTTAATTCCATTAGAGTTTCTCCTTCCGAGGGGTGCGGGCAGGTTTGAGGCATAATTTACTTTGCTTTTTTGCCAGGTGCATGTAGTTGAAGATTTTTTTTTAAAGATTCATTGTTTTTAAAGGAAGTGATATGGAGACTGATGGATTTTGTGTTAGCTGGTTTCCTCCTCCAGTGTTGACAGCTAGGTCTGGTCATGCCAGGAATTCCATCCTAGTCTCCCACACGGGTGAAGGGGCCCAAGTCCCCTGGGCCATCATCTGCTGCCTTTACAGGTGCACTAACAGGGAAGTCGGTTAGAAGTAGACCAGCCAACATTTGAACTGAACTATGTAAGGCCTGCCCTGGAAGTTTTTGTTTTTTAAACATGAAGTGCATATTTGATGTTCCCTTAATGTAATTCCTACCCTCTTGCCTTTCTTGGAGGATTTGGGTGTAAAAGTAACCATTTCAACCCGTGCACCATTTTTAGGCTCTTCCCCTCGAGTATTCTTTTCCATTTGTATTAAAGTTGGAATATATTAACTTTATTAATGTTTTGAAGATCCTTTTCTTTAAAAATTTGGTTACTTGCTAGCCTTGTAAGTGTAGTAATATAAGGTTAATATTGTGCCATTTTTAGTAGCTTATAGAACTTAAAATTTTGTTTTAAAGGCAGAGGTGTGGTGGGAAGAGGGGCCTGCGTGTGTAAACTCCTCTCCTGGTTTACTGCCTGCATGCCCACAGCTGCTCTGCTTGGGCCAGGCTGATGCTGGGAGCTGGGAGCTTAATCTGGGTCTCAAACTGGGTGGCATCTGACTCCAAAACCATTGGAGTCTGGGAGCAGTAGGCCAGTTTCAGAGTGGGATTGAGGCACTTAACCAGAAGCTTAATCACTACACAGAACAGCCACCCTGGTGATGAAATTTTTGTGATATTAAGCTCTTTGCATTTTACCGTTAAGCAAGATAATTGACAACATACATTTTGAAAGTCCATGTAATAATTTTTATGGCCATTTGGAAAAATAGTAATGTTTTTATTGAATCTATCATTTCTGTGTATTGATTTTGTGTGTTTCCATGCAGGTTTCTTTCCTGTTGCATCTTTGATATCATTTCCTAGACTTTGCTCCATGATTTAATTTGAAATTCTGAAATGAAGATGGAGGAGGCAGTGGGAAAAGTCGAAGAACTCATTGAGTCCGAAGTCCCACCAAAAACATCTGAACAAGAGACAGTCAAGGAGGAAGCAGGCTCTGTGGAACTGGATTCTCAAGTTGCGAAAGACAGTGTGACGGATTCTGCAGTTCTCTCTTCCATGCCCTGCTTGTTGATGGAACTGAGAAGGGACTCTTCAGAGTCTCAGTTTGCGTCGACAGAGAGTGACAAGCCGACCACCGGCCGTGTGGATGAGAGTGACTCTTCTAATCACTGCATGCTTTCCCCTTCCTCTAGCGGCCACCTGGCTGATTCAGACACATTGTCTTCTGCAGAGGAGAATGAGCCATCCCAGGCAGAGACCGCAGTGGAAGGAGACCCTTCAGGAGTGTCTGGTACCACGGCTGGGCGCAAGTCTAGGCGGTCTCGCTCTGAAAGTGAGACATCTACCATGGCTGCCAAGAAAAACCGGCAATCCAGTGATAAACAGAATGGCCGAGTTGCCAAGGTCAAAGGTCATCGGAGCCAAAAGCACAAGGAGAGAATCAGACTACTGAGGCAGAAGCGGGAAGCTGCTGCGAGGAAGAAGTACAACCTGCTGCAGGACAGTAGTACCAGTGACAGTGACCTGACTTGTGACTCCAGCACAAGCTCATCTGATGATGATGAAGAGGTTTCAGGGAGCAGCAAGACAATCACTGCAGAGATACCAGGTAGAGGATGTTTTTTAAACTGACTGTAAAGCACCTGATGGCATTTCTCAGCTCTCAGCCTCAGTTAGATGAGACACTTGAAAAAATCCAGGCGACCTGCAGCTCTGTAAATTTGAAGACTGCAGTCTATTAACTAACGGCATGGCCAATTTAAAAAGACCTGTTCTGAGGTTTTCAGTGCACTTGGCACGTTAGCAAACAAAACAAAACAAAAACTATGGTTAATAATAGGGGCAAGATTAATTTAAAGTGATGCTATTTCTCACAAATCTTTCTTCCTCTCTCTGTCTCTGTAACACATTAGCTGGACTCCCATCATTGCCTTTTAAGTGTTGCTGAGATTTGCTGTTCAGCATTATTACTAAGTATGTTCTCAGGAATAGGCACCTTGCATTATCATTATATAGCCACTGCACTCAAGCCTGTGGTGTCTGAAATCACACATTTTTTCATTAGTTTTATAGTAACTGTTTCACCTAAAAAAGGAATGTTTTGTTTTTTTGGCCCTAGCTCAGTGCATGATAACCTGGTTAATTCTTATTGCACATTTTTTATTCTAAGTTGTCACCCATATTGAAGGTTGTGCAGAGGCTTCCCTTAATTCATCGAACTTTTAAAAAGTTGGTTAGGAATTTTCTTGTTTTACCTCTTACTGGTCAAAGGGTCTGTAATTGATCACATAGTTGACATCTGCTTTTCCCGTATTGTGACATCTTTTACTGTGTACTGTAAAGGCAGACTTGAGATTTCCTAGTGGAAAAAAGATGATCCTGAATGATTCTGAACTGATATATTCCTATTACTGAAGAGACTCTGATGATTAGGGACATTTTGTAAACTATGTGATGTTTAATAGATCTTGGCAGCTTTGTGTATTACTACATTAAAGAGGGGAAAGTTCTGGTCTCCTGAAGCTTTTTAATGTGATTGTATTTTTTCCTAGTTTTCTGCCTACACATGAAGACAGCATATTGCTGATACCTAAAGAATATTTTAAAAAAAATCATATTGGTTACCTAAACTTACAGCTAACAAACTTAAATAAATCCAGTAACAGGAACGATCAGGTTCAAAGCACTTATAGGCAATTCAGCTTAAAATACTGAGTCTCATCCGTTTGGTTTATTAAATAAGAATTTTAAAGTCTTTAGAATTGCCTTTCACTTTTTCTCTCCATTGAATTACTTTCAAAAATCCTTGTATTCAGCTATTGGAACGGGGATTTAAATGAAGCTCATGAGAGAAGTGGACTCTGGACTTGTTCTAAGGAAGGTTCTCGGTATTGTTCAGCTTCTTAATATTTTAAGAAGTCTTGATAGTATGTGTAATATGAATGTTCATGCATCTTACATACTGTTCTGGTTTATTAATCAAGATCATGATGGATCTCTTGATAGAGTATTTACTAAATAGTTTTTTATGTAGCCATCCCAGTACTTTATGGAAAGGGAGAAGGTAAATGGACAGAATGCTCTTTGAAGATAGAATCCCATTGTCGAGGTCAGACATTCTCCTTGTTTGGCTTGTGTGGCAGAGGTTAGGTATGCTTTGTTCAGATTTTCTTAACATTTTTGCTAATTGAGTACCTTGATTACTATTTACAACTTCTAAAACACCAGTGGCCTGTTTCTTGTCTTTCTGAATTTATACCAAAGCAAATTAATCTAAACCTATAAGTAGTTTCTGTTTTTCATGTTATTTCATGTTGTTTTGTGGCTTTTAAACATATCTAATTTTTAGGGTAGTTGTGGGAAAGCTAGTGAAGGGTCAAGGTGCATGACTGACTGTGCTGTGCATTGCACAGGGTAGACCTGCATGAATGGTCTTTTCTAGAATTTCGCAAAGCAGAAGAGATGAAACAAACTACAGTTTAAATAGACATTTCAGTTTAACCATTCATATTATTAGCTCTGAAAAATTGTGACATTGTATGTTTTAATGTAACAGCTACATATACTTCAGTTTTCCAAGTTGCAGTATGATCTTAGATATACAGACTAAGTAAGGGCAGTGAAAAGTTATATAAATTGTAAAGGTAGGATAAATGATGACTATGAGCATTCAGGTGACCTAATCTGGATGAACCCAATAGAATCTCTTGGGTGTTGAGATTTGAGTGCAGCTGTTTGCAAAGAATCCAAACAAATTGTAAAAATAAAAACTAAAATTCTTGTTCTATTTCATCAAGGTGCAACTGATTTAGTAATTCAGAAAATGTTTTACAAGTTTTTGTTTGGCATAGTTAATGCATTTTTTTTAAGGTGTGCAAATAGTTAATTATGCAATTTAGTAGCTGAATTTAGTAGCTGGGCAACAGATGTTTAATGCTTATGGATTGTTTTTTAAGTTGATTGTCTGCAAGGCAGCTCATTATCAGCACTACACCATTCTCTCCCTGAAGTTTTTGGAAATACGTTGTTTTGCGACTCTCTATGGAGATTTAGCAATGCAATTTTAGCAGTAATTTCATTTAGGGGACTTAAAATGAGCAGAAATACAGTCTTATTCATAGTATTTTATAATGAATTAATGTGAAAGTATTATGTAATCATCTTGAGCATTTAGAGCTTCTCTTAAGCATTTGATTTATTTATATTTATTTTTTGTGTGTGCTTTGCTTTTTGCAGTTTTATTTTTAAAGATTATTTTACTTGAAAGAATTAGAGAGAGACAGACAGACAGACATAGAGATCTTCTATGCTTCCATCTGCTGGTTCACTCCTCAAATGGCTGCAATGACCAGAACTGGACATATCCAAAGCCAGGAGCCAGGAGTTTTTTCTGGTTCTCCCATTGCGTGTAAGGGGCCAAGAACTTGGACCACCCTCTGCTGCTTTTCCAGGTCGTTAGCGGGGAGCAGGATTAAAAGTGGAACATTCAGGACAAGAGCTGGCACCCATATGGGATGCTGGCATCCCAGGCAGAGTATTAGTGCGCTATACCACTAAGCCAGCCCCTCATCTTTGCAGTTTTCTGATCAGTTATGTTTCCTAGTGGAGTTAGTTTCTATATCACGTCACTTTGGAGTCTGGTGCTTTGATCTGTTGGAGGTGTTTTGATTCCATATGAAATGAATATTAGACATTAGACTTCATTTCAAGGAATTAATTGCCTGAAAAGACCAATGTGTATATATATAAGTATACAAGGATAGCAGGAAAATTTTTTTCCTGTAAATTTAAACTCAGGGAAGCTTCACCTTGTCTTGGCTATAATGGCTTGCTTTTGTGTGCTGTAGCAATCTACTATATAAATGCTATTCTGATTAAGGCTCCAAAAATGTATTCATCGTGATGGGTAGGAATTGGAACTCTTGTCTAGTATTTTTTTTTTTTAGGAGAACATAAAAAAGGTTGTTGTGAACAGTTACCTGAAGTCAGCTGAATTCGCAGTTCATGTGATCAGGCCAGCCGGCTCAGCGCCTCAGAAGCTAGGACCACTGCACTCCATTGCTCAGCATTCATATCAAGGCAGAGAATTATGTCATGATAAGCTGTCTCTTACCTTATAGATTTTGTGGGGGAGATTATATACTTGACCAGTTGACTTGCTTAGAAAATGATAAGTTATTTTAAAGTAGCAAATCCTTTGTAGAGCTTTGTTGAAGTAAAAAAATGTAAAGATTAGGATCAACTATAATGAAGCTTTTTTGCTAACTTTTTAAAATGAGTATTTTAGCATGTTACCTTCCATAACATAGCACAAAATTTGTCATACTAGATACATTTCAGTATTTCTTTTTTCTGTTAATATTGCATTTAAAAATGATTCATAATTTGAAGGACAGAATAATGGAGAGGGGTGGAGGGAGGGAAGAATCTTCTATCTGCAGCAGCCAAGGCTGGTTTAGACTGAAACCAGTAGCCAGAAACTTAATCCCAATCTGTTTTATGGGTGTTGGATCAAGACTCAAGTTACTTGGGTTATCATCTGCTACCTCCTAGGCACACGAATAGGAAGCTGGATTCGCAGCAGAGTCAGGATTCAATTCTAGGCACTTTTCGTGTGAGATGCCAGTGTCTGGCTGATTGGATACCAGCTGGATTGGAAGCAGAGTCAGGATTCAGTCCCAGGTGTGGGATCCCAGTGTCGTGATCTCCATGTAGCCTGGTGCATGCAGTGCCTACCCATTTAATATTAGGTTTTCAATATTCACACAAATCCATGGTGAGCAGTCATGAGTTGTCTCATAATTAAAAACCCTGCGCAGCAGCATTTTGTAAGTTATCACCAGTAAGTAGTTCTCTTACAGTGAATCAGTATCAATTCTAAAAAGTAGAGTCCAGTTTCTTTAAGTCATATTATGAACTGTGGCAGACTTAATATTAAGTAGCACGCATGAGCCCCTTTTATTTCTTTTAAGTGAGTATCTGACATTGCATTGTCAACTATTTAGAATAATATATCGTTTAAGTCTGGTTTTCCGGTGCTGCAGTGACTGGGTGTGAAGTTTATAAACTTTGAAGTCTTGTTAGTAATATCCTTTGGAATGTTTCAAGGTATTTTTTGGCCAGCTTATTATTCCCTAACTTATTATGGTAAATTTTCGTATTAACTTTGTGCAGAAGCATAAACTTTTGATACGTCTTTTTCTCAAAATAGGATATATTCTGGTGTTTATAAAAGGACATGCAAGTTTAAGGTGAAAATGTGATCCTTAGTTTTGTTTTTGAAATAAATTTTTAGAGCAGCTTTAAATTCATAGCAAAATAGAGCAAAAGGTACAGCATTGCCATATATTATCTGCTACTACAACCTGCATAGCTGTGCCCTACCATCAGTATCCTGCATGTGAGTGTACATGTGTTACAAGGATGAACCCATGTTGACAAGTCTGTGAGTGGCTGTTAGGGTCCAGGCCTGCAAGGGCTGGTGTGGGTTTTGATATATGCAGTGTGGTTCTCGTTCTGAGGCCTCAGAAATTCCCTAATCAGTGTTGGTTGTTGATGGCCTTCATTATGAGGCTGCAATTTATCTGACCTCACTCAGTATAAGTGTTCTTATGTCATTTTCTGTACCCAGCTTTTAAATACCCATTTTTATTTCTCATGGAGAAATGGGTAATATCAAAGTCAAAGGTGGATCAAAGTTGCCATCTGATTTCCTTATAACTTAAATTTGGATTATCCAGTACTTATAATGAAACTTAAAGTTTAATTTTGTTTTTTCATAAGCTAAATAGTATCCTTTGGGGAAAGGTATATCCTTGAGTAAGTTTACATATAAACAATACAAAGTTTTTGAACATTTATTTATCTATTTGAAAGGCAGAGTGTCAGGGAGAGAGATGTTGCCTGGTTCACTTCCCAATACTTACAGCATGGGACTGAGCTGAGCTGAGCTGAAGCCAGGAGCCTAAGTATTGGAGCCATTGTCTGCTACCACCCAGTGCCTTAGCAGGAATGTGGACTGGAAGTTTGTGGAGTAGACAGGCCCCTGAGCAGCTGTGAGGATGTGTCGTGGAAGTGTCTCAAGCAGTGACTTAACTCTCTGCCATAGTAACTACCCTTACACAAGATCTCCCCCCGCCTTTTAATAATTTATTTATTTTTGTTGGAAAGGCAGCCATTCAGAGAGAAGACAGTACAGAGAGAGCACTCTTCCATCTACTAGTTCATTACCCCAAGTAGTTACAATGGCCAGAGCTGAGCCAGTCTGAAGCCGGAAGCTTCTTCCAGGTCTCCTGTGCGAGTGCAGGGTCCCAAGGCTTTGGGCCATCTTCACTGCTTTTTCCAGGCCACAAGCTGGAAGTTGGAGCACAAACTGGTACCCATGAGATCCTGGTGCATGCAAGGCAAGGATTTGGCCACTGGGCCACTGTGCTGAGTACAGAACAAGACTTTTTTTTTTTTCTTTGTTTTTATTATTATATTTTTGACAATCTTTACATAGTTAATTAAAGTAAAAACGTTCAAGGGCTATAGGAAAGTGGGTAAGACTATTATTTCCATATTGTTTCCTTCATGTTTAAAGGAGGGTATTAAGGGAGAAGGCCCACCCAATTTGCCACCCTCCCCAGGTCCTGGATGTAGGGCATGCTCCGAGGTTCTTGCTCGAGTGATTTTGATAGTTCACCAGTTCAGAACAAGACTTTTTAAAAAGTGAAGACTAAAAGGTGGAGTGATCGGAGGAAGAATTGGTAGTTAGAAGGCTGGAACAAAGATTTTGTGAGGATTTTATTTACTAGTTTGTCTGATACCCTTTTAGACACTGAAAGTGGCTGAAATGGCTTGTTCTTACTGTCTAGGAGAAAGTTATTTCTTGTTGCTAAGACATGTTCATAGAAAGCCAGTATGTGTGATGAAAATGAAGCGTGGTTCCAGAAATTCAGTGGGGTAAACATTGTAGAGCACTTCTTAGGACTCTTCTTCATAAGACTTGGTGATGTAGGGAGATGGTATAAGCCCAAGATAGATTGATTCTGTCAGTCATTTATTTGCTTAACAAGTAGCTCTTCACCTAGTGTGCAGCTTTGAGGGGCACAGCAGCAAATGAAGTCTCTTTCATATCTAATCTTCTTTGAGCAGATATGATAGCTTCGTTATAAGCTACCAGGTGGGGACATGCTGTGAATAATAATAGTAATGGAGTGAGATATAAGTGATGAAGATAAAGCAGGGGTGGGGTAGAGGAGCTGTTTTAGATAGTGTTGGTCATAAGTGGCCTGAGCGGATCCCCGAGAATGAAGACTTCCATATAACCAGTTTATGAGGCTTGAACCAAGATGATCTAGCCTGGTTCCTAAACTGGAATCTTATACCCTTTTTTATTGTTACTATTTTCTGTGATAGTTTTGTAAGTATAGGAATTCCCCCCTCTCCTTCCCCTTCTCTCCTTCCCTGTTCTGCCCCCACGACTATTTTCCCCCATGTTATTATAACAGTATAGTCCTTCAGCAGTAGTCACAAGTCCAGCATTCTGCTATTTAAGTATATCATGGCATTGATTGTAGGTAATGGTAGAAATTCCAGTGTCATATGGTCAATTTTTAGTTTCATTTGACTAAATTGGAATCCTATGAAACTTCTCTTCTACTGGCAGTTAATGGACATACGTGTGTACGTATTAGGAAAGTGCAAAATTATGTGCAGATTTCTTTACTGCTAACGCAGAGGCATCTATGTGTTTTCCACAGCAAGGGATTTGTTTGCACAGTTCTTTGTTGTGGTGGCTTACCCTTTAACTGCTTGCACTGGCCAGTATTTGTTAAAGTGAACAAAAAGGTATACACAGACTGTATACCTTTCATGTGGTTTTCTGTAAGGATTTTGCCACTTAAAATAATTCTATAAAAATCAGCTGAGGATTATTGTATACTTAATTATAAACCAACTGTTTTTTAAAAAGATTTATTTATTTTTATTGGAAAGTCAGATACACAGTGGAGGAGGCACAGAGAGGAAGATCTTCCATCCTATGATTCACTCCCCAAGTGGCCACAATGGCCGGAGCTGCACCAATCTGAAGACAGGAGCCTCTTCCTGGTCTCCCATGTGCTGGCAGGGTTCCAAAGCTTTGGGCCATCCTCCAGTGCTTTTCCAGGCCACAAGCAGTGAGCTGGATAGAAAGTGGAGCTGCCGGGATTAGAACCGGCTCCCATATGGGATGCCGGCATGTTCAAGGTGAAGCGTGAAGCGAGGACTTTAACTATCATGCTGGGCCCTATAAACCAGCTATTAAAACAACTTTTTAGAATTTTAAAGTGAAAGCAGTTAAAATACTAAAGAATTCTAAATCAGAATTGTATGTTGCCATGGAGTTTAGAATGAACAAACTTCAGTGCCTTGGAGTCACCCTCATTACTGCTCCAGTCTTTAGACGCTGAACTTTATGCTAGGCATGTGTTTGCAAGCAATGAATCTCAACTGAACTTGAACTATGGTTATGCAACAAGGTGGAGGAATCCACCATGGGGGGAGGGGTATGGTAGGGGTGGGGGGAATCCCCAGCGCCTATAAAACTGTACTACATAATACAATGTAAGCAACAATAAAAAAAAAAAAAAGAAAAAAAAAACAAGGATTGGAAACCACTTTTATAGTGTGTCAGTTGTGTGACAACAGAATACCTGCTCCTAGGCTACCATACTGAAGCAATGAAAAATGACAATGTTGTATGAGTCATCCTATTATTTTTTCTTGGAATTCATTACTTTTGTTGGTTAATGAATTAAAATGCTTCTTATCAATGCTATAACTATCAGGCTGTTTTTAGCAATGCTTAAACCATTTTCCTGAGTAGGCATGTTCAATAAAAATATATTTTTCTGAACATAGAATGTTTTATCAGATGACCTCGGTGTCTTTAAAGCTGAGGGAGTCTGAGAGAGCGCCCAGGGCAATAATTTCCAGGATTACTTGACAGGGTTGCTTGTGTGTGATGGAAACTGCATGATATCCTAGAAGAGGCCATGAGCTGTTTTTCTGAGATACAGAGGCAGACAGACGAGAGAGGTTCTGCATGTGATGGAAAAATTAACTCCTGTTGGCACTGATGACGTGAGCTACCAACTGTTGGGGTTCAGGGAACCTAAAATGCAGTTAGTTGGCCTAAGAACTTTCCCTGCCAGTCAGGTGCTTTCGTGTGGATACCTGTCTCACAAGTACTGCCACCAAAGTGGACCTTGGGCTCTGCTGTGAGTTTTCAAAATGTAGTCCCAAAGACTTAACAGTGTTCTAGTTCAAGTTGCTGGAAATGGAAATATTACAGAACAATCTTCGAATCCATCAGAATATTGTGTTGATTAACTGCTTTTGGGATTGTGTAAGTTTGTTTTTTTGCAAATTATATCTTGATGTTTTAAAAACTACAGTAGTAAAGTTTCTTGTTAAAAAATAGATGCTAACACAGGAAGGAGAAGTTTCAGTTAAAAGTTAGCTTGAGTTTTGTTACATGTGGTTAGGATACAGAACCATAGTTATACAATAGGAATGATTCATTTATGCTTTTTTTTAATGCCAAAAATAACTTAAAATTGGGGGAATTTTAGTGAAACCAAGTAGATAAATAGTTGATTCTTTCAGAAACGGTTAGCATTTATTCTCTATAAACACTCTTGACTTCTGATTCTATTTTACCACCATGAAGTTCATGAATGAATGTACTATATGAATGCTTCTTTATTATCTTTCCATATGTCACTTAATGAAATAATTTATTGCTTGTCTTTAATGAACTGTTATATTAAATGACACTTTTATACAGGGAGAATTTTTTTTTAAGCAAGCATTTACTCTGTGGTTACCTTACAAAATATACAAGATACTGTAAGCAAAGCAGACTAGAATGGAGTATGATTTCATGCATGAGAAAAATACCATAATAGGCCTCACTTGTGTGTGGGGGATATGATATGTGCCAAGACTCTCAGTGAAGGCCTGAATCCATTGGTAATGCTAGATCCCACATAGACTGCCTCCCAGTATATACTTGAACATAACTCTGATGAAGTTTGATGTATAAATTAGGCACAGAAGGAGCTTACTAAAAATAATAAAATAGAACAGTTACAACAGTATGCTATAATGAAGTGTTTTATGAACAGTGTCTTCCAGAATACCTTACCATACCGTATTCACTCTTCCTGCGATTATGTGAGATGATACTGTATAATAAGATTGCTCTTGAGGTGAATGATGTAGCTTTTTTTTTAAATTGATTACATTTCATTTTGTCACACAGTTTCATAGGCTCTGGGATTCCCCCAGCCCCTCCCCGGGTCCTCCCCCCATGGTGAATTCCTCCACCTTGTTGCAATATTAGAATTCAAATCCAGTCAAGATTATTTCATTGCAGGCATATATCAAGCATAGAGTCCAGCATCTTATTGTCCAGATGCATTGAATGGTTATTGGTCATAAGCGCTGTGGAACTGTGATAGTCAGGTGACTGACGTAGATACTCAGTGACTAGGGGCAAGCAGCATAGAGAACACAAAGGCAGTTTGTATGCGTAGCCTGGTGTTGGTAAAAACTGGTGTTTTAGGATTTCAGAATTTCTGGTGGGGTGAAATCTATTTTCAATAGCGATATATAACTTTACTAACACTTTTTAAACTACTTTGTGTTCCACCAGTTTTATTTTTGAGGAACTGAATCTTTATTTGATTAAATAATCAGTTTGATAAGGGTTAATTTTGCCATATACTTAAGCTGCAGCTTTGGAAAATATCTAGTTGAATGTTTAGTAAGAGGGAGAATAAATATTTGGGGATTTTTCATTTGAGAGTAGCTTTAAAAAGTGTCACTGATTTTTAAATAAAGATTTATTTATTTATTTGAAAGTCAGTGTTAGAAGGGAGAAGAGTTAGCTGATTCATTCCCTGGTTGTTCCAGTGGCCAGAACTGGTCTGTCCAAAATCAGGAACTTCATTCGTCTGGGTCTCCCAGGGGGGTGACAGAAGCCCAAGCACTTGGGCCATCGGCTGCTGCACCATCAACAAGGAGCTGGATCAGAAAAGGAGCAGCCAGGACAAGAACTGGTGCCCATTTGGCTCTTCATTTGCTACCCCACAATTCTGGCCTTATCAGTGGGTTGGCTGGCTGGTCTGCTAATTAATTATTAATTAATTAATTGATTAAAGGTATTTATAACTATTGTAGTAGATTGAGCCATGTTTTTTCTTCTTAACATTTTGAATTGAAAAATAGCTGATTGTTTTTCCTTTCAGAACTTGATGTATGAGAATTGGGAGTTAATTTTGGGGAAGACTTGTGAATGTGTTCAGTTTTAATTTTAAGAATGTAAATATATGAATATATATTCAAAACAACTAGTATGCCACCTTCTTCTGTTGTATGATTGTTAGATTTCGTGAAGTTGTCTACGGCCATACCACCCTGAACGTGCCCGATCTCGTCTGATCTCGGAAGCTAAGCAGGGTCGGGCCTGGTTAGTACTTGGTTGGAAGATTTCGTGAAGTTAGTATTTGACTAGTGTAAGATCTGAACACTAGTCAGTTTGCAGTAAATAATGTGTGAAGTTTATTTTTTCACCATAAAATATATAGCAATTTGACATAAATGGTTTTTTTCAAGTGATTGTTTTATACATAATGCACTTCTCACTTTTTAAATATAAGTTTTGCATCAGTGGAAAGAGCATATTGGTGTTGAATGACTAACTGAATTTGATTTACAGTCTTGAAATTGGGATATTTTTAGGGAAATTTATTGTCTTCATATTCTTCTTGGGGTTAGATTTACTGCTTATGGAATTTTAGACATATTACTTCAGCATATTAATCAACATTTTAAAAAAATGATTTATTTGTTATTTATTTCAAGATCAGAGTTACAGAGAAGAGAGGGAGAGAGATTTTCCATCTGCCAGTTCACTCCCCAAATGACTGCAGTGACCTGAGCTGGGCAGGTCCAATGCCAGGTCCAATGCCAGAAGCCTCTTCTGGGTCTTCCATGTGGATGCAGGGGCCCAAGTACTTACACCATGCTGCACTGCTTTCCAAGGCACATTAATGGGAAGCTGAATTAGAATTGGAGCTGGGAGACTCAAACCAGTGCTTGTGTGGGATGTTGGAGCTACGGGTGATGGCTTTACCCAGTAGGCCACAGAAGCCCCAGATACATTTTTATGCGTGTATAAATTTCTCCAAGCATTGAACAGGTTTATTTTTTGTTTCATAATATATTTTAAGTATGTCCTAAATTACTTTTCATTTTTAAAATAGAGAAACTCAATTTGTCATTAAGAATGACAATGACTAGTAAGTTATTGCTAATATTATGTTGACTGTATGTACTCTGTTTTTTTGTTGTTGTTATTGGATAATTGAACAAGAGCTCTGTGAACTTTTTACCTTGTATTTAAGGAAGAAATTTTAGTGTAGTGGAATTGTCATAATTTTAGTAATTAAAATCCAATTTAAGATTAACCTTTTTTTTAAAAAGATTTTATTTATTTATTGGAAAGTCAGATATACAGAGAGGAGGAGAGACAGAGAGGAAGATCTTCCATCCTATGATTCACTCCCCAAGTGAGCGCAACGGCCAATGCTATGCCGATCCAGAGCAAGCAGCCAGGAACTTCGTCTGGGTATCCCACATGGGTGCAGGGTCCCAAGGCTTTGGGCCGTCCTCTACTGCTTTCCCAGGTCACAAACAGAGAGCTGGATGGGAAGTGGAGCTGCCGGGATAAGAACCGGTGCCCATATGGGATCCTGATGCGTTCAAGGCAGGACTTTAGCCGCTAGGCCTCACTGCTGGGCCCCAAGATTAACATTTTGAATGCTTAAAATAAATGCTAATAATTCTGCAAAGCCTGTACAGAATTTTGGATAAGTATGCGGAAGGAAGTATTTTGATGGGCAGAGAAGGAACATGATACACTGATTTGATTCATAAAACATGTTAAAATATTAAAAACTCATACTGAAATGCAGTTTTACAGTCCTTGCTTTGGAAGTATGAAGAATTATTTTGTAGAAGGGAAAAATATATTCACAAAAGTTTTTATCCTGATTTTCAGTTTCTCATAGTGCCTTAAAGATAATGGATTACTTTACTAAGGAGTGTTATTTTTAAAAAAGTACATTTTGCTTCAAAATGACCTTGCATAATCTGAAAATTCTTCTTTAAAAGTAATTTTCTTCTGTATGATGGATATTTAGAGAGATATTAAGTATTTGAAGTAGTTCTAATTTTTTCTTTTTTGTTGTTGTTTACTAAACCTCTATCATGGGTTATTGAGTTTTTTCCCACTGAGGAAATGGTATTCCTAGGATTACAAACACTAATACTAGCAGGTAGGAATTACTTTTGAATTAGATGATGGCAGTTTTATTTATTTAAAAGACTTATTTATTTATTTGAAAGAGTTAAAGAGAGAGAAAGAGAGACATCTACTGGTTCACTTTCCAAGGCCACAACAGCAAGAGCTGGGCTCATCCGAAGTCAAGAGCCAGGAGCCAGTAGCCAGTAGCCAGGAGCTTTAGTCAGGCTTGCCACATGGGTGCAGGAGCCCAGGGTCTTGAACCATCCTCCACTGCTTTCCAAGATGTATTAGCAGGGAGCTGTATCAGGAATGAAACAACTGGGAGCAACCATACAGCATGTCAGTACCACAGATGGAGGCTTAGCCTACTATGCCAGGATGTTGGCCCCTCATTTATATATGAAATACTTTAAATATGAAATACTTTATATATATATGAAATACTTTATATATGAAAGATTTATTTGACATTATTAGGAAGTTGGATCAGAAACAAAGCAGCCAGGATATGAACCAGTATTTTCTATGGGATGTTGATGTTGCAGGCAACAATTTGACTTGCACAGTGCCAGATTCCTTAATTTTTAATGTTTGTTTATTTGAAAGGCACAGAGATTTTTTTTTTCTGTCTGCTGATTCACTCCCCAATTGCTCACAGCAGGTATATCTGGGCCAAGCCCAAGTGAAAAACCTAAGAATCCATCTAGGTTTTCCTTCTGGGTGCCAGGACCTCGAGTACTTGAGGCAATGGGATAGCATAAGGAATCACATTCTTTGAAAGATGGAGTTTCCATCTGATACTTTACTTCCTGAAAGTCCAGAATGGTTATGACTGGGTAGCACCAAAACCAGGAGCTGGGTATCATTACAAGTCTCCCGTGTAGATAGATAACACGAACTCAGTTACTTGGGCTGTTGCTACTGGGTCCCAGGTTTTGTTAGTAGAAAGCAGTAGTCCTGTGTGACACATACCTTTTTTTTTTTCTCCCCCTTAAGATATATGTACTTGAAAGGTATAATGGCAGAGAGGAGAGAGACAAGTTTTCATCTGTTGCTTCACTCCAAATGGCTCTAACTCCCACTTATGTATAGTGGGAGCCTAGACGCTTGGTTCTTCCTCTGCTGCTTTTCCCAGCTCTCTTAGCAAGGTGAATAGTTAAGTTGGGACTGGAGCTGTCATTGCAGGCATCTTAACCATTAACCTACATGCCCACCCCATGGCATTGCTGTGTTGCTATTTCAGTGCTTAGTGGTTGTCCTCCCTTCATTTCCCCTGAATTTCCCAATTTTCCTTGACTTTTAAGAGGGAAATTGACTGTGTTCTATTTGGATTTACATGCAGGCTATAAAGGGATAATGCTAAAAAGAAATGTCTTCTACGAAACTAATCCAAACGTGGTTGGAATGCTTTTTGTCTAAGAATAAAATCTCACATCTGGTTTTTTGACTTCTAATATGTGAATATGGAATTTCCCTTTGTGTAATCTAGCAGGTGATTAATTTCACTCAAGCTTGTTTTCATGGGATAGAGAATTAAAAAGATTGTAGTCTTCCATTTAAAAAATTGCTGAGCATTGTTAAAAGGGAAGAAAGAGAAAAGTCAGGAAAGGAGTTGTTGTAACTTTGTTACTGACATGTTGATGTTTTCAACTAGTATTTTCTTTTTAATTGGTGCCATTTAGAGTAAAGTACATCCCAGCAAAGGTAGATGCGCCTTTTGATTGCTTGCTGGTCGTTTGCTTTGTGCCTCACTCAGACTAGTTCAGTGTTCTAGGACAGTACACACCTGATCATCTCAAAGGAATTCAGAGAGAGATTAGAACAGTGATAGTCATTTGAGCCAGTTTTTAAACAATAACTTCTTAATTACTGATGCATACTATGTATTGTTAAAATTTGGAGACAACATGGTGAAATAAAAATCTGAGGTTTAATATTTGATATGAATTTTAAAAAAATCTAGAATAAGAGATTCTGTTATTTTGGTGTACCAAGAGTAAAGTTTACTTTTGTTACCAAGTCATAAATTAACTCAGTCTTATGAAGGTATATGTATGTGAATGCATATTCATGTTAAGAACTCTGAAATAATCCTTCCTTTTTTGTTTTAATTTTAGCAATGACATACTTAAGGCAAAAAGACCCTAAATTAGTAGGAATATAGGCAAAATATAAACAATGCAAACAGTGATTGAGTGGAAAAATGACCATCCACCTTCAAACTCAGTAAAGAATATACAGGAATTAATCTATTTTACTTATTGCTCATATTCCTTGATATAACAGATTTTACAAAGGTCTTTGGATATAGGTATCTTGACTTATATGAAATTTATTACTTAAAGGTTGAATACTCAGTTATTTAAAGTATATTTGTTTTTCAAGGAAGAATTATATTACTAGTCCTTTTGTTGAACAGGTAAAGCTCCCTAAGTTGATTATTGTTAATAATTTTCAGCTTTGATATACAACTGACTGTTTTAAGACTAAATTACACGAACTTTACAGGAATAATGGCAAATAGGCTTAATGCTGTCATGAAATTTGTTTAGAATAGCAAATTATATCAGTAAGCTTTCTTATAAAAAGATAATAACCCTTTTAAAGTAATTGACCTGTTACATTTTGCTGTTATTTATTTCTCTCCTTTTTTTCTCTATTATTTAAACAGTACAATGAGGGCACAGTGAAGATTTTGCAGAATGCCTGTCCCATGTCAGAAAATGCAGTATCAAAACAGTTCCAGCAAATTTATCAAACTTGCACATTCATTAAATTTTATTAAATTAATTCTGTAAAGGAATGTTTTCAAAGAAAAGTTCTCAATAACCTCTACAAAATGGTGTATATGCTCTCAGTCATGGTATGATAAAGCATGTCATTTTGTCTAGAAGTTGTATAAATTGTGAATACCTTCTGAGTTTCTATAACTTTCTCATGATTTGTTTTTATTTTGTCAAAGTTTAGGAAAGTTGGTGGGAGTTTGAGCCAACCTGATAGTTTACTAGTACTAAGTAGATATTTTCATATTGTATAAAATTACCACAGTGAAACATAGATGGCATAAAAAGTGAAAGAATAATTTATGAAGTGTATTTTTTGATAATGAAGGATTATTTTATTATAACTTTACTATTTCAGAAGAATGTTATCAAATTACTGTTTTCCTTTTATTGAATTTTCTTTATCTTTTCTCTAACTGTGCATTTGAAATGTAACCTAGAAAAATAAACATTTTGAAAAAGAAATGTTTCCTGTGACTCTCTTGAGGACAGTGTTGATATATTAGTGATTTCCTGTCAGTTCACGTTAGGTCCTCACTACGGAAGTCAGCTTTGCTTTTTAAAAAAATTATTTATTTTTGTTTAAAGATTCACTGTATTTTATTACAAAGTCATATTTACAGAAAGAAGGAGAGGCAGAAAGATTTTCCATCCGCTGGTTCACTTGCCAAGTGACTGCAGTGGTCAGAACTGAGCCTTTCTGAAGCCACGGGCCAGGAGCTTCTTCTCAGTTTCCCAACACAGGGGCAGGATTCCAAAGCTTTGGGGCATTCTCTATTGCTTTCCCAGGCCATAAGCAGGGAAAGTGGATGAAAAGTGGAGCAGCTGGGACATGAACTGGCACCCATATGGGGTCCCAGTGCACGCAAGGTGAAGATTTAGCCAGTAGGCTATTGCACTGGGCCCCTATTAGTTTTTGACAACATGGTGTTTGTACAGGGTATAACTAGGAACTGATTTTACATAATATTTTTGGGTTCTTCCAGTTGGTAGGTTGAAAAAATAAACCACCCTGAACAAAAAGGTCAAGGTGCTTTGTCTTTAAGTTTGTATGTGCAACAGCATTACCCTGTTAGAAGTTGAGAATAGTTGGAAGAATTTCATGGAGTGATCAAAAGGCTAGAAACAGTGCACCTTTATCCAAGGGGATGTGGTTAGTATTTATTTTCTAATTTTTGTGCTCTACCTTGGAATAAGTAGTGGAAGTTTTTTGGGTTTGTTCTTTTTAGTTCTGAATCCTTAACACAGTAGCTCACAATTTTCCCCTGAATTAGAAAGATAAGTTGAAAGGTGGTGATAAGATGAATTGAAAGATGCCCTGTTTGTGTATTTGTACATTTTTACTTAATGCTCAGATAAATTACCTGAGTCAACTTTTGAATAACCACACTTAATTCTAAGCTTTCCTAATTCTGTAGTTAGTAGTCACACACTAAATTAAGTTTTCCTTTTAAGTTTTCAATTCCCCAGTGATAATCTTGTGTATTTTTTGTTTGTTTGTTTGTTTGTTTGTTTAACCTCTCTGTTTCAAAATGTTTTGTCAGTACTAGAGCTTTTCTGGATGAATGTTTTATGTGATATGTGAACATAATATATGTATGAAGACAAATTAATCGTAAAATTTTATCTCCATGTTGATCCATATAGTTTAAATTTGTAATAATTGAGATGAGCACAATGGAAAAACAAGTGAAATGGACATTGATACAATTTTACTTAAAAAACTCTTGATTGCAAATTTTCAGTGTTTATTGCTGTGTTTAATTTCAGTTTAATGCAGACATTTTTTGGTCTTTACCAAAACAGCTTTGTGATATTCTGATGAAAGTATACAGAACCTTTGGTATTAAGGTGATGTTTCTGGAGATGGCACTTTCCTATAAATTGTTTTTACATATTTGTTGGTGTGGTTTTCTAGGATATGTTTTTGAAAATGACTTTTCAGATTATCCTGTGTGTATTTTCCATTGTGTTGTAGCAATAGAAATATGATGTAAACATTTTCTAAGTGTTGTTTTGTTGTCTGTGTTTTGGTATGTACTGAGAGGCTCTGCTGAAGTGCAGGTCTACAACTCTGGAGGTTGGCCTCTTCCCCCATCTGCCATGCTCACGTCATTCTCTTAGCTGACTGCTGTGCAGGGGTGCACATCCACACTCTTCTTAGATCCCTTGGATTGGTTATTTCCAAGAGGCCTTCTTTCAAATAAACTGGTTTTTTTTTTGGGGGGGGGTCCTCACTCTAAATTGAGCGTGAGTATGACCCCTTTCTCAGTTGGATAGAAATGGTACTGGACCCACAGATCCATTAGCAACAACAATGTAAAGTGTTTCCCCTCCAGATGTGGCAAATAGGAAAGAAGGCATTTTCCTCTGTGCATTACAGTGGCCTTAGAAATGAGATCAAAGGGTCAATCCTTAATTGGCCATTGTCCACCTTTCTTTGGGCCCAGCACTTCCCAAAGGAAGTGGTGTTGATAGGTGTTCCTGATTTTGTAATCAGAGTGGCAAGTTTGTGTCAGTGGAAGTGCTCTTTCTGCTAGTATGAAATAAGGGCTCATCCAAAATGATTTCTGTTTGGCTTTGAAGCACTTTTATATGAATACATGCAAGCTAACATTTCACTTAAAAGTGTAGAAGCACATTTGAATGATCTCATTTAACTGTTAATTTCCATAAAGCATTTACTTAGGTTGGGTTCATCTATGACCAATATAAGACACCAGTCCTGGCAGTGATGTTTTCTCAGAGCTTCTTGAATGCAGGCTGTGTCCAACAAAGTGTGCATGCCAAGGCAAGCAAACAAGGAAGGAAGCAGGCAAGTACTAATTAGCATGGGAAGATGGGGCAGAGGACCAGCACATAACTGCTGTAGTCTTTGTGCTCTTCTTCAACCCTCACCATAGCCCTGTAAAGAGACTCAGTAGTGAAATCAATTTGACCTGAGTAGTGAAGAGGGAGTGAGAAGGGCTTTATAACTTGTGTGCCTGCTGCCAATTTCCTGTGTTGTTCCCAGTCCCATTTGTCAAAGTTATTCTCATTCCACGTAATTAGGACTCGTCTTTCTCATCTGTGAAATACAAATGGTAAATTTTATGTAGTTTTAGTATTCTGTGCTTCTGGTTTTCAAATTTGGAAAGAGGAATTAATCATGGAGAAACAGCAAAGGAAAAATTAGGTTTTGTTTTATGATTTAGATTTTTTCTGAGTCTTGGAGCATATTTCGGAAGGAAACACTCATGCACTTAAAAGCTTAATGGTAATATTGCTGAAAGTTTAAGATAATAAAAATGAATATCCTGTGTTTGAAGTGTGTGATGACACAGATAATGTGGGGTCTTTTCAAACATTTGTGGAGGATATATGCTATGAAAAATATGCATGGAGCTCAAATTTATGCACCAAAATAGTTCATCTATCTATCTATCTATCTATCTATCTATCTATCTATCTATCTATCTATCTATCTATCCATCCATCCATCCATCTATCCAGATATACAGAAGGAAAGAGATACTGAGATCTTCTATCTGCTGATTAATTCCTTAAGTGTCCTCAACGGCCAGAGCTGAGCCCATCCAAAGCTAGGAGTCAGAAGCTTCTTCCAGGTTTCCCAAGCCGGTGCAGGGTCTCAAGGCTTTGGGCTGTTCTCTACTGCTTTTCCAGGCCACAAGCAGGGAGCTGGAAGGAAGTAGAGCAGCCGGCATAGGAACCATGCTGATATGCAAGGCGAGGACTTAAGCCTGGCTTTCAAAATAATTATCTTTGAATTGACTTTTCCACAAACTTTTAGAAGTATCTTATTGTTTGAAAAGTTAGAATTTATCTGTAGAGGTGATTAATGAGAAGACACACCCCTGTTTCTAGTGGACAGTGGATGAATTGATGTTCTTAACTAAAATCACAACAAAACAAAACAGAAAAACTGGAGGATTGTCTTGCCTTGAAGCAAATGGCAACAATTTCAAGATTTTAATCAGGTGGAGAAATAGCACCTGAATTAGCCATAATTTAAGTAGTCACTTACTGACAGTATTACATTTATCTTTAGAGAGAGGCTTAATGATTACAGAGAAACCAGTTAGTTCATTATTTTATTTAAGTATACTTTAAATTTAAATATACTTTAAAATTGAAACAGATAATGGAGTTGGCAAATGGGAGAATGTGATAAGGCATCTAAAGTGTTACAAGCATGGAATGTGCTTATCTTCTTGATTAAATCCTAAATTGGGAACTTTGTTGTGTGTAACTTTGTGACTTGATTTTTTTAAAATTAGAACTTAGCTAATCAGCCAGAAGAATAGTAAACTGAGAACAAGTTCTGTGTGTTTATTCTACCCTGTAAATATTGACATTATCCAATAGACAAGTATTCCTGTTGGTTTGAATTTTCCTAGCCCTTCTTCAACAGTCTCCCTTTTTTGTCTCTTTGTTCAAGCGATAATTTTTTAAATGACAGAAAAGGTTGCTGTAAACCCTTACTTACTCATAGTTCTGCATAACAAATCATATTTTAAAAGGATATCACAAATTGGTACCATCAGTTAGCCTAATATCATGTAGTGCTTAAGTATGAATTCTGATGCCAATTGCTTTAAACATACCTTCTCTAAACTTGGAATGCAGTGTCTTTAATTGTGGTTAATAAATTAGAAAGGCAACCATTCCATTATTTTATTGAAATTTGTACAGTATTGACTTGCAGCCATTGGAATATATTGGAAATTAAGTGACAGTGATCACTATTTATTTTAACCGTTAAGTATAATTAAATATGAAAATTTTGCTGTCTTTGTTTATGATGAATGCTAAATTTAAACTAAGTTATAAGGTGTGCTGTTTGGAAATATGGAAGATACAAGAATGAAGCCAGATAACAAGTTTGTGCTTGTATTTCCTACTGATGAAGACTTTCAGACAAGTTATATCTCTGGGTAGGTGATGTCGCTCTGCATGTATATTTATACACCTATACTTTTTGCATGATTATACATGTAGCAGTGGTACAATTTTGACTTGACCTGTTGCCTCAATTTGGGAATTGGGGATGTGAGGGCAGGAGGCTCTGTATGGTATCCATGATAAAAAATTTAAAATAAATTGCTAAATAATTTACTGCAAACATTTGAAAGACAACCTTAAAATAGAATATGTGGTCAAATAGTCAATATTGTACTTGGCCCTCATATCTTCTGCACCCAAGTATTTAATTATCACACAGTATCTTGGTCCCGTAATAATCACTTTGAACTCTGATGAAAACTTAATAGAATGTGTCAGCTTTCTTTTCTTTTCAGAAAAGAAAAATCCCGAGCATAACCAGTATTTTGCTATTTAAACTAAAATTCATTACCAGCTGATACTAGTTACACTGTTGAACACTTGCCTCAGCTGGAAATTAGTTTTAAGTATCTAAAATTGTCACGATTGTCAGAATTTAGTATTGTGACCTGTCCTTTATACAGTGGCACCTAACTACTCATTTGCTTTTGTGTTTGGTCATTTTTAAATGTTGCTACATAAGCCTATGTCTTGGGAGCTTAGTTTTAAAGGCTTACTATCCCAAGTGTGTTCCATGTTTTGTCCACTGAGTATTTCACACAATGAATGTTTGCATTAATACAGCACTCCTTCATTATATTCTATTTTTATGATTCATTGGCATATGTATTCCATCATACTGAAGTTTTATAAAATAGGTATGTTTATTCATTTATTGGATGATGTTAAAAATCCTTATGGAAATAACTTTACTTGCACTTCACAAACATTCTTGAGAGAAGCAGTTTTTCTTTATTTCTGCTTTGTTCTAAAATGGGGAGAGTTGAGGGATTTTATATATATATATATATATATATATATATACACTTTTTTATATATATATACTTTTTTTTATTTTGAATTTTGAATTATGTGGTACAATTTCGTATAGACTGGGATTCCCTCCAAACTCCCACCCCTGACAAAATTTCCCCATTACACTACAATGGTGTAGTTCTTCATATGGAATCATAATTCTATCAGTCTCTTATTTAAGTGTACCCGACATTGTTGGTACAGACAATGTCAAACAGTCCAGCATCCCATTGTCTACACATGTCCAACAGTTTCATTGGCAATCTATCTTTTGTCTGAAAGTAGGGATGCATGTTCCATTGTTCCCCCACATCTGTATATGATAGACCCCAGTACTCCATCAGTATACGTTTCATAATTGAGAAGCTATGAACCCAGGTCAACAACTGGTATGAGTTAGAACAGCTACCACCACAACAAAACATCAACAACAAATTACAGCACCATGAACAGTTGAGGAATTTCTTACTTAATTTTTGCTCTGTGGTTGATACATTAGAAAAAGGTAGTATTTAGCGTTTTAAAGCATGTGTCTTTTCTATAAGCATGAATACTGAGTTACTTTAGCATGCAGTGCTGCAGTAATTGCTTTGGAACTCAGCTGTGGTTTTCAGCTACTTGTATGATTTGGGGTCTCTCACTTTTCCAGCGAGAACTTTGATAGCTTTCCCTAAAATCACCCATAAGATTGCATATCATTTACTTGGAGTGTGAGCTGGTTCTCTCTCTGGGACAAGAAAATACAAATATCCTTTACAAGACATCTAAAATAAAATCGTGAAAATGGTTTTTGAAAATAATGTAAAGGGTAGGATATTTCTGTTAGTGTGAAAGGGCTTTACTACCAATAGATGTCAGTCAAATGGAGTTCAGATATTAACTTTTTCCTTCAGTAAGAAGGGAAGTACTTGTATGTTTCACTTTCTTCTTAATCTATTAGGACTTTCAGTGTTAGGTATCCAGAGAAAGAACTAGATTCATTCCCTTAAAAATGTAGGTTGAGTTTTGATGTTTGCATCAGTTTTTATTTTCCTTTAAAAAAAGAGGGGCAGTTTCACTTTGGGGGCTCCTCTCCTTTTTCTTAACACTGTAATTCCTTAGGAGTGTGAGAGGAATTTGTTGTAACACTGTTCAGTAAAGTCTTGTCTCCTGTTTCTCATAGCCCTACTTTCCTCCTTCCAAAATGTGTCTCTCATCTCTGTAAACTTGGGTTATCTTTCCCACTTTCATACATCATGTACAAAATACTGATGGGTAGCTTTCTCTGATCAGAAAAGACGCTAAGGTAAAGGGCGACTGGCATTTAGAAGGCTCTTTTTTACTTTCAGAGTATTTTTTCACCCCACAAGTTAGATACCAGTGTACATTTTCTTTCCTCCCTAGATGGACCTCCAGTTGTAGCTCATTATGATATATCTGACACCAGCTCTGACCCAGAAGTGGTAAATGTGGACAATTTATTGGCGGCTGCAGTAGTTCAAGAGCACACTAATTCTGTAGGCGGCCAGGACACAGGAGCTACCTGGAGGACCAGCGGGCTTCTAGAAGAGCTGAATGCAGAGGCAGGTTGGTGCCCCCCTCATTCCCACCCCCTTCTCTGATGATGTGATGTGCATGTATCCTGGCAGCTGATTTGAGCAGGGCATCCTAGAGGGCACCAAATGATTCTGACTCTCCTAGCTGCCATGTAACTGAAAAGATTTGGGTAGCATGTCATTTATTTTTCCTCATCAGAAGGAAGCAAAAATATGATGTTAATTGTAGGCATCTGTAGATTTCAGGAGTAAGATTTCTTGGGTTAAAAGTGCCCAATATGCAAAAACTACTCAGATGCCTGCTTTTGGGAGGGGGGCAGAGAAGGGCAGCTCTCTGTTTTCCTCATTGATCCTAGATAAGCACCCTCACAGCCTTGGTAAGGAACTGTGACTCTCCTTGTGGCACTGTCTCTCTGCAGTACTGTTTCTTCTGCTTTTTGGTGTGGAGTGTTTCCATCAATTACGCTTCAGTGGTTCTCATTTGTCCTTTAACCCTTTTATTTCAGTTTCTTGTTCTGGGGAAAAGATCCCTTTCTCTTTCTTGCTTTATGTGTCTTGGCTCTATAATTGTTAATAATTTCACTTATTCCTTAAAAAGCCTAGGAAACCTGCTGTTACCTTTGAAAACCCTTCATAATACCTCAAGGTCTCCTTTAGTATCTTCCGCAAAACTCTTCCAACATTCTAGTTTATTCACTTTCAAATTTTTATTCATTTGAGAAGGCAGAGAGGAAAGATAGATGAAATGCTCCCATCTGTTGTTCACTGTCCCAGTGCTTGGCGCTGGCTGGGACTGGATCTCGCCTGAAATGAGGGGCTGCGGTGTCGTCTCAGGTCCCTCTGAGGCTGGCACGAACCCGGTCACTTAAACTGTGGCTGTTGCTTCCCAGGGTCAGCGTTAGCAGGAAGCTGCTGAGGACATCCTAATTGCTAGGCCAAATGCCTGCTCCATTCCTTCTAATTTAAATGTTTTAAGAAAAATACCAATACTTACAACAACAAAAAGGGGTGGATTGAGACAGCGTGTTTATGTAGTATATATTTTATATGGTAAAATTGTTGGATTATAGTTTTCTAGTTACAAATGTATTGATTTTATGATAAAGTCTTGTAATTTAGTGACTACCCAGAATATTTTTATGGAAAATTCTTTGTGTTTATATGAGATGAATACATTTCATGTATTCCACAGTACATATTTAGGAGCATAGTGATTCTTTCCGTGCTCTCTAGAAAATGTGGTTTTTATTACAGATTGTTCTAATTTAGAAGTTGAGACAGACCTTCACTGATTATAATATTATTGCCCTGAATTCTTCCTTTTGTAAATTTTGTTTAGCACTAAAACCAAACAAAACAACCAAAAAACCCCACTTTTTTGTTGACCTTCTAATAGATTCATGGTGACTGATTTCAGAACAGGACCTGACTTTAGGGCTGTAATTTTGATTGCTTACTGCCTGTTCGACTTCAGACTAGTCGTTTCTTCAGTGTTTATATGCAAATCCTTGTTTTGCCCTGCAAAGATCTGTTAAGGATTTACTAATACTACCATAAGGGCTTTGAAAGTAATAAGCAATGATAGCAAAGAGAAGTGTTTATATGTTTCTAAGCTATGTAATTCGTTCTGTATATGTGGTTTATCTTTGTTTTTCATCTGCTGTCAGTTAAGTGATCTGTTTCTTTTCCTTTAATCTAGTCACATAATCAGAGCACATTATAATTTTTTTAAATGGAATTAGTACCAATGCCTTATTCATGTAGAGAATTCTTGATATTAGGTTGAACCAAATTGAATTGTTTGATTCTTTTGATATACAGTAGACTATTTCAAATGAGTCAGTCAAATGGTGCAGTGCTTGAGATCTTAAGATATCATTTGAGTTACCAGCATTGGAGATAACATTTGCATATTCAAATTTAGGTATAAGAATTCCTCAGTTTTCTTTTTTTGAAATATTTATTTATTTTTTCTTAGAAAGGCAAGTTTATAGAAAGAAGGAGAGGCAGAGACAAAGATCTTCCATCTGGTGGTTCACTCTCCAAATAGCCACAATGGCCAGAGCTGTCAACCTGAAGCCAGGAGCCAGGAGCTTCCTCTAGGTCTCCTATGCAGGTGCAGGGTCCCAAGGCTTTGGGCCGTCCTCGACTGCTTTCCCAGACCACAAGCAGGGAGCTGGATGGGAAATGGAGCAGCTGGGACACGAACTGGCACCCAAATGGGTTCCTGGTGTGTGCAAGGTGAGATTTTAGCTGCTGGAACACAACATTAGGCCCAAGAATTCCTCATTTCTAAGGGGCACAGTCCCACTTGGGCTACAAAGCTCTGTAGATGCTCAAACCCCTTTTTAAAAATGGCATAATGTTTGCCTGTCATCTATACCAGTCCTCTTGTGTACTTTAAATCATCCATTGATGATTCATAAGGCCTAAAACATGTAAGTGCAGTGCCGTTAGTTGTTATGCTGTGTTTAAAACAGTAATGGCAAGAAAAGTCTTAATGTTTTGTCCATATTTAAAATACAGGTGTAAGTTTTTAAAAAAATATTTCCAAATCATAATCAGTTGAATCCACAATATAGACCCATGAGTAAGGGGGCCAACTGTAATTGTCAGCACACAGGCACCAGCCACCATTCATCTGAGGAAATAAAACATGGGAAATATAGGAGATGAGAAACACTTGTGGTTAAACTTTATTCCATTTTTCCTCTCCCCACCCCAACACTGTCCTCAATTTGTTATTTAATATTTGCTATTCCTATGCATTTCTTTACATAGTTTTATTACATTTGTTATGTATCTATAAATAGTCAAGCTTTAGAATTGGTATAACATTGAAGGTAGTAAGTTTTGAATCTTATTTTTAGTTCAGTATTTTGTCAGTGTTGACTATGGCTCTAGTTCACTCATTTTGATATTTGCTCTTGTAATGTGCTTAAAATGACATTTTAAATAATATTATTAGCATCTAGCCTCTTGGTACATGTGTTTGTGACAGTTCTTCTGTAGAGTATATAGAGGTGGTTATTGTGCATATTGGGCCATGAATTTGGTGTAATTTTTGGATATTTTAGGGTATAGTCGCCACTGTTAATCAGCTTCCTATGACCTTAGGAATCCATTTGATTGGCTGTTTCAAGATAATTTTTGCCTGAATTTGACTACAGAAATGTGGATAATAAAATTTACTCTACCTTAAGTCTTGATGCAGTGGTCATAATGGGAGCTTGTCTTGTGAATTGGAATGTGCTTGAAGTGTCACAACAAAATGCTTGATTTTGATTGCCCATATATAGTTTCAGGACTTTAATAGTAACAGTCAGATGGTCATTCTTGTGGTTTCCCTTATAGAGTGTTCTAATGGTTAATCTGGATCCCTCTCTCGCTTGCAGCAAAGCGAGAGACCAGTCTCTAAACATTGTTAGGAGTTCGCTTTAATCACTCACCATCTCAGCCTGGATTCACAGGCTACCCTGTTTGGGATCACCTACCTAATTACTGGAGGCAGGGGTGCTTGCTTCTTTTCCCAAGGAATTAGACAATGTGCTTCTGTCCAAAATAGTTGTCACTATCTTGTGTCAGTTTTAACTTGGGTAAAAGAACAGAATCACAAGTAGGTTAACAAATTACATTGAAGTCTGGGAAGCTACTGGTCAATAAAAGACTTTGGTCTTTCACTTCATCTTTTACCATGTTACCATGTATTTGCTTTTTCTTAATGCTAGAATTGAGCATTTCTGGGGTGATTTTGAACCAGCAGCCACGTACAGTAACTTTAGCTAAATAATGGAAAGTCTCAGTTTTCTATATCTACAAAGCTAAAATTATATTAGTAACACTTGATACAGCTTTTCTTGATCTTTGCCTGAACATAACAATTACCCAGGGTGCTTACAAAAATGCAGTCCAAAGATTCTTCCTGAAGAGTAGATACATGCAGAATGGGATCTTGAAATCTCTATTTTTTTATTTTTGAAAGAATTTATTTACTTGAAAGGCAGAATGGAGGGGAACTGCAGGGAAGACAGAAAGGCGTTTCATGCGTTGGTCCATTCCCCAATGGCTGCAACAACTGGAGCTTAGCTGGTCCAAAGCCAGGAACCAGGAACTTCCTCCACTTCTCCTGTGTGGGTGCAGGAACCCAAGGATTTGGGTCATGGTGCATTGTTTTCCCCAGGTGCGCCCTCATGGAGCTGTATTGGAAGTTGGGCTACTGGAACTTGAACCAGCACTATAAAGGGTGTTGATGACACAACCAGAAGCTTTATCCACAGAGCTGGCTCTGTGGAATCTCTTTAATAACAACTTCTTCTCACGCTGTTCTGGTATCCTGCTTATTTAGGAAGTTACTAGTATATCTGAAGGTGGCTTAATTTTTGCTGATTGTTAATAGTCACTCACAAAAGCAAAAAAGCAAAATTCTTGGTGTAATTGTGAAAAACCTAATTTAGATTTGTTTTCCTGAGAAGTGATAGATTCTAAACACATCTCACTTTTGCCAGTCAGATACGTTTTCAAGAAGATAGGCTGGACATTTTCTTCAGACTTCAAAATGGGCATGGAAATCTTGACTTGTTCATTACACAGGCCCAGTAATGCTACCAAAAGGCAAATCTTGGTTTTCCTGCTCCTCGGGTGAGGCTTTTAATAGTCAGACCAGAGGAGCCTGGCTTCTATTATTGGCTGATTAAAATACTAACAGCCTTGTGAAAGAGATGATGTCTGGCCGCATACCTCTAATGCACCTGCTTTCTATTAACTAAGATTGGAGATTTCTGATCTTCTATGGCCACTTTTTTGTAAATTGTAACCTTCCTATGGAAAGAGCTGAACAAAGTAATACTTTTCTTGTTTTCCAAGCTGTGTAGTGAGTTTATTTATTAGTATTTTTCATGTCTAGCATGCCACTGCCATCCAGTATGTAATGCTTTCTTACAGTGTGCTGTAGATAGGCCCAGGCCTCCTCCTCCCACAGACTTGCAATTTTAAAAAATGGCCATGAAAAAAAAGGCAACATTATTTGAAGATGCAAAGAAATTATTTGTCATAATTTAGTTGCTACTTTCTCTGTGCTGCTACACATTGGTAATGTGTCAGACTTATTTATTGTTAAAAAAAATTTTGCAGTAGGAAAACAAGCATTTAGAATTTTCTCCTAGTGAAAGAAGTATCTTTTCAAAGAGCTACCTAAATAGGCAAAGAACAATACAGCAGTCCAGTGACTAAACAAAAGTGCTTTGCTTTATTTTTAGCTTAATGTATAATAATCAAGATATTTTTTCCCTGCATTTGTTTTTAGAACTGGAAAAGGTTATTCCAACTGATAGTACTTGAAGAATTTCATTGCATCTTTGATTTACTTTTTAAAAAAAAATTATTAATTTTCTTGGAAAGGCAGATCTACAGAGACAAGAAGGGACAGAGAGATCTTACATATACTGGTTGGAAGTGATTGCAATGGCTGAAGCTGGGGATCTGAAGCCAGGAGCTAGGAGCTTCCTCTGGGTCTCCCATGTGGGTGTAAGGTCTCAAGGCTTTGGGCCATCTGTTGCTGCTTTTTCAGGCCACAAGCAGGGAGCTGGATGGGAAGTGGAGCAGCCAGGACACAAACTGACGGTCACATGGGATCCCGGCATGTGCAATGCAAGGATTT
Source organism: Ochotona curzoniae (assembly GCF_017591425.1). Taxonomy (NCBI): domain Eukaryota; kingdom Metazoa; phylum Chordata; class Mammalia; order Lagomorpha; family Ochotonidae; genus Ochotona; species Ochotona curzoniae. Next base: position 18,799,344 of record NW_024466218.1, read on the forward strand.
AGCCACTGAACTATCACATCTGGCCCTGCTTCACTTTTTTTTTTTTTTTAAAGAGTTTGTTTTTTGTTGAAAAGGCAGATATACAGAGAGGAGCAGAGATAGGAATATGGTTCACTCCCCAAGCGGCCGCAACAGCCAGAGCTGAGCCAGTCCAAAACCAAGAACCAGGAGCCTCTTCCAGGTCTCCCTTGCGGGTGCAGAGTCCCAAGGCTTTGGGCTGTACTCGACTGCTTTCCCAGGCCACAAACAGGGAACTGGATAGGAAGTGGAGCTGTCAGCATTAGAATCGGCCCCCATATGGGATCCCAGTGCGTTCAAGGCGAGGACTTTAGCTGCTAGGCGATGACGCTGGGCCCCTGATTTCACTCTTGTGTAGGCTGCAGGCCCTCTTCCACAGTTGAATCCTCTGACGTCATGGTGGAGCTGGGGTGAGAGCGAATAGTCAGTCTCTGGCACGGGAGCTGCCAAAGGAATGCTGGCAGGGTGCAGACGGCTACATGAAAGTAAAGAGCTAATTGTCCTGGCTAGGAAACAGATGTAGGAGGGAAGACAGAGGCATTTCCTGAATGCCTTTGGAATCTTTTGTAAAGCCCGGTAGCTTATGGACCTACAGTGGGTCCCAACGGGCTTGTTACTGGATAGCCTAATTTATCTGATGGCTTTGGCAGGAAAGGTGGCAAATACCTCATACCATTAGGCTAGGCTTTCCTAGCATTAGCCAGGAAGTTTGTCTTTAGCTCCTTTGCTCATGCGTCTGTGTTGTCTTCAGTAGTGATTAGATTTTTGTATTAAATTATTTATTTTATTATTTTATGATACAGTTCTATAGGCCTGGGATTTCCCAATCTCCCCCTTTCCCTCCTCCTCCCAATTTTCCCTATGTCTTTATAATAGTGTAGTCTTTCATAATCACTCATAAGTCCATCAATCTGCTATTTTAAGTGTATCCTGACATTGTAGGTATGGACAGTGGCAGAGAGTCCAGCATCCTATTTTCAAGATATATTTCACAGTTTAGTTGGGAGTCCATCTTTGATTTGGAAGTAAAGATGCATGTTGCATTGTGTTTGCACATTTGGATGTAATAGTCTATCACACAGAGTACTGATTAGATTTTAAAGTGCATTTATTGAAGGAAGAGAGTGTGTTCCCTTGGGCTGGTTCACTCCCTAAGTACCCTTCAAGAACCCCAGAAAGGGAAGCAAAATAGTTGGAAGTTGGGAACTCAGTCAGGTGTCCCATGTGAGTGTTGGGACTGTAGCTGAGTGAGCCATCATTGCTGCCTCCCAGGGTCTGTGAGAGGCGGGTGGTGAGCCTAGGCACTCTGGGAACGTTGAGCTCCTAAATGTGTCTCTTAACCACTTGGCCAAATATTTTGTATTAATGTAGATCTTTTTCCATCTTGTTTTCACTGATTTTTTTTAAACTATTACAGGTGTAATTCCAAGAGCAGACCCCGATTTTAAGTTAATACTTTAAGCATTGTACAGTTACTGTAACGATGCTAAATGCCAGCACAGTTGAATTGTGATTTTTATGGCCAAAGTTGTGCTGCCAAAACTGTTAGGATTGATGTGGTAATATGAGACTAGTATATAAATGACTAGTCTCTGGGTCCTTGGTAGATGAATGAAGTTGGAAAGTCTGATATAATGGTTATGGCTCTCTTGTTTTCCTTAACAAATGCAGCACAGTAACTTTTCTCTAAAGAAATAGTGATGTTTCCAGCAATGAAATGAGACTGCCAGAAGTGGTGGGATCAGAATGAGATATCCCACCCAAGGGGAGGACTTAGTTATTCAGAAATGCTGGTGACTGTGACATTTTAAAAACATTCCTATACACAAGTCAGAATTGAAAATTAGAATTATGGTGATAGAAGCAGGTACAGAAAAAGTAAGGAGTAACGTATTCTTGTTGTGTGTTTTTTCGTTTTTTTCTGTCTTTCCTTCTTCCCTTCTCTTCTTCCTAGAGGTAGAGAGAGAGCTTCCATTTCCTGGTTTAGTCCCCGGGTGCCCACAATTGCCAGGGCAGGGCCATGCCAATGCTAGGAGCCAGTAACTCAATTCCAGATCTCCCGTCTGCAGGGCAGGGCCCCAGCTCATCATTTGAGCCATCACCTGCTGCCTGTCAGGATGCATGTCAGCAGGAAGCTGGAAGCAGGAGCAGCGGCAGGGCTTGAGCCCAGGCACACTGATGCATCCCAAATGGTACTGCACAGGCCAGGTGCCTGCCTCTGTCATATTTTTTTCTTCTACTAGTATTTATAAGCATCAGATAATCAGAGAACAGGTTGGTTAGAACAGCCATGACTTTTGTAGTTTGCCTTTTAAGTCTGATTAATTTCATTTGTGTTTAGCCCTAGCTTTGATTTGGCTATAAATGATTTTTAGTGTCTTTTAAAGTTCCATTCCTTGGGGCCTGGTGTCATAGCCTAGCAGCTAAAGTCCTCGCTTTGCAGGTGCTGGGATCCCATATGGGTGCCAGTTCCCATCCAGCTCCCTGCTTGTGGCCTGGGAAAGCAGTCAAGGATGGATAAAAGCCTTGGGACCCTGTACCCGCATGGGATACCTGAAAGAGGCTCCTGGCTCCTGGCTTTGGATTGGCACAGCTCTGGCTTTTGTGGCTGCTTGGGGAGTAAATTAGTGGGTGGAAGATCTTCCTCTCTGCTCCTCTCTCTATATATTTGACTTTCCAATAAAAATAAAATAAATCTTAAAAAAAATTGTTTCACTCCTTAATTTCTTAATTGGTTGGCACAGGAAGCTTTTAGGTGGTTGTTCTTATAAATAATATGTATTTGTGAGAGCAGAACTTGAAAGTGGACACACATGCACACACGCACATTCTGATACAGGCACCAGGAATATTTCATGAACCTAGTGAGGCTGTTGTGGATCAGTGTATGATAGTGAAAAGGTAGCCTGGAAAATGTGGGCTGCTGCTTTTGGTACCAGAGGACCAAGGCGGATAATCTGTGATTCTGATATTAGAATTGAGGGTAGGATCAGCTTCTTCAGGATAGTTGGGTTTCTGTGAGGAGGCGGAGAGAAATAAGGTTCACACCGTTCACCATGGAGCTGGCTTTCCAGAGGGCAGAGCAGAAGTTGTAGGAATGGTGAAAGGCTGGAGCAGATGAGAGCAGCAAAGTGGGGGCGAGATGGAGCAGTCCCAGTGACTTGTGATTTTTTGGGTAGCTGAGCAGGTGGAAATACTGCTTTTCTTCTTATGAAGTGTAGTTTCCTCCTACCTTTTCCTACATTGCTCTCTTTTCTACTGGCAGTTCTTACTGTTTTACTGGCTCGTTGCACCCAGCCCTCCGTCCATGCTCTCCCAGCTTCATTGCTTTGCCTTTGCAGTCTGCTTGCTGGTGTCTTCAGCTCCCTTGACGAGGTGACTTTCATGCTGTCACCATCTGGTAGAGTCTGCTCCCTCAGTGCACATTGTAATCTCCATCCCCATTGCCTCGCGTGGAGACAGTGCCTCATTGCAGAGCCCAAGGGTCACCCTCATTTCCTTCCTGCTGCTTCCTGGCAGCTCCCAGCCCTGCCCCGAGAGCCCCCTTTTCCTCATCCAGGATTCTTTAGAGTGGTTGCTTCACTTTCTAAACTCTTGCCTGCTGCCCTCCCTCCACCCATCCATACTCTCCTGGTGGCCTTTTTTTTTTTTTTTTTAATTTTTATCTATTTATTGGAAAGTCAGATATACAGAGAGGAGGAGAGACAGAGAGGAAGATCTTCTGTCCGATGATTCACTCCCCAAGTGAGCACAAGGGGCTGATGCTATGCCAATCTGAAGCCAGGATCCAGGAACTTCTTCTGGGTATCCCACACGGGTGCAGGGTCCCAAGGCTTTGGGCCATCCTCAACTACTTTCCCAGGCCACAAGCAGGGAGCTGGATGGGAAGTGGAGCTGCCGGGATTAGAACCCACGCCCATATGGGATCCTGGCGTGTTCAAGGCGAGGACTTTAGCCACTAGGCCACGCTGCCGGGCCCGGCCTTGTCATATTTTGCACAGACCAGAGTTACCTCTGACAGGAGCCTGTTTGTTTTCTGCCCCTTTTCCCCCCTAAGTCTGACCAGTCTCCCTTTAAAAGCTGTACATGTATAGGTATCCCTTTCCTTCAGATCCACACTGCTTGCTCAGTAACAGCCTGTCCCTTTTTCTCTTCAGCTAAACTTAAAGCTGTTCCTTTCCTCCCATTATTCTTCAGTTTGCTTTGCCATGCTGGCTTAGCCCATCAGTGTTCTGAGTCACCCCTTTCCTAACTCATCCACAGGCATGTGACGTGTGATTTTAGTGGACAACGCTTGCATTCTCTCATCTGAGCCTTCAGCTGGGTACTGTTAAGTACCTGTTCCTAGCAGTGCTCTTTGGTGTCCATGGTGTCACATCCTTGGGTTTTTTTTTCCTGCCTTTAGCTTTCCTTTCTTACCTCCCGTGCCTGTGACTTCATTATGTCTTCATTGGGGTTCTGTTGTGGGCTCCCTTTCCTCCTCTGGGCGACCTTTATCTTCGGAACTGTCTGGGAGGAATTAGTTACCAAGTCGTTATTTCCTCTTTTGACTTCTGATTTGAGATTTAGAAGAGCATCTCTGACTACTTCCAGGCCACATTATTGCCCTATCCAAAGCAGCCACCCAACCACCTTGGCTTTGGTTAGCACATTGAGCGGTACTGTGACTTTGTCCTATTGTGGCTCTGTCCAGATAGCAAGTACCGCTGTTGACTTCCGGTGTTCTTTTGTTTGCCTGACACTTCCCTCCCCCGCCAAATGCTAACTTTCCATACAAACACAGAGTATTTTCTTTTTTGTTCCTTTCCTGGTTCAGCTAGTTATTTCTCACCAAGTAACTACAGAAGTCTAACCACTTCCTTTACTTCCAGTGTCCTGTGCCTTAACTCTGAGTTTCATTTCTGTGCTCCACAAGGAAATTTTAAGAATCCCAAACTAGATCATGTCACTCACTGCTCTGCAGATATCCTCCAGTGGCTTCCTGCCTCTCAAGGTCAAGCCCAAACTTCTTACCATGGTCTGACCTGCTGACTCGGCCAGCCTTGTTTCTGCTTTCTCTCTTACTGCCCCAGCTCTCAGCAGTGAGTGACAAGACGTTCGTTACGCTGTTTGTACTCATCTGTGCCCACTCTTGCCTGGAGGCTCAGCTTTCTTCATCACCTTCAGATATGGGGAATGTGCCTTTTCTGTGTGTTTCCAGGATACTCTTTCCAAGGGCTCTTCAAAAAGTCCATGGAAACATGAGTATTATGGAAAAACTGTATGAATTTCAGAAACACTTTGTACCAACATAACCTTTTAGTTCTATTTTGTTTGAACTTTTTGAAGTACCCTAAAGTTTCCCCATCAGAATGCTTTTCCAGTCATAGTGCAGTGGACTGGTTTTTATTATCCTTAAATATTTCATTCATTGAAGATGGAGACTGCCTGCCTTGTTTCCTATTGTGTTCCTAGCACCTAGTGTAGTAATAGCATGTTATAGGCAAGTATGTATTGTACTAAGTAACAGGTAAATAGGAAGGACTGCTTGAATTAGTGAATTACGGGCCAATTGATTTGAAAAAGAGAGAAACTACTGATTTGCATTGTTCCCTAGTAGCACAGTTGAGAGAGTGTGCATATTGATAGCCCTAATTAACATTGCAGTGGAAATTGGATTAATTGGATTTGTCCATAACAAGATATTAAGAGATCAGAGCAAGAATCTAAGTTCACCAAATGTAGACTTAACAAAATTCTGTTTGAGAAATCGCCCTGATTTAATGGGGCTGGGTTTGTCTGGTGCCCACTGATGGTGCCACTTGGATCCAGCTGGATTACCGACTCATTATATTATAATATAATCTTAATCACTAGTTTCCTCCAGAAGCTTTTTTAAGCCTTTTACATTTCTGTTTTCTCATGTGCATCATTTTCAATTCAAGGAAAAAGGTAAAAATGATGGTTATGAAAAAGACCCACCAATCATCTTCAAATTTGATCACTTTTCACAGCTTACTCATTATGCATGTTCTGGTATTTTCAGTGTTATGTGTGGCAATTTTTTTTTTAAGAGTTAAAAAAATTTTAAAGGCAGAGTAACAGGGTAGGAGGGAGAAGGAGAGCAAGAGAGAGTAACTATTGCTTTGGCTGGTTCCCATTTTTAATGGCTCCAATAAGTGGAGGGAAGCAAGGCCCCAAAGGCCAGAATTGTTGGGCATGGTCAAAGCCATTGCTGCTTCTGGTCTCCCCCATGGATGCAGGAGCCCAAGGACTTGGGTCATCTTCCACTGCTTTCCCGGATGCAGAGTTTGATTGAAAGTGGAGCATCTGAGAGCAGGACCTTTGCTCATTGTGGTGATTTAACTTGCTCTATCACAATGCTGGCCTCTATGTGTGATACTTTATGTGTTACGTATGTATTTTCCAGTGTTTCTGCATAGAGCTATGATAGGTGTCTGAACGGCATAGTATATTATTTCAGGTCTCTTTCCTTAGATTAAATTTTCAGCAGTGAGTTGATACCTGTTAAAGAGTGTGAGACTGGTAAAGTTTGCTTTGAGACCATAATTAATCTTTCCTGAAAGACTTGATAGAAGTGTAAAAGTGCACGATTTTTTTTTTCAGTGACCTTAAAATATTGGAATGAAGCAAGGGGTGGGTACAGGGTGAGTTGTGCATGTAAGATTTAATTCTCATTATCTTGGTTTAGATTATATGAGGTCTCATGAGAGATTTCAAAAAAAAACTGAAGAGCTACTTTATATCAGATGGCAATATATGTGATACCCTTTGAAGAATAAAAGTAAATTTACACCCATTGTAGTTGCTTATTCTGCGCTGACTGCCAGGTCTTCTAAAATTCATCCCTTCAAATCAGAACACATGAGCTAAGTACATAAACTGAATTTTTAAACTTGTTAGAGGAGATTTCACCTAGTTACTTTGGTTCAGTGCCTTTAGCTGTTACTAGAGTTCTGAGAAGCTTGTTTTCTGTGATGTTAGGAAATATGTTTCATTGCAACATGGAGTACATGTACTTTCTGGAAACCCTGGTGAGACAGTCCTTACATGTCCTAACGTGACCAACTGTTGTGCTCTTCCAAAGCATGTGGTCTGTTTCTGTCTAAAGAACAAATGAAAACTCTCAGTAGTGTAGGTCATGTTTCAGTTGCTCAGAGCCAAAATTATGATCTACTTCTAGCCTTCCCTTCAAGGTAAAGTCCTACATCAGACCTGTCAAATCTGCATCCCTTTAGAGCAGGTGGTGGGGAACATATGCCCACATACCAATATAAAGCCCACTGAATCATTTGGTCTGGCCTTGCTGGGACTCAAAATTCAACAAATATATAGCAGGCAAATTTTAAGTTGATAATTTTGCATGGTCTACCAAATTTGTAAATATCTAAATGAACCTTGACAGTAAAAAGTTTCTGCACCCCTACTTTAGAGAGAAAAACCATTTATACCTGTGAGTTTCTGTGGTTTAGATTTGCTATATTCAAATTATAAGTAGTAGAGAAATGTCATTTAAAACCATTCTAAAGCCAAATTTAAAGAATTTCGTTATAATTCATATGTATGTATTTTTAGATACTCACCAAAGTGTCAGTATTTCTTTTTTCTTAAAAAAGACTTTAAAGTCCACTATTAAATAAAGCAATAGACTTTAAGTTCATATGTGTGCTGTCATGGTGTCTGAATACCTATTTCAGAACAGTAACAACAACACTTAGACTGATAGGAGTGAGGGCTGTGCTGTTGCTATGACTCAGTCTGAAAGAGAAATCTATCAATAAATTGCTTCTGCTGTTGGTGAGAAATCAAACTGTAACTTTTTTTTTCTTCTTTGCTCTCTCAGGTCACTTGGATCCAGGATTCTTGACGAGTGATAAGCCATCTGCGGGCAGTGCACCCCTGAATGAGGAAATTAACATTGCCTCCTCGGACAGTGAAGTAGAGATTGTGGGAGTTCAGGAGCATGCAAGGTAGGTATTACCCGGAGTATTCTAGTACTTTAAATTGTGAATCTCATTTAACCAGAAAACAAGCAGTAAGAAGAAGATAGCCTCCTGGTGTGGTTGCTTTGATGGGAGGAGCTATCTCTTGGGCTTCTTTGACTTGAGAGCCTTTTTCTGTTTAGACAAGCTAGAAACCATGGAATGTGTTGCATATTTTCATATCAAGATCATCTTCATGTTGTATGAACTAGAGCTGATGTTTTTGTTTTTATCTGAATCAAAGGCCTATGTAGTTTTGACACATTTTTCTCCTGTGATGAGTGCACTGTCTTTCCTGCTTCCTGCCTTTACTTACCTTGAACTGTATTGGGAACACACAATGGCAAGTCTGCATGAGGTAGCATACCTTTTTTGCTGATTTTCAAAAATACCTCTCCTTGTCTTTCTTCGTGTATTTGTCATATTTTAAAACTAAGGAATGCTGTTTCATAAGATAAAAAAATCACATCAAATTAGTTCAGTATTATGAAAATAGTTGTATGGAACTGGCAGGCACAGTGGCTTAACAGGCTAATCCTCCACCTGCAAGTACCAGGATCCCATATGGGTTCTGTTTAGTGTCCTGGCTGCTCCACTTCCTTTCTAGCTCCCTGCTTATGATCTGGGAAAGCAGTGGAGAATAGCCCAAATCCTTGGACCCCTGCACCTGTATGGGAGGCCTGGGATGAAGCTCTTGGATCCTGGCTTTGGATCAACTCAGCTCTGGCCATTGCAGCCACTTGGGGGGCGAACCAGTTGTTAGAAGCTGTTTCTGTCTCTCCTCTCTTTAAATCTGCCTTTCAAATAAAAATAAATACATCTTTAAAAAAAAATAGCCTGTTTTTGTATAGGGCACAATCTGAGGGATTCATCTCACATGTATGTTTCTATTTACTGGTTTACTCCACATATGTTCACAGGGACTGAGACTGTGCCCAACGGGCACTGTGATGGCATTCCAGGTCTCCCATATGGATGGCAGGGACCCAACAACTTGAATCATGACCTGCTATTCTAGTGTCTGTCTTGACAGTAAACTAGAATTAGGAGCTGGAGTCATATGTTGAACCTGGACATTCAGGTATCAGATGAAGGCATCTTAATTCCTAGGCCAAATATCTCTATTTAGAATATATTTTTTGTAGCAAATTTCTCCCCGGTCAGAAGAGTTTAATTGTGATTTCTGATAAGATAACCAAGTATGTGACACAATGTGTTGCTGTTACTGTTTGGTTAGCATTTCTTTTGTTGCTGCTGTAAAAGGATAACTTATAGAGTGAGTATGAGTACCATTGAAGCTACCTTTTTCTAGTGAAATGTGACTATCCTTGGAGAGCAGTTTTGGAATGTTGGAACTTTAAGAATGTAGAATTAACCCGTAGTTTAATACCTCATCTCCAACAAAGTGACCTACTTGCTGTTTATTACAACTAGGGCTGCCCTGTCACTTCATTTAGTTCTTTATTTACGCCATGTATTATGCCTGCATAACTGCTTCCTTTTTCCCATTGTTTTTGTGGGAAAGAATTTCCTTTGTTTAATCTTTTCTCTATCTCCTTTCCCCTTTCCCTTCTTTCCCCCTTTTCAGTTCTTTTCTTATCAACTTCTTTTCCAATTTCCCATCTGTTCTCTTCAAGCCGACCTCTTCAACGTTTGAGGAAAATAGTTAGTGATTCTTCCTTCAGTTCAGCACGTATCTGCAATTAGTTTATTTCACCATCGTTCCTTACAAAAGTGAAAATAGAATTCTTTAAAGCATCATGTCAGGATCCTTCTAGGATATTGTATTTCTTCAGACTTCCTTCTGTTAAAATACCTTCCCTATTGACAGATTAGAGCACTGGGCCCTAAATTTTCTCTTTGCTTTCTTCTGTAATCCATTGTTCATTTAACAGCATATTGTTCAGTGTCTAGATATTTCATATATTCTGGGATATTTTGACTTGATTGTGTCAGTTTCACTCCATCATGAACTGAGAAGATTCTTTCCTTTTTTTTTCTTTTAAACTTGCTGAGGCTTGTTTGTGTCTTGAAATCTGATCAGTGCTGAAGAAGGTTCCTTGTACTGTTGAAAAAGTAGCATATTCTCTGTAGGATGAAAGGTTTTGTAGATATAAGTTGAGTCTATTTACTCTAGTTTGAGTGAACTCTGTTGCTTGCTTGCCGAGTTTCTATATTGTTGGTCTGTCCATTGAGGTTAGTCGTGTGTTAAGGCCCCCACTGTTATTTTGTTGGAATCTATTTTTCCCTTGAAATCTGTTAATATTTATTTTCGGTACTGAGGTGTCCTGGCATTTGGTGTGCGTATATTTGTTATGGTGGTTTCTTCTTGCTGACTGTGTTCTTTATTCATTGTTCTCTGTCCTCCTTTTTCTCTTCTAATGTTTTTCACAGCAAAGTCTGTATTATCAGTTATTAGAATGACTACACCTGCTTGTTTTTCCTTTCATTAGGCTGGAATATCTTTTTCCATTCTTCCAGTTTCTGTGTAGTCTTGCTTGTAAGATACGTCTCCTGCAGGCAACAGATAGATGGGTCCTGTTTTTTAATCCCTTGTATCATCAGCCCATGCCTTTTGATTGATGACTTTAATCCATTTACATCCAGGGTTTATGTCAATGATGTTTAGGTAATGATGTTATTCTGTCATTTGACCATTGGTTTCTCATTCTTTGATTTAGGTTTCTCTTGTGCTTTTATGTTTGCCTTTGGACTTAGTCGGTGTTACTGTTTTTCTCTGTAGCATATCTTTGAGCAGCTTTGCCCTGGAAGTACTTTATATCATTTTCAGATACAAAGGAATACTCTTCATGAATTCTTGGGAGACTTCCTTGATACTGTACATACAATGGACTGTAGAGTTTGCAGATCTGTTGAAAGTCCTTATCATGTACGGATGTGTTCTTTGGCCTAGGACTAAGTAAAGTTTCACTGATTCTGTTCTGTTTGGGCTTTTACCCAGAGTTTTTTTTCAGAAGCAGCCTGACACTGTTGCAGACATTGTTTTTTAAGAGCTGGGAAGAGGTAGGGGAAGAGGCCTTTTTGTTGACTAGCTACTTCGGAATTCCCCTCCTCTGGCTGTTTGGCTCATCTGGAATTTGTTTCTCTTACTGATCTAGGGTTGCAGCTATGAAGTATTGATGTGCTGCTGGCAGGGTTATCTCTTGGAAACAAGGTTTTAGGTTTTGATCCACATCTTTTTGTCCTAATTTTGTTTGTATGATTCTTTAGATTTCGATGTTTTCTTCCTGTTTTTCTTCTGATATCCTGCATTGTTAGAAGCTTCCTGAAAGTTTTCCAAATCTCAGGTTTGGTGCTTGAGTTGTTCCTTTTGGAATTGTGATAGCTTTTGTGTGTTTTTTTCATATAAAAACCATTTTGTTGAAGCTGTGTTTTCAGCAACTCTAGTAATGATATGCCTTCCCATCCTTGTTTGTGAAGTTGTTTTTCTTTGCTTTCATGTTACTATTTTTCCTTTCTTTTTTTTTTTTTTTTAAAGATTTATTTATTTTTAGTGGAAAGTCAGATAGACAGAGAGGAAGATCTTCATTCGATGATTCACTCCCCAAGTGACCGCAGTGGCCGGTGCTGCGCCCATCCAAAGCCAGGAGCCAGGAACCTCCTCCAGGTCTCCCATGTGGATGCAGGGTCCCAAGGCTTTGGGATGTCTTCCACTGCTTTCCCTAGGTCACAAGCAGGGAGCTGGATGGGAAGTGGAGCTGCTGGGATTAGAACTGGAGCCTATATAAAATCCAGGCATGTTCAAGGCTAGCCACTGTGTCGGGCCTTCCTCTTCTTTTAATTTTGATTTTAATGTACTTAGCTTTTCGTTTCCTCTGGTTTTAGACTAGAAAGCATGTTTTCTGAACTAAGGGTTGAATATGTCTCTTAGGACTGCCTTTTCTTGTTTTGTGATGAACTCCTGTTATCTGATGCTGCCATACCTGGATGTTAGTTTTTGGACAGTCTGGTTTTACACAGTGTGCATTGCTTGTGAGATGCAGAGTTTGTAACATTTCTAATTCTTCTGTAATCAGTTAATTTGCCAGAGAGTTTTGCTTATGACCGTGAGTCTCATGCATACTTTTCTTTGTCCTTGATCTTTTTGCCTTCTCTTCTACCAGCCTTATAGCATAGATAATTTTGTTATAAAACGGAAGATTTTGTGAATGTTAGGACTGTTACATCCCTTGGTCATTGTTAATGTTGCTTCATCCCTCTGGCAAAAAAGGAAAAAAAAAAAGAAAGCATTAACCCTGAAAAAGCAAGGACCCAACAATTGTTTCCCTAAAATCCCAAGGATTTGGTTTATTTTCAATTAGGAAAAATAACTAGAGCTTGAATCTTAGGAGGTCACCCCCAAACACAGTAAATAAGACCAAAAATGGTTGCTATTTGATTTTTCTGTAGAATAATGAACTAACTACCTCAAACACTGACCCATAGGACCTACTCGGTTTTCTTTTTAAAAATTGTAAAGTTTCGGGGCTGGTGCAAAAGTCTAGTGCTAATGTGCCAGGCTCCTGTATGGGCGCCGATTCTAATCCTGGCAGCCCTGCTTCCCATCCAGCTCGCTGCTTGCGGCCTGGGAAAGCAGTCAAGGGAGGCCCAAAGTCTTGGGAGCCTGGAGCTGCTTGGGAGACCTGGAAGAGGCTCTGGACTCCTTGCTTTGGATTGGTGCAGCTTCATTGTGGCCACTTGGAGAGTGAATCAGCAGACGGAAGATCTTCCTGTCTCTCCTCCTCTCTGAATATCTGACTTTCCAATGAAAAAGAACATAAATATTTTTAAAAATTGTAAAGTTTCTCTTGTATCAGTTTTAGTTATAGGGAGCAGATTATATTGTAAAAACATATTGTCATTTCTCAGTCTTTCGGGATGTGAGGTGTAAGCATTTTCTGGGGATAAATTGGAAACATGATTCTAGGTTTGTTTCATGCCTGTTGACAGTCCTATGCAGGTTAAATGTTTTGTGGAAGGAAAATCTGCAGTTTCACCAAAATTGGATCAGACTCATTTAAGACAAGTAGAGTAAGCTCTCAACCCACACATTCAATAAGACATGAAAAACACCTGTGATCATGCTTGAAAATGAGTTTTATGTTGGTTACACAACAGAGTTTTTGTGTTGGTCACAGCCTTTTTTTATAGGCTAACTCCGGAGGGCTTCTGACCACTGTGGATGCCCCAGGTCTCAGTACTCACTCCCTGCCTGTGTGGCAGAAGTTAATCTGCAACGTGCGCCATCCTGTAAAGTGGTTGAACTGTTTCTCTAACACTGGTCTTTTTACTCAGTTGACTTTTTAAAATATATAATGTTTTATGTGCTTATAGCAAATATAAGCTCTTAGATACTTTAAGCCAAGAAACCCCTACTGAGATGCAGATATATATACACACATGCATGTTTCCTGTGCCACCTTCTACACAGCTTCCTCCTTGCCTTTCTCTCAGTGAGTACTGCTGTGACTCCTTTTTTGTTTGTTTTTAAGATTTATTTTATTCTGTTTTCATTTTGAAAGGCAGACTTTTAGAGAGAAGGAGAGATAGATAGAGATTGATTCTCTATCTTCTGGTTTATTCCCCAAATGACTGCAATGGTCAGAGCTGAGCTGATCTGAAGCCAGGAGCCAAGAGCCAGGAGCTTCTTTCAGGGCTCTCACTTGGATGCAGGGTTCCAAGGTCTTGGGCCATCTTCCACTGCTTTCCCAGGCCATAAGCAGGGAATGGGAAGTGGAGCATCTAGGACATGAACCAGCAACCAGTATAGGATCCCAGTGCTTGCAAGGTGAGGATTTAGCCATTGAGCCATTGTGCCGGCCCCTCCTCTGACTACTTCATATTCTAGCGTTGCCTGTTTCTGAACAGATCTTACACTGTGACCTTAGAGGTCTTCCTAGAAGAGCTTCTAACTCTCTGGACAAATGCCCCCGCAATTGCTTGCGTGTTTAAAAGGTAGTTTATTCCATTTTGTAATGACTGTGACCGTTTAGGAATGATCACCCAAAACCTGTTTGTGCTTCTTCCCATGCCCTTAAGGTCCCTGTGCCAGGCGGAGTAGTGCTTTCTGTGGTGGCTGCCCAGCTCACAGGGATTTTTCCTTCTTTGAGAGCCACTCTTCCAGCTACAACTAATTATAGCCAGGAAAGCTTTGGACCAAAGATGGGACCATTGCCTTGTCCACAGGAGTTGATGTTTCGAAGGAAGGGATTGAGAGGGTGGGGCTTACCTTGCATCCTAAGGTTCTTTGAGCTGTTCCAGTGTCCTAATAAATACTTGCTTTTGTGCATCATAGCCTGAGTTGGTCTCTGGAACCACTAACTAAAGAAGTTTCTATTTTTAGATAGTTTAAGAGGTACCTCATCTCCTTGTTTTTCTCTCTCCTGCTGCTGTTCTTCAGCAGGACGTTCTTCAGCAGTCTTAGAACTTTGCGCTCTCCTTGTCATCTTTGATACCAGGTGCTTTCTAGAATGTGCTTTGCTTTTATTGAACATTCCCAGGCCTAAGCACTGTTCCTCCTAGTCGGTCTTGGTCCGAGGAAGGCCTTTACTTAGTGAAAAATGAATGGTTAGTGAAAAAGTGGAGGTCTGCTTTTGCTGTGGTTCTGTGCATAGCTTAAGGCATTGGCAGTTGACTTTGGACCTTGTTTTCTCTTCTGTTAAGTAAACAGATTAGATTAGATCTCCTGAAAGCCATTGCCTGATGTTACAAAGTGTGATTACTCAGGGAGCCATGCAGAGAAACAGCTGGGACTATATGCTTCTTGTATTTCAGAACTATTTCTAGGAATTGTGCCAAAGGTTGCATTGGTTGTCTTTGTGGCTGCTTACTCCCTGAATTCCTTACCAGATTTCTAACTAGTTTGATTTGAGTTAGTCCTTAACAGGAGAACTTGTTAAATAACTTCGTATGTTGAAATTGTAAGTCTGGTCCTCTCTTTCTGCTCTGCCGACTCCTGCTGTGTTATTGCTTGATTCGACACATGTCTGAGAAGTGACCATGTGCTGTGGAAAGCCTGCCGCTTGGCTTCCCACTTTTGGACACTGACCACAGACAGCTCCTATAGGCTGTTGAATTCCTAGTTTGCTCATTTTTTGAGAACATGTAATGACTTCCACACCCTAGTGCATGAATCTCAGAATTGTCAAAAGAGGTAATATATTTGAAAATGCTTTGTAACCTTGGTAGTCTGTTGGCTTCCAGTCACCAAAACCATTTCAGTCAATTTCGAATGGCTAGCATTTTCTCCTGACTACCTGGTTGCTTAATCTGGTGTTAATGAGTTGGACAGATTTGAATTAGACATTGGGCTTTATGTCTCTCTTTATTAGTGAATTTTTGAAAGTGCGGTGGCCTCTAGGTTAGCAGCTGGTTGATCTGTTCCCGATTATGGGCCTCCGGCACTGTTATCAAGTCTCCACTCTTGCCCCCATTCCCCCTCCTTCCTGGGCCTAAGGTAAGACCCAGAGCCTGGAAATTAGTCTAGGACTCTCAGGTGGGTGACAAGATCCCAGTCACTTGAGCTGCCCACCATTAGCAGAAAAGCTAGGAGTCAGGTATGAAACCCAGATCTTTAGATATAGAATGCATGCCTCCTAATAGGCATCGCAACTGCTGAGTCCGATGCCTCCCCCTGACCACTTTGCTGGGGAGGGAGCAGGTTCAGGCTGGCTTTTGGGAGAGCAGGGCATCTTTTCAGGAGCCTGAGGACTTGGGGCAAGTTTGCCTGTGAATTTCATCCTTACTCACTTGAATGTTCTTTTGAACCTGGTGGGGCAAGTAGTGTTGAGTCACAGTGGGAATCTTTCAAGTGACCATGTTATCACTCATCGCATACAGATGGTTAGAGCCACTGCCTGGGAAGCACTGAGTTAGTTCATGTGACTACCCCTGCCCCGGGTCATTTGTTACAGAAGCAGCTCAGATGAAGGAGCCAAGTGCATCTGTTGTGTCCCTCAGGATGAGGGAAATGGGTTGATTGTGTATGGCCTGGTACTTGGAATGTCAAGGAATCTAGTCTGTTTTGGAAGCTATTAATGCAAGTATGATAGAAAAGTTATTTCACTCATTCTCCTGTTTCCTCTTGTTTGACATTGTAATTTTGTCCTGGACTTAAAATGTTGCCCTGTCACAGAGTGCTAGAGGTTTAAATGTGCCCAGTAAAACATTGTCTTGCCTATGGTCAGTATCTGAGACACAATCTGGAAGTGTCTTGAGATAAGACTCTTGGTGTTTTTTTAAGGCTGAGCTGAACAAGGGATGGAGACACAGGGAAGGATGGAGAGAGGGGAGTGAGACAGACAGGCATGAGAAAGGGGAAAGGAAGGATGTTGACTGTGGCTTTCCTGAACTTGTGAAAGAAGCTTATCTTAGTGAAAGTATTGATGAGCGCAGCTGCAATGATTTTGTCCCATTTTCTTTGGGTGCAGTAAGCATGTGTTTGCTCTTCTCTCTCTTGCAGGTGCGTTCATCCTCGAGGAGGTGTGATTCAGAGCGTGTCTTCATGGAAGCATGGTTCGGGGACACAGTACGTCAGCAGCCGGCAGGCACAGTCATGGACTGCTGTGACCCCCCAGCAGACGTGGGCTTCCCCAGCAGAAGTGGTCGACCTCACTCTGGATGAGGATAGTAGACGTAAATACCTACTGTGATCCCATGTCACTGTGTTTCTCTGCACTGCTCCCTCCCACTTCCTCCTCCTCTGTGTGACACGGAACTTCATTGTCATGGCTTCAGCTTCAGAAGCTGTTTGTGGCATTTGTAGAATTGAAAACTCATGGAAAACCTCTTTTTTTTTTTAATTAAAAGAAGTCACTTAGGAAGATAACTTATCACTGAGAAAAGAATTTCTTTTTCCCTCAGTAAGCATATAAAAATAATGAATTTATTAGACAACCTCATTTTACTTGACTTTTAATCTTAGGAAACTCTACCTTCCTTTTAGAATAATATTTAATTACCAGGTAAAATGGATTTCAGTTTTTGAGTCTTGTATTTATTTTTCTGTGTAATGAAATTGCTCTCTAGACTTGACCACTATCTGCCCTGACTCCATTGGCACTCTCAGCTTGGGGCGTTCACACACATATCAGTCATGTCCTTACTGGCACCTAGTATGGCATGTGCACTTAAAAAAAACCTGTCCTTCAAAACAGAAGACAGAAGTATTACAAGTATTACTCTTTTTGGCTTAAGTCTTCGGCCTTCTTTCCTGACTTTGCTCCTGATTGACTTCTCACAACACTTGTGTTCCTACGTATTACTAAGGTGCCCTAGTTAGTCTCCTTGTTGCAATAATTTATGACTGTGGAAAATGTCTCCTGTGGGGCAGAGGACATTTCAGATCCCCACCAAGAGATCTGGGCATCAGAGGGGGAGAATATTGTAGAAGCACTGGGAACATTTGTCTCCCTCACCCATTTTTCATGGTTTGGTCAAATAATAGGAAAGTATTGAAGCCTGTTTCTAGAACATGAAAATTGTGTGGCTTATAAGGTTATAGGCCCTCGTATTTCAGAGGAGAGTGCAGCGTTTCATAGTGCTGTCCGTAAGACCTGTAACAGCCTCAACACCTGAGCTGAAGTACACCTGATGCTATATTGGGGTGTTTTTCCCCTTCTTCCAATTCTAAGAAAACATGCCCTGATTTAAACAAAACAAAACAGATTTAGGCTGTATTTGACCAGCATGCTGAACGTGAACAACACTGTATTTAAAAAGCATCTAAAGGGAATAGCAAAGGGCAGTATAAGCTTCAGGGAATTCAGGAAAATGCTAGCATTGGAGTTTTGTGGCAATGCTACTACCTTTTCTCTCTAATGTCTTGTTAGAGAGAATTATTATTAATTCTTTTAAAAGCAATATCTAGGGTTAGAACACTATGTATTGTGCACAGGCAGAGGGAAGTGATACTGGCTCAGAAGACCTCACTTTTTTAAAAATTTTGTCTGCTTTTATTGTTTTTTGTTTGTTTGTTTCTGTTTCCACTGTTGCTATGGTCCCTTGCTGATCTTCCTAGATGCCTTGATGGTCTTCCAAATCGTGAGTTTGAGGACCGGTTCAGTTTCCATTCAGCTAACACACATTTAGCGAGTGCCTGCTCTGCATGAGGCTCTGCGCGGGGTGGGTGCTGCGGTGACTGCGGGAACACAGCCCGCATGTAAGCCTTCAGATTCTCTCTGGCCCCAGCTACCTGGCCTTTTCTGCCACTGTATGTGAAGGCACACTGGTTCCTTTGCTCTCCTTCCTGTTCCTTCAGTTCTGCACACTCCTTCTTCCTTGGGAGTGTGTTTGAGTGTGTGTTCCTTGATCTCGGACAGCATCTCATTTGATCTAGCCTCTCTTCTTCAGGTTTTCATCTTCCTTCCAGTCTACTTTTGATACATAGGTTTTTAGGATCACAGACCTCTGGTTTTAGCACCTCACGTGTCGTTCTCTCACATGGCCACAATTCTAGACAAAAACCAAAGACCCAGAGGCCAACGCAAAATAGGACCTTCTGAAGCCTCACTACTGGTGTGTCCTTGGACCTTCACATTTTACTTTAGGACTAACTTATTGAGTTTTACTGTTACACATTATTTTTGACTTGAATTAAAATACCAGACAAGCAGAAATGTGTAATTTCTGGTCTGTGTTTTCCAGGAAAATCATTGGGAAGATATTAGAGTGGATTATATGACTTGAAGTTTTTGCAGCTTGTTTTCTTGCCTGTGTTAGAGCAGAGCTCCATTTTGAAGAATGT
Source organism: Ochotona curzoniae (assembly GCF_017591425.1). Lineage (NCBI taxonomy): Eukaryota > Metazoa > Chordata > Mammalia > Lagomorpha > Ochotonidae > Ochotona > Ochotona curzoniae. Next base: position 18,818,088 of record NW_024466218.1, read on the forward strand.
GTTTGCATTGCTTGTTCCTGTGTTGGTGGTGTGTTCATCTGAGTCCACATGGCAAGCAATCCCATGGCATGGTCTCTTTAGTCACCTTCCAAAGAGAGGACTTGTGGGGCATGCTGTGAGCACGATGGAGTGGGAACAGAGTGCGAACTTGCAACCAAGCTCTTCTGCTTTAATATCAGCTTGCACTTTCCCTTATTTGTCCCTAAACTGGTCCCTGGACTTTTCTATGTGGTACATCAGAGCAGAGATTTGAAATGTTAAAGGAGCAAATAGAGCAGGGGGAGCGATGGTAGAGATTGTCAGCTCTCCTCTTCCCTATGAGGTTCCCACTTACCGACGATAGAGACCATGTTTCAACTCTTGCTTTGTTGCTCCATCAAGAAGAGTGGGGATGTAGTTTCAGGCAAGGTATTAATAAAATTCTGATACACAATTTCTGTAACATTTAAAATTTCTTTTAAAGAGCTTGCATTTGATAATTGATCCTTTAAGCTTCACAAGACATTGTCTACTCAAAGTAGTGTCTCTTCTAAAATGGGACACATGGTTTATGCCACTGACTTGGTTAAATTCTCCTCCCCTCCAATTTGAAGAAACAGAGCAGTAGGCTAGCTATCGCATCGTCATGACTGCCTTGTAACTTAACTCATTTCATTTTGCTCATGAGGGCATCCTGAATGGGCTCCATTATTCTTGAAAATCGAGCATCCTGTGAACTCTGCTTTTACTGTTATCAATTGTGAACCTTGGCTGTCTGATTTACTAATTTAGTGTTCTTTTCATCTTTACTTTTAGCAGCCTAGTACCGTTGGAAACCTAAAGTTAAATGTGTTGCCTGCTTTTTATAATGTGTCACAAGGTTTTTGAATAAGCTGGGGACACAATTTCATCTTCTCAGTTTTAACTTTTTTTTTTTATAAAGACAGAGTCCCTGATCCCTATTCTCCGATGTGTGTATGATGTGACTTCCATGTATATATAAAAATGATTGCACCCTAACCAAACTTCCTCAGATTGTGCACTGTTTGTTTAAAATCACGTATTTTAGTCCAATGCTGTTGTACTTTTTTTCCATTTTATTTAAAACACTACTTCTTGTTCTTTTTACAAATTTTAAAGGATAGTGATCTTAAAAAAAATCACTGGATAACTAGGAAATACTTTGTTGTTTTGTTTTTAAAGAGTACAAAGGCCTTTGAAGCCTTTTGCTCTTCTTACCGTGAAAATGAAATGTTAGCCATTGTATGGCTAGGAACCGATGCACTTGGCGCTTAACAGATCTGCTGTTGCTGGAGTGTGAGTGTGGACTGGATGCAGTGACGACAAATCATTGCTTAGAATTAATGTTTTCAAATGTGCAACTCTAGTTTTTAAAAATGAAATTTGGTTCTTTACATTCATTATTTAGTTTTTGTTTCCATTTAGTATTTAATGGTATTTGGAGAAAAAAAATAATAAAACAGAGTGTTATATATATATTTTTTGGTGCAAGATAAGATTTTCTGTTTTTTGAAATAAGTCTGTAGCATAAAGGTTAAACTATTTTAAGACAAAATAAAATAGAGTGTATTTAAACAATACTATTTTCTGAGGACTTTTTTTTTTCCCCTTTCTGCTTCAGTTAATTAGGTGGTGCCTGGAGCTGCTCCCAAGTTACCTTTCGGATGTGAAAATAGATTATGTATTTTGTTATAGGATACTTGATTTTTCCAAGCAGTGCTGTATCCCACTTCTGAGAGATGTGTTAGATTTATATAAAAATAGTTTTTCAGGACAGAGATTGTGGCATCACTTGCAGATTAAGCATCCCTTTCAATGACAGTATGCCATAGGGAGTGCTAACCAGCACTGATTTCTGGCAGCCCCAGTACAGGTCAGGTTTGGCTGTAGTGCCTGGGAAAGCAGGGGATTGTGGCCAGACACATGTATCCTTGCCATCCACTAGGGAGACCCAGATGGAGTTCCTAGCTTCTGGCTTCAGTTTGGCAGTCATGGCTGTCGAGCATTTCAGAAGTAAACCAGCAGATGGAAGGTTGAGTGTATGTTCTCTCTCCCTGTCTCTCTTGTGCTCTTTAATGAATACATAGGTAAATTCTTGAAAAAGTCGTTTTGCATCAGGATTCTTATGGCCCCAAACCCAACCGCTAGCCAGGACCATTGAAATTTCAGAGGCCAAATGCTCTCTAGTGCTGGGCCCCTTTGCTGCTAGGAATAAAACTGAACACTTCCAGGAGCCCAGCATGTCAAGGTAAGATGCACACCCTTTGTACACACACTTGGATCAAGAAACGAACAAGTGAAAACCTCAGAAAAACTTCACCCTTGCTTTGGTTCTATGCTGAATTTTCCAAACTTTATTTGGTTATCAAAATGCTCGGAACTACCATATTCTCAACACATGGTTTTTGTAGTTTCACATACAGGACAGTGAGGTACCATGGAAAGTGAAACCCAGCTCCTGAATCTCCTGGTTTTCCCTTTAATTTAATTTTCAGTGGAAAGAGATCTGCTAGTAATTAGGAAACATTTTCAATTTTTAAAACTACTAGGTTTTTACTCCCTTGTGTCTGAGACCTAGATTTATTAGTTTCTACAAGAGATTTGTTGGCTCTGGAAAAAAACTGTTTATGTAGGACTTTGCTTTTGAGCTCTTTTGTGTTTAGATGCTGCTTCTGAAAAATAGGCACAAGTAACATAGCATGTGGCAGGTGCTTGGTCTCCTTTGGTCTTCCTATTTGTTCTAGCCTTTGGCCTTCCCTTCCTTACTGGTTTGTTTTTCACAGCACATGCCTACTATTTATAACTTTAATCCAACAGAAAAACTGCAAACAAATCCTTATCAAATATATACCTATCTCAACTCTCCATTACAAGTGGATTACTTGTAGGTTTTGTTTTAACCATGTTACTTCTCTGTGAGGAGTGATCATTCTTGTTATCTGTGCTTACATGACCCCGTGTGGGAGAGCACTGATGTCCAGACAAGAGACGTTCTTAGGCTGCAGCGGAATTGGCTGGCAGACTCAAACTGGAGCAAAAGAAGGCCGTAGATAGCAGGGAAGGAACATAGAAATGCAGTTGGTGACCAAGACAATCAGAGATTGGGATGCTGGGATGCTGGGATGCTGTGTGGGTGCCATTCAAACCTACCATTGTGCTACTCCACTAGTAGCATTCCTCCTAAGTGCTGATAGCTTTAGGTAAGGATCCTTTTGTATGCTGATGCAAACGAGATCTGCATCATTTTGGACATGTGTGTCATATGTGTCATTTTGGACACTGTCACGTGTGTCATTTTGGACACTGGCATAATTTTGGACACATGTATCAAGTGTGTCATTTTGGACATGTGTGTCACGTGCGTTACATGCGTCTTTGGATACAACTGCACAACTACAACTACACTACACAACTAAAAAACATCTACACAACATAACACAATACCAACTATACAATTACACAAATAGAAAACTACACAACACAATTACACTACACAACTACATAATGAAACTACACAACTACACAATGACAACTACACAACTAAGAAAATATACAACTACACTACACAATTACACAACACAGCTGAAAGGGAGCCCTATCCTAAAATCAGAGAAAATAGACATTAAGTCAAAAGCTCTTAAGGGCTTGGCACAATGGCCTAGCAGCTAAAATCCTCACCTTGAATGCACTGGGATCCCATATGGGCACTGGTTCTAATCCTGGCAGCTTCATCCTTGTGGCAGGGAAAGCAGTTGAGGACAGTCCAAAACCTTGGGACTCTGCACCTACATGGGAGACCTGGAGGAAGTTCCTGGCTCCTGGCTTCAGGTTGGCTCAGCACTGACTGTCACGGTCACTTGGGGAGTGAATCATCAGACGGAAGATCTTTGTCTCTCCTCCTCTCTGTATATCTGACTTTGCAATAAAAATAAATGTATCTTTTTTTAAAAAGTTGTTAAAAAGAGACTAAGAAGGACATTAAACATTGGAAATGGGTTAATTCATCAAGAAGATACACAAACTGAATGAATATAAGCACATATCTTAACCAAACTCTAGAATCCCAAAGTGTATGAAGCAAATTAACAGAACTCAGTGTTTGCTGTGGGCTTCCACATACCACTTGAATGATGGATAAAATAACCAGAGATTATCGAGGAAAGAGCAAACCCGACCAGTGCTACAAAGCAGCCATATTGACAAACCTGTATTAAACACCCAATATGCAATCATGTCAGACATACATGGGACATTCTCCAGGATAGACCACAGGTTACACCATGAAGAGGTCTCAGTGTATTTTGAAAAATTTAAATCTTACAAAATAGCTCCTCCAACCACAATAGAATTAAATTAGAAATGAAAGGAGAAACTGGAAATTTCATAAGTGTGTAGAAAGTAAACAAACATTCTTATCCAAATGGCTAATGGGAAAAAAATCACAAGGGAAATTATAAAATACTTAAAGAATGAAAATGGCTTCATAAGAGACTTATGCTATGGATGCAAAGAAAGCTATACTCAAAAAGAAATATTAAACAGAAATAGCTTCACTCAATCACCCAACTCTACACCTTGAGGAACAAAGGAATAAGGAAGAGCAAAACAAACCTAAAGACCACCAGAAATAACAGAATGATACAGATGAGAGAAGACAGAAATAAAATAGGAAAATAAAATGAGGGGGCCGGTGGTGTGGTATAATAGGTGAATCCTCCAGCTGTGGTGCTGACATCCCATATGTGCATTGATTCAAGTCCTGGCTGTTCCACTTCCAATCCAGCTCTCTGTCATGGGGAAGCAGCAGAGTATAGCTTAAGTCCTTGGACCTCTGCACCTACATAAAAGACCCAGAGGAAGCTCTCAGTTCCTGGCGTTGGGTCATCTCAGCTCCTTCTCTTTCAAATAAAACAAACTTTTTTTAATCACATAGGGTAAGCATTAGGGCACAGCAATTCAAGTCACCACCTGAGATGCCCACATCCTAGAGTGGAGTGCCTAGGACTGCCCAGGCATCTGCTTGGGATCCAACTTCCTGCTAACGCACCTGCAAGGCAACAGAGGATGACGCCCTGAGTCCCATTACCCAGTTCCAGGCTCCAGGCTTTAACCTTGCACAGCCCTAGCTGCTGTGACCCTCTGGGAGTGAACCAGTGCATGGAGTTCTTTTCTTTGTTTTTCTTTCACTCTGTCAATCTGCCTTTTAAGTTAATGAAAATTAATTTACAAACATTCTAAAACACCAGCACAGTCCTGGCATGAACACATCAACCAACGCACTAAACCAGAGTTCAGAAACAAACCCCCAGATCTGCAGCCAACTCATCTTCAACAAAGGCAGCAGGAACAGACAGAAGCGCAAACCGAGAGCACGGTGAGTTGTCACCTCACACCTGTTAGATAAACTCTCACTAAAAAAAAAAAAAAGATCAGGAATAACCCTAGTTGGGGAAGATGTGAATAGAGGGATGGGACCCCTACACACTGTTGATGGTATTCAAAGTCAGCCCTGTCACACTGAAAAACAGCCCGAAGCTTCCACAAAAGGCTACAAACACAATTACCACAGAACCTGTCTGCCCAACTGCTGGCCCAACACCGGGCTGCGACACAGTGGGCTCCCATGTCCACTGCAGCAGCAGATGGATGGATTTTTAAAATGTGGTGTACACTTTTATACATATGCTTTAAAAAAGCAAAAACAGGAAATGCTATCTCTTGTGGCAAGAAGGGTGAAGCTGGAGGACATCATATGAAGTGACATGAATCAGGCACAGAGACCAATAGGATGGAACTGCATGACTATGCACAACCTTCGACCGCTGAGCACATACAGGTACAGAGCAGAAAGGAACTTAGAGGCTGGGGGTGGGGAGGGATGGGGAAAGGGGTTAGGGAGCTGCTGCCGAGGGCTCATCCGCAATGCGCTATATTTAATAGCAAGATGTTGCACATTTGTAAATATTTGATAGGATTTCAAGTGTTCTAACCACAAGAAAAGATGAATACTTGAGGTGGTAAATTTGCTAATCATGTCCATTTCATCATTCCACATTGTATACATCTAATGAAACAATACATTGGTCCCTATAAATGCATGTTATTTGTCAATTAAATAAAACAATATAACCAACCTAGGGTCCATATTTAGGCAGGGAATCCCCAAAGGAACAAGAATGGAGTTCCTGGCTCCTGGCTTCAGTTTGGCCCAGACATGGTCATTGCAGCCATCTGGGGAGTGAGCCAGTCCCTCTTTCTGTCACTCTGCCTTTCAAATAAAGTAAATCTTAAAAAAAAAAAAAAGTGAAATGCCATTTCCCAATTATAGCCGGCAGCACTCTAAGACCTGTTCTCCAAACGGGTCACCTCAAGTGTAGCACTTGACTTGCGCTGACCCCAACATGTAGCACGAGAGTGCAAGGCGCCAGGTGTTCGGCTTTCTCAGGGAACACGATGACAGACTGCGTACACCTGGGAATGACGCCCAGGGCTGGGCCCTTCCTCAGGCAGAGCCCTGGAGGAGCCGCCTCTCTGGGGTCTTTGGTCTTACTGTCTCTCACCTTTTAGCTCTGGGGATGATGACACAGAACCATCAGGAAAGAAAGAGGATGGAAGGCCGCATGGAGGTGGGAAGCTCCAGAGAAGCTTGTCTGTCAGCAGCAGGGTCATGCGTGCCCGGTAGCCAGGCAGCGCAGTTCTGACCATCTGATCAGGAAGCCTCCCCTCCCCACATCTCAGCGGGCCGCAGGCTCAGCCCACTCTTGGAGATGCTAGGAGCATCTCTGGACACATGCTTGCTTCATTTACTCTTCCTGACGGGAGGCTGAGACAGACACCTAGGGCTCAGATGTACATTCCCAGCCCCAGCCTCACACTGCTCCGGAGCCTGCACTCCCTGGAAAACCGGGAGAGGCTGACACACAGTAGGGAGGACCGAAGCCTCAACAAGGTTGGACCTGCGGGCTGCACATCGGCCTGGGGAGGACTTCAAGCCAGAGACAGTGGAATCCAAACCAACTCTATCCAATTCCGGGACTCACCATGGCTATCACACCTGTAAGGCACCCCTCCTCCATGGGCATGCCAGGAGGCCTGGCAGGGGCCACACAGACCCCCAGCAGGTGGCATCTCTGGGTTTCCCAGCACAGACTGAAGGAATTCTGGGGCTTGGAGAGAAAGCAGACACAAAGCAATCGAGACCAGAGGTGAGGTGCAAGTCAGCCCCACTTGAGCAAATCTGTCTGCCCCAGGCCCTTCCCTCCTAACCTCAGAGGGGAAGCCTGGTGAATAGAATTAGGCTAATTGGAAACAACCTTTTTTGTTCTGGCTGAGATTGAGGGGGGGGGGGGGGCCTCAGGACAGCTCCCTCTGCTGTTCCTCTGGAAGATTTGTGGCCCTCATAAGACCCTGAGCTATCCTAGCCCATGCAGGGCAAGATGGTGCTGCTTCTTGCTGAACCCAAAGGAAGGTGAACTTGGACGCCAAGCCAGGCTGAGAGAAGGCAGAAGGGTCAAGTCGCCCCTACCTGCACCCCTACAGACACCCCCACACACATATGACCCATGAGACTAAACTAGATCACAGGCAAGTGCCAGCACTGACCACCTCACTTCAGCAGGCAGCCTCTGCTCTGATGAAAAATGGCATTTGGAAGAAAAGGTGAGACCTCTGATAGCTAGGATGGGTCTCGGCTCCACATCAGGATTCAGGCATGTTCACTCAGCACTCCTGCAGGCACTGGAGTCCCCAGTGTGATGATGTGACAGTCATGGGCTAAATAAATACCAGTTACGTGATCCTGAGCAGAGCTTGGTTTGTCTGGTTTGTTCTCCACTCCTCATTTCTCAGATTCTTCATTCAGTAACAACTTAAACGGGCCTGCACAGCACTGAGTCTGTAGCAAAGGAGTAAAACCCAGTTCCTGTGCATGAGCAACCCAGGCCGATGGGGCAGGCACACTACACACACCTTACACAAGGGCTCATGCCCACCCTTGTCAGGCCACACCTCACATGAAGAAACCCCAGACTAGACACACCTGCCTGGTGGCACAAATCCTTAGTGTCCACTTCTGACAACCTCACAAGAAGGGCAGGTGGGAGCCAGAGGAGAGCCAGCTGACGCTGGCTGCGGAGCTGCTGTCATCTGGAGAGCAAGTCAGGGAGAAGGGGACAGACACCACCACACAGGAGTAAGGGCAGGTCCCATGCCTGGCCAGACCCCAACAGCATTTTTAATCAATGCAAGAGTCATCAGAGGCTGCTGGAATCTGGACAGCAAAGAGCGCAGCACTAGGAAGGACCAAGCCACCCAGGTACATGGAGGAAGAGGACCTTCAGGGCGAAGAAGCCTGTTTCCCTAACGGCAGGTGCTCAGGCCACAGAGAGCCTGGTAACGCTGCCCGTTCTCAACACCCACTGGCCCCTTCCGGGAGCAACAGCGGTGGTCACACCCAGGCTCCTCCCAGGTCAGCACCCTGTTACCACTGACACCATCCCTGAAGTGAGGCACACTAACAAGGTCATGGGTTTATACTTTGGCCATTTAATTTTAAAAATATTATTCAAAATATTAAATAATACAATTTCAGATATGAAAAAATGACTGCAATAAAAACATGTGGGTACAGAGGGGCCCAAGCACGTGGGCCATCTTCTGCTGACTACCCACACATACTAGCAGGGAGCTGGGTCAAATGTGGAGCAGCCAGGACTCAAACTGGCACCCATGTGGGATGCTGGTACTGCAGGCAGCAATTTTACCCACTACACCACAAGGCCAGCCCTACAAACATTTATCATCTTAAAAAATGACCGAGACAATTAAAGGGCAAGTGGAGGGACTGAAAGACCCCAAACTTACCTTTCTCTTGTTGTGATATGTAGCATAAACAGCGCTGCAAAAAGCAAAGATAATAAGATGGAAAAAGACATGGCTATTTTCTTCCATATTTGAGCATGGGGTCTTAAAAGATTTCACTGCGTGTTCAATTTCCATGTAACCCCTGTTCTCGTCTAAGGTCTCCTCGGACTCAGGCTCGGCCTCGGCCTCCCCGGGGTTGGCGGTCCAGTCACAGTCCGGCTCTTCGTACTCGCCAGCATCTGGAGAGTCCCTGGCAGTGGGCGAAGAACTGCTGAGCGTGAGCAGATCCTCCTCCTCCATGCTGTGATCTTTGTGGTTCTCAGGCTCCTCCCGGGGCGGAGAGGTGGTGGGGGAGACCTGGGGGATGACAGAGGTTCCTCTGCTCTTGGCACTTGGCATGGGCAGCAGCATGGTGGCATTCAAGTGGGGACAAGCAGTGGCTATGGTTCCCAGGGGAGGCAGGCAAATTCTGAGCAGAAGTATCTGAGCCGAGATCAGCGTGGCTCTGACACAACTGAAATAAATAGACACAAAATACACTGAAGTCCCAGCTAAAAGCCCATTTACCGAAACTTTCACCAAACGCTTTTCCCTCTGCCAAAATTCTGTACATCTCTCTGGAGAACTCGTTACTAAGTCTCTACAGCCGGAAGTTACAATCACAGTCAATTATTCACCAGACAACACTGCCAGGAACAACTTCAGCTGCATAAAGGGTGGACTGTGTTTCACAGCCTGAAACCCATGAAACGGGGAGGTGTCTGGCTGCAGGTCACAGGGGCCAAGTCCACGCCAAGCCCACCACCGGACTGCCGTCAGCCCTGCCTACTCCACCCCACCCCAGCACACATGCCGGGGGCTGATCCCAGCTCCAGGAGCTCAAAAAAAGGACACAGAATTTGGAACTAAATACTTTGAAAATAATACAGCAAATTCAAGGGAAACTGCAAGAAGGCTGCAGATAGCACTTCCAGGTAATTGTTAAACTGGAAGCCTTCTTTTCCCAAATTAAAAAAAAAAAAAGCTTTCTTAAGAATCAAAGGACAAGGATCAGAACTAGATCTTGGAAGGTCGGTGACAATGAGACTACTTTAAGGACTGTGAAAAACAATCCAGTAAGAGAGATTCTCTCTCTCTCTCTCTCTCTCTCTCTCTCTCTTACACACACACACACACACGTTCTCACTTCCCTTTGCTATCACTTAGTCAGCAAAGCTTAGTAAAGGTAAAACTGCCTCCATGGGAAGTTCTGGAAACCAAGGAGAATAAACAGGAGGATGTTGGAGAGGCGTGGGCTGAACTGCGCGAGGCCGTCACTGAAGCAGCTGTTGCAGCCCGTCAAGGACATCTGTGATGCCAAACAACACTCCATCCTGTGGGGTCGCCACCCTCGATACCCTCACGGAGGCAACTCCAAACCGATCAAACTCAAGGAATTTCAAGGCTAGGGATTTCACAGAGTAGTGCACACAGCTACTCATCTGACAGACACTCCAGTCTGTGGGTTCCAGTCAACATCTTCTACAAAAAAAAATATATATATACATATATATATATATATATATATATAGCTGGCTTCAGTTGGACTAAACAGTCTTCCAGAGAAAGTAATTTTGCAAATTAGTAAAAACCCTGCTAAAACATTTTCAGTAGTTCAGCTTACTGAAATTTTAAAACTAGAAGAAAAATGATGAGTTTTTCTTCACTGAGTCTATTACTCAGAAAACAATTTTTTTTGAAGGTTATTTATTAGGAAGGCAGATTTACAGGGAGGAGAGACAAAGAGAAAGATCTTCTTATCCACTGTTTCACTGCCCAAGTGGTCTAACAGCCAGAGTTGAACTGATCTCAAGCCAGGAGCCAATAGCCTCTTCTGGGTCTCCCACACAGGTGCAGGGTCCCAAGGCTTTGGGCTGTCCTTCACTGCCTTCCCAGGGAGCTGCATGGGAAGTGGAGCAGCTGGGACAAGAACTGGCGTCCCTACAGGATCCCAGGACTTGAAAGGGGAGGACTAGCCGATTGAGCCATCATGTTAGGCCCCAGAAATCTTATTTTAGTTTATTAGTGATGATGTTTACATAGCAGAAAATTCTTAATGAGAACTTCTGGAAAGAATTCTTACACATATCACTTCAACCTAATTGTAATTCAGGAGTTCAAAAATTTCTGTTTCTATGATACATTGGGTTTTCTCCCGAAAGTAAAGGAAAAGACATTTAAAATAAAAATTAAAATAATTTTGAACCAACTAAGCAACCCTGACTTTTAAAACAACTGCTCTCAGGCCACTGCTGTTGGATAAAGCTGCCACCTACAGTGCTGGCAGCCCAACAGGTGCCGGTCAGGTCCTGGCTGTTCCACGTTCAATCTAGCTGCCCACTAATGCATGTAGGAAAACAGTGGCAGATGGCCCAAGTCCTCGGGCCCCTGCACTCACACGGGAGACCTGGAAAAAGCTCCTGGATTCAGGCAAGCCCAGCTGCGCTGCTGTGGTCATTTGGGGACTGAACCAGTAGATAGCACTCTCTCAGTCTCTTCCTCTTTCTCTGTAACCCTGTCTTTCAAATAAACAAATCTTCTCTGAAAATTAAAAAAAAAGGGGGGGGGGGGAAGGGGGAGGGGCTCAGCAGGGTGGCCTAACGGCCGATTGAAAGCACTGGGATCCCATATGGGCACCAGTTCTAATCCCAGCTGCTCCACTTCCCATCCAGCTCTCTACTTAGTGACCTGGAAAAGCGGTCGAGGACGGTCCAAAGCCTTGGGACTCTGCACCTGTATGAGAGACCTAGAGGAAGCTCCTGGCTCCTGGCTTCAGATTGGCGCAGCACCGGTTGTTGCGGTCACTTGGGGAGTGAATCATCGGACGGAAGATCTTCCTGTCTCTTCTCCTCTCTGTATATGTGACTTTGCAATAAAAACAGAATAAATCTGAAAAAAAAAAAAGTAAGAGTTATGCCCCAGGGGCCAGCACTGTGGCACAGCATGTCAGGCCACCACCTGCAATGCCAGTGATCCATATCTAATTTGCTAGTTCCAGTTCTGGTTGCTCAGCTTCTGCTCCAGTCCCCTGCGAAGGCACCTGGTAAGGTACTGGAAGATGACTTAATTACTTGGGGCTTCTGTCACCATGTGGGAGACCCGGATGAAATTCCTATGTCCTGACATCAGCTTGGTTCAGACCCAGCCATTTAGGAAGTGAACCAACAAAGGGAAGATATCACTCTCTCTCACTGTCACTCTGCTCTTCAAGCAAATGAATCCAAAACAAAGTTATGCCCAAACCCACTAGTGCTAACCCCTCCACATTGGGAAAATCCCACCGCTCGCAGACCATTGACCTGTGTGATGGTTGCTTACACAGGCAAGGAAGAGGCCCAGATGGGAGAGCAGTCGCAGCCAAGCCCGCGCTCCTGTCAGCAGAGGCCTGACCTCTGATCTGTCTCTGTGAAGTACTCTTAGCAGGAACAAAGACTAATGGAACAGGATATCCCATTATCTGCCTTGTAACATATTACTAACTTCTAGATGCTATGTCCCCTTTTAAAAAATATATTTTTACTTAAAATAAAAGTCAGAATTATGGAGCATGGGGGAGAAGAAGATTTTCTGTCCATTGATTCACTCCCCAAATGGCCACCATGGCCAAAGTTTGGCCAGTCCGAAGCCAGGAGCCTGGAACTTTGTCTGGGTCTTTGGCATTGGTGTAGGGGTCCAAGGCCTTGAGATATCCTCTACTGTTTTCCAAGGGCACATTAAACAGGGAGCTGGATCAAAAGTGGAGCAGCCAGGACATGAGCTGGTGCCCATTTGGTGCATCACAGGAAGAGGATTAGCTTACTATGGCACCTTGCTGACCCCTGCATTTCTTCTTGTTATTGTATCAGAAGATGCGGGCCTTAGCACTTCTCTCATGGGTGCTCAGTTGGATGTTTTCATGCGATTAGCTACATGATCAGCCATAGGGTGGGCATTTGGCACGGAAGTTGGGACTCCTACGTCTCACATTGGTGTGCCTGAGTTCTAGTCCCAGCTCCTCTGGTCCAGTTCGGCTTCCAGCCAGTTACCCCTAGGCAGGTGGCTGGCTACCGCTTGGGTGCTGGAGTCCCTGCCACGTCACAGATCTGCAAGGTATTCCTGACCCAGCCCTGGTTCTTGCAGGCGTCTGGGGATGGAAAACCTCTGCGTGTCTCTCAGCCTTTCAAGTAAAATGACAACAGAACAGTAAAAAGTGAAAAATAAAATACAATAAAAAATAGATGATTAGCTAAATGATTTGACAATTTCTTTCTTAGGTGTAGTATATCTGCTGCGTGGCCTGCATGGAGATTGGAGGAACCTGCGGTGCGCCTTCCATCGGGATGGCAGAATAACAACCAATGCCATCAGCCCCAGAAAAGACGCGCGTCTGGGCCGGCTGGCCAGAGAAGCACTTGTTTTGGCCATCACCACAAGTTAGCACTTAAAAGCAAGTCTTTCATTTGCTCCCTGCTTATTCTGCTCCCCTCCTGTTATCAGTCCGCGCTGGTGCAGTCACCCGGCCGCGGTTCGCCTGGTGCAATGCGGCCAGCGCCCAGCAGAGGCCCGCCTCGCTCTTCCGTAGCTCCCGAGCCGCAGGGGCCCTGTGGACACGTGCCGTGCCGGGAGCCTGGGAGCTGGGGCTTTGCAGATTTTTGTTTGTTTATTTTTCTGGACCGTGAGTCTTAGTAATAAGACACACAACTTACATTGAGACAATCTGGATCGCCACACACGTGCATTTTGCTCGAAAACATTTGCCCTTACTACATGGGTGCACACTGATTTTTTTCCATTCAGATTCCTCTGAGGTTTGCATCGCAGAAGGCTGCTGTCACACCCACACACACTCACACACCTCACTGCCGGGGGAAGGCCTAGCGTCTGGCGCCCCCCTGGGAATCTAACGTTGAAGCGTGGAATCCTGGCCCCATCCCCTTTCTCCATCTGTGGGCTGGATGAATAACTCCACCCCTTTGCTCAGTTTCCCTGTATGTGAAATGGAATGATGGAATCATCTCTTCTTGAGTGGATGTGAGGACTAGAGGAGCCCCTAGGGCGACATGCTGGGGGCGGTGTCAGCTCCCAGGAGCACCTGTAGTGGCAGTCGGTGCTGACTTTTGGTCTCCCCTGCTTTTCTACCCAGGAGCTAAGGGTGGTGCAGGGAGGAACCAGCCTGGCTGTGCTGTGGGCTAGTTGACCCAGCCTGTGCCTGGGGTTATGAGCTGCGGGGATTATAACCTCTGCTTTGGGGATCGTGACTTCTGCCATGGTTCCCTGGCTTGGGGTCATTGAGCCACGTGGGACCCTGTATCTCTCCAAAGTGCAGTTTCTGTACCTGCTGGGTGTCTGGGGTCAAGCAAGTGTACTGTCACTGCCAGCCATGAATGTGGTTGTTGTTTTGTTCCAGTTGCAGGAGTCACTGAAGTCTCTGGGGTTGCCTTGGGGGTGGGACTGGAAGTGGGTGAAACAGGACCTGTTGAATGGATTAGAAATCCGAGGAAGGACCAGGCAGCACAAGCGAGTCCACTTCCTGATGAGAAGCTTGGGGCTCCAGGACTGCAGGCTGAACACCCGACAGCAATGTTCCAGGATTTTTCAGCAGCTGGTTGGGGTGCACTTTACAGGTTGCACCCTCATCTTCAGAGAGAATTCACTAAATCGTGTCCCACGAAGCACCTTGCTTATCTGCCCAGTCTGTTCACCAGCACTGTCAGGCGTGGGGGTGTATCCCAAGACCCCTGGGAGTGGTACCAATCCTACCTACACTTGCTTTCTTACACAGGTAAACCAGACATAATAAGCAATGAACACCAATAAAGCCACAGCATAATTATAATAATAAACTAATAAGAGCTACTTCTTAGGCATGAATTGTTTAGTTCCAGAATTTTTCACTTAATATTTTCAGACCCTGGGAACATTGTACAGGAAATAAACTCTTAATAATGGAAATAGTGTAAGTTCATGATAAAATAAATTGGAAAATAGCAATTATAAAGAAGTGATACACAGGACAGGGATTTGGCGCGGTGGTTGAGATATTTCTTGGAGCTCCTGTGTCCCACACTGCAGTGCCTGGGTTCAAATCCTGACTTCACTTCCCATTCGGAAATCCTGTCAATGTGTCCCTCGGGAAGTAGCAAAGATGACTCTAATGGTTGGGGCCTTGTCACACACATTGAGTTTTCAGTCCCTGGCTTTTTTCTTTTTAGCCTTATTTATTTTTATTTTCATTTTTACTTAAAAGGGAGACTTACACACACACACACACACACACACACACACACACACACCCTCCATCAGCTGGGCCACTCTTCAAATGACCTCAACAACCTGAGCTGGTCCTATCTGAAGTGGGCAGCCAGGAGCTTCTGGAAGTCCCACGTGAGTGCAGAGGCTCAGGCACTGGGGACAGCATCTGCTGCTTTCCCAGTCACATCAGCAGGTAGATGGATAGGAAGTTGAGGCAGCCAGAACTCAAACATAACTGGCGCCCATATGGGATACTGGCACTGTGCTGGCAGTGGCTTTACCTGGCACTAGCACCCGGCTTTGGCTTGTCCTGGCCCTGGCTGTTGCACCCACTTGGGGAGTGGGCCAATGGATAATTCCCTCCTTCCCTCTCTCTGCCTTTTAAATGAATACATACATTTTTTTTTTCAAATAACCAAAAGACATCTGAATTCTACCCGGAAGACCCAGTAATAGCATGAGCAAGCAGCCTGACAGTGAGGACAGAATCCAGGTGGGCCTGGAGCCGGGGAGGGGCCTACACTGGTTGACCTAAAAAAGCAGGCATGCTCTCAGTGTCTGGGGGAGCTGACAGCTGTCTTGAGGAATCTGCAAGTGACCCCAGACTGTTCCTGAGGGCAGAGCTAGAACATGCAGGCTAAGGCGGCTCAGATCTCAGCTTACCAGAAGTGGAAGCGTATTCTAGGGAGTGCATCTATCCACCCATGCAAGGGCTGCCTGGGGAGGCAGCGAGGGCCCAGCGTTGGGAGTGTTCGGTGGCATACAGCGCTTCCCTTCCTTCTCTGGCTGTTGCAGAGGCTCCCTGCCCTGCCCCTGGCTCCTCCCTGCTCTCAGCCTGATGTGTGTAGAGGTGAGGACAGGGAGGTGGAAAGCATGCAGTCACTTACCACTAAGGGAAACGAGCCGGTGTGGTGCAAACCTGCAGGCCCTGGATTTTGCTAGAGGAATAGAGTTATGTAGATGTTTTCTGGACTTTTTGACTGTATGTAGTATTCCTCCGCTTTTTTTTTTCTTTTTTAAAAAATGTTTATTTTTATTTGTAAGGTAGATAGATTTACGGAGGGAAAGAGAGACAGAGAAATGTTGTTGATCCTCTGGTTAACTCCACAAATAGTTGCCTGAGTTGTGACGATCTAAAGCCAGGAGCAAGGGGTCTCCTCTGGGTCTTACATATAGGTATAGGGGTCCAAGGATTTGGGCCATCCTCCACTGCTTTCCCAAGCATGGAGCTGAATGGGAAGTGGAGCAGTCAGGACTTGAACCAGTACCCATATGGGATGTCAACACTGAAGGTTGGAGAATTAGCCTGTTGAGCCACAGACTTTTCACAAAGCACTGTAATTTGCAGTCCTTTCTTGCCTTACATATTCATGTTTGTGCTAGTTTCTGTGTGGCATCTATTCGGATTTTCCTTTCAGAACTCCCCCCTGCACATGCTGTAGGTCCCTGTGCTCTGCCCTGCAGAGCTGTTACTTGGTCCCTCTCTTTGGGTCTCTGTGTCTTTCCTGCTGGGCAGGGAAGGAGCAGTGACCTTTCCCTGAGATGCTCTGCCAAGGTGGGCAGAGTGGTACAGTGGGTTGAGCTCCTGCTTGGGATTCTCGCACCTGACACAGAAGGTCTGGGATCCAGTGCCACCTCCAGTTCCCATCCAGCTGAACACCTCACTCCAACCTAGATTCATACAAGCAGGGGCGGGGAGAAAATGATGTGTTCTGGACAATGGCCTAGGTGAATCTGATAACCTACTCCCCATCATGGCAGTAGCAGGGAACCCATGGGGACTCAGAGTTGCTCACAGCCCAAGGAAACACCTGTGCTCTAAGAACTTGGGGTGGGGGAGCCAGACTGACTGGGGCTCCTGGCCCACCTCAGAGCTGTTACACCCTGTGCCAGTTCCTCTGCCCACTTAGCTACAAAACAGGGATGGTAGAAGCCCTCCTGCAAAGGAGACACTCGGCCCAGATTCTGACCACACCAGGCTTTGAGGTGACTTTCCATGTCACCATCTGAGGCCCTCCACATCCTCACCCCACAACCCTACACCAGGCAGATTTGCTCCCTCGCTCCCTTGCTCTCTTGCTGCCTCCCTCCTTTTTGCCACTGGGTCAGGTGCATCCTGAAACCCAGCCTGGCGGATCTGCTTTCAGCCCTGAGCTGGAGGACCACCCTCCTTTGTCTGCAGCTGGGGAGACCGGTTTGGCTTTGCTGCTTCTTGTGCCCCCTTGGTGAACACAGAGCCCCCATACAGTCCTTCCTTTTCAGTGGGAACAGGTGGGAAGCCTGGAACCAGAGAAGGCAGCTGGGGAAGTTTGGGGGCTGGCGCCGGCAGGGAGCTGCTGCCTGGGATGGGAAGGAAGCCCCCAGCCCTCCTCCCCTGGACTCTTTTGTGGCAGCCCAGATCCCCGAGGTGCTCAGGCCTCCATTCGGGGGGGGCAGGCAGCTTGGTGAAAGCACTAGCTCTAGGTGCCGAGAATTGGAGACAATGCTTGGAAAGGATATTCCAGTGTCGACAGAGCCCCTGCTTCAGGTGCTTGGCCTCCCAGCGACGCACGTGACAGCCTGAGGGATATCCATGGGTCCCACGGGAGCCCAGGGACATGTGACCATACAGCAAAGGAGATGCCAGGCTGGTGAGGTGTCCCCAGAGGCCCACCCCAGCTCTGTTCCCATCCACCCCCAGTCCTAGAGTTGGGGAAGACAGAGTCAGCACTTGAACTCAAAGCTCCATTATGTGATTCCCGCCCGGCTTGTGACAGCAGGCAATGGGGGCCAAGAAGGGACCTCTTAACCACTCACCTTGCTGTGGTGCCTGCTGGCTTAAAGGGACTTCTCAGAGGCTTGTTCCCAGGCCACAGCACCCGAACCTCAAACACTTCAAGCCTAAAGCCCATCCTAAGTGTCACAGCAAGTCATGAGCCCAACACTTGTGCCCCTGCCTGGGGGTGCTGAGGCAGCAGTCTCCCGGACTTCTGAGCTGGTGAGATGCCCTGCCATCCCACTCCATTCACTCAGTTCCCAGTATGTCCCCAGCATGGTGGTCCTATGACAGCCAAGACCTGTGACCTTGGACCAGCCAGGCTTTGAGGTCAGCTCTTGCCAAGGACATAGGAACCACAGCACTGGAACTTATACATGCTAGCCCTGGGTGGAAGGGCTGGGTCCTGCTGCGGAGGGCAAGGAGTGTCCTAATTTGAAGGCCTTGGCTACTCCCTATAGGGGACTTGACACTTGCTCAGGGTCCATATCCTCTCTGGTGTGGGTGTCAGTTTCACTGTTCTGACTTTAGAGCTGTTGTTACTCAGGCTGGTGGTCCTTCCATCCCAGAAGCAGCAGTCAGTGGGAATGGAGTTGAGGCACCTGCAGCCGGATGGAAGAGTTGAGACCAAGACACAGGTGGGACCTGTCACATCCACCATGTATTCAGCACACAACATGGGCAAGAGCCCACGATCCATCAGGATGGTGCCAAGCAGGGATGAGGAAGGCGGTGAAGAGCAGGGCACAAAGTAAAGGTGAGAATAAAAGGAGAGGGAGGAAGAGCAGAGAGAACAAAATAGAGGGTAGAGAGAGAAGGGGAGGGAGGCGGGAACTTCTCTGACTGTTATGCCTCGAGATGAAATTTGGATTTATTGAACACTAAACCCACATTTTTTTCTTTTTTTATAATTATTTTTAAATTTTTGATGATTTTTACATAGTTGATTCTCTTTTTTTTCCTTCTGCTTCCTATATTTTTCATGTAATTTCACAAAGCTTGTATCATTTTCAAAAGTGGGAAATGTTACCGTGAGTGAGTCTTGAAAGCTGAATTTACTGTTTCCCCCTTTCTGCAAAGGTTAATTCATGTCTTGTAACTGAGGACAAACGGCAAATTCGATGTTTACTTTAAAACACGGTGCAAGGGCATAGTGACTCAATCCTTGCCTTACATCTGCTGGGATCCCATATGGCTGCTGGTTTGTGTCCCAGCTGCTCTACTTTCCATCCAGCTTCCTGCCTGTGGCCTGGGAAACCAGCAGAGGATGACCCAAAGCCTTTGGACCCTGCACCCACGTGGAAGACCCAGAAGAGGGATAACCTTCTGAAAGGAGGAGAGAAAAGCATCAGGAACCGATGGGCAGAGATGGTCCTAGGCATGCTCCCTGAATCAACGTCTTCTGAAGGCGCTGTCAGATTCAGGCTATGACTAGGTGGGGGTAAAGTGTGCTCCAAACCAGGCATGGAGAAGAGGACCCAGGTGGAGAGCTGTGTGCTCAGCTCTGCAGAGGATCCCTAGTTGCCAGTCAGCCTGTGACTTTGATTGGAAAGACAAATAGACACTCACAGAGAAACATCTTCCACCCACTAGTTCACTGCCCTGTAGCCAAAGCCAGAAGCTTAGAACTCAGAGTGTCCCTCCTCCTCCCTGACCTCTCACATAGGTGGTAGGGACCCAGCCACTTGAGTTACACCTACAGGTTCCCAGTATGTGCATTAGCAAGGATTGGAGTTGGAATTTAAATCCCAGGCACTCCTATATGGGACGTGAGCATGTCAAGTGGCACCTTAAAGAATGTGTCAAACACCTGCTCCCTATTCAACACCTTTGCACATGGAAGGGGACACTGCTCACGGCTCCATGGGGCATGGGGTGACACACGTAATCAGGTCTCTTAGACCCAGCCCAATGGTAAGGTGAAGCTGCTTGTCCTTATGGGAGCTATTGAAAAAGAAGGCAGAGAGACTGTGAGGAGTCTGTGGGAGCTGATGGGCATCATGAGGAGCCCTGTGAAAGGTACGTGCTTGTCCCAACTCTTGGAACCAGTGATGGTGTTCTGATATGGCAAGGGGGTCCTTCCTTCCTTCCTTTCCCTCCCTCCCCCTTTCTTTCTTTCTTTCTTTCTTTCTTTCTTTCTTTCTTTCTTTCTTTCTTTCTTTCTTTCTTTCTTTCTTTCTTTCTTTCTTCCTTTCTTTCTTTCTTTCTTTCTTTCTTTTCTTTGAAATATTTATTTATTTTTATTGGAAAGTCAGATTTACACAGAGAGAAACAGAGAGATCTGTGCATTGATTCACTCCCCAAGTAGCTGCAATGACCAAGATGAGCTGATCTGAAGCCAGGAGCTAGAAGCTTCTTCCAGGTCTTCCACATGGGTGTAGGGTCCCAGGGCCTTGTGCCATCTTCTGCTGCTTTTCCAGTCCATAAGCAGGCAGCTGGATGGAAAGTGAAGCAGCCAGGACACAAACTGGTGTCCATATGGAATCCCAGTGCATGCAAGGAGAGGACTTTAGCCGGCAATCTTAGAACACCTAATCGTACCTCACCTGATAATCTATAACACAGGGTTGACTGACAGCAGAAATCCTGAGGCCCCAAATGTGGACAGTGCTAGCTAAACAATATGCCCCGTCATTTTAAGCTGCATGAGGAAAAGTCTTTCCCCAGGGAGCCTTCCCAGGGGGCGTCTTCATCTCCATCCCCAGACTGTGTCTTGGGACCTTGGGGCTCAAACTCCACTCCTCTGCTGTCCCTACCCTCGTCTCTCAGCCACTGAGAAGCTGTGAGCAGGGAAGGCAGACTTGTCGGTGGGTGAGCGGCTTTGTGTCTGGAGCTGGTCATGTCTCAGTGGTGCATGGGAGAGGAAAAGAAGGAAGTAGCCGAGGAAGCCTCCTTCTCCTACCAGTGGCCAACTTGGACCATGGGATTTCCTGCAGGTCCTTGCACAAAAGCCTGTTGGTGTCTCCAGCCCTGTTTATCTTCCCCTCCCCTGCCTGGGGCCTTCTCTGGACACAGCTGCTGTGACAGGTGGTGGACAGGGAGCTGCCCAGATGGGGTCAAGTGAGGTTTGAAACCCCTGGATCCACACAGGCCAGGAGGGCTGCTCTGTTGCTGTGGCAGGCTGGAGTGGCATCCTTGAAGTGGGATGGGGCTCTGGGCCAGGCCAGGATTCCCTCCAAGTTGGGACTTGGGGTTCCTCCACTCTTAGAGAGATTTTCCTCTTCCTTCTAGTATGCTTTCTCCTCTCTCCTCTTTGCCTTGAATGGAAAGGGCTCCAAGTTTATGATGTCTTTACCAGGGTAGGTGGTGGCAGCGGGTGGCAGGACCTCTTGTGTAGCCTGTGCAGGTCAGTGTGGTCCTGAGGTTAGAGTTGAGGCTTTACAGCCAGAGTGTTTGGGTTTATAGCCCAGCTTTTCTGTGACCTTGGCTGAGTCCCTTCTCCTCAGTGGTTCATCCTTCTGATCTGTAACACAGATAAGACCCATAGAACTCAAAAATTTATGGTGCTGATAGTGTCATGTGCCAGTGATGATCACTGACAGTCATGTGACTGGCTCTGGCTGGTGACCCTGAGTGGAAGTGTGGGTCACTTCCATGGCAAAAAGCTGGCACGTCTTCTCTCTGGTCTCCCTGCCACCTGCTGAGGACCAGCTGCCAAGTGCAGGCTACCCGCCAGCCAGAACACTCACTCCTTGCTGAGGAGAGATGAAGCATTTGCTGCTTATTTGTGAAAGTGGAGGAGCATAGCAGGTTAGGAAAGCCTTCACAGAGAGCTTAATATCTAGGCAAGGTATGAAGGGGGAATGGAAACTGGTATGGAAAGATTTTTCTCAAGGGACCAAAGCATGATTGAATACATACTAGCCCCTGTAACGTCTCCTTAAAGGAGTGAGATCCTTGGCTTGGGGGACATGCAAGTGGATGTGATCATCATCCTTACAGGGTCTCTTAATGTCCTGTGTTGTCACATTCCTACGTGAAATCACATCTAGCTTTTGGAGGAAAGGGTTGTGGTTGCCCAGAGTATCTCACACCATTCAAGAGCTCACCACTAACTACCTACAAGGACTGTGGTCATTGAGCATACAGAGAAGGTACCTACAGTCCCAATGTTGCAGCCGGGCTGGGTTCCAGAACTCTCTATGTGAGCCAGTTGTTTGCATTTCCCCATAGAAACCAAGATATAAATGGAGGTTGGTTTTCCTGGCCAGTCCACAAATTTCTTTTTAACTCATAATGTGCCTGAAGCTTGTTCACCATGCACTGTTAATTGCTTTTGGTCACCATTTAGAAAGTGGTTTAAAAGGGAAAATGTAATTCAGGTTTACACTGGGAAGTCAGGCAAGCAGACATCTCACTTGTAAGTGGCCCTGAGAGGCTGGGGGTTCCCTCGGGAGGTAGAATGATGGACAAAAATATTTGTAGGCACCAGGAACACCTTACTTGTTCCATGACTGCAGTCAAGGCTTCATGCCCCAGAAGTTTTGAATTGGGGAAAATTGTCCAACAAGGTGGGGCAAGGCAAGAAATCTAGACTCCTCTACCTTGCTGGGATTGACCAGTCATGGTGCCTGCACATACTCAATGGCCTGGCTCAGGAAGGTAACTCGGCCTTTGTTGGGCTCAAGCAAACCCTTGGGCATGCCCCCACTGGGGACTTTGTGGTTGAAGGAGTTCTGCCCACTACAGGCTGAGTCCATCCACTGAACTGCCTCCAGATTTTGGACTGTGTGATGGAGAGGGAGAGCTGGGTCAGCTTGTAGCCAGTAAGGAGCCACATAAAGAAACCTGCTCACTACTCGGGAGTCCCAGGAGGCAAGCAGTGGGCACTGCTGCAGTTGGTTCAGCAGGAACTTCCACTTCTCAATGAGATGCTAGGTTGCGTGCTGCAGGGAGCTCTGGCAGTGCTAAGGTCAGACCCCCTTGCATTTCCACGCTGTGATCAAGTACAGTGCTCTGTGCTGGAGAGTGATTGCCCATGGAAGTGGCCCTCAATGCATGATGCACAGGGAGCTGGAGAGGAAATACCCAGCTCCCCCTTCCCATGACTAAGGCAACCTGGAGGTCTGCTCTACCTTCAGAGCTCCCAGCAGCATGGAGCTCCAATGGGCCGTTAGGCGTTGGCTTCTCTGTTGCTATGGAACAAGCTTGTGCAACAATTTTGTCTTGGTCCCTGGGATGGTCAATCTTTGGTGCCAACTTGACTGGGCTAAGAGATGTCCTGATAGCTGGTGAGACCCAATTTCTGAGTGTGTCCATGAGGGCATTTTTGGAACAGATTACATTTCAGTCAGTGGATTGAACACAGTAGATGGTCCTCATCCATGTCAACACCTAGCCCGTCTGTTAAGGTCATGAATAGAGCTCGAAGGCGAGAATGGCAGATCTGCTCTCTCTGTGGGAGCTGGGATAGTCACCTCCTGCCTAATGACATCAGCATTCTTGCTCTCAGGTCTCCAGACTCTGGAACTCACACTAACACCTCGATTCTCAGGCAGCAGAGGGTGACATCAGAGGCTCTCCTGCCTCTCAAACTAGCAGACTCACTCTTGAGTCTTGGCCCTAGGTTCCTGGGATTCCCAGGGTGCTAATGGCAGATTATGGCACTGCATGGCCTCCAGAGTCTGGAAACTAGTTCAATGAACCCCTCTGGGCTATCTCCACATGTCCTGCTGGCTCTCTTTTCCTGGAGAAATTTGACAGTCCCCAACAGCTGTCTCCTGGTCACATACCTGTACATAATGGGTTCTTCTGAGTACCCTGTGCTTATTGCTGTTGGTGGCCTGACTGCTGGCTCACTCATTCACTCCACAAGTGCTCATGCATAGTTTGGAAATATTTACCCTGCTGGGTGGAATCAGAGACATGAAGCTATAAACAAACAGTAAATTCACAAGTCTTTGGATAGTGTTTGTAAAGTTAGTTGATCAAAGCAATCACAGGAGTAATTTCCAAGTCATATCCTTCCAAAACAGCTCTATTTCTATTTGTTCAATTATTTTGGTTTAGAATCAAGAAGTTAAGACCCTTGTATCCCACAGACAGCTGGACTTGACCTGGTTCTGGCTTTTGAATCCAACTTCTTGTTAACAGGGACTTCCAGGTAGTGGTAGCGATAGTTCATGAAGCTGGGCTCCTGCCATTCACAGGGGAGACCGGCATTAAGTTCTTCCCAACTGCAGCCTGGCCTTGACCTGACCATTGCAAGCATATGAGGAATAAACCAGTGGATGGAACTGTTGCACTTCTGTCTCTCTCTCTCTCTCTCTCTCTCTCTCTCTCTCTCTCTCTCCCTTTCTCTCCTCTCCTCTCCTCTCCCCTAATCTTCCAATATGGTTGCTTTACAATTTTTGTTTAAATCATCATTCATTTTAGTCTATTACGTAATTGTAAAGCTTATTCACAGTTGAGTGCTGTAATTTGTGTTATTGTTTTCTTTCATTTCTTTTGCTTTTTTCCTCAAAGTTAATAATTACTTTGTTATTTTCATTTGGTTAGTTTGCATCATAGCCTTTGCATGGCTTTCCAACAATATATTTTTTCCACAAAGTCAATCATAGAGGCATATCTGTTTTTTCAGATTATTTTTCTGGAGTGGTTCTTGTGCTGGGACTGATGATTTAAAAAAAAACACCTATATTTATTTACTTGCAAGGCAGAGTTTGAGAAAGAAAGAAAGAGAGAGAGAGAGAGAAGCCTCCCATCCACTGGTTCACTCTGCAGATGGCCACAATGACCAAGGATGGGCCAGGCCAAAGGCAGGAGCCAGTAGCTTCTTTTGGGTCTCCCATGTGGGTTTCAGGAGCTCAAACACTTGGGCTATCTCCCACTGCTTTTCACAGGCCATTATCTATGCGCTGGATCAGAAGTGAAGCAGCTGGGACATAAACTAACACCTACATGGGATACTGGCAATGCAGGCAGCAGCTTTACCTGTTGCACCACAGTCCAAGTCCTTGGAACTTCTTTTACCTTTCCCTTTCTCCTCTTCTCCTGTGTCCTGGACTTCATGGCTTCCTCTTCCTTGCTTCACTCCCTTGCTGTGGCAAAGCACATCACTGGGCTAACCTGGGCACAGCAGCGGAAGGCAATGATGACGATTATTGGAGCTCCCTGCAGCTTGAGAACCTTCCTAACTCCCTTGGGAAATTTCCTTGACTGCTTTCTTGTGTTTCCTGAGTTTACCCCCATTTCTTTTATGGTTTTTCCTTTTTTCTCGTTTCCTTCATGTTGGCTTTATGGATAAGCTACTTCTAGTATCCCTGAGAAAGACTTTAGGGTGGCAGTTTTTAATTGGCCTGTGAAAAATGGTGCTCTCCCACCCGACTGCTAATCTTTCTAGATGTAGTGTTCTACAGCAGACATCATGTTCCTTTGGTAAACCAAGGGCCTTGCCTCATAATTTCTTCTGCCCAAGTGGATGTGGCAAGATTCAGGATTCTGAGTGTTACTGACTGCTCAGGTGCCAACCGTGTTTTTTTTCCCTGGGTCTTCTGGTGGTCCTGCTCTCAGTGTTAGGAGAATTCCCAGTGATGGGCGGGGCATGGGACTGCTCTCTGCCACTATACTGGAAGCTCAGTGGGCCATCAGTGGGTCCCCATAACCTATTGGAGGAGCTATACCTCAGGCCTGCTTCCTGCAGAACCAATGACTTCCTTCTTGCCCCTCATCTGCCACCTGAATCAGGCGCCTAGGGTTACACATAGATATTCCCATAGATTCTCCCACATGGGCGGTAGGGACCCAAATACTTGAGCCATCACCTGCTACTTCCTAAGTGCATGTTAGTAAGAGGCTGGAGTCATGAGAGGAGTGGCCAGGACTTGAACTGGGTGGGAGTCCCAACCAGCGGCTTTCCTGCTGTGCCACACACACACAACCTTTTTGATTTCTGAGAACTCTCATTTTGTTCTCTAGATGTTCTTTTTAGAGTAACATTCTGCCCTTGACATGTTCTTGGTGGGCATTTTCTCTGAGTACATCAATGAACTTAAAACTTTTCTTTATTTTAAAAAAAGCTTCATTTATTTTTATTGGAAAGGCAGATTTATATGGAGAAGGGACAGAGAGACAGAAAGAGCTTCCATTTGTTGGTTCACTCCCCAAATGACAGGCAATGACTGAGCCGATCCGAAGCCAGGGCCCAGGAGCTTCTTCTGGTCTCCCACATGGGTACAAGATTCCAAGGCTTTGGGCCATCCTCCTCTGCTTTCCCAGGTCACAAGCAAGGAGTGGGATGGGAAGTGAAGCAAAAATTGGAACCCATATGGGACCCTGGTGCTTTCAAGAGGAGGATTATCTAGTTGAGCCATCACATTGGCCCCTAAACTTTTCTTCTCTTCTTCCTGCTCCTTTTCTTTCTCAGTGCATGGTCTCTGCTGCCTCTGTGTTGTTTGGTCTATGCATTCCAAAGAAAAAGCCTTCCAGGGAGCCTGCTCAACCTGAACCATCTGCTTATAATTAAGGATAGGGGTGGACAGGAAGGAAAAGAACACTGATTGGAAGTTGCATAGATAATTGGGGTCCACTGACAGACAGCTTTGCCAATGGGAGGACTCAGATGGCAGCTGGAGGTTGAGTTAGGGAAAACTTGGTCCTTGCTCAGCGACGCTGTAGTGCTTCTGTGGAGACCAAACCTCTGGCTCCC
This sequence comes from Ochotona curzoniae, assembly GCF_017591425.1. NCBI lineage: Eukaryota > Metazoa > Chordata > Mammalia > Lagomorpha > Ochotonidae > Ochotona > Ochotona curzoniae. The sequence goes on from NW_024466218.1 coordinate 18,844,622, forward strand.
TCCTGCTCTGAGGAAGAAGCAGGTGGGTGCCCAGTGCTGTGGACAAGGTGCAGGGGAGGACCTAGGGGATCTGGGCTCCTCTGTTTCATGAGCCCCCTTAAGCCAGTTCCCGAGGCTCCATGGTGATCTGTTTCCAAGCCCTCCATGAATTGTGTGGAGGATTTGGATGTGTCTCAAGGTCTCTTCCAACAGCTGAGGATTTAGTTCCTTCAGACATACCTCAATTCCAATTTTCATGTTTCCGTTTGCATTGCAGCCCTCACATTTGTTGCTGCAGGCTTCTCTCCTGACTTCTCGTCCTGGTGGGCTCCTGTCGTTTAAGGAATTTCCTCCTTGGTTTCAGAGACATTTGGGATGGAGCCAAGCTAGGCGTGTATGCAGGTCCTGCCACAGTTGGCCTTTCCCACTGTACTCTGGCTCTTCTTTCACATAGTCAGATACTTTTGGAACTCCCAGTCTCACTGACCTCTTCCCTCTGTGGCCTCAGCAGGAAGGCCGGGCTTCCAGGGTTGCCTCTCAAGTTGCTGCAATGAGCAGGTAGAGATCCCTTCTTTGGGGACAGAGCCCCCATCTCTCCAGGCTTCCTGAGGTTCTTTACAGAGGGAGGGAGGCAGAACTCAAAGGCTTGGAGCCAGTCAGTCATGACCAAGGATAAGCCACACCAACAGCCTGGTTGGCATCCAGGTAGCAGGGGCTGCAGGATAGACTGTACTTGACAAATCCATCAATGTTGTTCTTATCTTGGTCTGAAGCCTGGCTGCTCTGGGGTCCAAACTCCTTCTCTTCAGACTATGGTTCACTCTTGGTTGTGAGGTGGTCCCCTCCCACATGTTGGCAGCTCTTGCTCTGGGGTGCCTGTGTCTCTGCCTATGGGATGATGCCAGTCGTGGCACCTTGTTGATGCTGACCCAATGGCCACAATCTTTCTTCCTGTCTTTAACAGAATATGGATCTGTGTGGCCTCGAGCCAGCCCTGGGGCTTTCAGTCACAGCAATCTCATTTTTCTGCATCATGACTGGTCTTGAAAAGAGTGACACCTGGGGGTGAGGCTGCCGCCTAGTTCTGGCTAAATGAGGTGTGCACGGAGGCAGGGGATGGCATAGCGTATGGGATGATATCCTTCCTGATATAAGGGAGAAACACAGAGAGGAAGACTTCATCCCTTCTTTTCCTTCCTGTCCTGGACTTATGTGAGAATGATGCCTTAGTTGGGAAGTCCTCTTAAAATCACAAGACGTAAGCCCCCAAATGGAAATTAATATACTATGGTAAGTAGAATTGTCAAATGGAAAAGACTGTGAGTGGTACCTTTATTTATTGAACAGGCATAGCTACAGAGGAAGAAGAGGGAGAAAAAGAGGGAGAAGAAGAGGAAGAAGAAGGAGAAAGGGAGAGAAAGAGAGAGAGATCTTTCATTCACAGAAGGCTTTTCTGGGTCTCCTGCATGGGTGTAGGAGTCCAAGCACTTGGGCCATCCTCTGCTGCTTTTCTCAGGTTGTTCAGAGGAGTTGAACTGGAAGTAGAGCAACCAGAATTTGAACCAGTGCCGTATGAGATGCTGTTAGAATAGGTGGTGGCTTTGTTATCTATGACCAAGACATCAGCTCCACTTATTTTTATTTAATTATTAATTTGGAGCTGGCACAGTGGTGTAATAGGTTAATCTTCTACCAGAGCACCAGGATTCCACATGGGTACTGATCCCTGGCCATTCAACTTCTGGTGCAGCTCTCTGCTAATGGCCTGAGAAAGGAGTAGAGGATGGTCCAAGTCTTGGAACTCTGCACCTCCTTGGGAGACCCAGATGAAGCACTAGCCTAGCTCTGGCTATAGCAGCCATGTGGGCGAGTTGGCCAGCAGATGGAAGATATTTCTTTCTCTTTCTCTGGCTGTCTCTCCTCTTTTTGAAACTTTGTTTTCCAAGTAAATAAATGGATATTTTAAAATATATATTATTAATTTGAAAGGCAGAACAATAGAGAAAGGGAGGGAGGCAAAAGGGGACGGACGGAGGGAAGGCCGGAGCGAGAGAGTTTTGTCTACTGATTCATTCCCCAGACATCCATAATAGCCAGAGTGGGGTCAGATCAGGCCAAAGCCAGAAGCCAAAAACTTGACCAGGTCTCCCACATGGGTAGAAAATCAAGTTCTTGAGCCATCATCTGTTGCTTTGCCCACCCAAGTACATTAGTAGGAAGCTGGGTCAGAAGTAGACCAGCCAGGACTTACACTATAGGATTCTGATATAGGATGTGGTTTAGCTCACTGTGCCACAGTGTTGACCCCTAACCTTTTTGTTGAATGCCTTTAATGAGGCAGGAACTGATTTAGGTATTGAACTTGAAAGCCAAAAGCAAACCAGGAAGACATGGGGAAGTACTGATCAAGTGAGATTTCTCCTAGGGCTGGTCATGCTAGTTAGCATGTGTGGGAATGTGGCTGTGGCTGAGCAGTGTGCTAAGCACCTACCTGAAATCTGCACAGCAGCCCCATATACGGTAGGCAGGATCATCAACTCCATAGCCAGTAAGCAACGGATCCCCAACCCTAACACCTCATCACTTCCTAGGCAGACAGGTCATGAGTGCCTTTTGTCCAGGCAAGAAGAAAAGACTATGATTTGGTGAGGGTGGTCTGTGTGGTTTTGATACTAGGCCCCCTCAGCCTCTTCCTTCTTTGTTTAGTTTAAATACTCCACATCTGGCTTTGCTTGGACACAGCTGTTATTGGTAATTAACCATCAATTCATCCTAGTGATGCAACCTGAACACAGAGGCAGTGGAGGACATCTGCCTGGCATGTGATGTCTTGGGGTTGGGGGTGGTCTGACAGGTCTCTTGCCCCTCCCACTTCCCTCAGTTTTCCCTCAGCCCCTCCCCAACCACCTTCCCAGGCCCTTCCGTGGGCTAGCCTTGCAAATCCACGGTGGCCTGCCCTGAGACTCCGACTGTTTTACCCCTTCTGCCCAACCCAAAGCTGGGACTCTGTCTCTGGAGCCTGAGGCATTTAACTCAAAGTCCTGGGGCTCCACTGGGAGTACAGCATTGGGGTTATGCTGAGGGAGCACCATGCCAAGGAATACTAGGAGTGTACTCTTGAGCCCAGGGCAGACTTGGGTTCTAGAAACTTCCTGCTCAGAAGGGACTCATGTGTAAACTTGCTACTCTCTGCTTTCTTCCAAGGTTGTGTTTGAGACCCAGCCAGTGGGTGGTGGCATCCAAAGGGATGGTGCCTTGCTTCTGGAGGTTGGACACAGAGCACCCTGCAAAGCAAGAAGGAGCAAGAGTCTCATAGAGTGGGACGGGGGCCAGGAGGTATGTCCCAGGTGTGTCGCCAGATGTAGATTCTGCATCTTTGTCTTGGGTAAAGCATGAGCACCAGATGAGCAGGCCTCAGGACACTGGAGTGAGCCACAGCACCTGAGTCCAGCAGATACTACAGCTACAAACCATGCTTCTTCTCTTAAGGACTCAGAATCCAGCTCCAGGAGGAGTCAGGCAATGCTAATACCCAGTGTTCATTGTTAGCCAGTCACACACAAAACCAGCAGGTTAGCTGAGCTACAACAGAATGAAGGTATTGGCTCCCTAAGCCATTTTGAAGCTCTGCGTAAGCTTTTCTAGGTTTGGCAGGTATCCACTTTCCACTGCTGGGGAAGGCCAGGTCTCAGAGTGCCACAGAGAAAACAGAGACTCATGGAGTGGCAGTCACCCCAGCAACATGTGGACCTGCCTGAGGAGGAGCAGAGCTGCCTGGCCCACAGCTGTAAGGGAACAGGGGTGTGTCACCATGGGCCACTTCTATCAAGAGAAATTTATTCTCATCAACTCCTTCATTGTTTTAAAGAAATAGAGCTTACATAGGAAAAATGGCACATGTTTTATTCTTTGTCTTTATTTAGCATTTCCTAGCATCTTCCAAATGAGATTTGCTAAGACACCCATTCTATAGCTTCCTACCTCCATTTCTCTTTGCAGGGCTTGGTCACACGCCTCACCTCCCGGCCTGCACACCGACAAAAGCATGGCTATTTTGTGCCATTGAGCTCTGTGTGCACTTGAAGCCAGCAGGCATCCTATCATCAGTCTTAGAAAAGAAGATGAGATTGAGACCAACTTGGTGTCCACAGGGCAGTGGTGCGCGGAGCCTGGGGCTGGGGTTGGGGCCCCAAGCAGTTGTTCTCCAACAGATGTGCTCCTGCGTCCCAGCAAGAGGTGGCTTTGGTGGAGTCAACAGAGCGTCAGAAAGCAAAGGGTGGGCCAGGGATCAGTGTGACGCTGCCATTTCTGCCTGGCAGGGTTGTCCTTGTCCATTTTTTTGAATCAAGAAAGAGCTTGACCTTTGTCGTTCATTTTGGTAGGCTTCCTCCTGGGTATTCCATGTGAAGCCTGCAACCATGCATAAGACACTGACTTTGGCAGTGGATGGAGATCACAGAAGAACCCCCAGTAAGTGGATTTTTTTTTTCAAGTCTGTTGTATTTATTTGGGTTTTAGCTAACGGGAGGGGAGAAGAAATCAGTTATCCGAGGAGGGTGGAGAAAAGATAGGAAGCAGGAGCAAGTCTAAGCTACTCCAGTTCTAACTCAGCCATCAATGACTGGGACTTTGTTCACATTCCTACTGCTGAATCTCAAATTCTTCACTTTTAAAACAAGAGCTGGGCAAGGCAATTATGAGGTTTCACTCTGAAAGACGCCACTGCATTTGTGCCTCTAGAACACTCTCTTGCATAACAATTCTGCAGTTACCTTCATTAGCCTTCATGATAAACGCTTGAAAAGTTTTGGCAGGTGGTATTAATATTCCCATTAGAGAGGTGGATATGTTGAGGCTGGGGAACTCTCCCTTCTAAGCTACAATGTGTGCTTACTAGCAGGAGGTTTATGTCTGTGGATGGATATTGGTGTATTGGGCAATGTGGGCATGTGTCAAATTTCTCAGCTACGTGAATATGAAGGGTGCAATTATTAGGTGGATTCATGACCACAGGCTGACTTTACTGGTCTTATCTTTGATGACTTCTGCTAAATGGATGTTCTGTTTTAGAGAGTAGTTTACACTCCATGCATCAAGCAGGGATTCACAAGTGGTAGCAGGAGGCAAAGAAGTGGTGGGCAAGCAGAGATGGACAAGGAAACGGAAGGAACTGAGAGCTGAGTGGCCAGGCACAAGCTGTGTACCCCAGACATTTGAACTCCTTTGCTCCTCTCCTTAATCCTATTGAGGAAGATTGCTATCATCAGGCCCATTCTGCAAATATGAAACCAAGGCCTAGGACAGTGGACTAGCTTTGCCCAAGCGTGTAAGCATCGGAGTCGGACTATGAAGCTAGGGAATCTGATCTCAGGGTTTGTACCCTAACTATTGTTCTTCAAGGTCAGATGAGGCAGTCAGGAACCTTCACGAACTGTTCTGGTGCAAGGTAAGATGAGCAAAAGGACATTCCCCAAAGCTAACGTGCTTGCAGAGCTATTGGCTCACCGTCTGCTGCTGGCTGCCACCTCTTTCTAGAGAGCAGTTCACGGCAAGAGCCATAAAGTGCTCCGTATTTGCTGTCTGCAGAATGCCAATCCTAGAAATGTATTCAAGTCCAATTAAAGCGTCAAGCAGTTTATTGTATGATGTGTAATAATAAAAAAGGGAGCAAATTAAGTGTCCTAGAATAACATATGATTAAGTAATTTCACAAGACATTAATTTGTTGGAATGCTGTGAAAACATTTAACACGATAATTACAAAGACCGCGTAAAAGGATAGGAACATGTTTCTGACAAAATGTTAAATTTAAAAAGCAGGATTAATATATATGCACACACACACACACACGCACATATAGGTTGTGAAGATAACTCTAATATACAGGTAGACTGTCTAAGCCTGAAAGAGAACAAGAAGAAATTCTAGTATTTTGGTATTTGTTAGTCTTTCCATTTTTTTTTTTTTTCAGATTGTTATTAGGGATGAGGCTTCTTGCACAGATAATGAGTAAATGACAAGCTGGTGGCAGGGGTGGTTGAAGTCGTTGTGTGAGGGTGAAGTTGATGAGAGGGTTTTTTCTCCCCCGGTTCTCTGTGGGTGGTGGCCAGGAGGCTAAGCTGGGGAAGTGGACTCGGCCCTGAGGAGCCCAGGGGCTTGAAACAGCCACAAGACTGAGTTGAGAGGATTCTGCTGGAAGCAGGTGAGCAGGCATGGCTTTCCCAATGCCATCATCTCCTTCCTGTCACACTATTTCTCCTGGAGGCTATTTAGATCTCAAAGTCTTACTAGTCACTTTCTCTGGGGGCCAATGTTTGGTTCAACAGGGAAACCCCTGCTTGGGAAGCCACCCCATTTCAGAGTAGTACCCCAGTGACTCCATTTCTGACCCAGCTTCCTGCTGGTAGGAATCCTGGCAGGCAGCAGATGATGGATTCAGGGTGACTGTCCTTGCTACTCATGTGGGAGACCTAGAATGAGTTCCTAGCTCTTGGCTTGGGTCTGGTCCAGGCCTGGCTGTTGTGGACTTCAGGGCAGTGGTGAATCAGTGGATGCAAGATCTCCATCTCTCCGCCTTTAAGAAAAAAGGAGAGGGTCACCCCATCCCCATCCCTAGGTGCCTCGTTTCCCCAGCCTCCCCAGTGTCCCCAGCCTCCCAGGCCACTGTTCTGCTTTGCACTAGGGAGCTCTGTGAGACACCAACGGGCTGCAGGGACCAGGGTTTGGATGCCCTGACTTCAGCATGGGGTGTATCAAAGGACTTGACAGTTGCCCTTGACTCTGAGTCCAGGGCAGGCTGGGTTGCATTTCATTCCTGGTGTGGTTTCACCACTCAGTTAAGTTATACCAGAGTGGGTCAACCTAAGAGCCCCTGGGTTTGAAGAGAAGTCCCCAGGGAGCCAGCGTCTTTTCTGTCCCTCCCTCTCCCCGCCTCCACCGCCTTGCTCTCTGTTCCATCTCCCCCCCCCCCCCCCCCCCCACACCTTGTAAATCGAGGATGAGCCCAGCTTCTAATCTTGATATGGACATGGGAGCCAGGTCTGAGGGGGTGTGTTAAGCCCTCACAGCAGATGGACTACACAAACGGTCGTCTCAGTTACAACAGGACTTTGAGAGAGGAGGCGCTTTGCTTCTGTCTTGCGAGAGATGGGCCAGCCCGCCTTGGCCACGCGTGACACGGCGGCTGAGCCTCTACGTGAGAATCCGCAGGAGCCTCGGATGTCACACATCTGCCGGAGACTGTGAAGTGGGCGTGTCTGTGCACATGGCTGGCTGTGCTCGCGTGGCCGCAGCGAATGGTGGAGGGGCAGCCTGGGTTTTACTGGAGTGTACCTTTCGGTAGAGGTGGTGTGGACCTCTTAAGGTCTCAGTGGCTCTTAAGGCAACAATGACCATGAGATGAGCTTTGGACTCTGCAGGAAGCAACAGTGGGGTGGGCCAGGCAGGGAGCCCAGGGGCTGCAGGCGTTACCTCGTCTGCATGGTGCGTCCCTCTGTGCATTTTTGGGAATGCGCTCTTGCCAGGCAGTGTGGGACTGCGCCCAGATCCTGTGGGCCGCGCTGCGGGCTCTGTGGCGGCCGCACTTGCGCCCGCAGTCAGGCTCTGCACGTGCGCAAGCCTCCCTGCGCACGCCCCCGGGTGACCCACGCGCGGAGCGCAGAGACCTCCGAGTCGTGTGCACTTGGTGCGCTCGTGCCCGTCTTTCTGCATTAACGGACGCACCTCCACATGTCTGGGAGCACGTCGCTCTCTGCATGTGTGCACGTTCCATGTGCACGCCGCCCGGCTCTGTGTGCAGGGGCGCCTTGCGTGCGCGCGCTCAAGCCGGTCGGCCGCTCGGGACCCGTGCGGGGCTCCACGTGTCCCGCGGGGCTGAGTCCTCCCCCCCACCAGCGCCCCGCAGTGGGCCGCGGCCATTGGTCGCCCGCATCCCTCCTTCTCCCCCTCTCTCCACCCTCCCCCTCCGCCACCCGCGCGCCCGCGGTCCCTGCTGTCCCCCGCGGTTCCGGCGAGGCCGCGCCGCGCTGCGCTCCGCTCCCATTGGCTGCGCGCGCCTTTGTGTGGCGCCAGCTGCGGCCCCAGCGCCTTTGAATGTCGAGAGGGGCCGGGAAGGGAGCATTTCCATGGGCCATCTGTCTCCCCGCCAGCCGCCGCCCCGCCGCCGCCCGCGCCCCGCGCTCCGCCTCCCGCCCCGGCGGCTCCCGCAGCCCCGCCGCCGCCCGCGCCCGCGCCCCGGAGCCGCGCCACAAAGGGCCCGCGCGCAGCCGCCGCCGCCGCCGCCGCGCGAGGAGCCAGGATGGTCCTGGTCCACGTTGGCTATCTCGTGCTTCCAGTGTTTGGCTCTGTGCGAAACAGAGGTATCGCTTTTTCCTTTCGGGGTCTGCTTCGGAGCGTGGATCGCCGCAGGCACCGGGCGGGGGGTGGGTGCAGCGGGCGGCCGGGGGCTCACGGCACACCCGCGAGGACGCAGAGGCCAGCGGTGGCTTCTCCCCACCCCCTTTTGGGGGACCCCCGAGTGTCGGGGTGGCCGCCCCTCGTGGGAGCTTTTGTAGTGAAGTTAGGGTTTGGTGAATTCGGGTCCCTCCCGTCCCAGTCCCCGTTTTTATTCTTTGCTGCGGACGTGGTTCCCCCCAAATCCAACCCCTTCCCCTAATACCTAGCCCTGAATGCACGAAAGGAGATGCGAGACTGTGTGTGTGTGTATGTGTGTGAGAGAGAGAGAGAGAGAGAAAGAGAGAGAGAGAGAGAGACGTATTCTTGGTTCTCCGTAATTCGCTTTTTCTTTTTTTAAGTATGTGTGTTTTGTGTTACATGTGTTTTGCATTTCTTCATTTTCTTTCTTTTCTTTCTTTCTTTGCTTTTTTTTTTTTTTTTTGTTGTTGTTGTTGTTGCTGTTGACCATGAACCCCAATGGCTGGCTTTCTGGGACCTGGGTATCTGCCCTGTCCCATACCCCAGCCCCCACCCACCCGTGGGCTCTTGCACCATCTCCTACCCTGGCCTTTTCTCCTCTGCACCCCTTTTGTGTCACCGCCCTCGTGCTGCGGCCCTGCTCCCCCTGCCCCCGCAGTTGTCTTGCTGTGACAGTTGCGTTAGGGGTTTGAGATGCCTCTGTGTGTGTGTGTGTGTGTGTGTGTGTGGTGTGGTGTCTGTATGTGAGTGTGAATGTGCGCGCGCGCGCGCGCGTGTGTGCCCGTGCGCGAGTGTGCGCGCGCGCCGCGAGACTCCGGCGGGCGCCGTGTGGCGCGCAGCCCCGGGCCCGGCCGCTGCCCCTGCCCCTGAAGGTGGTGGAGCCAGCAGCAGGCCGGCGCGGCCTTTGTTTTGAGCTGTGACCTGTGGGGTGTGTTTGCACAGTCCTTGGTTCCCTCACATTCTGCGGCAACAATAGCCTGCTGTCTGTCCCTCCCCTCCCTCCCCACCCCGCATTTCTTCCATTTTTCCTTGAATCAAAAATTCCCAAAGTCAATCCCAGATGCATTTAGATTCATTTTTTTTTAAATTTAAATTTTGCCTCTGGACTCACATTTCTCTCCTTGGAAATGTTTCTTCTTCTATCCTCTCCCACTCCACGTCTGCTTAGATCCCGGCTGGCTAGAGCCCACCCCTCCCCGCGCTCTCACACACAGGCTGCTGTCTTCCCGGGGCCCACTGGGGCCGCCCCTCCGAGTTGGGAGTGGGGGGGTCGTAGGGCCAGCGCTTTAGTGCGCCCAAGGAGGCCCCATGGGGCCAGGCCAGGGAAGCCCAACCCTCCACCCATCCCAGCCATCCCTGCTCCCACGCCTCTCCAGGACCCACAGGGAAGGTTGGCCCCTCCATAGGGTTGTTGGAACTGCAGGTTCTTTTTTTTTTATTATTTTATTATTATTTTTTAATTTTTATTTATGTGTGTGATGATAGAATGATGACATTCTGCATTTATCAAATCTTTTTTTTTTCTTCATTGTGTAGCTCAGTGAATGGTCAACTCGCGGCTGTGTGCTCTGTGGCCCTTCTGCTCCGCATTTAGCTGTATTGTGACACCCCTCTTAACCATTTCCTGTCTCCATCTGAGGAAGGCATTGCTATTTAAGCGGCAGTATCCCCTATCTCGGGCCAGCCTAGCTGGGTTTGGGGTGGGAGGAGTGGTTGCTTGAGGAAGAAGAGGGATGGGGGGTTTGTGTTGGATGATCCCTCCCTGAAACGGCACCCCTTCCCCCAAGACACAATTATCTCTTATTACTTGGCATTTCCTCTTAAAACGGGTGTGGAACATTTCACTAGGCAGAAATTCAAAAATGATTAAGAAGGATGTTGAGCCTGAAAGTATAATTATCCTGATTAAATCATTATCATCCTCATTAATACCACCGATCTCTAAATACCATTGCAGGGTGCCGATTCCATGTTTTGAAATTCAAATTGTTCAGCTGCCTTTAAATTTTATTTTTAATACTCCCCATACCCCACCCTGCATCCCCCAATCCAGCGAAAGCAAATTTTGCCCATCAATTTAAGTTTACTTTCATGGCAAACACCCCCGCAGGAAATTTAAAGACTAAGGGGTGAGTTGGGCTGTGGGTAAAAATCTGGCACAATGTGTTAAGACTTCATGACCTTCCGATAGAGGATACTAATGCTTAACTTCAACAAGGTCCTAAGCCACAATCTTCTGGTAAAACTATTAGCTAGTCTGCCAGCTTAAATCTGTTCTTTTTAGTTTTCATTGTAGTAGGGTAGGGTGTAGGCCATTTCAGAATAGATGTAGAGAAATAACCATTTTTGTATCTTCATCTTGTTTAGCTGAGTACATTGCTCTGTAAATCCCTGTTAAGTGGATACCTTTTGCCTTGGCTTGGAGGCTGTGGCACCCTATTTTCTGGTTATCCGGGTGGCTGTTGGCAGCACCCAACCACAACTGAGGATTATATGTAGTCGGAGGCAAAAATACCAAATCAGTCTCTCTCTATATGAAAACGAAAAAGACAGTCTGTGGTGAAATGGCAGTTACTGCTGTAAATGATCTCTGACAATTTGGTAGCATTGAGGTCCTGGCTTAGTGGAGAGCCGTGGCCAGAGGGCCTTAATGGTTTAATTGTACAATGTCCAGAGTATCTTTGGACATCTGCCCTGGCCCTCAGAGCTGCCCCTTTAACAGACGGCTCCCTTCTGCTGCCTGGAAAACAAAACAGAAACAATCATGAAAGAATCAGACCCCTGCTTCGAGGGTCCTTCCAAAATAACCATCTCGAGGAGCCTCCCCAGATTGCCCACTGGCAATCTGAAAAGACAAGAGGTTAAAAAACGAAAAGAACAAAAACCGAAAAGAATCCCAGCAAAATGGTTTTCCATTAAACAGGGGTAGCGTGTTCTGCTGTGCCGAATTACTTCCTGTTCTTATTTTGTGGGTAATTTTTTCTGTATCAAATATCCTTTTGGTTGTGTATCTTTTTCACCTTTTCTTGTACTAAAACTAAAGCATGATCTGTATTTTTTTACATCCCCCCAGTTGACAATGTACAGCGCTCGGTTAGAGATGTACCCTGCTGAACCGTACTGTGGTCGTGTAGCCCCGGGCCATCTGCTCATTGTACGCTGCTTTTGTTCTGTTGCCCTTCCGAAGCATGGTGGCCCAGCCTTTTTTTTTGTATCGTGTGCATGATGACATTGTTACACACAGAATCCACTAATACTAATATACAATCTCTCAATAAAGAACTAGTTTTTCCTATATTAACCTAGTGTGCTTTTTCTCTTGCTGTTTTCCCATTTATTGTCGTATCCTGCTGTTTAGATCCCCTCGCTTCTCTATCCCCAGCCTCACCCACCCCCACCTCCCATTGTAAGATTTGAGTGAATGCCTTTTCTTTTACTCCGCCCCTGCCCCCTCCCTTTTTGTTGGTACAGATATGGTTGCTTTAATCTCATCTAGTCCATATCTATTTGACAATAGCCATTTGGGGCCATGGGAGGGGTCAGTTGTCCAGTCCCTGAAACAGCCCACCTGCCTAGAGAGCCCCTGTCTCTGGCCATCCCTGGGGATTGAGCAGCCTCCCTGTATCATCTTAGTTTCCAAATTACATGGGCATTCCCTTTGTGATGCTGGTGAAGAGAAGGGGGTATACCACTTAGATTGAGAAAAGGGATACTGTTCTTAACTAGCAATCGTGTAGCATTTCAGACTCGCCTGCAAAAACCCATTTTGAGTTGTGTTTTAACTTTTCTGTTGACTGTCTCATCGATCGACTGTCCTGATAAATCATGCTGGGGGTGACATGTGACCACGTAGTTGGAGCCGAGACCTGGAATTGTTACAGGAGGCTCTGTGCTATGCATATGCAGAGCCCTGGCATGGACCAGGTTAAGCTGGGCATGCAGCTTGTGGGTAAGGAAGATGACACCAGTTGAAGCCACTCCTACCCTTGATCCCAGGGCCAGTAGCTGAGAGGGTACCTTACTCTAGGAAGAGGGGCCGTGTCCTTTATGGGCTGTGAGCTGAGTAAAGCTGATTAGAGCTTCAGTGCCTGACAACTGCTTCATCTGGGGCCCTGCAGCCTTTCTTCATTGAAAGAAAGCCAACTCGGCCATGGGCGAAGTGTGTACACATGTGTGTGCGTGTGTGTATGTGTGCATGTGCAGGTGTGTGTGTGTGTGTATGTGTGTTGGGTCTGGGAAGGGATCAGGAGAAAAGTCAAGACCTGCCTCCAGACTGAATTGGAAGAAGAGCCCTTAAAATGTGTTTTCCTCATAATTGCATTGGAGAAGCTGGTACAGCTGGACTCCTGCCCTCCTCTCCCCCTGCAGTAGAACCCAAATTCAAGCATTTGTCAACTAAACCTATTCAATTTCAGCCCAGAACAGGTCTTGCTAAATGAGGCCTTTTAGTCACCAGAGGAAATCAGCTGATTAAAGAAATTCATGATTCCTTCTGAAGGGTCTTGGAGTGGGAGCCTCCACCTCTTTGGCTTACTGGGTTGTTTGCTGGGCTCACCTGTGCGCCTTCCGCTGACCACCGCTTCTTTGCCTGCTGAGCGGCTTCTGAGACTCCTCTCTCCGGCACACCTGCCCCCTCTGCTTTGGCCCTTTGCTCTTCCAGGCTGGATGGGAGAGCTGAGCTGATTTACTGTGACATGGGGACACACAGGGATGGCCTCAGAGGAGAGATGCAGGCCTATCAGGTTGGCCCTTCAAGGAGCTTGCGTTCTTCTTACAAACCTTTTTTTTCTTTAAATTCACAGAAGGTTTTTAATTGTGTTCTTGGACTGACAAAGCCTAATGACGTCTGTTTCCCCAGCCCAACCACAACAATAATAAAACCACCCGCTGAACAGGTGCTCTCATTTCTTACCTAAAGAGTGATGTGGCTCAGGAGATCAGTTTTAATCAACTTCAAGACCTGACGACATGAAATTAGTGCCAAGTGTGTCAGGATTGTTTGAGAAATTCAGGATAGGTTAGCAACTTAGTAATGATATATACAGGGTTCACGGAGAATCTATGCTAGCCCTTTATCAAGTGTGCCCTGGATTTGGCTCAGATGGTAGGAACTGAACGCTTACTTATTAAGGAGACATCCCCTTTGACTGGGTGAGCCAAGAACTGCAAAGCTCTCCTGCTTTGTGTTTACCGACCATCTGACCTATATCTCTTAATAACTGTGGCTCCAGGAGTTGGAGAAAACCAGCTACGAAGTACACTTGGTAAGAGGATGGACCACAGATCTTGTTCTTGGCTCTTCTTTCTGAACAAGAGGACTCCCTTGAGACTAGCATCAGATCCATTTAAGATCCATTTAATTAATTAATTTTTAAATAATAATTTTGCATCAGCCCTCAGATCCTGTTAGTTATTCCAGGTTTGGAGTGGTGAGGTGTGGTGGGGAGGGGAGAGCCATTTGAGAATGCTTGAGGCCTGGCAGACAGAAGGCAAAGGCTGGGCTGGGTCTCAGGTCTTGCTTTCACTTGCTGACCCACCCTTTGCCCATGGCCTTCTCACCCTCAAGGGAGGGTTCTGCAATGTCAATCCTGGAGAGCCTCAGCAGTTCCCAGGCTCCTGGCGGACTGTGTCTTGGTACACTCCTGAGGCCAAGGCCAGGAGATGGCAGGCCCGCGACTCTGACACAGGGCTGAACTTTGTTACTGTCCTACCTTGCCTTGATAGTCCAAATGTGCAGGACACTCGCCTGGGTTTCCCCATGGGTCTACATGACTTTTACCACTATGTGGGTGGTATTTCCAAGAGAATTGGGGAATAGGAGAGATTGACTCGCAAGAGACTCAGATTTGGGATGAGAACGAAGAGCAAGGATTCATGGCCCTGAACCGGAATCATTCATAGCGCCTGTACTTCATGTGTTCAGTCATTCATTTCTTCACTCACACACTCCTTTGTTCATTTAGTGAGCAGCTATGTTGGGGCTAAGTACCAATGGACAGCCGAGGCTGAGAGTGGAGAGCTTAGGAAGGTAGGTGCCAACCCAGATGCTCTGTACCCAGATGAATGACAGAACATCCTGACTGTTGAGGTTGTCTTAGAGGCTGTCCAGTCTTGACCTGGAAGGATGAACTCAGGCCAGAGCCCCGAGCATCATCTGAATGATGACCACAATAAAACCAGCTGATATGCTATTTGGAGGCACCTGGCACACAGTATGTGTCTAGGACATGCTAAGTAACTTCCCTTCCGCTTCACTTGTAGGAGTTTCCTGCCCTGGGATCACATAAAATCAGAGATGGCCTTGGTGAGGAGGTGGGGCTGTCAAAGAAAAGGGAGAGCTGGCAGTAGGTGGTAGGGAACCAGTGCAGCTGTGGCCAGGGACTCTGCCAATTGAGCCAGGGTAGAGATGCACTTGATCAGGGAGGGATGTGAGTGTGTGCACATGTGTGATAAGGGGTGTGCAAGGACACATGTGTCCCTGTTACCTTACACAAGTACAGAGTGCTGTGGGGCTGCTGTCCCACCAGTAAATGACTCTACTGTGAGCACAGCTCTGAGAGTTGACAGCAAGAGGTGTGGAGATGCAAGAGAAAAGGCTGGACACAGTTTTGTAGCCTCTTTGGGGAGAACAAGCTACATAGGATTTGTCTGTCCTGAGGATGGGAAGAAAGCATGCTTGAAGGGCCTTACCATGGGGAGGCTGTTAAGCACCATTGTGGTTTATGGGGTGAGGGCTGAGGGAGGTCTTAGGGGTGCCTGTCAGGGTACAAGACAATGAAGACATGTAAGGCAGATGGGATACATCTATTTTGGGGAAAAATACAGTGTTTGGCATGGAGAAGCCAAGACGCCACAGTGGTAGTGGGAAGGGGGTTGCATTGATGTTTGGGATTTGAGATTTTTAGGTCTTTATGACACAGGTTCCTGGGTGGGCTAGAAAGGCATTTTAGTCTTAAAAGTCCCCTAACATTTACAGGACCTCCTCCCCCAACACATCTGAGATCCCCGAAGTAGGGGGTACATGTCACCCTCCAGCCCAACAGGATCTCTGAATTCTCCGTCCTCTGAGAGCTCAGTCTGAGCAAGTGACATCTTTTTTTGCCCTTTCACAGCAGACAATTCCATGGGTCTGTAGCAGGATTGGTCCCTTCTCCCAATGGCAGAAGGAAGGTGGGGCTGGAGGGAGGGACCCCTCCACCGCCCTCCTGAGAGCAGGGTGGGCACAGGACAGGGTGGGTGTGTGTGATCCTTGAGTTGGTCCCAGGTGCAGGACCAGTGGAGCCCAGGGGACCAGGGACTTAGTCACGGCTCCCCGCACTGCCCTTTGTGGTTTGCAGGTTGCCAGGAACACATCAAAATCAAGACAAGCAGAAGCATGCAGTCTCTTCACCAGGTCTGATGAGCCTGGGTTGGAGTGCTAGTAGATTCCTTTTCTGTCTGGGAGATGCCTCTCCAGCTCCTGGCCTGTTACGCTCCCACAGGATCTAATTTCTCAATGATGACTTTGCAAGGCCCACAAGGAGACTCTGAGGGACAGGGAGGGTACCTGGAAGGCCTGAGGACTCCCCTCCCATCCCCCACCCCTCAGTAGGAAATGTGCTAGAAGTTGGGGCCATAGACAGCAGGTCAGGATAGCCCAACCCGCACTATTAAGGGGAGGTGGGCTCTGATTCCCGTTGAAACGATGGCCTTGGAGTTCCACATCTTGGGCAGCTTTTGCACTTGCTCTTCAGTCATCTTGCTCTCTTCGCAGACCGTATCTATAATGGAGGTGATAGAATTGCATTTTGGGCAGTTTAGAACCTAAGCCAAAGAGGACAGTGTGTGTTCGTCTGTGTGCCGTTTGTCTGCAGAGCAGCAAACATGATGTGCATCCAAGCTCGTGTCTCCACTTTTTATTTCCTGTTATGTCACAGCCTTTTGCCTTGGGCTAGTGTTTCCACAAGCATCACTTTGAATGGCTGCACAGTGGTCCACTTATGTATGTGGGGGAGGTAGCTGCTCATTCAGGTTTGATGACCTCTTGTTGCACTCAGATTGTCACAGAACCCCGGGGCCACTATATGTGTGGAGGAGGCAGTCAGGGGACTGGCTCTCAAGGACCATTCCTGCCATCCACAGGTCCTAACAGGGGTCGGGGAGGCAGGTCAGAGAAGGCTGGGGAAGGGGTGAAGTGAACTGGCCGGAAGCCTGGATTCTGGTCCTTGCTCCAGCACCCAGTTCCCAAGAGGTCTTCAACATGTCTGTTTCCCTGTTGGCCCAATGTCTGGGTTATGGCAAGTGCTTGGCACAGGAAGTGATGCCCAGGGAAGGACCAAGAAGCCAGAGCAGTTGCTGTGCTTAGTATGGCTAATGGGCCAGGCAGTATCAGGGAAATAGTTCTGTCCTAGCCCTGTTATGTCAGTCTCCCCTGTGAGACTTCCTGTCTGCTGAGGGAGATAATCGGTCTAATTGCCCCTTCCTGCTCAAAAGAGCTGTGGGTTTTCTCTCTCTCTCCTGGTGAGAATAACTTTCATTTCCAATAACTGTCTTTTCCTGAAGACAGCAGCCAATGGGCCCCTTAGTCCTCAGAACTCTGGACCTTCCTCTGACCGCAGACACTGTGCCTGTTGGTTGTCGGGAGGAGGGTACTTATGTCGCCTGCCTGTCTGGTGGCCTGTCTGGGACACGGGTGACACCAAGAAAGCACAGATACCAGGGCCTCCTGACCCCAAGCAAGCTGAGGGCTGGAAACAGGCTCCTTTGCATGAAAAGCCTCCCAACCCGTGAGGGGTGATGATGGTCACTCACACCCAGCCTACTGGGTCTCCCGGATCTCCTTCCCAGTGGCCTCTGACACCTGGGAGTGGAAGTGGGGCTGCTGACTCAGCGCTGACGCCCATGGTGGAGGAATGGAGAGGAAGTGAGAATTCAGCTAACACGTTTCTACAGGACGGATTGCAAGTTTCCATAGCTGCTGCTCCGCTCTGGGGCCGGGCGGGAGGGAGAGGGCAGGCAGGCTCCCTTTCTTTTACCCCATCCTTCTTCCCCAGCCATTGGCTTACCTCCAGGTGGTGGTAGGGTCCCCCTGTCACTACTTTCTTGAGAGACCACCCACTCACCGTCTGAAGGGGCTTCTGCTGCTGTGTGCTGGGCAGGTTGATGGGTTCCTGCAACCCAAATCCTTTTCCAGGCCCCTTGACCTTACCTATCCCTCTACCCCCCAGACAAGCTGGTCCTCTTTCTCTGTGCTGCTTGTCTGCCTCTGGCCCAGTGGGATGTTATTTTGTGTGTGTGTACCTCCTCCTGAAGTGGGTGACACAATGGAGGTGCTGTTCCAGGCTAGGTTCCATCAGTGTCTGCCTCCCATCCGCTGAGCAGCCTGAGTTGTGGAGGCCAGGGCCCTGGAATCAGCTGTGACTGAGTTGTGGAGGCAGGACTGAAAGGGGGAACCCATAAGGGTTGGTGCAGAAGGGGAGCTGGATTCAGGGTGATTATGAGGCTGCCATGGAGCCAGGGGCAGCTGGAGGGGGGACTGGGCCACCTGAACCCAAGGGCCCTTCCTCAGTAAGAGCCACGTGGAATGAGGTCCTATGGACCTCATTGTGGAGGTAGGCCTGGGCAGATGAGGTAGGGGTGAGATTAAGAAGGGCCCAGGCACTGACCTGAGGTGACATTTCCCTGCTGTATCCCCTAAAGGATTTCTGTGCCATCCTAAAGGATTTCTCTTAGGGGTGAGGTAGAGGAGGGAAGGAGAGAGTCGGAATTGTGAACAGTCAACATGCCCGCCACATAGAACATTCATGACACCTGTGAGGGCCCCAGGGAAGGGATGCCTTGCTCTCTGCCACATTCAGGCGTTGGGGGAACAGCTGTGTGCTTGAAGGCCGGCAGGAGCAAAGGGCCTGGAAACAGTGGGATTCCCAGGATTCTTGCCAGCTGGGAGCAAGGAACTTTTAGGCTGCCAGCTACGAATGCTACTATACATGAGTGAGAATACAGAACATGGAGGTCAAATTCAGGTCAGGCCACTCTCAGACACCGGGTACTACTGGGGAGGAGGAGTGAGAGCAATGGATGCCTCACATTTGCCACAATAGCCCCTTCTTCCCAACCTCATGGAGACCCAAGCTGCCCCATGTCTGGAGTTGCAGAGCTGGTCCCTGGATCCCAGGTAGGCCTGGAAACAGTTTCTTCACTCTGAGGACTGGTGTTCTTCCTGGGTCCTGAGCACGGCAGCTGCAGCCACATGGTCAAGGCTACTTGGTGGGTCGGCCCAGCAGGGTAAGGCAGGGGAGGAGAACGGCATTTTAGTACCCTGCAGGCCCCTCCTGCTGCCTGCTCTGCAGAGTGGAAGCCAGGACTGGGAGCAGAGCCTGCGTGAGAACCCCTGGGGTGGGGCTTTTGGGAGGGTATGCCTAAGCTGGGACTGTCCCCAGTGTGCTAAGGGACTTTATTCTGCGGCAAAAGGCAAGAGGCAGCGGCACTACCTATATTTGCAGTGCTCTGCAGCCTTGTTACCACTTTGCGTTTCCCTAAAACTTGTTTCAGTCCTTCCAAATGAAGACCAAGTACTCTCTTGCCTTTGGTACCTACTCCCAGGTTGGCCAAACAAGGACTGGGCTTGCCGGGGTTTCTTGGGGCTGGATCCCAGGGGTCAGTGGGGCTAAGAAGGATGAAGTGAGTAGCAGAGAAGGCGTGGATTTTTTTTTCAAGATTTATTTTTTTTTTATTGCAAAGTCAGATATACAGAGAGGAAAAGAGACAGAGTGAAAGATCTTCCATCCGATGATTCACTCTCCAAGTGACCGCAACGGCTGGTGCTGCACCAATCTGAAGCCAGGAACCAGAAACTTCCTCCAGGTCTCCCATGTGGGGGCAGGGTCCCAAGGCTTTGGGCTATCCTTGACTGCTTTCCCAGGCCACAAGCAGGGAGCTGGATGGGAAGTGGAACTGCTGGGATTAGAACCAGTGCCCTATATGGGATTCTGGTACGTTCAAGGCGAGGACATTAGCCACTAGACTCTTGCACTGGGTCCCCAGGTCACAGATTTTTGCTGTCAGTCAGTCTTTGGCATTCCTACCTACCAGCCATGAGACTTTGGACCTCACTGAGCCTCAGTCTTTGCTTCTGAAAACAAGAGTTGGCTTGATTGACATGAACCCCGATGTGAAAAGGAAGGGAGAGTGAAGGGATTCAGTGACACATGAGGGACAGAGTGCCTAGCAGAACCAGTGGCCTCCGAATGTACACACACATACACACACACACACATACACACACACACCTGCCTAGGCAGGCTCCTGAGAGAGTAGACAGGACCCTAGTAGGCAGGACACTGCCCAGCATTAACTGCCTTAAGCAGTTAGTGAGACTCTGCAGGGGGTGGGGTAGGGACATCGGGAGACATTGCTGGCATCTGGCTCCAGCCTGGCAGGGATGTCCCCTGGACACACTCCTATAGTAGGTGGAGACCTCACAGATGTGGCTCCCAGAGGGCCATGGTGGCCAGAACATGTGGCCATGCCCGGGGCAATCTTGGCACACGGGTGTGGGGAGAGGTGACTGAGGCCCGAGAAGTCAGGAGGGCCTGATAGAGGATGTGGGACTGGCTCCCGAGGAGGGAGAGTGGCAGCCCCACTGGGCCTGGGCAAGCTGCTAGGTCTGTCCTGCCCTCTCCCATCTAGGCCAAGATCTGATCCAAGAGGGGAATGTTAGAGTCCTGTGGCTGTCATCCTTGTGTGAATTTCCTTTTTTTGTTTTTGAAGCATTGGGCCCTTGCATTTCATCACCATCCCTTCCATTCCAGATACCTCCCTCTCTACTCCTCTGCCCAGTCCTGGCGGTGACACCCATGATCCCCTGAGTCCTTTCCTGACCTCTCTGCCCAGCTAAGCTGTGTGAGTCCTTAGCCGGGCAGCTGCACTGCTCACTGGAAAAGCCAATTGGAAGGATGAGGCTGCCTGAGGGAGCTGGGGACTCATGGCCTCCCTCCACAGTGAGCAGCTTTCTTGGGTTCCTGGGCTCCCCTTCACTGAAGCTCAGGGTACTCATGCTTGCCTGTTGGGTGGAGAGAGGACTGAATGGGAAGGGTAAAGCCCCAATGGGGCCTTAGTAGAGGTGGTTGTGTGTGGCTGCTTGCTAGTGAGGCATTGCCACCTGCAGACCCTGACTGCTAAGTACTTGGGAAGGGTAGTGGAAATGTATAGGGAAAATTCTGAGCCTCAGCATTCTTACCTGCAAGATGGAAGTGAGAACAGCAGTCCCTCAATACAATAGGGTTGCAATGCGGCTGGGGTGTGATGGTGGATTGGCTTCCAGGTGTACACTGCATCCCTGCGCTAGACCAAGCCTGTGCCGGGCCTTGGGGAACCCAGGGTAATGGTAGCCATGGCAGCAGGAGTAGCAGGTGCACACGAGGCACTCACCTGAACACTTCGGCTGTGTTAAAGAACCTGAGCATGCGAAGCCCATGAGTGGAGTCCAGAAGTACAGTCCTAAGGTATGTGTGGGGGTTTGCTTAGCCCTGGGGGTCACACTATGGACAGACTGAAACCTGAAGAATGGATGTTTGAGTGAGTCTTAAAGAATGCAAGGGGATGACTAGGAAACAGGCAATGAGGGGTGTGTCAAGCACAGGGGCTGCCCCGCCAAGGACCAGGTGAGAAACAGACCAGAGCAGAGGGATGCAGGGAAGAGGAGCAGGGACTAACGTCCTGCAGGAACGCTGGCCTTTGTTCAACTCTACCAGTCAGTGTCACTGGCTGAATGGTTCTGCCAAGAGGAAAGTCCACACAAGCTACTCAGAGCTTTGACTGTGTCATGGGCTAATGACTGAGAATGTGTCCTGGGCGCTGATGAAGTGACAGTCCCAGAAGACTGCGGGAAGCCGGGTTGGGGATGTAACTCCACAGTCACTGGGTTGTTGTGGATGCTGTTGGGAAGATGAGAGAGTAGAGTCCTGGGGGGCACCTTCTGGGGCTGACCTTGAAGGAGGAGCTTGGGGCAGCATTTCCCACATGCTGCCCAGCCAAACACCACGGCTCCTTGAGCTGCTGAACACTGTTCAAGCCCAAGGGTCATGTATTCCAACAATTTGAAAATGCTGTGCAGCACGGTAAAGGCTCTGATAAGGCCTGCTAGAAAAAGAACCCTTTGATTTTGCTTTAGAAGCATTGTCCTAAACTGTCCCACCACAGGGAGGAGGAGGGAGAGAAAGAGAGATTATTGGAAATATCCCTTGAACTTGGTGCAGGGAGCGTAGCCTGGGAATGAGGTCAATGGCCCAAAGTAACTCCCTTGCACTGAGGGAGAGGTGAGACAGAGTGAAAGGCCTCAAAAGGGCTTGAAGGTTAGCCCACCCCAAGAATGCCATGTGTAGCTGCTAGTTTAGTGTGTGTAGGTTCCAGGAACAGGATGCCAGGAGCCTGGAACAGTAGTTCCCTTGCACAAAAATTTATTTCTCAGTTGACTGGAGGCAAGTTGGGTAGGACCCCGGCTGTTTCCTGCACTGGCGGTGGGGGCAGGGGACGGTGTCATCTTTCTGCTGTCACTTCATCATTTTGCATTGTTGAAAAGGAGAGGCTCCGCTTTGAAAGGGGCCTGGGCCCTCAGGACCCGAACCCTTAGGACTCAGTCATTTTCTACCTGAGCCCATCACTTGGGGGGTTAGGATTCAGCGTGGGAATCTAAGGGGACACAGCCAGCCAGACCATAGTAGCTACATAAGAGAAGGCTGGAAAGTTAGAGGTCGAGGCTGAGTCGGCCGCTCAGCACAACTGATTCTGACATCCAGAGCAGCCTGCAGTGTCAGGAGGTCTGGCCCTATGCTTGAGCACCTCTCTGCTCAGGGCTTCCCTCTCCCGTTCTGCCTTATGTGGATGACCTTGACCAGATCCCAGGGCTGGGCTTTCTCTCTTTCCCATCCAGATGTGCTGTGCCTGATGCACATGGCATCCTAGTACAACCATATGTTCAGCTGGGGAATGCACTTATCAGGTGAGTGTCAGGCATATTCCTGGTGCCAGCAGCATATACCCCTGTACACAGAGGTGCCTGCCCCAGATCAGGGCACTCAGGCCATACACACACCAAGTACACACACACATGCACACACACACAAATACACATGTACATCATATACCTCAAGGACTGCAAGATGCATTCACATGTGCATCCTGTGAACCTGAATGTATTGTCCACGGAAATCCAAATGCAAATGTCTCCAGATGGGACTTCCCTTTCTTCTCTCTGATGTGTCGCCTTGCTCCAGTTTGGCCCCATTCCACTGTCACTGAGCTTATACATTAAGTAGCCCAGCAGGGAGGCCGAGGTTGTCCTTGCCTAACTGGTTTGAATGTACCTGCCAAATTCATGGCATGGCTGGTACTCTGGAGGCCACAAAATCCTTGTGAGCCAGGTGCCCTCACTAGAGAGCAGGGAGGGTGCGAGTGAGGGCAAGGGGAATGTATTCTCCTTTACTCAAAAAATCTATTCCCAAGCAGGTGATCCATGAAGAGGGCAGTGCCTGGGGAACTCACCATTTCTTGCAGATCCTGGCTCACCACACCTTAACCTTCGAGATTCTGTTTCTAACACGTTTACTCTGCATTAAGATGTTCACCTTGGCCGAGGCTTTCACCCAGAATCGTGCCATGAGGTCTGAGTCTGTCACTGTGCCCAGACTGACTGCTTTCTGGGTGCTGCCGACTCCATCGGACCCCTCTTGAGGCTCAGCAGGGGCAGTGGGCTTAAGTTGGGGGATGAAGGAAGAACAGCTGATCAAGTGCAATCTTCACTCTGATGGATAAAACATACCATGAGCACCTTTTTGGATTCTGTAGACCTGTGGGAAAGGGAGAGGTTTGCGCTGGGATAGAAGGATGAGCTGCCAGTGGAGAGGGAGGGATGAAGCTCATTGAGGTGTGCAAGAGGAGTAGGGATGGCTGCTAGCCTTGACCGCAAGAACCTTGACATTGGCCTTTGGGACACTTTGGGTAGAGGTAGGCAGTCCCATTCCACCTGTGTCCCTTCTGGCAATCCAGATGCCCTGAGCTCTGGTTCAGGGCATTGCTGGCTGGGACAGCCATTGGTGAACATTTAGCTTCTCTCACCCAGGCACTGAGAGATTGAGGGGGACCATGTGAAATTCACATTGCTGCATCCCAACAAGTTGGCAGAGCAACCATCTCAGTATTATTTCCGGTTGCTGTCATTTCCCAACATCAAGGTTAACTGGGCCATGGCTGTTCAGAAGATTTTCCGTCATCAAATGGGCCTGTTACCTGGGAAGAGAGGAGGGCTGGGTTTCATCTGTGCACAGCGTGTGGGTTTCTGTACTCCTGGAGAATGTGTGGAGCTATGTCCATAAATCACAGCAGATATCAGCAGTTCTGGTACCCTAGGATCTGGGGCTCCCAAGGCACATGTGTGCGAGGCAGATGTCCTGGCAGCTGGTATTTTGCAGGGCTTGGGATGCTGGGAGTGACACTTGTGCAGTCCACACTACGGGAAAGTTTTCTAGAATCCCCTCACCCAAACCCTTTCAGACTGCCCAGTTCTGGGAGGAGTGCTTGGAACACCACGAGTCTGCTGTTTGCTCAGCTGTCCTTGTCTGATGGCCAGCTACCTCCCTGAGGTTTGGCCTAGGCATGTGTGCGTGTGTGAGTGTGTGGGGGGTAGAGGAGAGGGAAGGCTTTGGGCTAGCTAGGCAGTTCCTCCAAGTTCTCCTTGCTCCAAACCAGTGCTTCCCTCCCCACTGGATCTCTGAAGAGCAAGGGACATCCAAGGCTGGCACAGAACAAGCCTTGAGCAAAAGGCTCAGGGCAAAGTGGTAAGTTTTGGAAAAGACATCAGGTTCCACCTGTGGTGCCTCCTACCGTCGTCTGCCTTCAGCAGGCTGCCAGTCCCTTCCTGTCCCATGAGAGAAGCACCTGCTCATGAGGGCTGCAATGAGGGTTTTAGAGGCATCAGCTGTTGTTCTGTGTTGACTTTTGGGTACATTTGTAGTAAACTCAACAATAAATGAGGCATTGGTGGCGATCCTAAGGCCTGTGGTGCTGGTATTGCCACCTTTCTTCTTCTTTTTTTTAAATGAAAGTTTTGTACAACAGGCTCCAAGATAACATTCCATTCTAACTCTATGAGGCTAAAGATGCTGGGAATCCAGATGTTTAGCTAGGAATTGAACCAAGAGCAGCATCATTGAACCAGGTACGAGGAGCACCTGGCTTTTTTGGGCCAGATTTCTGGATTCTACTGAGACCAAGGAGCTCTTTCCCATGTCATTCGCTTTTTTCCTTGAGTTTTTTGTGCTCATTTTGCTGTTTGAAAGCCTTATCTTCTTACCCATCTCTTCAGGCTGCTTCTTGACCTTCTTTTTGCCATCTTCCTGACCAGAAGTGCCTCCTGGGTGTCCCACTTCTGATACAACTGATGGCCTGGAAAAGCAGCTCAGGGTGGCCCAAGTGCTTGGGGCCATGTACCCACATGGGGGACCCTGAAGACTCTCCTGCCTTTGACCTGGTCCAGTCCTGGCTATTATGACCAGTTGGAGAATGAATCAGCAGATGAAATATTTTTTCTCTTTGACTCTCTCTCTCTCTCTGCAATTCTACTTTTCAAATGAATAACTGAATTTTAAGAATGCAAAAGACAGCACATTGCAAGAGGTGGTTCTATTACATGATCTAAAATCTGAGGCTGGAGCTGATTTATTAGTTATTGTTACTTAAATTCTTATTTAGAATCCAAAAAGTAGACCCACACAGAATGAGATCTTTCATCTTCTGTTTCATTTCCTGATTTCCTGCAACCATCAAGACTGGCCCAGGCTGATTCCAAGAGTCAGGAACTCAATGTGGAACTTCCATCTGTGTGACAGGGACCCAAGTCCTGGGACCATCATTTGTTGCACTCAGGGTGCATGATAGCAGGAAGCTAGATCAGGAGCAGAGCTGGGACTTGAGCTCAAGGACTCCAATATGGGGTTCTTGTGGCTCGAGTGGCATATTAGCTGCTGTGTCAGACTTCTGCCCCAAGGCTTGGGTTTGAATCAGCTCATGGTCCCTCCAGGACCTGGGCCAGAGCTCCCATTGTGAGGACAGTGCTGGGCCAGAGTCTGCTGCACACAGTTACCACATCTTTGTGCAGACAGTGAAATTCCTGTGTGTGTGTGCTGAGATAGGCTTATGAGAAAGTGAGAAGATCCTCCTGTGCCTGTGGCCCTCAACATTTTCTCCTCAGGGCGGGGCGAGGAGTGGGGGTAGCCTCTGCAGTGAGCCAGCTTCCCAAGGCAATAGACTCTCACCTGGTGGCCTGCCCAACCCTGCTACTATGATTCATTGCAGAGGTGACTATGAGAGCAGGAGGGCCTGTGTGGCTCCCACACACTTTCTGTTTCTGCCATGTTGGAGGTCAGTGGTCCACAGATGCCCACTATGCCCCCAACCTTCTTCTTGCAGTACCTGGGCCTGTGTCCTTGGGTGGGGACTCTGTCCTCAGCCTGCAGGGGTTGTGGCCTTCTCTTTCTGCCTCTTGGTTTCCAGTAGCCTTTGCAGAATCTGCTGGAGACATTGGTGAACTCTACAGGCTAATAACTTGTTCACAGTTCCTTTTCAGGTGCTTTGGGTTCCACCCCTGAGGCTCACTGTGAACTCAAACTGCTCAAAACCAATAAAGGGAAAAGGATGCTATCCACAAAGGACTCCAACAGACTTTCCCCCGCTGAGATCTTTACTCCCATTCATGAGGTCTAAGTTTGTATAGGCTGTTTTCGGCACCTGTCACCCTCCTAGTAAGTTTGTTCATGTGACAAAAATCCACAATTCTGTAAACACCTGCCACATGGACTTTTACATCCTGGCTCATGGGCAAGTGCATTGGAGGGAGAGAACATCTCTTGAGGGAGGCAACAGTGATGGGAGAGGGAGCAAGAGGCTGGGCTCAAATGCCAGCTCCACAGCTCACTGGTGTGTGCTGAAGAATAAGGATGGGCAGCATTGGATGCACCTGTCAGGGCTTGTTAGCGATGAACTGGTGCAGGTTTTTGTGACTGCCAGTGACCATCAGTGACCACAGTTCAGACTGTGAAGTTGAGGTTCCTATAAACAAAGCATAGGATGGAAGGACATGTGACCAGGGTTTGGGGATGTCCCATATGACAGTGCTGTTGTCGATAAGATGAAAACTCTTCTTTCTTAGCAGTCCAACTAGGGAAGCTATTGCAGTCCACTTGACAGGTAGTTAAAATGGCTCCAGGATCCATGTACATACCTCTCCCATCAGCTGCAGCCTCAAACCATTCTGAATAACTCACATTCCATATCTTGGAAATTGGGGATGCATCTTACAAATGCCAGTGTGTTCTGGTTGAATTGCCTCTTGGAAGTCCTTTTTGCAGTCCTTAAAGTGATGATGCAGTTGGTGGCCTCTTAAGGGGGAATAACATCTGCATTCTTTTTAATGCACTCCATACACATGGCCATCAGTCACTGGGGGAGAATCCTTGAAGACAAACCTCAGTGTCAAGTTTGTGCTGTTCAAGATCTTGTTCCTTTATCTCACTGCAGGCATTTGCCCCATCACCTTGCTTTTGACACTTGTGACAAGACTGTTCGCATCCAAGGACGTGGGATTGAACACATCTGAGAAGCAGAAGGTAGCACGTGCAGGGCTGGGGACCTGGGGTCCCTCCCACAGAGACCAGCCTGGTCCCCCTTTCTTGGGGCCCTGGGGATGAGGATTCTGTCTCTGTTTTGCCTTCCAAGCCCTGAAGATGATTACAGGAAATACTTGCTAGAAGAGACTAGGATGGATGGAAGTGACCCCAAGCTAATGTTCTAGAAAGAGTACTAGCTTCCACAGCACCCCTTCTGTTTTCACTCTCATTCATTGTTCAAGCCTCCCAACCCTTTTCATGTGTCTGGGGATGCTCATCTTGCACTCTTGCACTTCTTTACCTTCCAGTAATTGTAGTCCATGGGTATCCCTTCCCAGGCCTTCCACTGTCCCCTGCTTTCAGTGTCCCCCCTGACCCCTTGTCAGAGCTATGGGTTCCTGGCTGCCTGCTCTGTCTCCTACTCCTCCTGAGCAAAGCTGTCCTTGCTCCCTGCCCCAAACACTACCCCTCAACTTAACTTTGTACTTGAGATCTTGGTCTCAGATGCCCCTGTAACTAGGTATCTGGGATGGCTTAGCTGCATTGGGTCTGTGGCCTCCATGGGTGATGATAATGGTATAGAAAGGCTCTGTGGAGGTTGGGTACACTGCCAGGTGATGGAATTGCTAGTCCTTGGCAGGGTCCCCCTGGGCTATGTTCCTGGACCAGGACAAACATGGCTCAACATAGGCCCCTGGTTCAAATTTCTGCTACTCCTCTCTTCTCCTGTATTTGTTAATTAGATATTAATGAAAGCTCTGCAGAGGACCAGGAACTGTGTGGGGCTGAAGAAGTAGTGGTTATACTCTACATTCACCATTCACTCATTCTGTCAGCAACTCCTGGTTGATGGGTTAACTGACTGGGTTCAGGTATGATCTGGGTGCTGGGGAAGTAGCTATGCTCTGACATCACAGAGCTAATGTGATGGTGGGGGAGTCAGATCACATGCAAGTTGGCAGGTTGACAGGTAACGTGGAGGAGATGAGGCATGTGCTTAGTAGCCTGGGGAAATCTGGTGGTGATCCTGGGTTGTGCTTATTTTGTGGGTGACACTCAGGGGGGCCTTGGTGTTAAGATGACATTACTAGAGCCAGAAGTCAAAAGCAGTAACAGAGGGAGCCCAGCAGGTGCCAGTGATTGTCACCTTATCATGGGCGTGGCAGGATGTGGACACCTCCCATCCTTTGATCAGGACACTTAAGGGCACAGTATAGTGTTGAAGTTCACTTCTGTGGCTTCCATGTCTGTGGATTTGATTCACAGCTGATAGAAATGCTAAATAGGCCAACTGCGTGTGTGCTGAGTGCAAGCAGACTGTTTCTTGGGTCGTTCCCTAGACAGTGCAGTGGAACAGCGA
This sequence comes from Ochotona curzoniae, assembly GCF_017591425.1. Classification (NCBI taxonomy): domain Eukaryota; kingdom Metazoa; phylum Chordata; class Mammalia; order Lagomorpha; family Ochotonidae; genus Ochotona; species Ochotona curzoniae. Next base: position 18,873,012 of record NW_024466218.1, read on the forward strand.
TTTCTAAAGTGTTGGCCCTGTATTGACTACTGCACATAATCTGGGTTGATTGAAAGTGCATGAGAGGAAGTGTGCAGGTTCCCTTCAGACGCTGGGAGGAAATGCGAGCGCCTATGGAGTTTGGCGTCTGTGGGGGACTCCTGGCACCCATCCCTTATGTTCACTTGTGAACACAAGAAGAGTGGGTTTCAATGCAGTCAAAGATTCTCGTGAGTCACATCCAAGAACAGGCAGCTGAGACGTTAGTCTTGGAGCTCCCTCCCCCAACCCGGAGTTCGTCTGCTGCTCTCAGCATCACTGCCTCTCACTCCCTGTGTGGCATCTGGACCTTGATCATACCTGGATGGTGGACAGTGACAGGTTCCACACTTGGGTGGCAATGAGACCCCAGCGCTTGGAGAATCTTCCTGCTGAGCCAAGATGGAGCCCTGCTGGGGTTGGGGATGACATCCTATGAGCCCTGAACTGCAGCATCAGGCTGGGATGGGCTGGGCTCCACTTCTCACCTCTGCCATTAGAGCTACCTGAATGGTTTGTAAAATTCACATTCCCAGGTTCCACATTGAGCCAGCAATCTGTATTTTTATTAAATTACAAAAATGTTTTTATTTATTTTACTAATTCCACTCAGCAAAGAAGGCCGAGGTTCCCTGCAGCCTGGATGGGCAGGGCGGCAGGCTCCAGGAAGGGGAGACCTCCACAGAGCGAGGTAAAGGGGAGAAGGACAGTGTGTGAACGAGTGGATGAGTGAAAGATGGCCATGGCAGAACCATCTTCTGAGTTCAAGGCACTTTCCAGATACTGGATACGTCATTTCCACTTCAATGGATAGATTTTGGGCAGATGGTCCCATGTAGCTTCAAGGAAAGCTGGGAGCATATCTTTATTCCAGATATGCATGTCCTAGTTAAGAATGAGGGATTTCCTTGCAATGGTGGGAGGTAGAGAAGGATATCAGAGGGCAGCTCATGGTCTCTGTCTTTGTCATCTTGTTCATGTTGTCAGTTGATGAGAGGTATTCTCATCCTGAATACTGCAAGATACATCAGGAGTCCATGCACTGGCTCCATTGAGGGCCTTCCAGCTCATCCTGCACACAGTGCTGGTGAAGCTTATTCAAGGACGAGCCTTTTCCAGACCCTCCTCCCTCAGCAAGAGGGTTGGAGATATTAGAAATTTCCTGCTGCCAGGACAAGAGAAGCGGTAGTAATGTGAGTGTGTGATTGGCCTTAAAGGAGGTGTGGACTGAGGGTCAGGCGGAGTTGGGAAAGCAGTTGTGCTGCTCCTGGGCTAGCCTGGGAACTCAGAGTCCCTGAGGAAAATGTGATTGGAATTCCAAACACCTCATTTACAAACAAACTCTTCTGTCTTCTTCTCAAAGATATTTCTATGGCAACCCCTGCTTTCCAGCTCTTCCCTACAGTAAGTTGTGGGTCAAAGCACCAGATAGCACCAGGACAAAGAGTTCCTCCAGCCACTTCCTGCCCACTCTACATCAGAGTCAAGAGATGGGGTGCTAAGACAGAATTCTGCCAGCCACCAGGACTGCCTTCACCACCTGCCCCTCTACTATGTTCAGCCCAAGAGGTGTGAGTGCAGAATCCTATACCCACTGCTTGTAGCCCTAGGCAGAGTCGCAGGACCCACCCTAGAGGGAGAGCCAAGAAGTCATGGCCTTGAAGGGGTTCAGTTGCATCTTTGGGATTGCAAAGCTGTGCAGCACAAGATGGGGGAGGGGTTGGAGGGTTGGGCGGGGCTAGTGGTACCACAGGCAACTTCCCATCCACTTGCTGAGAGGGTTCTCTTGGAATACTGCCCTATATAAGGCTGAATCTTCTAGCCAGGCTGGAAGTTAGCAGGGGTGGAGGAATGGGAGGGTATGCAGACTTGGGGGGGAAATGAAGGAGACTTGCCCAAGGCCATGCTGCTAGCTGGCAACAGAGCTGGAGTGTGACTGCATTTTCCTTGTCCCCCACCCCCACCCCACCACTGCCCTTTACCCTATAGGCCCCAGATTAGGCAATGACTTCTGGATCTTTCGCCAGTGCTTGTGTTCCCTAAGCAGGCCTTCACCCCTTCTCCAGAAGGGAAGATGAAGGAAGATGCATTGTCAACCTTGTTTGCCAAAATGAAAGTTCGCTTTGTTTTCTGGAAAAAGATATTAATTTAATATTCTTATGATATGCAAGTATAAATCATTGTACCTGCACATGTATAGGCATTACCCACATGCACATATATGTAGTGATGTTTGAGTGTTACAGGCATGTGACACCCAATGGGAGAGGCAGAAGGAGGTGCACGCCATGAAAGGCAAGGCTCCCTCCTCCCCTGTGCCCAACCTCCTCCCCAAGCTGCCCTCTGGTTGCTTCTGGATCCTTCCAAAGACTGTCATGCTCATTCCATCCTGTCCTCTTGATCTCTGTGGATGTTATTCTCAGTCTTGTCATTTAAATATTCATGATGAAGGAAGGAGAGTGAAGCAAGCCGGCCCCCTGGGGGAAGAGCCTGCTCCTTTCCCCAGTACAAGCCAGAATGAGCTGGAAGTCACTGCAGACCTAGGCCTCTGCCTGCTGTGTGCCTCTGAGCGAGGGACGCTCTGGCCCTTCCCAGACCTTCATCTCCTGCACCAGCAAATGAGGGGGTTGGGTGATATGCTCTCTAGGATTGCTTTTAGCTCAGATTTCCATGATCCTATTATCTACTTCATGCCCCGTTTCCCCACTTAAAGAAATTAAGAAATAGGGCAGCATGGGAGATAACAGCTCATTTATGTCCCTGAAGGATTTCAAAGGCATTTCCAAATTGCAGGCGAACAAGCGCTTCAGTGCAGCTGTGATTCAGCTACCCGCCCCCTCCTCTCTCCCCACAGAGGCCACAGGGAGGCCCCGGCCTCTGGACTTGGTGACAGGTGGCCCGGGGGTGGTGCCTCTCTCCAGTAGGCCTTGGCGATGGATGTTCACGGAAGCCAGGTTTTTGCTTAAGGATTTGGCAAAGAGGTTGCATCCCATCTGAGATTTCTTAGGCCTAAACTTAGCTAGGAAAGGTGAGAACTTCAGGGTACCCCTAGGAAGAATGGGAACATTCATAAGATGTGTGCCTAAAGGAAAGAGCATGTTGCAGGGTGGATTAAGGTATGCCGAGTGCTTGTGATGCCATCTTGGCAGGCCCTGAGAGCTTTGGTGCCTGCATGAGCAAAGCCTGGCATTGCATTCTGGGCACCCCCATTATGCTTTGGGTTTTTTTTTTTTTTTTTTTTGCTCTTGAATCCCTTACTTCCCCAACTACCTTGAAGAACGGTATAAAAGCTATTTCAAAAGACAGTGGCACGGCCATGCCTCTCATGTGTGGCCTAAAGCTTTGTCCTATTCAGGCACAGGATCTCTCAGCCTTGGCCAGTGAAGCGCTGGGAACAGGCTTCCATGAGCAAGCGATTGTAACCATAGACAGACCAGATTCCACTGGACTGTAGCAGAAGTGGTCGAAGTGCTGCTTCTGGTCACCATTCCTCCCTGCCCCAGTCTTTTCCTTTGGTCTTTTTCTTTCAGCACTAGGAGCACAAGCAGAGCCTGCAGTCAGACACGGAAACATGTTTGTTCAGTCCTTTTGTGTTAACAGATACAGAAACTGAGTTTCAAAGGGGCATCATTATGGGATGATGAGACGGTGGCAAGGGAGGGGTCAGGTACCAGGATATCACTGAGACCTCACATCTGTAGGAAGTAAGGCAACAGTGGAAGCAAACCAGGCAGGCATGGAGTTTGCCAGCCTCCTTTGTTACCATCTCTCCCTGCCTTGCTCAGGGCTGACGTGCAGCAAGTGCTTGGTACATACTTATGGGCTGCAAGGGTGGATGCTGCAGCTCTGTCTCAGGCAACAGAATGCATTTTTTTTCTTTGCGGCCTTGTCAGGCCCAGAACACCGTCTCTGGTCTCTGCGTGTAACACTGAAGATGAGCCTTCTTAATTCTTCCACTCACTTTTGGTAGCAGGGGAAGCAGATAGTCTTCATCATGCCAGCCCAGGTTCTCTCAGTCCTTCTGCAGCTCTGTGCCTGGTGTTGTACTCAGTGAAAGGTGTGCATATCCTTGGCGTGCCTTGTGAGGTAGACTTCTACTTGCATGCACTAAGGTTGTTGGCAAGTGGTATCTGGGGCCAGCACCTTCTGGCAGCTTAGCTGTAACTCCCACAAGGCATCCATGATCTGGAGTTCATCCTGTTTTCTCTGGATCTCTGATTCACTTCCATAAACCTCCCTCCCATGCACTGATCGAGTCTGTGCTGTGTGCAGCCCCATCCTTGGCCCTGGGGTGGAGGGGACCTTTTCCTTGTACTTTCTGAGCAGAATTGATGTGTAAGTAGTGCCCCCTGCTCCCTGAGGGTGTTAAGTGTGACCCTGAGACCTGCCTCTCAGGGGATCTGGGGCCCAGGCTCTGCTCTCTGACACTTTTCCAAGGGCAAAACTTTTCCCAGTTTTCTTGCACTGCCCTCTGCCCACCCGTGGCCAGCGCACTTTTTCCCATCCAAATGCTTGCCTAGATCAGAAACTCACAAAAGTTAAGAACGTTAAAGCAAACATCTTTTGCTGATGTGCCAGAAACACTAAACTTGACTCCCTAGTAACTGGAGAGAGAGCTGCTTTTGTGGATCCCCGAAGCCCCTCCATAATGTAGGTCTTGCACAGAGGTGAGGTGACCACCTGGGCACACAGTGTCTGGCCAGCCCCACCCCCGATGGTAGGAAAGCCTCCCCCATCTAGGGCTCAGAGCCTCTATGGTTATATTGCTTTACAGCTGCCTTTTGTTATTTTCTGTGGTGGCCAAGGGAGAGGATGGGGTCTCTAGGGCATCTCCTTGTGTGAATTTCACAGATTGCTCAGCCTGTTTCTGCCCTTTGGCTCCCCTTGATCATCTGTGCCAGGTACAGGGGCCCCTTTCTGAGGACCATGTGGTTGCTGAGTGCACAGGAGCAGGAGGGCTCCACGCTCTTCCTGGCCTTGAGGCTTGCAGTAAGGCTCCTGGGATCTTCAGAGTAGACAACAGCTGTGGTCCAGGATTCAGGTGAACAGTGCCCTGTGGTCCTGGCTGGGCCCCTCCCAGGCTCTTGGGGGTCTGTTTCTCTCTCTGGGACCAGAGAAGTGTAGATTGAGGGTCCCTGGGATTTGCCTGCTTCTAATGGCCTTTGTGTCAGAGTTCCCCCCGCCCCCCACCATCCTTGCATTGTCACCTTTTTTTGCTTGTCCTGCAGTGTCCTCTCCAGGTAGCCATGTCCTCCTACTGTCTGTGAGGTGATGGAGAGTGGAGTTGCTCTTTGGAACTAGACCTAGGTAGGGGGTAAGTGTGTGTGGTCAGAGCCAGGAGACATAGACTGTATAGTGTAAAATAGGCGCTGTGCTGGGTGTTAGGGAAGCAACAGCAAACAAAAAAGAGGAAGAAGGTAAGTCTAGCAAGAGAGGTTTCCTGGGTCTTGCCAGATGGAGTTTCTAACCTGGCTTTGGGCCCAATCCTGTTTGGCTCCTGAGATCCACATCAAGAGGAAATTTATCATCCACTTAATTTCCAAGAAAAAGGAAATATATCAACAAATGAAACAACACTGTGGACTTCTAAAGAAAGCACGACAGGAAGACACTGGGGCAGGGTGGACAGGCTGCTCCTGCCAGGCTGCCCAACCTGCTGGGGGATGAAGGATCTCTTTTTACAGGTCTGGAGTTTTGTGGCCTTCCTAAGGAGCCGCACAGGAATCTTAGCTTCTCATTCAACTGGTTCCATCATGGCTCCCCTCATGTCCTGGCTCCTACAGATGTTGTGTAGAGAGCTGCCTCTCCAGATGTTGTGTAGCCCAGATGACTCCTGGGGTTTCCATCTGCTCTAAGATCTAACAATGCAGAGATTGCTAGGGTATTCCTGGATCTGAATTCCAAGTGGAGCATTAGGTTAATGATGCTTAGTGTGTGGGTGGTAGGGAACAAACAGTGTCTGGCAGTGACCTGGAAGGAAGTGGGCTGCTGCTTGGGAGAAGAGGGACTCCCAAGATTGTCTCATCTTCAGTATGTGGTCCTGGTTCTCTTGGGCCTTGCTTGGACACTCTTTGAAGAAGGCGGTTTGGATTGGTTTTCCAAGGAGAGACAGGTCTGTTGGGTGCAGCTGCGATGAAAAGGTTGACCCCAAGCCGGCCTTAAACCCATGTTCTGCAAAGCCCCCAGAACAGAGATACTTGTTGGTATGAGTTCCAGTGGCCCACTCTCTTGTTGCTCTCTGCCCCAGCAGCCTGTGACTTGGCACTGAAGCCAGGGCTACACCCCAGCTTCCCTGAGCATCAGGTTAAAGGTGCAGGCCTCCAAGCCTCTGCAGCATGAGGCCCCTAACAACTTAGGATGCTGGGTCCCACCCCTCGATTCTCCTTGCGGCAGGTCTGGAGTAAGAACTGACCTCTGTCCTCGAAGCACCACTCTTTTTTTTCTTTTAAAAAGGTTTATTTATTTTTGTTGGAAAGGTTTTTATACAGAGAGGAGGAGAGAAAGAGAGGAAGATCTTCTGTCCGATGGTTCACTCCCCACGCGGCCGCAACAGCTGGAACTGAGCCAATCCGAAGCCAGGACTCAAAGCTTCTCCTGGGTCTCCCAAGTGGGTGCAGGGTCCTAAGGCTTTGGGCCATCCTCAACTGCTTTCCCAGACCACAAGCAGGGAGCTGGATGGGATGTGGGGCTGCCAGGATTAGAACTGGCACCCATATGGGATCCTGGCATGTTCAAGGCGAGGACTTCAGCTGCTGAGCCATCTTGCCGGGCCTGAGGCACAGCTCTTGATGATGCTGCTGATGCCTGGTAAGAGTGGAAAAGAGCTCATGAAGAAAAGAGAGCTAAGGAAAGCATGGATGCCTCCTGGCTCTACTTGACTAAGGAGTTTGTGGTTGTAAGTGTGACCAGCAGGATTTCCCTCCTCTACTCCCAAGCCTATACAATTCAGCCAGAGGGTATCTGCCTGTAGACAGCTCCTGGAGCGAGCTGGGGCTATTTTCTACTTGATTCTGTTCATGGCCAAGGGATGAAGCCAAGGGTGGCAGGCTTGTCTTCCCAAGAGGCTGGGAGGGGCTTTGCAGTGTCGCCTCCAGACACTACAGAATTTTCTCCTGCAAATGGACACCAAGGAACCACACTCGTGGGTGAGCTGTCAGTCCTTCTCTCTCTCTCTCTCTCTCTCTCTCTCTCTCTCTTGCACACACACACAGTGCTTTGTTGCCTGAGATTCCCCTTACCCCCTGCTTCAAGGTGATGGAGTTGAAAAGGTCCTGCTTCTCTTCTCTTTCCAGGATCACCTATCCCATGGAGTTTACTCTTTCTCCCCTGCTCTGATAGAAGAAAGAAATCAAATGATTTAAAAAAAGAACAATCACAGAATTTGTGAGGACCATACTGGGCCAGCCTTATCTTGTACTAAAGCCTTCACGTGCTTTTCTTACGACATCTCAGTGGGGGAATTGGTGAGGGGAGACACCATTGTTCCCACGTGACAGATGAGACAACTGAACCCTTGAAGGGCTAAGGGTCTTTCCCAAGATAAGGCAACTAATAACGTGATGAGGTGATGAACCAACATTTGACCAGGGAAGTCCAAGTGCAGAGTTTGAATCCTCAACCACCTCTTTACACAACCCTATTACCATGAAGGAGGTTGGGTAGGGAGATGCCACTCACCACTCAGGGTGCTGCAGGAGCAGGAATGAGTGCCCTGGCTCCACAGGGGAAATTGTGTGCCCTGGCCTTAGGTTGCAGTCATCTTTCTTGGCCAGCTCTTCTTCCACACTGACCTTGGCCAATCCAAGTGCAGACAAGGACTTTCCCTGGGCCACACCAGGTACTAACGGGATCAAAGAATAAAACAGGACATCTCTGTTCATGTCTCCTTGAGACATTCTTGGGGTGGCAGGAACCAACGGTTGTGATATGATAGAGGGTCACTGGGGACAGGAGGCCATCCCAGAGAGCGCTGGCCTGGGGGAGGTGGGGAGGGCAGATCTTACTGGTAATTGTAGCTCCGGGAGTGAGAACTTGAGTACAGGAGAGAGACGAGGATAACACGACAGGAATGAGCCTGATGTGCCTCTGGCCAGTGAGATAGCCGCTGCAGCTAGGGGATGTGGGATCCAATGAGGGAGTAGCCCTGGCTGGGTCAGAGAGAGAGATCGTGCTAAGAAAACTCATTTGAGGGGTGATCCAAGTCTTGGCTGAATTCTCATCCACCCAAGTGAGTCTCAGCAATGCCCCATGGTTGAGAAAGGGGCTGGGATATTTTAGACAGATTTGAACTCAAATGGGATCTTCCAGATCGTGTCTGGCTCCCAGGAGACATCAACTGTTAGTACTTACGATGAACTTCTGTGGGAAATAAGAGCTGCAATCACAGCTGGGGGCTCCACGGAGAAGTATCGATGCTTATCTGACGGTTACCCCCTACTCTTGGGGGTTCTGCTGTCCCATTGACTCTGGTGAGGAAAGTAGAGATTGAAGCCACACACAGCCAGGTGGCAGGTAGAGTATGCTTGGGCCTGGGGCCCCTTTTCCTCTCTTGGTTCTCAGACAGACATTCAGACACTGCAGGGCCACCCATGTGCTCCTGGATTCATCTCATGCATTCACTTAGCAGCTGGTTAGGAAATAGGTACTCACAATGACCTGGATGTGGCCGAGTGTCATTTCTGAGAGCTGAGCCAGGTGCTCCAGGCAGGCTGAGACAGGTACCATCCCCAAGACCAGGCATTGGTCTCTCAGGGGTACCAGAGAGCAGTGCTGGTAGTTGGAAGAGGGGAGGGTTCGTGACTGAGTCGTGAAGGTGCACTGGAGTCCTCATATGGGCCTGTCCAAGAGTGTCTACTTGCTGTGTATCCTCAGGCAAGCTGCTCTTCTCTTCTGGTCTCAGCTGGGAGTGATAAACCTGCTGCTTTGGCCCTTCCCACAGAGTCCGAGTGTTGACACACTGTGAGAAAGCCCCCTGGGCAGCCTGGGGACAGTGCTCACACAGGGGAAACCCATGTCTCTGTCATACCCTGTATAGGACTTCCTTACTAGGCTGCCCCCCAGCTGCTCCCTTCATTGATTCCTGTTGCAGTCCCAAGACGGAGAAGACCCTAAACAGATGCTACCATGGGCAACAGGAAGTGTTTGGACTCCACGCCTGGGTGGGGTCTCCTGGGTAGGACAGCAGGCGGGAGGAACTGAGCCTACACCTGCCCTAGCCTACGGTGCTACCTGTATCCTTAAAGCCTGCACCTGTTGAGAATGCCTGGATTTGCCTACTTTCCAGATTCTGACCACACTGACAGCACTGTTATGTAAAGGGCCTGCGTGGCTTCCAGGAAGTCTCCAGGGACATCTTTACACCCCTGTGCCCCAACTCCCTCTTCTTCCCTCTTCCTACCATCTCTTAATGGCACCACTACCAGCTGCACTGAAACCGGAAGCTGTGTGTGTGTGTGTAGGAGGAAGTGCCAAAGGCTGGACTAAAAACTGTGGCGGTAAAGAGAGGGCTCCCTCAGCCCCATTCTGCATACCGGGGTGAGCAGAGGAAGCTTCTGCCCTGTGCTCACAGCTCTGCCAGGGGCCATCTCTGCCAAGGGTACCGAAGGACTCAAAGTGAGGGCTTAGCAAGGGTAAGGGACTGCACTTGGGCTCATCCCCTTCATTCACCTTGGCAGTCATGAGGAGATGCTGGCCTGCCAGGCAGGGAAGAAGAGCGAGGGCAGAGTGGGCTTCAGGCACTAGCCTGGAGCAGCCCTTAGAGAACCGGCCCTTGCCAGGCCTCTTGAGTCCCTGTATGCGTCCTGGGCAGAAGGACTGGCCTAATTGGCTATATCCCAGATGGTGGGTCCCTGGGGTCTTGGGTGTGTTTGGCTTGGTTGGTAGTGATGAGGTAGTGGCAGAGAGCCCGGCGCCTGGCCATGGACATGGAGCATTGAGAGGGTTACACATGGCAACAGACGGCTCCAGGGACAATGCACACCGTCCTCTCCCTGCACAGGGCGACACGTGGGGGAAATGGCCCTCGGAGACCCTCCTAGGATCTCTGAGGGAGTAGGGGTGTTGCTGTGTGCCCCCCACACGTGGGGAAGCAGAAGAGTGTGGCTCAGTGCCCGAGCTGGAGCTGGCTTGGCTTGCAGACCCGCCCACATGCTGCCTCCTCTCCCACCCCTCCCCCGCCTCTCCGAGACCATGGCAGCTGCCTGCTCCCCAGGAGCAGACGGACAGTTGCTCCCACAAAGGGACTGTGTGGCCACCGTGCTGCGGTTCCCATGGCAGGCTCAGGTCCTCGTGTGTCTAATTACTCCCGGCATTCAGTTCTTCCCGCGGTGACGGTGAGTGCAGCCAGCTGGGGCATTCTCTTGCTCCTCTCCCCCCACCTCCACTCCCCACCAGGGGTCCCCTTATGGGGTCATCCTCACTCACATAGCGCTGCCAGACCCTGGCAGCTTGCATAGGGCATGCACAGACTTGGGCCCCAGCATATGCAACTTTGCTCCTGCTAAAAGAGCTTTAATTGGTTTTGATTGTGGCCAAATATGTAAGAATGCCAGATCGACCATTCTTGCTGTCTCTAAGTGACACAATGTGGTGGTAGTAAAGGCTGATGGTGTTAACAATCATCGATCATCGCTGGCCATTTCTAGAACTTTCTTATCTTCCCCAGCCAACACTGTCTCCATTTTACACTACTCCATACTCCCCTTTCCTCCAAGCCCTGGCCATTCTTCTCTAGGAATGTGACAGCCTTAGGCCCCAATGGAAGCGGAGCCATGTAGCAGGTGTCTTTCGTGTTTGGTTGCTTCCCTTCAGCTCAGGGCCTTCATCCTGGTGGCAGCAGGAGTCGAATTTCCTTTCCCTGCTAGGGATTTATGCATCTCTTTGCTCTAATTCTTCCATTTTTAAACTGAAAAAAAAAAAAAAAAGCCAGGAAGGAAAGGAAAGCATTTCCCCAGGCTTTTCTCTACTCAGTGCAGAAGGTCTATTGGTAGAACTGGATAAGAGTTTGGGGACCCCACACCACACATTGGATATCCCCTCTGGAACCTCCTGGGCTTTGCCCCCAGTGGCTTTGCATGGTTCTGGAGAGAGGGTCTGAATGCTTGATGCTGGACTGCGAAGTCCCTTAAGTCCTTGTGTGTACTCTAGGCTACATCTCCCCGCTGCCCCCCTCAGCTTTCCTCCAGTGTGTCGCCCCACCCCTGCTCGCTGGACCTCCCCCCAAAACACTTCTCACTTCCCTCCCAGGGATTTCTAATTCAAGGTCCAGGGAAGAATAAAGTAACCTCGTTGGCTTGGGGGATTTGGGGTCACCCTTGCCAGGCTGGCTTTCCCCACGTGCGTCCCAGTGTCTTCTCCCATTTTTGGAAGCATCTCCTTCACTCACCTCTCGGCACCCCTCCCACCCTCACAGGGCCCTGAGAGCCCCTGGCGTTTCTAAACTGTCCTAGTCCCACTCTGTTCCACTTCTGTTAGCCTCGCCTGTATATCAACTTTGGACATGGCCTTATCTCTTTGTCTCACTCACTTGTGCTGGGATCTGGGGTCCTCAGCACTGGGAGTCACGGACATGGTTGCAGGAGTGGCCACTGGGGTTTTTGAATCAGTCAAGTCCTGGGGCTCAGGAATTTCCCACGGAGACTCAGAGCATACGACGGGAAAGGAAGGGGACAGTGTCATAGGGTGGGAGTAAGACAGCAGGCCTTGTGCCATTTGGGTGTCTCAATCTGTTTGCTGGCAGCGGCACAGGCTGAGACAGCTCTTGGTGAGACTCACATGGGGCGAGCTCCTGCATTTCCTTGTGCTCCCCTTTCCTTCTCTGTGAGGCGACTGCTGATCTCTGCCTGGGGTGGGGGTGGGGGAATCTGAGAGCAGGCTGCAGGAAGCCCTGGGTGCTCAGGTGCCACCCTCAGCCCTGGCTCAGGGGTCAGTGGGCTCCCCGCTTCAGGCCTTTCTTTCCCATCCTCTCTCACTCAACATGTAGCATGGAGGGAACTTCTCTATGTCAAGAATCTTGGTGAGGTTCGATGATTGCCTGCCTGCTTTACAGATGGAAAAACTGAGGTCCAATGGGGTTTAGGAGGATGCCCAGTTTAACACAGTCAGGACATGCTGGAGGCCACAGCTGGGCCCCTGGCCTGCTGAGTGTTGGTCCGTGTTCCTGTGGGGGGAGGGTGGGAGTGTAGCCGTGAAGGAAACAGAGGGTGCAGACCTTTGGGGGTGGTCATTTTGGTGAGGACTCTTTTGAAGCTCTCCCTGTTGGGATCCTAGACTCCTACCCGTGCCCTGGACTAGATCATCACGTCATGAGAAATGTCACAAAAGCAGGAAATGTCAGCCGGGTTCACTGGAAGCCGACTAGGCAAGCATGGTTAAGAGTCGTGGATGTGAAGGAGTCATGCTGAAAGCTAAGAGCAAACTACAGCCTCAGGCCTGCAGTGGTATCGGGATAGGTGAGTAGGAGGCAATGTTGCCACAGCTCCAGCATGGCTGGGCACCGAGTGTTTGTCCTAAGAGCCACTGGAAGGTGCTTCTCTGAAGCCTGGCCTGGCAGAGATGAGGGAGAACCACTGGGGCAGGGACTGGAGGAAGAGCGGGCAGAAGGAGAGGCCAGAGGAGGCTGAACAACTTTCCTTTGAGGGCAGTGGTATGGCAAATAAGATAAAGCCTTCAGGGACAGTTGCTGTAAGGGGCGTTATAGGATGTGTAAGAGTTTAAGCCTAGGCTGATAATGTTCTGACTAGAGGCAGGGGCATGAGCCCACAAATGCAGGGGCTCCTTAGGGTGTGGCATTCAGGCCCCCGTGCCTGGGGCAATACATATGGGGCAGCTGGGCCACATAGAGGAAGTCCTGTGTAGGACTGTCACAGCTGGTGGGGGCTGCCCAAGAGAGGTGGCATCCGAAGGGGTTGAGCAGTACTTGCGCAGCACTTGGGCAGATGGTGCTAGGTTTGGCAACTGATGAGTTGGGAGAGGAGGATGGCACTGGGATTGGCCTGGAAGCAAACCTCTCTGCCATGATCCAGTGCAGGCTCCACGAATGCTCCAAGTAACTTCCCAAGCTGCTATTTCAGCAGGGTCACTCAGGCCCTACTTGTATTTGTATCGGAGGAGCAAACTCAAAGTTGTGGTATTTAAAGGTAATTCCTCAGGTGGCCCACCTCTTGTCTGCACAGCATCACGTCATAGTTTCTCCCAGAGGCTGGGTAGTCGCTGCAGGCTTCTCAGCAGTTAGCACCAACACCAGCGCCGTCACTGGCTCTGGACTTTCCAGCTAGGGCACATCTTCTTGAGCATCCATCCCTTGGAACATTGTGGGAGGGTCAGGGTGAGAAGAAGCAGGCATTGACAAAGATGTGCCTCCTTATACAAATCATCACCCGGATTGTAAAGGGTCTGGGCTGGGGTGATCTTGAAGCTGGATGCCTAACCTGCTAGTGCTCAGAAGAGCAACTGGGTCTGACTGTATGCCACAGAGAGGGACCCTAGATTCTCACACGGGGCTCAGCTGCTATTCATGGGGACTGGAATTGGCAGCTGGGCCCCAGGATGCCTGTTGGGGGAGTAGCTGAGGAAGGGGAGGCCTGAGGGCCTGAGTGGCCCTGCTGACAGCTCCCAGTCTGCCCGCACCCTCATGGTAGCCTGTGAAGAAAGAGTGCTGAAGAATCTTTGGGTCCAGGGAAACCCTCATCCTGCTCTTTTTTGGACACCTTGCTCATCCAGAAGCTTCCAAGCTGGGTGACATCCTGGCCTTTGCTTTGACAAACACAAGGCTCTCTCCTCAAACACAGCTTGAGACTTCCAAGAAAAAGCAGTGTCCTAAGATCAAAAGCTACTTTCTTTTCAGGCTCATGCCTGTTTCCTGCCTCCAGATTCTAGAAGCTTGTCTCCACATCTCCTGTCCCTCCACCTCATTTGTCTCACAGATGAAGGAATAAGCCTTGAGGGACTAGGTGACATGCCTGAGCTTGCACAGTGATTTGGTTTCTGGGATTGGCCAACAAGCACTCTCTTACCCACTTCTTTTTGCACCTGCTCCATGTGGCAAAATCCCACCCCCCTCTCAGCTACTTCAGCAATCTTCTCTCTGGGAATTTCCCTGGCAACTGTGACCAGATAGCCTTTCCAGAGGTGGCTACATTTTAGCCAGCCACCTGGGGGAGTTCATGACCTTTTCCAGTTCAAAACCAACATGGGAGCTTCCAGACATAGGGGAGGAGCCTGAGGCCAAGGCTGTGGTTCCGGGTCCTTACCAGAGATGCTTTGCAGCTGTCCTATGGGCACCTGTTAGGAAACCTCTACCTGTAGAAGCCATCCATATGCCTGTCCTGTCCCGGAGGTTCTGGTCTCTGTGCTGTAGCCCCTGTTTGATGTTCTTCTTGCAGTGACACTGGAGAGTGAGAGAATGAATTCCTGGAATTCCTGGCCCAGAATCCCTGCTGCCTGCCTTGCTGCCCTGCCCACTTTGCCCTCATCATTCAGCTGTAGCCTTGGGTGCTCACCACAGCATTTACCCCAAACCTGCTCCTTCTGCAGCAGGAGCAGAGAGGAGGGCCTTGCATCTTGCCCTATTCTCCATTCCCTGCTTCTTCCTCTGCCTTTTCCAGGTACTGTGGGTCCGTCTTTTCTTTGGGCTCTGCTGGGTGCTTGGGGTCTGCAGGTGGTCGCAAAAGCCCCTGGAGCCTGTGGTCACTTGCCTGTCTCCTCTGTTGACCTGGAATCTCCTGGGTTCATGGAGGATGCAGTAAAGGCAAGGATGTCCCTGATGACATTGAGTCTAGAAACCTAGTGGTTAACAGTAATGGCGCGTACACCGTGCCACACGTGGTTCTAGCACATGTCCTATGGACGCCTCAGGGAGCTGCTGTGTCTGTTCTGGGGGTGCTGATAAGTCTCCTGTGGGTGGAAACTGGGAACTAGTGACTCCCAAGGTCCTTCTGCTCCTGGAATCTGAGTTCTGGAGCCCTGAGCCCCGTCTGTGTGGCCTGGGCCAGCTGCTATGTGCTATCTGCTAGCTAAGAGTAGGTAAAAGCCTATTTCCCACCTGGTCCGGCAGGCTCCTTCCCCCAGGTCCCAGCATACTCTCCCTGGCACATGCTCCCATTCTTCGTGTTTGATGGAAGACCCAGAGCCATCCCTGTGGGCAGGAGAAAGACTGCACAGGAGCCCAACCAACCTGACTCTTTCTGTCTCAGGGACACATGCTTTCCCTCCTCTGGCCATGCATGGAACACTGGGGACATGGGACACTGGGCTCAGCTTTCCCACCTGTAAAATGGGCGTAGTACTGTCATGCTACCCTTCTCATGGACTGAGTGCAGGGAGGTAGCACTGTTCAGAGGTGAGGAGGGTCAATCAGGCAACCAGCCTCTCCTGTTTGAAACCACAGGGCAGGCCCAATGCCAAGATCATTCTGTGCTTCTTGTTTTCTTCTTCCTTCCAGGATCTTCCTTGTCTTCCTGGAACTAACCATATGTCACAGGGAGAGACCCTGTCTAGCCAGCCCTAAGGACCCCCTTTTGTCCTGGGCTCCCAGGGCTGTCTGCTGCGCTTGTGTGGGGCCCATCAGAGCCCTCCAGTTTCCAGAGAGGTACCCTGGGCTGAGAGTTGAGGGGGAAAACAAACTTGAAGATTCAGGGACAAAGCACCAGCTGGGAGAAGGTACTTTGGAGAGCATCCCGGAAAATAGGGGCTGGCTCTGGAAGTGGGGGTGGGGGACCTGACTTTCAAAGGAGGCACCATGGGGTTTCACCAAGGCAGATCCAGGGGACCCTGGCAGCAGCTTGTTCCCTGGCAGCTGCAAACAGGGATAGCTCAGGCACTGCAGGAGCCTACCCTGGGTTTGGAGCTGTCTGGGCCTGCCAGCTGCGGACTGTATCTGCTTGGGGGTTGCTCCAGCACTCAGAGCACCTGCCGGGCCTGGTTGTGCACATCTTTGCCTCTTCAAGGTACTAACAGAGGAACCCCTCCAATTTTATGCACTTAATGTTTGAAGATTAGTGTGTCCACTTTATGTCTGCCCTTTACTATCTCACTGCCAGTTTCACCTACAGGGGAAGGCCATGTTCTGCCCTTCCCGTGAATCCTGCATGTGCTTGTACATCTTCAGTTCTTTGTTTCGTTGACCCCCAGAGCTCATCCACCTCCACCCATGTCCACTGCAGCCAGCCCTAAGGACCCCCTTTTGTGGGGGGTCCACCTCCACCCCACAGGCTGTGGCGGTGTCACTTCCTTTGCCCTAGGGAGAGAAAGCGAGGCCACTGTATTAACAAGGGTAGCTTGAGCCTTCCTCATTGGGGAAGAAATGGCAGAACCTGAGATAACTCACTCCCAACAACTCTGCAGCTCCAGGTCTGGAACCTTAAGCACACCTCAGTGTGTTGGGCCAAGTGTTGGACTGGATCATGAGACCTGCCTCATGCCTTTCTGCTTCTTACTGCGTGGGGTCAAGTTCAGATTGAGTGCCCAGACCAAGCTGAAACAGATACTGGCTGGGTGAGCTGGGCACAGGCCAGATGTTGGCTGTCCGAAACAGAAATACCATCAGACTCCCCCCAGTAGAGAGGAGTGGATGTTGGGGACTGAAGCTATAGGGTCCGTCCAAGACAGTGTCAAAGCCAGCATTCCAAAAACAGCCGAAACACCATTCCCTGCAAACTTGTAGTGATTTATGAAGCTGCCAGTGAAGGGACCAGCAGGATGATACTGCTAATTCAAAAAAGAAAATCGCAGAAATGCTGTGTGTGGTCTGGCGCGACACAGTGTCACCTAATGAGCTTTCAATTGGTGAGGGTCCATGCATGAGATGGGGAGATCCCATGAGATTACAGCGGGGCTCAGAAATTCCCATCACCTGGGGGTGGCATCACTGTTGTGATGTCACAGCATTTATTACTCATGTGTTAGCAGTGCTGACATGAAACACACAGTTGGTTGTCGTGTAGAAGCCCTGCCCACACGTGTAATTCTGCTTAGCTCCCAATACTTGGTAGTGATCATGACAATCACCGGCTGATGCATGAATTGACAGTGCTATACTTTTCATCCCAAGAGTGTACTCTCTGTAATTATAAAATACCTTTACTGTCATATAGCATGCTTTATGCCAGCAGCAACCTCATAGAGCTGATGTTTACGGTATCTCCAACTGCATCACTTTCTTTTTTTGCTTGATTTATTCTTATGTTCTTTTGCTCACTGGGGCCTACGTACAGCCGGTGATGCCATAGACATATAACACAGAGCCTCGGTGTGTAGAGCCTCAGTGTGTCTTGTAGGTTTGTGTAAGCACGTTCTGTGATATTGGTACAATGGCAGTGTCACCTAACCATCCAGTTCTCAGAGCACAACCTTTGATCGCCCATGACTATATGTATGCACACAATGATAATGTCAAAGCTTACTGGTTAGTGTCTGGGACTGGAGGAGTTGCTTTTATTCATCGATGCCTCCACAGTATTGTGTCAGTAAAATGAGAGGTTGGTGCTATAGGACCTCCGGGTGGTATCTGCCAGCTCTGGTGCCCTGGCTGCACAAACCCCTTATCTGTAGGAGAGGGCTGTTTCCAGGCCATCGGGACCCCTTTCTCAGTTGTTTTGCTGAAAAGGGGATGTTGGCTTCCTGAGACCTTGACAGTGAATGCCTGGTTCCTTTAGTTCAGGGAGAAGGGAGACTGTTCTTATGGCTGAGAAGGGTACCAAGAACCCACAGTGCTGAGGTTTTCCCTCTGAGATGGGCCAAATGGAAAGCCTCACCACCCATGGACAAGTGTGTGTGGGCTCTCTGACATCCTGGATGCTCTTACCTCCTCCCCCCGCCACTACTCCTGACATTTGTATAGTTGTGCAAGCAGTACCATCATAGTCAGTCATTCTATTTGAGATACAAACCCCCACTCGGATGGAGTGGAGGCAGGTGTAGCAATGACTGTTTCATAGCAAGTGGAGGCTCAGTGGGGTTAACAATGATTTTCTTCTAAGATTGCTAAATACTGGAACCAGGGCTAGAATCCAGGTCTGTTCTAAGTCATCATTTATACCATCCATTCATCCATTCCTCCATGCATCCATCTATCTGACCAACTTTTCATCCATCCATCCATCCATCCATCCATCCATCCATCCATCCATCCATCCGTCTAACCATCCATTCATCCATGTGGCCATTCCTCTATCCTTTTAACCAGCCAACAGCTTATTAAATGTCCATATCATGCCAACCATGTGAGTAATGGTAGAATAATGAACAAGAAAATATCTTTCCCCTGGTACTAGCAGCAGTGCATCCAGTGGCAATTGAATTTGGGAAATGAATCTATCTATAGGTAGGGAGTGCCAGGGTGTAAAGGGAGATCTGGACATGAAGCTTTCACAGGGACATTTTGCTTCCCCTTCCCTCAACTTCCCCTCCCTTCTGCCCCTAGCACTCTGAATTGAGGTCATTTTGTGGAGTTTTTCCCTCTTCGGGTTTCCAGAACCCGTGGCATAGTGAGCAGTTATGGGTGGTGGATGGACAGCATCTACTAGCAGGAGTATGGACGGATGGTGATGTTTGGGACCTCTTGGGGCTGGTGTTGGGCTCGGTGTTTTGCAGGCACCTTCCACTTAATTCTTTAGAGGCAGCTGTCTAGCTGGACAAGCAGGTGAGCAAGGAGAGTGGGCAGGTCAGGGAAACCATAATTTTATCAGACCTCAGAATCTGATATACACAGGTCCCTGCCCTATGCAGCTTAGCAGGCAAACTCCTCCACAGCTGGTGGTTCTTGAACTTTCCTACACAGCTGAGGCAAGTACAAAAATAAGCAGATCATCAGCACCCATCTCCAGAGATCTCTGCCTAGCAAGTGGATGTGGGCAAGGGGATCTGCACTTACCAGGCTCCTCTCTGAGCTAGCTGTGGGATCCCCGGGGCCACTCTCAGGTAAGGAAGGAGGGCTCTCCTCAGGGGTGGGGTGGCCTTGGGGAGCTCTAGGGACCTGGAGTGTGGGTGGAACTAGCCATGTTCTAGGTCTCCTAGGAAAGAAACTGGCGGCAATGTGGGTGCCAGATTCGATCTGCCCCGCCCAGGCTGTGCAAAGCATGGCGATCCCTGTGCTCCTCAGCACAGCCTGAATTTAGGTAAGGATGGGAATTAAGGGCAAAGTTGCTAAAGTGGGGGGTCCAAAGCCCAGCGAGCAGGTGACTGAGGGTATCAGGGCACTGCCGAGTGGGAACACATCACCTTGCCTTGCAAAAGCAGATGCTAAGAGCGGAGAAGCCTCTAGTCTCCTTTCCTGAGGATTCTGGAATGCCAGGGTCAGGTCAGGGATCTACATGTGCTCATACTAGACTCTGGAAGCAGAGGTAACACTAAAGCTCACGGCCAAGATGGGGCATGCAGGTGGCCTGGTCAGTTCCCATGACCAGGGCAGCCATGTCTGTCTGATGGTCAGGGCAGCTTCTCCCCCAAAACCTATAGGCAGCCTCAGAACTCTCACTCACATTTCCATGTGCTGGAACATTCCAGATTCAGTGTCATTGCTATTCTTGATCTGGATTAACTCCTTTGTTTGATACATCTTTATGTGTGAAGCCAAGAGAGGGACAGTGGCTTGTTTAAGGTTACATGGTTACTTAGAAGCAGAGCTGGGAGGTGGCAGTGTCTAAGGGTGCTTGTGCTTCTAGGTTTGGAATGTAACAACCCTGCAAGAAATAACATTTCCAGTTTGTAGATTCTTTGCTCACACACTATACTAAAGGTCTGCGAAAGTTTGGCGGAAAGGAAACTTCAACTTTTCATTCGTCTGTTTATTTGGAAGAGAGAGGACACATGACAGGGAAGAAAGCTGCTTAACTTATTTATTTTTAAATTACTTGCGATAGTTAGACAGACGGACAGACAGACAGACACACACCCCAGTAGGCAGAGAGAGAGATCCAACTGCTGGTTCATTCTCCAAATGCCTGCAATGGCCAGTGCTGGGCCAGGATTGAAACTGGGAGCTGAAAAATTCAATCCAGGGCTTGTGTGAGTGGAGGGATCCAACTCCTCGAGCCTTCACTACTGCTTTCCAGGGTCCCCATTAGCAAGAAGCTGAATACAGATCCGGGAACTGAACCAGGCACTCTGATACAAGACACAACTGCTTCAACCAGGGTCTTAACTGCTGTGCAAAATGCCCGCCCCCTGTTTAGTTTTTTTTTTTAAGATTTATTTTTTATTGATTTGGAAGATGGAATTAAAGGAGGTTGGGAGGGGAAGAGAAAAAGAATCTTCCATCTACTGGTTCATTCCCAAATACCTGTAACAGCTGGGGTTGGGCTAGACTGAAATCAGGAGCCAGTTGCAGGATCTAGAGAGCAAGAGCTTTGGGTATCTTCTCACTTCAGTTGAGGCTTCTCAGGGGCAGTGCAGCGGTATGGGGGCTGACCCTGCTCACCATTCCTGGTTCACAGGAAAAAGTGGCTCTTTTTGGAGGGTGGTTATGGAATAAGCACAAGAAAATCCCATTTTTCCGAATGAGGGGTGGACCTAGAGGACTTGGAGAGGTGTGTTTGTGTGGAGGCGGGGCGGGGTTGGTGGGGACAGAGCGGGGATTTAACTTCTGTTGCAAGGTGCTCAGAAGGCAGACCTGAGTTTGTTGAGCAAGGCGTCGCAGATGGAGACAGGAAATGGCTCCACCGCTGCCTGGGAGTGCCCTTGCCTAGCTCCCTGGTCGTGTGCTGAGTTTCTGGAATAGTTTCTTGACTCTTCATTTATAACAGAGCTCTGCCAGAACCAACATTCCCTCTGTCTTGGCTCAAGGGCCACAGCAGATTGGGAATAAGCTGTTGGGAAGAGAAGGACAGGCTCGAGGAGCACAGCAATGAGGCGTGGGAGCTTCGGGTCCGGCGCCATCCTGCGTCTTAGCTCAGTGAGGCCACCAGCCCCACAGGGAAACCGGGAAGGAGGCCCCCTGCACATGTCGCTGCGAGGGGCCCAAGAAAGCAAGTGCATGGGCACCGGGGAGGCTTTCATACCAAGGGGTGGAGATTCAGTGGGCATGTTTCCGTGACTCAGAAAATTCACTTGCAGTCATCTTACCCCAGAATGCCACCAATCTAATGCAACACCGCTCACTGTGAGTTCGGAATGTTCTGGAGAAAGTCCCGCAGGACAGACATGTCCTGTGTTACAGCAAACAAAGTGTGCAGGAGCCAACTGCTTTGTTTAAGCACACAGTCATTCTGCGGGGGTAGGAGGGAGGTGCCTTTCACTGAGACATGGGCCCTGGCTGATGGGGGCAGGGACTGTCCCATGCCTGTCGGCGTTGCTGTGGGTCAGGATGACCATGAGGGCTGGATTGTTACATCTGCCGAAGCTCACCCCTCGATGCTGCTCCAGGAATAGGCACCCAAACTGCAGGGGTGGGATCCACTTGGAGCAGGAGACTTCCACTTTATTCAAGCTAGAGCAGCCACTCCAAGAAAGGAAAAACCCTTTGTACCCTGTGGCCACTTGGCTCACAGGTGTTCCTATGGGTCTTCAGAGGCCCCTTGGACAACATCCAACCCTCTTCACCCCTTCTTCTTCTGGTCGGCTGAGGTAGGCTGGGCGAGGCTGGGCGAGGCTGGGTTGACTCCTGCCTGGGTGATCACCCAGACTGCCAGCAAAACTTCCCTGTCATTGCCTCTATCGTCCCCATCTTCCCTGGCCATGATGTGGCCCCACAACCTTCTCTGACATGGCCAGACCTGGTAGCACTTCCTCTTTCTGCCCCTGGGGTGGCCCTGGCACAGGAATGGGGCACTGTGGAGGTGAAGCAGGGAGGGGGCTTACAGGACATTTGGCTGATGCAATGGGCACCACCAGCCAAAGATGGGGTCAGAGATGCGCCCTGCTTCTGTGCCTGTGGTGGTATGGCTGGTTTCACAGAAGCTCTGGCCTGTGTATGCTCTTGTCAGTGAACTTGAATTCAGAGCTTTATTTGAATGCAGCCCTAAGCCCTTCCCTGGTAAAGGAGATGAGCCACTTTTTTTTTTTTTAAAAAAGCTTTATTTATTCTATCTAAAAGACAGAGGAGAAAAAGGGAAAGAATGGGAGAGACAGAGGTTTATCATGCACTGGTTCACACCCCAAGTGCCCCCAGTAATGGGGCAGGTTGAAGTCAGGATGTAGAAACTCCATATGAATCTCCCTGTGAGTATTAGGGACCCAAGCACTTGGCTCATTCTCTGCTGTCTTTTCAGGTGTGTTAGCAGGGAGTGGGCTCAGAAGCAGGGGAGCCTGGATAAGAGCTGGCTATTCTGATATGGGGATGTAAGTGCAGCAAGCCACAGCTTAACCCACAGCACCTCAACATTGGCCCCTGTTTCATTTCTTTTGCTGTGAGGTTGGGAATCCATCAGCTCTATACACGACCACTATGGGATGTGGGATGTAAAACCAAGGAGAAGGCAAAGGAAATGGGAAGGTGGTGGGTCAGAATTCCAGACTGGCGGGAACCTAGCTGCACTGCTTCTGAGCCAGTGTCCTTGATCTCAGTATTTCACTTCCCTCATCTGCTGAATGGGGATGTTAATGCCTTTTAGGGGCTTGAGGGTCAGATGAAATCACGCATGTTGGTCACTTAACAAGATTCAAAGGGGAAGGGCTACTCTGCTCTAATGGGTGGTTTCGCCACCTCCACCTGCATCATATGGACAAGAGAGGTCATCGAACGTCTTGAAAACACAAATCCTCTGAGGGTCTGGGCGTGGCATCACTGGCCTTGTGTGTGGCCTGGAGTGGGTGCACCTGCTCTGCCTGCCCAATGGAATGATGTGGAGCACGGCTTGGT
This sequence comes from Ochotona curzoniae, assembly GCF_017591425.1. Classification (NCBI taxonomy): domain Eukaryota; kingdom Metazoa; phylum Chordata; class Mammalia; order Lagomorpha; family Ochotonidae; genus Ochotona; species Ochotona curzoniae. The sequence continues at coordinate 18,895,822 of NW_024466218.1, forward strand.
CAGGTTGTCCTTGGATTAGCTGTCAGGGACCGAGCAGGAGCACATTCTGGGTGAAGGGAAATGACAGGGCTGTCATTCCCCAGTGTCTGCAAAGCCCACCTTGCACTGTTCCATGTGCTCTGCCCTGGGGCTGCTCCTGATTCTATGCAGCTTGAGCCATCCTGCCTGCTCTGCGATGTGTGAACCAGGACAGAGGTGCACTCTGCTCACCTGCAGCCACCTGCTTCCTCCCTGCCATGTGACAGGGGTTGAGCATGCGACATATCCACCTCCAGACAGCATCCTTTGCTTCTGTCCCCTTCCCAGGCCTGTTCTACCTCCATGCACCCCAAAACTTGCACAATACATACCTTCGTCTCACATACGCGCATCACATCCAACACACACACACAACACATCTTTTTAAAAAGATTTACTTATTTTATTGGAAAGGCATATATACAGAGAGAAAAAGAAAGAGATAGGAAGATCTTCCATCTGATGGTTCTCTCCCCAAGTGGCCTCAATGGCTGGAGCTCAACCAATCCGAAGCCAGGAGCCAGGAGCTTCTTTTGGGTCTCCCGCGTGGGTGCAGGGTCCCAAGGCTTTGGGCCATCCTTGACTGCCTTCCCAGGCCACATGCAGGGAGCTGGATGGGAAGCTGGACCGCTGGGATTAGAACCAGTGCCCATATGGAATCCCGTCATGTTCAAGGCTAGGACTTTAACCACTACGCTATCATGCCAGACCCAAACAACACATCTATATACCATTTCCAATATGCATAAGACGTACCATATACCCCAAACACCTTGCACACCATACATACACACAACATACAACATGTATGCACAACACATTCATGTGCATCATGTATAATACATATAACACATACCACATACACTTACTCTCACTCCATGTGCATACCTGCTGCTGTGGATTCTGTGTGATCTAAGTGTCCCCCAAGGGTCCATGGTGGCCGGAGGCATGGTGCCCAGAGTGGAGGTTTTGGCCTGGGTGGTCCTTGGCCAAGGGGACTGCTCTCAGAAGATATTTCCTGGGAGACCCTGTGAGTTGGTGAGAGAGGACTGATGCAAAAGAAGCAAGCCTACACTTCTGCCCTATCTGTTCCTGGCTGGAGATGTGACCACAGACCCTCGGGTACACCCTCATCATTGCCACCATCACACGCCTCTCACTGGGAGGTCCTCACTAGAACTTTGCAGTGCAGGCACCACAGCCTTGAACCTGCCCACCTGTGAGGTACATGGCCCTCCTTTTTTTGTAAGTAGCCTATGTAAGGCATTTTGTTATAGACATAGCTGGGTTATACATGACATACACAAGCATGTAACACATATGTGTGCGGGCACACATGGGCATTTCTGCCTCCCTGCTAGTCCCCCTCTCCTGAACGTCTTCTCTTCACTGAGATCTATCTCTTTCCCAGAGATGCCAGGATTGCTCCGGCTCAATTGCTCCTCTGTATGGGCACTCCCAGGGGGTGCCAGATAAGATCCTGCTGTCTGGAGCAACTCCTTGTGTGCGGCTCTCAGCTGCTCTAGCTCGGGCTCTTAGGGGGTCCAGGGCCTTGAGGGCCTCCTGGCTCACTTTCCAGCTGTATCTGCAGGGAGTGGCACAGGACTCAGTATTTTACTCAGCATTAGTTCTTGGGAGCCACCAGCTAGTTGCTGAGACATTGCTCCAGCAAGCCCATACGAGGGGTAAAGGCCAGTTCCTTGGGCCAGGTGCCCAGGTCTGGAGGTAGTCTGAGGAACAGGCCACTGGGGCCACTTGCATCCAGGGTCACACCAGGTCTTTAGGCATTGCAGTGACGGCATGAAGATGCCCAACTGGCCTTCAGGAGTGATTCCTAACCCAGCTTCCCCCAGGAATCCAAGAAACATCTGGAAGAGATTGTGGCAAAGCTAGTACCCCACGGGATCTCCTGATTTCAGTCCCATGGTCACTCAGAGGCAGAAACAGCTCTGAGCATGCAATGGGTCATATCCTGTTATACCAGCTCCCTCCATTCCAGGAACCAGGAGTCACATTTGCTTAAATTGTGGGTCTGGATTTAAAAGCCTCACCCAATAAGGAGATACACTTGCTGGTTTTATCCTGACACTTCCCATCCAAGTGTGAAGAGGATCCTGTGGTGTGAATTGTGGGAACACTCCTGGCTCTTCTCTGGACTGGGGTGGGCAGGCCCTAGGGAAGGGAGGGCGGCTGGCCAAGGGCTCTCTGTTGAGGGTAGGCTGCCTGGACAAGGCCTTCCCGAAGGGCTGGCCTGCCAGCTGTCATTTGTGGAAATGCCGTGCTTCTCCTTCCCAAGTGCCCCTGGGGGACTTCTGCCTATGTGGATCTCTATCCTGCATCACCCCACCCCTACCCCAGGGGCAGGTCTGATATTCAGGCTCATTTCATCCTGAGCTCATTGATGCTCATGCAGTTACAGAGGGAGATGTTTCCACTGCTGCCCAGGGCTGGTCATATGGGATGTAGCAATGGCTGGGTTGAACTGCAGCCATGACAAAGCAGCTATCTTAATAGGTTGACTTCTAAATTGGCTTTGCGTGTACCACCCCTAAATCCCAACAAGCAGGAAAATCAGAGCACCCCTTTATGTCCCCATTACTATACAAGGACAGCCGTGGACAATTAAGAATAGCCCCGAGGGGCTTTGTGCAGGTGCCAAAGCCTTTCTAAAGTCAACAAAGGAAGGCGCAAGCGTATTTTGTTACAGACTGGTTCTTTGAAAACAGATGCCCTGAGAGAGGATGCAGAGCATTCAGTGAACATGTAGGGCTTTGCTCCCAGCATGCTAGAAATTCTGTGTGAAGTAGCCCTTCATTCCTGCCACCCGGATGGCTGCCCGAAACAGGAGTGTTGTCCAGTACAACTGGGATTGAAGTTTCCACCGAAATCCCCCACCCATTTTACTCAGCTGTGGGACAGATGGATGAAAGGGTAGAAGATGAGTCAGAGGCTGTCAGCAGCAAATTTGCTATGTGTATGCTGCCCTAAGTTCTGTGTAAGGTTCACGAGCCTTTGTATCTGTTGGGGAACTCCAGGGGACCATGTGGCCACCTCCACTGCTTGCCAGGGGCTGCACTTCTTTGGCACAACAGACACTTGGAGCTGGTTATGCGGTGCACCTTGCGTGCAACAGACTGCTGAGTATCAGGCCCAGTCTTTCTGCAGAGTAGCACCCCTACTCCAACAGTGACAAAGATGACTCTGGCTGTGACCCCAGGGGCCTGAGTCATACCCCACTTGAGGACTGCTGCTCTACATTTGTCATCCTATGGAGTTCTCCAAGTGGCTCAGTGTGAGAACAGCTTTAAGATCATCTCTGCTCTGCCCATGAGCTTGCCAGGGTTGATGAGGTCAAGAACTTTATTTGCAGTTAGAAATGGCAGAGCCAGGACTCTAGTCCCAGCCTGTGTGACCCCTAGGTCTGCGGTTGTAGCCATGATTCCTGCAGCAAGGAGTAAGATTTTTTTCCCCTCCTCATTGGAAAGGCAGATATACAGAGAGAAGGAGATACAGAAAAAGATCTTCCATCCGCGGGTTCACTCCCCAAGTGGACACAATGGTGGAGCTGAGACGATACAAAGCCAGGAGTCAGGAGCTTCTTCTAGGTCTCCCATATAGGTGCAGGATCCCAAGACTTTGGGCCATCCTTGTCTGCCTTCCCAGGCCTCAGGCAGGGAGCTGGATGGGAAGTGGATCAGCCAGGACATGAACCGGCAACATATGGCATCCTGAAAGATGCAAGGTGAGGATTTAGCCATAAAGTTACCGCATGGGACCAAGGAGTAAGATCTTATTTAAGAAAGCTGGTGCTTTCCTGGGAAAATGGATTTTGGATTAATAAACTTGGATTTGAGAGACAGGAGCCAATCAACGGTTTTCCAAGCAGGGGTCCCAGCCTGTGAATTCTCTTCCTTCAGGGGCTTTCCAGAGAGGAGGGAGTAGTTGGATGGCAAACCTGCTTTCCTCCTGCAGTAGGCTGGCTGGATTGGAGGCTGGTGTTGATATCTCTTTACACAATAGTCCTGGGTGATGACCCACCCAGCACCCAGGGACTGAGAACCATAATCATGTTCTGTTGCTCACCATGGTGAGGGAACACTCAGTAATTCTTGGGACTTCATCTGAGCTCATCAGAACTGACTCATGCAAACATAGCTGGCTGTTCTTGGCCAGGAAAACTGGGCTGACTTGGCTTGCCTTGTGTGGTCTCTCACATAGCGATCGGAAAGACAGAAAGCCAGGTGCAAGGTGCTCTGAGGTTGGCAGTAAAAGCAGTCGCTTCAGCCTTGTTTCCTTGGACTGAGTCAACTGCCTGCCAATCTAGATTCAAGGGAGGGGAATGTCTCTCTCTCTCATCTCTCTTGACCTGAGGAGCTCATGTTGTAGGAGTGGAGACAGAGAGGGGGTGATTTGGGCCATTTTTGAGCTCATCTGCTTTCTGCTGAGCCCCTGTAAGCCCACGGACCATCTGTGAAGGAGGGAAGAGAAATATGAGCAGGTGCAGAGCACACCAGTGTCATGACAGCCCGAGCCATCTATGGGAGGGTATGGCAGAGGCAAGTTTCTACATATTCAAAATCTGGGCCTGGCATGGGTTGGTTGAATTTTCTGTTGATTTTCCTTTGGACGCAGTCCAGCCAGCTCCAGTGGTTGTTCCTTCTGCTTTGTGAGCCCAAGAGTCCTGGAAAGGAAATCTGAGACTGGGCATAAGATCCACCACAAAGCTATCTGTGTGAGAGCAGCTGGGCTGCTGAAGAGCCTTTCAGAGGCCCAGATGCTCAGAAACAGAAAGCTGGCTTCTGCTGAGATTCGAGGAGGTTTGCCCCCAACCACACCCAGGCCAGGCTTCATGTCCACTGGTGGTGAGGCTTGGGGTGGGGAGTGAGTTGAAGGCATAGCTCTCCCTGCTTTGCCTAGGTGTCGCATTTATTTTCTCTCTCTCTCTGAATTGCTCCTCTGTCCCATCCCTGCTTCAGCCTTCCTGGGGTCCGGAGTAGGAGGTGTAGTGGGATTCCTACTAGATCAGCAAATGCCAGACCATTGTGCATGGTTTCTCAGTGGGTGATAGAGTACAGGTGGCTGTGTCAGTTACTCAGGAGAGAGAGAGAGAGAAAGAGAGTGTTGGGGCAGTCAGGACCAGGGACAAGGGAAGAAGGAGCAAACCCAAGGATCCAGTGTGTACTGGGTGTCCCAAGCCTTTGTCTGAGCTGTGGGTGATGCAGCAGGACAAACTATGTCCTGCCAGGCCCCCAAGGCTCCTGCCACAGTTCAGACCCCCTAATGGTATGGGTGGAGAAGCTTCAACTCAACACAGCAGAGAAGTAAGGAAGGGTCTGGATTTGTCTGAAGGTTCTACTGTGTGCTGACTGCTAAGCTGAGAGCACACAACCAGCCCCCATCGCCAGGGCCAGCCCTTCTGTTGGAGTGTAGAGGTTTGCAATGGAGACTTTTCATAGGGAGGAAGCAGAGCAGCAAAAGCACTCAGCCAAGGCCGCCTTACCTGGCAGACTAGAGGTGCTCCCTCAGAGTAGTTTCTGGAGCACCGATGTGCTGGCCTCTCCCCCAGCCTGGCCTGTTCTCCATCCTCCTCCTTCTAGAATCACCATTTTTTTTTCCCCAGTCAGGACCACTCACATTCCACATCAAAGCTGACTTATCCAGAGTGCATCAGCCTACAGCATCATCCTGCTGACCACTCAACCCCAGAAGGGGATGGGACATTTGACCTGACTGCTGTTTACAGATGAGGATAATGGGCTTAGCAAGCTACAACCTGGGAGCAGACCTGTGTATTCTGATCTTTACACCTCCGGGTCCCTGAAATGCCAGGACTCTCACTCCTCTCTTCCCCATCACAGGCTCGCCCTCTCTTGATGGCACCATCCATCTGAGCCTATGGTGCTGGCCAGGTGGGGAATCCCTGGGCGCTGTCTCTTGACTTGGGTGTAGCCACTGTCTGCATGGAGGATGGCAGGAACCTGGCTGTCGACTCCCCTGCATCCTCCAGAAAAGGGACTGGGAACACAAGTGTCCGGAGATTAAAGGAGGTGGTTTCATGAACAGTTCTGTCACTACCCTTGGCATGTTAAGAGGGTGCTGTGGTGGCCTAGTCTCCTCTCAAACTCATCTTCAAGTCAGCAGAGGTACCTGCTTCTCCTCTGTGTTAAGTATTTTGGGGGATAGAGAAAAGAGAAGGAGAAATGGAGATCTATGCCACCTATCTCATCGAGTTCTAGGCAGCCAGAAGGACTCCTCTGCTCTGAAGTCCCCATTGTTCATAGCATGTTCTGGCATATCCATGTGTCCATTGGGGTGAGGACCCTGAACCCTGACATCCTGGAACATTCTCCCGGAACTGTCATACACCTTGACAATCCTTCCAGTCTCTATTTTTTTAAAAATAGGTTTATTGAGGTAGGTTTGAGGTTTTACAAATTGTACATATGTCAAGTGTGCATTTGTACAAATTTAGACCTGATTATATGAACACATACTTTCCCCACTGGCTAATTTTCTTGCCCATTTATTACTAGAATTATTAGATCAACTACTTACTGTGTGCTGGGAGCTATTACAATTGTATATTCAGTGGAAAGTTGCCTCCCAAGCTCTACTGTCTCACTGTCATGCAACAGCACTGCTAGATACAATGCAGGATGCTTTGTTACCGCTTCCTTAAAAAAAAAAACACATGATTTTTCTAGTATGCATATGCTTTAAATATTTTGTGGGGGCATGCATTAAACACATTATTCATTGTTGGTGTAAAATTCCGATTTAACTGGACATTGGGTGTTTTAGGGGAAACAGAGAGACAGAGTGCTCTTACTGTTTTACTCTCCAAATGCCGGTAAAGGCCTGGGAAAGTGGGAGCTGGGAACTCTACAGGCTTCCCAAGGGTGGCAAGAGCCCAATCCCTTGAGGTGTCTCGGGTTCCATGTTAGCAGGAAGCTGGAATCAGGAGCTGTGGCTCAGCCCAGGCCCTTGGAAGTGGGAGAGGGGTGTGTCAGCTGCCAGAACAAGCTCTTGTCTTCACCCTGGATTTCTGCCACCTGTCAGCTCCCTCTCACGAGCTGTGTAGGACTTGTGGGGGGTTATTAGAGGCAGGTGTCAGTGCTCTCTTGGCACACACATGGCCACTGTTTCAGGGAGCTAGCCCGTGCCTCCTTTGGCCCCAGCTCCTGGAGTTTAATGAATGCTGTTATGATTGTGTTAGCCTGTTTGAGTGAGATCTCATGGCTCCAGCTGAGCTGTTGCTCTCAAACCCCACAGCTCACTGTCAGCTGGCTGCTGTTGGGCAGGCTTTAGGCACGGACTGTGGGCTACCTCTCAGCCTCGCCGCTGCTGCAGTTTGCCTATGTTTCTAGGTCCCTGGAGTCCCATGAATCTGCCACCTAGTAAAATCTTGTTCCTCTTGTGTTAGTATATATGCAAACCTGAGATACTGATCTGCAGGAGGAAATGGGGACCTGAGCAAGGCCATGTACAGTGGCCCCTGGAATGCTTCTGGGAACAACCAACCTCCTCCCCACCCCACTTCCAACTAGCACTTCTGACTTGGGTGCTGCCAAACATTTGTGAAAAATGGACACTGTCATTTAATTCTGTTCCCCAAGGATTTTTTTCTGAAGTGCTCTTGTATCTCCCCTAGGCCACATTTTTTTTTTATCTCTATCTGAACAGATTTCATAGCAGCCATCTTTAGCGTCTGCCCCAGCTGTCCCTGTCCGTAGCTGTTGCCTGCTTCTTTGTGTTCCGGTCATTCTTCCTTGCTTGCCACCTCTTGGCCCAGGCTCTACCTCCCAGACACTCACCTGCTGGGAGCTTTCCCAGGTCCCCCTAGCGGGGTGATAATGCACTCCTGCCCCTTTCCAAGTGATCTTCCATTATTTTAAAACCCATCACAAATTGATCAGCAGGTAGGAAAATTCAAATACTTTTTTGGGTCTGAAGCCCCTTTGCTTGTGTTCTTGAGTCGTCCAAACTTGCTTGGTGTTTGCCTCTTGGGTCATGGCTATCTGTGGGGCAGACATGGGTGCAGCTAGCGTGCCAGGTATCTTGCTTCCCCAACCCACCTCTGTTTAATTAATTTGTACTGAGCAGTTCCGATGTACACGAGTCAAGTACAGGAGGAAGGGCGACAGAAAGTCACTAATGGGCCTGGAGTGCTTCCATGGAGTTAAGCATGTGAAGTAGACAGTATTCACTGTGTCATCTTGCTATCACAAAACGCAATGCGGTAGGGGCTGGTGAGGACCCTGGACGCACAGCCAAGGCAGTGGAAGTGGGTAAAGGGGTGGACAGAAAAGGAGAAGGGAAGAGAGAGCAAGAGGACAAGTGCCAGGGGAAGGGGGTCCCATGACTGTTTCTGGATTGTTGGGGATCACACAATTATCCATGTACCACCAGGAGTGAGGAAAGAGGAGCAGGTGCAGGAGACAAGTTATTTGCACTGGGTGAGCCTGCAGCGTCTGTGGGACATTCCTGCACAGAACCTCTGATGACCCTGGTTGGGTAGGGGGAGCTGCAGGGTTTCCCACTCCTGGGGGCTACAGCCAGTCCTTCCGGCAGGAGCCCTCCTGTCCCTGCAGGGCCCAGCACCCCACCTGCCACATGGAGAGTCTGTGCCTGGGTTTATGCACATGGGGGCGACACAGGCACTCATCTGTGAGAATGCACCCCTGCGTACCTCTTTGCATATCCACGTGCACCCCCCTCACACAGGCACGCTCACACCCTGACCTTGAGTCCATCCCACAGTGCTCTCCTGTGCACACACTTAGATGTTGCAATGTGGCACATGCTCTGCTCCTTTCTAGTTCCAGCTGCATGAAATCAGCCCTTCCCTACACGCCCTGGGGTAGACTTGGGATGTCCAGGGGCCTACCCTGGGGCAGCCCCTACTCTCACTGACCTCATGGATGGTGACTGCACTGGCTGAGCAGTCAGACCCTACTGAACCCGAAGCCCCTCTGGCCTTCTGTACCCCAGCCCCTCAGAAAGCATCATGCTAGGGTGTTGCTAGATTATGACAAATATCAGGATTAGCAGCATCCCATGAAAGTTTCTCCTTCAGCCCACTGCACAGATGAGAAAACTGAGGCCAGGGAAAAGCTAGCTTGCTTTGGGGATTCCAGCAGGAGGTGGCAAGCTGGGAGCTGCATGACCAGGGCAGGGGCGTCAGTATGCCCGACAGGACTCCACTATGTGTCTGAACTATGAGGGTCAGCCTCCTCCAACCCCCCGACCCAGCCAGCAATTCAATCAGATGTGAAAGCGGGACCCCTGATGGATCCTGGTGGGGAGCGGCAGGCAGCTGGGCTTGGCCAGTGAGGACAGTTGTCCGGCAATCCTGGGCTGTCTCTGCTCTGACCCCTAGCAGGGACATTTGAGGACAGGTAAGGGAGAGGATGGCTATCTTCCTGACGTCATATTTGTCAGGCCTGTTTTCCTTTAAAAAAAAAAGACTATTTATGGAGCTCTTATTTAAGAGTTATCCAAAGTCTTCTTGAAAGTGACCTTTGCCCCAGCCTGTACCACCTGGTGGGGGGAGCTGAAAGAACGTTATAAATTGCATGGCATCGCACAGAGTGGGACTTCTTTTGATGCACTTGGCAAGTCCCTGGGTTTGAGATCTTTGTCAAGTTCTGGGATCAGTGGCCGGAACTCCCTTCCCAGAACCAGTGTGGTCGCTGCCCCGCAGCATGGGAGAGCAGCTCTGGCCTCAGAGCCCAGCGTCTGCCCCACTGGACTTTCGGAGCTGCCACTCCTCCTCCCGCCCAGGCCCCTGACCTCGCTCTGGCTTGGCTGAGGATGCCACATTGGGACCGGCCTGTTTTGGCTGTTGTCACGTGCATTCTACCTTTGGACATATTGCTGTGACTATCGACAAGACTTTGTTCCTTCTCTCGTTGTAAAATCGTGGGACAAGAAGTGTAGATAGTCCCACTCCCAGTCCTCTCATCCAACAGCACCGTGTTAATCTAGGTTTTTCCCCTAGGAGAGGAGGCCTTTTTTTGTTTCGGGTAATTTTTATATATTTGAGAGGCAGAAAAGCAGAGCGGGCCCTCATTCACCACTCGCTCCCAAATGTCCTACAACAACCCTTGGCAGAGCCGAAGCTGGGAGCTGGGAACACGACCCAGGACTCCCGTGGGTGGACGGCAGGATGACCCTCACCTCTGCTTGTTCCAGTCTGCATTAACAGGAAGCTGGGATCAGGAGCTAGGGCCCGGCATCATCCTGTGCGATGGCAATGGCTGAAGGTGCCACTCTTTTGAAGCTGGCAGTGAATCCCTGCTAGGGCAGAAGCCATTTCTATATGCCAACAGTGGCTCTGGAGGGAAAAACAGATCATCACAATGGTTATCCAGCAGCAGATTTTTAAAAGGAAGATCAAGGAAGCACTGGCTGGGAGCTAGCCCAGGGCTGGACACCTCGAGGCTTATCACCTAACACCCGGTATGTGAGAAGTTTGCATTCAAGTTGGGGTGACACATCCATCCTACAGAAAGTTGAGTGATACCACAGGCCTCACATCATCACACATGTGAAAAGGTTGAGGTGGTCAGAGAAGCCTCCTTAAGGGAGGTGGTCTACTGGTTAAACTTTGAAATCTTGGTCTCCTTGGGCAAGATGGATGGGGAAGGTAAAGTAAGGGCTGGGGAGCTACTTGGAGCCTGTGGGTGGAGGCCTGAAGGAGTTCCTATGGGTAGAAGTGCTGGGCTAGGGTCAGGTATAACTGCTCAGCTGAGGGTGTGTCTTGGAGGAAGTGTGGAATCCATAGGGAGGGAGCAGACAAAGGGGGCAGGAGTGAGGCTACACAATCAGAGGAAGGTCAGGCCTGAGGGTCATCCAAGGGATGGTGCAGGGCCCCTTGGGGAGGTGAGGTGAGGTGTCTGCCAAGGAGTGGGCCTGGCCTTGGCATCTCTGCCCATCTTCTGCCTAGTGCTGGCCCCAGGTGGAGCATCCTGGCCTCAGCATGTGCCTGCGATGACAGTCTGGGGCAGCCACAGGTTGGTACAGAGATTAGACACTCAGGATACAGAGCCAGACTTCTAGATTCAGGGTTGAGCTCTAACCCAGGACTGCACATCAGCCAAGGACCAGTAGGAGCACACGTTGTAGGCAGACAGAGTTGGTGGAATTACCAAGCTGTGGTGAGGGACAACACACTGGGAACAGCTCAAAGTGGGTGTGAGAGGAGGGGTCAGTCACAGGGCTGGGGAGCTGCAGTGAATGGCAGATTGTGAAGGCCTGGGGGTGGGACTTGCCGGAAGAACCAGAGCTCTACCTTTGGAACACACAGAATTTTCAGATCAGTGCATCTGGAGTTTTATCTTGGGACAGATAGGCGTATGTGCACTGGGCTCAAAAGTCTGAGATCAGATTGTATGGAATGAACCTCTTGGGTTGCTGGCTGCCTATTTCCATCTTATGAGTCATGACCTAGGCCTTGCAGCAAAGTGGTGTTTGTTCCTAGTCTCTACCCTATTCACTCTTGATAGCACTCAAGGCCACTCTCCATTAAAAGTTTGTCCATGGGGAAGTTACTTGACCTCTCTGGACCTTGAACTTCTCTTTGGTTACATGAGGATAGCAACAGCAACCACACCATGGAGTTCTGAAAGTTGGGTGAGCTGATCCACAAGAAGCACCCAACAAGGTCTGTATACAGTGGATGCAATATGTTATCCATTCTTACAGCTTCAGGATGCTGAGATTAAGAAAGAAAATAATGGGGCCCAGTGTGATAGCCTAGTGGCTATCCTCGCCTTGAAGATGCCAGGATCCCATGTGGGCGCTGGCTCTAATCCCAGCAGCCCTGCTTCCCATCCAGTTCCCTGCCTGGGAAAGCAGTCAAGGACAGCTCAAAGCCTTGGGACCCTGCACCCATGTGGGAGACCCAGAAGAGGCTCCTGGCTCCTGGCTTTGGATTGGTTCAGCTTCAGCTGTTACAGCTGTTTGGGGAGTGAACCGTCAGACAGAACATCTTCCTCTCTCTTTCCTCCTCTCTGTATATATCTGCCTTTCCAATAAAAATAAATAATTCTTAAAAAAAAGAAAGAAAATGATGATGGTTGGAAGACAAGTCAACCTGAAACATTTTTCATTTGAAGGGAAAAGTGGGAGAGAGAGAGAGCTTTGAGGTTGATATTTGCAAGGCAAGGAGGTGCCAGTTTCCCCTTCGTTCAGCCCAGGACAGAGCAGGAGTCACTGAGACTCCAGGTTGCCCAGCCCCGGGAGGGAGATGCTGAGGGACTGCAGGTTGCAGGCCGCATCCATCCGACCAAGGTGGAAACTGGGGTGTAACGGGGGGATGTTGGGGTCAGGAATCAGGCAGCCTCAATCCTGGCACTGAACTTGCCCGAGAGCTTAAGCCACTCTGTTCTCCTTTCTCCTCTCTGTGTCTTCAGCTCCCCTCTAGGACATGGGTGATGCAGAATAGATGCTTTCTGAGGCTCCTTGGGGTTCCCTATTCTTTTCTTCCCATGCACCATGGAGACCATGGTACCTTCCCTATGGTTGAATGTTGCCCTGTCCAACCACAGTGCACATTTTGTATGTGTTTCTTTATGAAGTTGCACACAGTTTATCTTTAGAATGCCAAATTATCAGCTGTCAGTTGATAAGGGTTGTGCATTTGTAATGTTCATGGCCATGGCCAAATCAATCTCCACAGAGGCTATACTGCATGATGACCCTATTGTCAAGATGAGGGTCCTGATGTTTCACTGTGCAATGATGAGTGGTACGCTTGGTTAGGGCTCTAGTCCTTTTTCCATCTTTGAGGTTCATGATCTCAGGGTTCTATTCCCCTTTCTGAAACCCCCAAGTACTCATCAGTCTTGGCTTCTGGTTCCTCTCCTTGCAATCAGCTCTGCTGCTTCCTCTGACTCTTGCTTTTCTGCTTTCTGGTGTCCCAAAATGAGAGAGAAGGGAGAAAGTGAGTGAGTGAGCGAGCAGGTGCTCAATGTCTTACCAATGCTGTGTCTGCAACTGTCATTACTGCACCTTCAGTGAGCATACAGCTGGCTTCCCACAGTCAGAGAGGAGGAGGTAGCAAAGGCCAGCCAGGTCAGCCAGTCTTGAGAATTGCAGGAGGGTCAGACCCCGAGGGGGCAGCCTCCCCACTAACCCAGGGTTCTCCCGTCGCTGCAGTGGAACAGCTCCATTAGTGAGTGGAAGGCAGGCTATGGGTGCATGATGATGCTTCCACCCCAGCAAGGTGCTGGCAACGACAGGTCTTGGTTGTGTCCTGGCTCCCTGCCTGCGAACACCAAACTCTATGACCAACGTCTGTCTTGCTGTGGAATCAGTGGAGGGCCAGGGGTTCCCTGACAGACAACCAGAAATCCTCCACAAACGAAGAGCTGGAGCAGTTCTACGACTGGGAAGGCTGCTTGGTCCTCTCCACCTGTGGGGCTGGCCCCTGGCATACTCACATCATTTGCCATGTTCCCCAGTGTCCAGGCAAGTGAAAGTGGTTTGCAGGTAGCCCTTGGACTCTTCACACTTGCCTGTGAGATGCTGTGAGCTTCCCTCTGCCCTCTGGACTTCTTCATTCATCAAACATCTCCTGGGCACCTGTGCATGCCAGGTGTCGGCTGTGCACGGGTGGCAGATGACCAAGATCTGAGTTTCCCTAGGGGATGACAAGGTTCCTGTGACAAAACAGAGTGGTAAGTGACAAATGTCAAAACAAGGCGGTTCCACGTGCCTCATGCTGTTGGGAACACACTCACTGCCCCCCTACCCCCGTAAACTATCCCATGTGACAGCTCACTTAGTTTGCATTCCCAGAGCATCCTGTGAGTTTGAAAGTTTAATGAGGGGTAGGAGCCAGAGGAGAGAGAGAGGACAGACAGCTACATGGAGAAGGGGGTGAGGGCCCACAGAAGGAAGCTCCAGTTCTAGTATATGCTGGTGTTAAGAGTCACAGACAAGCAGCTTTGGGTTGGGCAAGTTTGCTGATAGGTAACTATAGCAATGTTAGCTGGAGGAAGGAAAGTCAGCTTTCCTAGGGGCCTTAGCATCTGGCCTTTATTGAGACAGTGATGTGGACAGCACGACTAACATGCACACCTCTCCTCCATCATTGGTTTTTTTCTACCCTAGCATGTGAGATTTTGCATGGATTCATTTGCATCCTCTTGCCAAGTCCCCTTTACTCCTCTTGGATTTGTGTTGACCCATGCTTGCTACATTCCTACTGTGTGCCAGACATTTCAATACACACTTATTAAGTTCCTACTGCTTACCAGATGTATCAGTGTATGCTTGCTAAGCTCCTATTGTGTGTCAGAGTTGACATTTGATGTGTGTCCACACCTATGACCATCCATCTATCCATCCTAGGAAGGGGCGCTTGGCTCTTGGGTGGTGTGTATATGTGTGTAGAGGACATTGTCCTTAAAGAGGCTCTCATATTCTGCCAAACTAGGGCCTTCTGTTGGAATTTCAGGCAAGGATCAGGTATTGGGACTGCTCAATTGTCATGAAAAGAGGGGTGGAGGGAAAGGGTCAAGAGGCTGGACAGGCAAGAGTCATGATCTGGGGTCAGACCTTATGATGGGATACATGATGTTTATATCCCCTTGGTGCCTTTGCCATGGACCCTTGGCCACCTCCTGGGAGGAGGAGGGGCTGGGGCACCATGGAGCCCATCTCCCTGGAGTGGCATCAATGATGCCAAGCTCCTTGGGCCAAAGGCCTCCTGTGAGCAGAGTAATTGGATCTGACTTGAAGCAGGCAGGGAGCAGAGGCATTCAAAGCAGTCATGGCTATTTTTAAATGTCCTCTCTTACCCAGGCACTGGTCTCCAGCCGGGCGGTAACCCTGGGGAATCAGAGCACAGCCCCTCTCCTGAGGGGTGCATTCCCCCAGCCCCCAACTTTCAAAATCAGATCTCAAGTGGGACAACTGCCCATGCATCATGTCCCAGATTGGGGAGGGTGAACTCCAAGGGCAGAGGGGTCACTAGGTATGTCCTGAGGAGTAGGCCTGAAGCTGCAGGGCCTCACCCAGCTCCCAGTTGCTTGTTGGACTCTGAAAACAGAGCCCAGAGTGGCCACCCCAGTGTCACACATGCTGCTGACAGCTGAGCACCAGGCTGGGCATGCTGCCTATCCACAGGGGTGGTCAGGATCCTGGGGAGACTGCTGCCATTCTGTCACACTGCCTAGAGTGCCAGTTCCTTCTCCCTGCCACTTCCTCTGCCCAGCATGGCCGACAAGAAGGACAGTTACTGGTGGTCCCCACTGCTCCTCTCCCCTGGAGGACAAGGCAGTTTCAGGCAGGAAACAGAGGTGCCAACAGCTGTCATAGAGTGATTCCTTTCCTGGCTCCTGACAGCACAAGTGTGGTCCAGATGTCACCACATCCTATTACAGAGGGGGCCACAGAGGTCCACAAGGTCACTGGCAGATCGAGGGACTCTCAGATCAAGACCTTTCAGAATTCCCAAGGCCTTGAGAGGAAAGAATGGAGCAGCTGTGGCTTGGCAGCACGGACCCCGTTCCTCTGTGAGGAGCCACAGGTGGCTCTGGGTCCTCCCACCCATGCTTGACTTAAGCCAGGGAGCTAGGCTCCATGCAGGTGTGCTGCTTCCTGTGACAGATTTTTTAACTTATTTTTTGGAAATTGATGGAAACATTGTGGGCCAGGATGGGGAGGTGGAGTGCAGGACATCTTCCTCCTACCCAGTGTAGTCAGAACCGGGCGTGCTGACCCTGTCTAGGGGCTGATACTGCAGTTTTGTGAGGCAGCACTATGCATGCCCAGCCCTGTCTGCACGTGGACCGAGTGGTGACCATCCATGAGCCTAGAGCAAGACACTCTTCACCCTAAAGCACAAGTGTGCTGACCTGTCCACACCTCCAGCATTCCTGTGCTGTGAAGTAGGAATGCGCAGGAGGATATTTCTAGCCTCTGAGCTCTTAGAGCGGGCCCCATGTCCCCCTAGTGTTGCCTTAGCAGCTTGGGTGCTAGGAAGCGCGAGGGCAAATGTTTGACATCCTTTGAGCCTCAGGTAACCTGTCTTAATTAGGGAGAGGAGAGCTACAGGCACTTGTGAGAGTCCAGGGACCTGTGGTGGTGGGTGTGGGCAAGAGGCAGGGCAGAAAACACTAGCATTGCCACTCGGCTGTTCTGACATTTAAGTTTTGCTTCTAAAAGATATTTAAGGGCTTGATGTCATGGCCTAGTGGCTAAGGTCTTCGCCTTGAAAGTGCCAGGATCCCATATGGGCATCGGTCCTAATCCTGGCAGCCCCACTTCCCATCCAGCTCCCTGTTTGTCCTGGGAAAGCAGTCGAGGACGGCCCAAAGCCTTGGGAGCCTGCACCTGCCTGGGAGACATGGAGGAGGCTCTTGGCTCCTGGTTTTGGATCAGCACTGGCCATTGCCATCACATGGGGAGTGAATCATCAGAGAGAGGGTATTTCTCTCTGTCTCTCCTCCTCTCTGTATATCTGACTTTGCAATAAAAATAAATAAATCTTTTTTAAAAAAGCTATTTAATGTATTGTAACAACTGCAGATTATAAGCACACAGTGCAAATGGGTATTAATACACAGGAAGCCATTGTCCCTTCTGCCTCTGGCCGCACAGGTTCTCCCCTCCTGGGCAAACACTGTGGTCAGAGCTCATGGATCCTTCCAGAAGGCAGCTACATATTTACTTTGACTGCATAAACACTAATTTAAACCATGTCATTGAATGTTGGTGTAGCATTTTTGGGTCCCTCTCACACCTGTTTGTGATAGCAGCATATCTCCTGTGTGTTGGCCACTTAGCACAAAGCACTGAATCCATGGCCGTCCTGGATGTAGAGATGGCAGTGTTCTCTGGCTTATGTTGCATTACTAGAGAGGCTGGGATACTTGCCCAAGGTCACACAGCAACTGAGTAAGACTCAACTCCCCAGAGAGACCCACCCCACAGGAAAATGTCACATCTCCACTCTACTCTGCTGAATGTTGATGGAAAAATCATTGGCCTGGTAAACCTTGATTTTGTGTAGTCATTGCCAACCAGCAGGCCTGACTAATTCCAGTAGGCCATGGGGCAAGTGGATACTTAAGTCACAGCTGCCTTGCACACACATACATGTTTATACCACACACAGGCATACCCATGAACACTCCTGTGCACAAACACAGCCATGTGCACTCCACATATACCACATGCATACCCTCAAACATACATGTGCGTACCACATAGATGCATTCACACACACCACATGTGCACACACATATACACACACAGAGATGCACAGCCCTCAGACTCCTGAAAGGCAAGCGCATCAAGGGGAATTCTGATCCCCAGGCCTGCCTTTGCCGCAGTGGAGGAGCTGGGAAGGGCCATAGGAGGGGAGGTCATTTGAGCTTTGTTGGGGGCCGTTCTGATCCCGGTACACATCTTCATTCTCTGTGACAGCAGCATTGGGAATGGGAAGCATAAACTCACAGCAGGGATGGGATCCGGATTTCCTCTAACTCCCAATCCTGCAGGGTCTCTGCTCTCAGCTACCAGACCCCCTGCCAGCCTCTGAGAGCGTTTGGACTACAGCCCAGAGACAGGCCTGGGAGGGAGGAGAAGCCAGATCAGCCTTGTGGGCAGCAGCGGGCTCAGTGCCTGGGAGAGGCCCCGTGTAACTTCAAAGTGTCCCCTGGATGACTTTGGCTAGGGTTTGGCCAACGCCTGTCAGCCCACAAATGCCCATGTGCCATCTGAGATGGTGACCTGGTCAGCAATTTGCTGCAAGGACCGCCTTCCTCAGGGACACACTGGGTCTTTTCTTAAGGGTGTGTTTTGATGGTGCCAACAGTGACAGAAACACAGGCCTGGAATCAGAATACCAGATTCCAAGTTCCCATCTGGTCTGTGTGCTCCTGAGCAGGTCTTTCTAATGCCCTAGGCCTTTGTTTCTTTGTCTCTAGAATAAGGATAATTTCATTAATTCATGGCATTGAACAGGTTTGGGGCTGAATCTGGAAAGATGTAACAGGTGAAGGAATTCAGCGTCCTCACCAAAACCATTACCTAGGTAGAGTTCCTGAGAGAGCTGGAGCACTTGCTGGAGGAGGAAACGTGACCAGGGAGGCAGGAAACCCTGCCTGGGGCCCTGGAAATGGAATCCTACTCCGGAATGGAAGAGTTAGTTTGCCCTGCGTAGCACCAGCTGGCTACTCAGCAGTGGGCTTTGTCTTCAGCATTCCTGACTTTGCTGTGGGCATTTCCACTGCTAATGAACATGTCATAGGCCAGGGGAGGGTGGACAGGGAGAGAAAGGCAACACCATTGATTTGTCTGTTTGCCAGCACATCTGGGAAAAGGCTGGGAGTGCAAGGTCAAAACGTAGGCGGAAAATCAGTGCTTTGCATCCCCAGGGAGTACAAATGGGTTTCAAGGCTCTGTTGCTATTGGCTGAGACAGCCCCAGGCTGCTGTGGGTAGGGACAGAGGAAGCTATTAGCACCCTTCTGCTTTTTCAGAAGGGTGACACTGGGACCTGGCTTGTGATTAGGGAGTCAGTATATAGATTATCTATTCATCCATCCACCCACCCACTCCTGTGTGCACCCATTTACTCATCTGTTCATCTACATACCACCTATGTATCCACATATGCATCACCCATCCATCCATGCATTCACCCATCCAGCCAACCACTCATCCATCCATCCCTACATATGTCCTTCTATTGATCCAGTGTTCACCAGGCATCTGGGCTACATCCAGCCTTGTCCCGAGTGTTTTATAGGTGCAGCAGGAAGTAAAGACAAGGATTTTGCTCCCTAAGCATTCAGACTCACATTCAGATGCATTGCAGCACAACTCAGCATTGAGCCTTCACCTCAACAAATGGTAACACCATCTGTGTCACTTAGCTTTCTCTAACAGACATTCCAAAACTTGGCCCTCAAATAATAACTCTTTATCCAGCTCACAATTCTTGGGTTAGTTACTTGGGTGGGATTCAGCTGGGAAGGCCTTTTGCTTTCTTCTGGGCTCACTCATATTTCTAGGATCAGCTGCTTGAGGGCAGCTGGGACAGATGGCCTGGGATGGCCTCGGCTGTGATAGTGGACCTCTGCTTCACATGGTCTCTCATCTTCCAGCAAGTTCACCAGGGCAGGGAACCAGGAGCAAGAGGGTAGGAGCTGCAGTGTCTCTGGAGGTCTCGGTGCAGAGCTGTCATGCTGTCACTTCTGCCATGTTCTATCAGATAAGCCCAGATCCAAGAAATGGAGAATCAGACTTGGTCTCTGGTTGTTGCTTTGCAAAGGGTGAACACACAAGGATGGGAGGGTGTGGCCATTTTTCAGCCCTTCTTGTCCTGTTTCTCACATTTCGTGATCAATCTGTGAATCAACTGGGACACCTCCACCGTCGGAATGAAATGCATTTAGGAACTGACCATTTCTTCCTCCCTGCTTCCTACTGTCACCTTGATCCAAGAAAACTGACATCTCTTGGTCACCGCTTCTTCCCGTTGTCCGCTGCAGCATCTCATCACAGCAGCCAGGGCCAGTCTTACTCTGCCACTGCTTAGTTTAAATGCCCTCCTTGGGCTCCTGGTTTCTCTCAGAATAAAAGCCAACACACATATGGACCAGTGAGATCCTGTACCGCCTGTGACCTCTTCCCCTTAGCTTGGTCTCACTTCAACTGTTACTGATGATCCTTGACACAGGAGGTGCTCACCACTGGGCCTTTGCACAGGTAGTACTAGCTGACTAGGAAGCTTTAAGCCTGGGTGTCTGACTGCTTAGTCTTCCACCCTTTTCAGCTCTTTTTCCAAAATCATCCTCTCAGTGAGGGAACTCCCAGCTATCCCATTTGTAAATGAAAACTTTCCCTCTCTGTGCCCATCTCTCCCCTCCTGTTCAGTTTTCTCCATAGCTCTATCATTGTCATTAATAGATGACATACTTTCTTATTGTCTGGGCATACATATTTATTGTCTGGACTGGTGCATGTAGTTGATTTGAAAGTTATTACTTACCTTTGAGTTGTTTTGTGTTACATTTCTGAGGCCTAGGTCATCATTTACACTGACACAGTGAATCTAGTTAGACTAGCTACACTTTCCACACAGGGACCACTGTGGCCAATGCAGGACTAGACTAGTTCCACAAACATCCAAATTTATGTTTGACTCATGACCGCATCCCTAGTACCAATACAGGGTAGACCCACAATACATATTTTGCAAATGAGTACAATAAGATATGAATCAAATGAAATTCTATGACAACATGATTCAGACCCTGGGAGCACACAGTTAACTTGTAAGTATGCCCACATCCATATCTGTCCCTAGGTTCGGGTCCTGGCTCTGGCTGCTGACTCCAGCTTCTTACTAATGCAGACACTGAAGGTGGCAGGCAATGATCGCTCAAGTGATTAGGTTCCTGCCACCCACATGGAAGACTTGGATTGAGTGCCTAGGAGCCTGGCACTAACTTTTGTGTGAATTTGGTGAATAAGCCAGTGGACAGAAACCCTTCTGTCTGTCCTTTTATCTGGACTGATTGCAGAACTGCGAAGGACACGAGGTTAGTCTTTCTCCCCAGCTGTGCCAGCTCAATTGGTGTGTGCATGGTTTCCTACTCTCTGATGAGAGAGAACACCTTTCAAGTTCATGTGCATTCACTGAATGTTTGGGACTTTAGGCATCACCCTGTTTTCCCATGCTGCACTGTGAATGGAGAAATGGACGAGAGTAGTGCTCCATCCAAGGCACTGACTTCACCATGCCACCTTTCTGGATCCAAAATGAGTGCAGTTCCTGGACCAGGAACATCTCTGGTGTCTGGGATTCAGACCAGGGCACCACTGTGGGCACCGTGCTCTCGGGTGGCCTGTTGCTGGTGCCTTCCACAGATGAGGTCACTTGGTGGTCAGAGGGGGAGCTTGGGAAGGTGTATACACTTTGAGGTGGTGTCTCTAACTGCAACAAGTCCCTGAGCCCCTTCTCTGCAGCCAGCCTAGTGGTGAATAAGGAACACTTACAGTCTGCAGGGCCCTTTCACAGGGGGTGCATCCTAGACTTCCATCTTCCAGGCAAGCATGTGGGATGCGACCCGCTCATTTTGCAGATCAGAAAGCTGAAACCCACATAGCAAGCCAGGTCCTCAGCAGCTCCCCAACAGCTCCTGGGCTTGCCTAGGGAGCAGCACAGGTGTGGCCTGTGAAGCTTTCTCTCTGTACAGCTGGGGTGACCTGGTTAAAAAGAGGCTGAAGAGAAATAACCAGGAAGGTCTCTCAGTGCTGCACAGAGGCGTGGCGGCACAGCTGCAATAGGCCTGCCTGGGGAGGGTGGATAGGGTTGGGTAGCCAGGGACTGTCACAGTCCAGGGCAGCTCAGGGCTGATGGAGTCATGGGAAGTGACCCAAGAGAGGCCTGTGTTGGTTGCCAGGCATCTGGGGCCTGCAGCTTTGAGGGACCTATAGCTCAGCCTTTGGCAGGCATCTACCCCTTCTGCCCTCTTCTCTTCTCTTCTCTTCTCTTCTCTTCTCTTCTCTTCTCTTCTCTTCTCTTCTCTTCTCTTCTCTTCTCTTCTCTTCTCTTCTCTTCTCTTCTCTTCTCTTCTCTTCTCTTCTCTCTCTCCTTTGCTATTTCCCTCCAAGCTTCTCTCCCCTCATCTTCCTTTTATATTTTTACCAGTTCTCTCTCTCACACACACACATACACACACAGAGCACACTCTAAAGTACCACACAGGGGCCCCCCAAAGCAGTAATAAAAGCCAGGTCCCTCTGAAGGCCTGTGGGGGGTAGGTTGGGAGCTCAAAAGATCTTTTGTTTATTGGTGCACTCCTCAAGTGGTTGCAATGGCCAGAGCTGAACTTATCTAAAGCGAGGAGCTAGGAGCTTCTTCTAGGTCTCCCACAGGAGTGCAGGGTCCCAAGCTGAATGGGAAGTGGAGCAGTTCAGATACGAACCAGAGCCTATATGGAACCCCAGCAGATGCAAGGCAAGGACTTTAGCCACTAAGCTATTGCACCAGGCCCTGAATTTTATTTTTAAAATGGACTTGAGTTTCTATCTAGAAGTTACAGCATTTGGCTGCTATCTCAGCTGATGCCCAGAGAGGTGGTAAGCACGGTTCACTGACCCAGTCGAGCTCATAGCAGGCGCTGCTACCTTGAGTGGGAATGGCAGGAGGAAGGTGCCACATCGGGTCTGATTTTGCATCCTCGTCTATATCCCTGGAGGGTGGCTCACACTGGCTTCTGGGGGCTAAGCCTCTTCTGTGTGTGCTGGATCTGCAGCTTGGCCCTGTCTTCATACCAAAAAAATCTGCACCTTCAAGTTTGCTGTGCTTTCAGACTCATCCTCCACCATGCACGTTACAGCTGGAGTTCCTTTGTCCCTCTGCTACCAGGCAAATCCATGCAGTGCTCCAATGCTGGTCGCCAGCTGCTGGCTCACTCCCTGGGCCAGGCATCCATGCAGTGAGGTTCCTCGTACTGACTAGGGCCTGGGCCAGCACCTGAACCAAAAGCAAATGAGATAGACTTTGGCTTTGTAGAATGTGTAGGTGTCTTTATCCTTTTAAAAGTTACATTTATTTACTTATTTATATATTTTTTAAATTTAAAAAGATACAGACCTTTCATCTACTGGTTCACTACCCCCAAACACCTGCAATAGTTGGGCTGGGCTGGGCTGAAGTCAGAAACCTGGAACTCATACTGGGTCTCACTGGGGATGGTAAGGACTCAAGTCCTTGAGCCATCACTGCTGCCTCCCGGGGTTGTACATTAGTAGGAAGCTGGATCAGAAGTGGAGCAGGGACCTGAACTCAGGCAGTTGGATTTGAAGACAAGTGTCCGAATAAGCCAAATGCCACCCTAAGTGTGCAGGCTTCTGCCCCCAGATGCCTTCCACAAAACATCCATGACTGCAGCACAAAGATTATCATGGAGCTGTCAGCTTGAGACTTGGGGAAAGGCATCTTCTGGGATGGGTGATGCCTGGAAACCTGCCCCGTGGCCATGGGATTTTCTTCTAGGATCGCAACCTGTCTCTAACCAACACCGGTCCCAGGCACCTTTCCCTACTCCTGGGTCATGTGGCCAGTGGTGGCTAAACCCCAGCCCTTTGTTTGCAACCTGATTATCTCTGGATGCAAATCCCCTCTCATTGGTATTATGAAAGCCGGAATTCAATGCCTTGGAGGAAGTGGTATTTTTCAACTGAGATCAAAGACTGGCCCAGGGAAACAGCATCACAAAGCTGCTCTGGGCTGTGAGGGACCCCTTTGGGCTGATCCCAGTCAGCTTGGGCACCCTGGGTGTTCTCTGCTGGATGAAATCAGAATACAGACAAGGCAGGGAGCAAGGGGCTAGGCCTCTTGGGGGAAGCAGAAAGGTCCTAAAAGCTGGGCTCCAGGTGGCCTAATTTTCATTTCTTCTCATCTGATCTGTGACTTGTAGCCCATCATGAAGTGCACCCCAGAGCCTCAATATTGCCATCAAAGACCCCTAGCCAATCTAGTCCCCTTCCCCAGGCGTAAGGGACGGATTCCTTGTCCCAGGTTATAGAAGTCAGCGTGGGTCATGGGATGACTGGGGAGGTGTCAGAAATGGAATTTGGGCTGTACTGGGGCAGAGGGATGGGGAAACTCCTCAGGGTGCAGTTGAGGGAAGCACTGGGGGGTCCCACATCCCCTGGCTTGGCCCTGGATACCTGCCTCGTGCTTTGTGTCCCTTGTAGCATTGTGGTGCTGATGTGGCTGGCTCTCTCTTTGCTACTGCTCTGCTCTGGCCTCCCTTCCTACAGCCCCCTGGCTAGGATTTCATGCACCACGAGTTTGGTCACTTTAGGATCAGCCTGGCCATGGGCAGCAGGGAGAGAATGGGACAGGTGTTTTGGGAACTTCATCTTATCTTCTGGAGGCTTTACAGACCCCCGAATTCCACAGTGCCCCAAGCCATCTCCCTGCCAGGGTCCATTCTCCTCTGCCACGCATCTGCATGAATGAGGAATTCTTGGGGGACAAAGCAGCTGTGACCTGGCCAAGTTCCCTCCCAGACTCCCACACTCAGGTGCTCTCACAGCCCAGTCTCTACCAGCACCTAGGTCACCCCTTCCACCCTAAGTCAAGGTGCACTCAATTGGTTCCACGGCCCCAGAAGTTTCTTCCCTCCTGCTGGTCAGTGAATCCCATGGAACACAAGGCCCAAAGGCCCTAAGGCTCTGTAGGATCTGTCTTATTGTAGAAGCCCCCAGTGAGCTGGAGACTGGCCCACTTCTAAAGCCTGGGGCTCCTCCTTGGCAAGTGGTATGTTCTTAGAGCTGGGTGTGGGGATGTGCACTGAGGCTATTGATCTGGCCAGACTGAACTGTACCAAGCAAACTCACTCACTGTGGTTATCAGCTGCCACTCACCATGACCATCCACTGTCACTCATCATGACCATCCACTGTCACTGTGGCCATCGGCTGCACCAGCACAGCCAAGGTTCGGAGGTGCTCCTTGGAGCTGCCATGCAGCTGCTGCCTCTCTTCTTCATGGTTAATTCCTTGGGCAGGAACAAGCTTATTCCTTAAGAGATGGGGAGTGAATAGGGGGACCCCCCCAGGGCCGTGACTTGGCATTCACATTCAGCAGTCCCCTGAGATAGGTGGGCTATCTCTAAGAAGCCCACATGTGGCCATGTATTAGTACAAGAAGCACAGGAGGCAGGAGCAGAGACAGGTAAGGCAGAGGAAGGGACCATGCTGGGACTCAGGAGGCCTGGCCTCTCCTCTTGACTCAAGGGCCCTTGGTCAAGCCTCCCGGGACTTCCTGTCCAAGGGGACAGAATGAAGCTCCATAGCCCCCAAGCCTCACTGAACTTAAATATCGATATTGCCCAGAAGGGCTGAATTTCTTTACCATCAAATAATTTAATACTCAACTTGTCAAAGATAACAAAGCCCTTCTTCCTCCCCCTTCCTTTTCTCTCTCCTTCCTCCCTTCTCATTCTCTCCTCTCTTCTCCCCTCCCTCTCTCCCCTTGCTCCACCTTCTTCCCTTTCCTTCATTCTGCCACTCCCCATCCTCCTCTGGAATATTCTTAGCCCATTTTATGAACAAAGAACATGTGCCACGTGGCTTTGCCCTGACAACACTCACTTCACAGCTTATTATTGGAGATAACATTTGTACAGAAAGAAAACACCAAGTGTAATAGGCTAATGCCACACATTGCATGCAGGGGACTTTCACCCATATCGGAAGGACTTGGAGGGCTCCAGGACACATTAGCATTTGCCCTAGGTGGTCAAGGGTAGACAGGATGTGACAGGAGGGTGGCAGTGCAGCAGCCTCGGAACAGGGTGCAGAGGCAGTCAAAGACGCTGGAGGGTCTGGGACAGATGAGAGTAAGGCCACCAAGTCAGAGATGGGGCGGGTGGCACAGGGTGCGGAGGAAGGGACAGGCAGGGGTGGGCATGCTGGGAACTGCGCTTTGGGAGCCTGATCATGGGCAGCTATTTAGAAGACGAACTTGAAAGGTCAGTGCTGGTCTAACTTGCTTTCCCCTGCAACCTGCCCACTCCTGGGGCTGGGCATGATGACATCACATTCAATGTTCATCCCAGGAGCCACTAGGACCTGGGAACAGGGACCTAGCCTGTCCGGGTTGTAGGACACTGGGACAGTCACAACAGTGGGTTCACAAACAGCTGCCCAGTGAATAAGGTGAGTGGCTGGATATACCTGCCAGCAGAGAGATGTCAGTAGGTATGGAGGATCAGGTGTCAGGGTGTGGGTTACTACATGGAAATCTGGGACCCAGAAAAGCTGTTGAGGGGTAGGCATCCTGGCCTCGTGGGTGCAGCCCTGAAGGAACTAGCCCTGCCTGGCTTTGAACACCACTTTGAGGCCAGGCTTTGACAAGGCCCATGCGAGCAGACATGTACTTTCCCCAAGGTTGGTTTCCTGGCCACTGACTGGGGTTGCCACCAGGGAGCAAAGACTGAGAGCTGGCTGCTAAGGCTGAGCATCCCTCCATCCTTCCCCATGCCTCCAGCCCTGCCCATCTCCATGGTTGCTGTCCTGTGCCTTCCTCCCAGGGTACCTATCCTGGTGACTCCCATTCCTCATTCCTTCCCTATTTCCTCCCCTCCATCCAAATGCTCTCTCGCCCCCTGGCTTGTGTTCTGTTTCAGCATCCAGCGGGTGACACAGCATCAGTGAGCTGAGGGAAAGCAGAGAATTGGACATCCTGAGAATTGGCCTGTGTGGAGGGAGTACCCTGCTGCCTTCCCTGAGGCCACTGATATTCCCAGGGTCCCACATCTTGGAAGATGTGGAGGAGACCAAGCCCTACACAGCTGACAAGCATGCCACAAAGACTGTGGGCAGGCCTGGGACTGCCATGTCCCTGGGGCAGGATGCAGCTGCCATTGGCATTTGTTGTAGGCCTGGCTGAGTCATCAGGTGCCTCATGATGCCGAGGTGCTGTCTGTTATCCCCCTCCCTCTCCCAGCCCTCCTGTTCTGAGCTTGAAAGAGGTATTTATCCGGCTTGGAATCCTATAAATGTATGTATGTATTAATTTGTTTAAAGACCGACTTATTTGAAAGGAGAAGTTATACACACACACACACACCCCTTCCATTGGCTATTTCACTCCCCAAGGGGTCACAATAATCAGGGCTGGTTAGACAGAAGCCCAGGGCATAGAACTGCATCCAGGTCTGCCACATGGGTGAATGGGTTCAACCAAGCAATTGGGCCATCCAAATTGGAAGTGGAGCAGCAGGACTTAAACCAGCACCCATTGGGATACTGGTGCCTCCTGAAGCGGAGGTTTAATGGCTGCCCTAGGCCTGACATTATAATGTTGAAAATCCACTTCCATTCAGGACAGAGGGTGTGTATACACATGTACTTGTGCATGTGTGTGTACGTGTATGTCAGAGCCTCCAGCTCAGGAGGAGCTCAGCTCTGGAGGAGCCCCTGCAAAGCCTCATGGTCCTGCTGCCTCCACTGTCTGCCACTCTGACCCCTGAGCCACTCATACCTTTCTCTGCTGCTGCTCAGCTTTGATAATAGGGTCCACATCTGGAGGCCAGAGGAGATGCCAGATGGTGTCTGTGCGTGTCCTCCCTGGGGTCTCTGTTAAAGGAATCCATGCTAGTCTTGTGTGCTATGCCCCTTAGCCAATACCACCCAAAATTCATCTCCTGGTCCTATGACCTTGGTGTTGGGATTTCAACAAGGGCATTGGGTGGCACAAACCAGCCACTGCACTTGCTCAGGGTCACCTCTGGCTTCACCAAGCTTCCTGGCTCCCTTTGCCCTCCGTCCCCCATCAGCACTGAACTTTCAGGGCACAACTGGGCTTACATCTGCATACCAGCCTTTACCATGCCAACGTTCCAGGCAAGGCCATGGCCCTTTAAAGATGCAGAATTACTAACTCCACCAAAACTCCCCACCACCCTCAGCCTGCATTCTCTGTCATTCCTTCTCCCTCCTCCCCCGTGGGGCTGTGTGGGCTCTGCCAGCCTCCTATCCGCCCACTTCCCAGCTGCCAGTCTCATCAGCGTTCTTGCCTACAAGGCATGTAGCAGCCACCAGCTCCCAGGCGTTTGTGGAGCACTTGTGTGGCTGTGTGGGCCAGGTGGGCATCAGGTGACTCCTGTATCTGTGCTCGTCCTGTACCAGCCATGCAGGACTAGACTGCGTCTCTCAACCCTCAGCTCTATGTCCACCTTGCTTAGGCCCCAGTCTCCTCTTTAGGTCCTACTCCTGGCCAATTCCCTTTATCATCTCTAGTCATCTGCGTCAAATTCTAGCATTCTAAGATGCATGTGTTTTTCTTCTGCAACCAATTGGAGTTTTACACTGCTGTGTTTATTGAATGGGCTGCTTCATTTGTTTCTGGGAGCATCTTCTTTTCCCCCGTTCCCTAGAAAGATCGGTTAGCGCATGATGGATCTCTCAGTGATGACATCCTAGCCCTGGACAACTGTGAGGCATACAGAGCATGATCAGTGACATCTGGAGGGGCGATACTAGTGGGGACCCTGCAGGCTGTCTACCAAAAGGGGTGCTAGTGCTCTTCGGCCATCACCAATCGTTGCTTTGCCATGCTCCCCCACTGTCTGCCCTGAAGACCTTGTTTCTCTGATCTTCCTTCTCAAATACAACAGCTCTTAGCTAATTCTCTTCCATGACATAGAGCCCACCTGAGACACCAAGGGAAATGAACACATAAGTTGGTTTGGATACAAAACATTGGAATCCATGAATAGTTCTTTCTCCCCCAATACTCTGTTTATGAATGCTCTGAAGTCTTCTTCTCATATGTGGATTCTTTTGGCAGCAAAACAGACTTCTTGACTTTCATGTTCCATGAAGCTTCTGAAGTTCAGTTTTGGGGCTAAGCAGAGGCCCAGGGTGTGGTCAGGGCAGGACGGGTATCTGCTGTCTTCATCTCCCTTCTGAGCCATGGGATGAGACTGAGCCTGAACTGCGCTGCAGATGGAGATGGCAGGTGAAGGGTGTAGAGTCCCAGACGGAAGTCCCAGGACCTTTGCCTGCAAAGCCAATGGACAGAAATAGCCTATGTCCACCTTTCTGTTGCTCTCACTTCCCTGGCAGGCTTCCCTGGACAGAGTGGGAAGGAGGGCAGTGGGAGGGAGGAAGCACTCCTTGGCCCACCTCTGCCTCATGGCAGTACTGAAGCCCAGAACTCACCTGTTTGTCACTCTCTTCTTAACTCAGATTCCAACAAGCCTGTCTTCTGGCAGCCTCAGGACTTGGTGTCTCCTTGGTGAGCTTCCTTGGTGAGCCTCAGGACAGGGTGTCACTCTGCCTGCCCACCATGAGCCCCTGTTTCTCCCTCTCTCTGCGACAGTCAGATGCCAGGTAATCTCTGAATGCCAACATCAAGCAAGGCAAGTTGGGGTCTGGAAAAACAAAGGCGTGGAGCTCAGCCAAGGGGAGAGGGTGAGTGTAAAGCGACAGCTCAAGGTAGACACCAGCAGGTGGTCAGGTGCCAAGTTGAGTGGGGCATTCTTCAGAGTGCAGAGCAGGGTGTCCCTGGGGGCCATGGGGCAGCAGAGGCATTGTTTTTCAGGAGCTGAGAAGTGCCACCAGCCTTGGAGATGGGGAAGGCAGCTGAAAGGTGGGTGCAGAGGTCTTCACGGAAATGTGCCGGGATGCAGGGGTATCTAGAACTTTGAGCAGACCATTGTGGATGTCTTGGTGGGGTCAGGGTAAAGAAGACGGGTGGAGGTTCAGTTTTGGGCCATGGGGTTTGGACTTTACCCACAAGCAGTTCCCTATCTCCAGGCGGATCAACCAGGAGCTGGGCTCTACTGCTCGCTGTGTGTGCGCAGCTGGCTGTTTTTCTTTAGAGTTGTACTGGCTGAGAGGGAAGCCACTAATAGGGAATGTGGCTGATCTGAGCTGAACTGTGTTTAAGTGCAAAATATCTATCGGGTTTTGACGAGCTGGTATGCAGGAATGGACACATTTCAATGATCTTTTATGCTGAGTACATGTTGAAGTATAACATTTCTGATATGTAGAGTTATACAATCTGTGGTATTTCAATTGATTTCACCTGTGTCTACCAGAAAATCGAACATAGCCTAAATGGCTTAGATGATAATACCATTGGTGCTTCCAATTGCCTTTTTCACCCCATTCCCTTCCCTGGAGATCAAGTCTGTCTTCCACTTCTCTGCCTTCCTACAGCTCTTTCTTCTTCCTGCCCCTTTTATCTCTGCCACATTGACCATCTCCTCTTTTTCTGGTCATGTGTGATGGTTGTCTTGCTTTCTTAGCATGCCTTTATAAATCATTCCCAAATTCCCTGTCAAGGTGTAAGATGCCTTCAAATATCATTTTCATGGCGCCAGATTTATTACCAATTTTTTTTTTGTTTCTGTCTCAACCCCTTCAGTGATCCCAGCTCTCCATCTCCCAGAAAATAATTGTTCAAGTCTCCGTAGAGCAGATTGGTTGGTAATCCCCTGCTTTCAGGGTGCAGACCCCAATTTTACTCTTTCTCAATCTTGGTATGTGAGAGTACCTCCCAGCCAAAGGGGCTGAGAGGAGTTAATTCTTTTGAGACCCAGCTTGCTTGAAAATAGCTTTATTCTACTGTCACACTTGATTCAAGCTTTGCCTGGGCATAGAAATCTAGATTGAAACTCATTTCCCCCTCTTCATACCGTGGAAGGAGTTGCTCCTAGCTTTTGAGCTTCCTAGCTTTGCTTTTGGAAAAACTCTCATGCTTTTCTGATTTCTGATCCTCTGCGTGTGATATGTTTGCTTTCTCCCTGAGAAGTGCTAGATCGCATCTTTGCCTGTTCGGACTGCACAGGCAGTGCCTGGGTGTGGGGTTCCTGTCCCCAGCTCTTGCTGGGCTCTCGGAGGGTTCTGTTCTATACCACTTCAGTGCTGAAGGACACTTTTTTTTTTTTTTTGCAATCTTTCCCCACATTTTCCTTCTGGTTGTTCTTCTGTTTTTTCTTACGGGTGAAATGTGGGCTCTTCCGATCAGACTCCTCAATGTTTTCATCTCTGCTTTCCTCTTCCTCATCTCCTGTCTTCTCTTTGCTTCCCGGAAGATGTTCCTAGCTCTGTTTTACAACCCAGCAGCTGAATCTGAGAACCACGCACACTTTCTATTTCCAAGATCTCTTTGTGGTTTTCTCATTGTTCTTTTCTTGAAAAAAAAAAAATTCTTCTATTTTATTTGAAAGGGCAGAGAGAAGAGAGACAGAGATCTCTTCTATTACCTGATCGATTTCCTTAAATGCCTGTAATAGCTGGGTTGGGCCACGCTAAAGGCAGGGGTCTGGAACTCCAAATGGATCTGCCATGTGGGTGTAGGGGCCAAGCACCTGAGTTTTTCCCTGCTGCTTTCCCACATGTATCAGCAGGGTGCTGGACTGGAAGCAGAGCAGCTTGGACTCCAGTGCTCCGGTGTGGGTTGTTGACACCATAAGCAGTGGTTTAACTCGTTGTGCCACACCAGCCCCTCACTGCTCCTTTAAAAGAGCTTTTGTGCCTTATTTCTCTGAGGATATTAATGATAGCATTTTGAAGTGGATTTTGTTCTGGTCCTTGCATTGTCTCTCTTTCTCTGAGTTTTCTTCTTTAAAATCTGTTCCCTGCTCCTTCTCTTTTCTCTTGGGCCCCCTCCCTAGGAGACTTGTCACGCTTGGGTTGTCTGTGTGTGCTGAAAGGTGTCCCAATTAGAGATGAGCAGAGCTCAGGTGCATGCGTGAGGATGGGCTTGTCATTACAGGGTAGTCAGTGGGGTTGCAGCCATTTTCTTGGCTTAAGCAGATAGAACACTTTCTAGAAGCATTGATTTTCTTTTCAGATGCATTGCCCAGTCTGCTATCTGGCAGGGAAAGGGCATATACTGGTGACAATGTTTTTG
Source organism: Ochotona curzoniae (assembly GCF_017591425.1). Lineage (NCBI taxonomy): Eukaryota > Metazoa > Chordata > Mammalia > Lagomorpha > Ochotonidae > Ochotona > Ochotona curzoniae. Next base: position 18,927,253 of record NW_024466218.1, read on the forward strand.
GAACCAAACAGAAGAAGAGGCAGTGACTTCCAAAGTTCCATGCCTAGGCTTTTGCGTATTTTGACGTGATGCTGCACCCCCTTCACTCCTCTGTCTCATGTAACTTCTCCCTTGGGACCCTCTCTGGGAGAGCAGCCACTGTCATGCAAGGGGAAGGGGAGAAGCCCTGGGTCTAGCAGTCCTGTTATCCAGGCTGGCACCCCCACCTCCCAAGGTAGCCACTGCCCCCTGGGCTCATATGTGACATCTTTCCACTTCTGGATGAGGGTCTCTTCAGTGGGTGCTTGGTAATTGTTCCATCTGCTTTCCACCTTCCCAAAGTCTCTTGGCATTTCTTGCTTGCCTGGTGTCGTCACCTCTCTTGTTCCCTCCTCCCTTGTCTGCTTAACTTCTTTTTATTCCCTCCTTCTCTTTTTGATGGGCTGTGAGGAGGAGCATTTGTGAGGTTGAATCTGCCTCCTTTAACGGAATTTCTGCAAATTCTTCTGGGATTGTATTTTTGCCTAGACTAGGCTTTCTTATTATCAAATGCAGTGTCAGAACTTGAACGAAATGTAGCTTGAGCCCATTGTATACCTGGATATGGTTGCTTTTAAATATTATTTTAAATTTTTGTGGGATTAAAAAAAATTCTTTCTTAAAACTGCACGCAAGACAACTCTTTTTCTGTTTGAAAACCAGAACTTTGAGCAGGCTCCTGGACGGGAAGGGTTTCGCTGAAGGTCAGAATGTGGCCGGCAGGGGGCGCGAATTCTTACGGAACCTTCTCTGTCCTTGTCTCCTCAGGTGCCCCCTTTCAAAGGTCTCAGCATCCTCACGCTACCTCCTGCCGCCACTTCCACTTGGGTCCCCCGCAGCCGCAACAGCTCACCCCGGACTTCCCGCTGGCCCACCCCGTACAGTCGCAGCCGGGCCTCAGCGCCCACATGGCCCCGGCCCACCAGCACAGCGGCGCCCTGCACCAGTCACTGACCGCGCTGCCCACCCTGCAGTTCCAGGACGTCACAGGTCCCTCCTTCCTACCTCAGGCCCTGCACCAGCAATACCTCCTGCAGCAGCAGCTCCTGGAAGCCCAGCACCGCAGGCTCGTCTCGCACCCCAGGTGGGTGCAGCTCAGGGCAGGGCCAGGGCGAGAACAAGGAAAGGTAGGGAGGGGGTTGCTGCAGATTGGGATACCTGGGCTGGACCAGTACTTACCCAGTGGATGTCTGCCAAAGTAGCTTTTGCTTCAGTTGGGTGCACCAGTTTCAGGCAAGGGAGAGCTGCACCTTGGGAACCCCCAGAAAACAGAATGTTAAGTTGCCCACGTGTGGGCTCGACTGGGAAGCTTGGAGATCCCTGATGTTCACAGTGAAATTCTGCACTCCATAGCAGTACATTTCATTAGGGGATCCTTCCCGCTCCCTGCAGCCTAATGCCCCTCTAATCCCAACACCGAGAACCCCACTGAAGGAGGTGACAGGTGCCAGCCCTGCAGAGAACTTCCAGCTGTATACTTAGGGCACAAAGGGAGCATATGAGTGGACACTTACAGGAATCTAAAGTAGCTGTGGGATGCTGGGCAAGCCACTCTGTCTCTCTGAGCCACAGCTCAAAAACAGGAGTTGGACAGGACCAGTGGTTCTCAAACTCTTTGGTCTTGGGATCTTTTTCAACGCTCTTGAAAAATAGTTGAGGACCACCGAGATCTTCTGTTTATGTGGGCTGTGGTGATGGATGTTAGCCATATATAACAACTGAGAAATTAAAAACTATCCATTGATTTGTTTAAGGGTAACAAGCCCATTTTATTTTAGCACTGATAAAACAGTAGACAAGAACCAGCCTACATGCATATAGTGAGGCGAGAGGCCGTTTCTATAAAGCGTATTTTCAGATCTGTTTATTTTGCACCTCCATAGAAGGCAGCTAGCTGGGCAGTGTCTGCCATGCTCACAGGTCATGTGAAGTCCTCACTGGAAAGCAAATAACCTCATGGTGCTGTCAGGAAAATGGGAACTCTCAAGACCACCTGACAAGCTTCCAGGGACTCCTGTTGAGACCCCGTGTGTCCGTATTGGTGGAAATTGGTGCCTGGGACGAGAGGTGTGGGTGAAGGAGGTCAGAGGCAGGAAAGGTTGCCTGTTGAGTGGTCAGGGTTTTTTTTTTTTTTCCTGGAGGAGGTAGGCTTTGAGGGAGGATATGAAAGCTGGGAAGTGTGCAGAGAAGAGTTAAGGGAAAAACATGGCAAGAGAAAAAGGGATGTCTAGAGATGGGGAAAGGCTGCAGGAGGAGGCTTGAAGAGGCCCCATCCAGGGCAGAGATACTGTAGGAAGAGGGCTGGGTGACATGCCTACAGCAGACACAACTTGGACGAGACCTCAGAGTTGTGGCTGTTCAGGAGCTGATTGGCCCAGGTTGGCACCTGCCACCAGCTGGGGAGCTGCCTTGGCATTTTCTTGGTGGGCTGTGGGCTCTGTGTGTGGGTGTGTGTGTAGGGCTGGGGCAAGAGTACCCCACAGAAGTGGGCCCTCCTGGGGTTGGCTGGGTCCCTCAGAGCTCCAGGGGGGCTGGGTTGGTCCAGGCAACCCTGGATCCCATGGGCCCTTCTTGCTCTCTGGTGCAGGCGAAGTCAGGAGCGTGTGTCCGTCCATCCCCATCGCCTCCACCCCAGCTTCGACTTCAGCCACCAACTGCAGACACCCCAGCCCAGGTATCTGGCTGAGGGCACTGACTGGTGAGTCTTCAGGGCTCCTGGGGGAGGAGGGGTTGTCAGATCCACGGAGTCTCTGTTTTTCCTTTCCTTTGGCTCATGCCGGCTGCTTGGTCCTCAGCCCCTAGCCTGTCCCTGCCTGGCTGCCCTCAGGGCCAGATGGCTTCACCTGATCTGGTGCCAGCAATTGACTCAGATATCACTGGGCTACACCATATGCCCAGCCCAAGGCTCAGGGGTCATGGCTTGTGGGGGAAGAGGAAGACACTTGCAAAAATGTTTCCCCAGCTCAGTGGGGATTGTGACCCAGTGGTCCCTCGGTGGGGGCTGGGGGCCGAGGGAGGAGGAGAAGAGAGAAGTTCCAAGAGTTGGAGTCAGAGAAGTCTTCTTGCAGGTGGTGGGTCTTGAGGCATCCACAGAGATGTGCCAGGGCATACTAGCAAGGCAGTGCAGGGTGGGGTGGTCAGTGTGAACACAAGTCCCTATTATACTTGGAGGACCCAGCAAGAGAAAGAGGCCATGAGGATTCTGTCGAGGGCTTGGTTGATGCATTCTGGTGGTCAGCAGAGCCTGGGAAGTCTTCCCACAATGCCCTGCACTCAGGACACAGGCATTGGTTGTCCTGAGGTGCAGTGTTGTTCATTGTAGACCATAGGTTCCATCCACTCCATGGTTTAGCTGATCTTAATAGGGTCTCACCGAGGCCCTGAAATACTTTAAATGGTGTGTGGGTGGGCCAAAGTCTAGAGATAAAGGGCAGTATGCCTGCAACTTGTTAACAAATAGTTCAGAGGGAGAAACTACACATTTATGCCTGCATGTATGTTCGCAGAGGTGTGTATTGTAAATCTGTGCATACACATGCTTGCACACACTTGCACCTATGCATGCAGAATGTACATGTACGAGTACATATATATGTATACATGTGCATTTGTGTGTGTGGGACAGGGTATTTGTGTGGAGGGAGAAAGAGACAAAGAGAGGAAACAGCAATGCAGTAAGCTAATAAAATGGTGACATTTGTGCAATCTAAGTGAAGGGTATCCAGGAATTCTTTATGCTGCTCATGCAACCTTTAGACTGGCAATGCTTCTTAAAAGAATGGAACCAAAGATCCCTCTGTGGGAAAGGCTGGTCCGTCTGAGTGCTCCTAGAAGACACTTCTAGGAATGGAATGGAGCATTCCATGGCCTCTAGCCCCTGCCTGTGCTCAGCCACACTCCACATTAAACTGAACAACTGTTTCAGAGATAAATTGCGCTGCCGCCAACTTCAGCTCAGCCTTTTTCTAATTAGCAGATTCAAATGAGGAAGATTTAATTGCAGTTTGGATTAAATTCTGTCCCTCAGTAGTCAAGTTAATTTCATCTAGTTCAATTCATCAGGCACAGAGCACCCAGAGCTCTTTCTAAGGCTGAGGGCTTCAAACACATACACTGGTCTCACAGGGCCGGTGGAATTGGGCAGGAGACCCTCCTCTGGTTTTCCTTATGTAGCCAATTCTCCTCTTGCTTCTCCTTCACTTCAAGTCCTCCAGGTTCCTGGCCCTGTTGGTCCCCAGAGATGTAAAGAATGGGGTCCTGAGTCCACGTGTGTCCAGCCCCCAGCCCTTTCTGCTGTCCTTTCCTGTGTCTCGAACAGGAAGTCTCTATGATGAGCCCTGCTCTAGCCAGGTTCAGTGAAGGGATGATGAGGGCTTTCCCAGGTGATGGTGGTCATGGTAACAACATCCCACCCTTCTTTCCCAGAGAGGCCTCTTATGCCAGAAGGTGGGCAGCTTCGTTATTCCAGGACCAGAAGTGGCTCACAGGAGTGTTTATAGCGCCCACACCCCTCCCCAGCTCTGCTCTGGGTCATTCTGGGAGTCTCTCCCCAGGCCTGAGGCTGCCCTGGGGCATCTGAACTCTTCCAAGAACTTCTTCCAGCTGGCCATCCTGGCCTGATTGTGTGGAAGCAGCAGGCAAAGGCCTCACAGCCCACTCCCACTCTGAGTCTGGAGTCACTCCCAAATGGCACTTTGGGGTCCAGCTCACTGGTAAGAGCCTGGGGAAGAATTTAAACTGCATGGCAGCTGGACCACATCACATGCAAGAACACTGTCATTGCCAAGCCCAGTTCAGGTTGATATTTGCTTGCTAATGACAAGAAGAACCATCTGTGGCCAAGCCCACAGGACAGCTTCAGCTCCTGGGTCCAGGAGAGCCTTGTGGCTTCCAGCCCACGGGCTGCTTCTGGGAACTCTGCACCTCCATTTCAAAACCCAGTCAGGTGCCCCAGAGGCAACGGCAGAAAGGTGAGAGGCCATTTCCCAGGCAAATCCGATCTAGAATTCTTGAGGGATTGTGGGGCCAGGGAGGAATTTTCTGAAGAGATCATAAGCAGGGGCTTTGCAATGCCAGGCTCAACATGGAAAATTCAGTCAGGGCCTGCCCAAGGCAAAGTGAGGATGGATGGAAAGGCTCAAAGTCCCAATGTCACCTGCTCTTCTGTTCCTGGATGATTTGAAGGTGTTCCTTCTGAGACTCTGGCTTTTCTCTGGCTGCTTAGGGCCTGGCTGTACCTTCCTGTCCAGGAGGAGGCTGTGTCCTGCTGGCCAGACCATACATCCTATGTAGATGTACACAGCATGTAGACAGAGAAGACTGCCAGTAGTGTACTCTGTCATACAGATGCCAGTCAATATAATAGTTTTGCTTCTTGTGCATTTCTGAAGCTGTATAACCACTTGACTTGGAGTAGACATCACCTTTGCACAGTAAATCGACTTTTTAAATTCTTTGAAAAATTATAGAATATACTGGATGATAGAACATTAAGAGCATACTATAATGAACTCCTATTTGGCTTTGACATCCACCCATAGCCAATCTGGCTAATTTTGCTTCATCGCTACACTTACTTGGTCTCTCATCTTTGCTTTTATTTGGAAACAAATCCAGACATCCTGTCATTTCCTGCGTAAATATTCCATTCTGTACTTTGAGAGATCCTTACTACAATTTCATTATTAATTCTGAAGACTGCTAATAACAATTTTAATATAATCAAGCATCCAATCAATGTTCCATTTTCTCTGATTGGTACAGTTGGTTCTGATGGAGGTCCAAATAAAGTTCATACAGGGACTGGTCGATTGTCTCATTATTGGATTTCAATCACTAAAATTTTGTTAGGAACTTTTGTATCACTCTTCACTGGTGATAATGGACTATAGTTTTGAGTTTTACTTTTTTTCCCCTCAAAATGTGTGTGCGTGTGTGTGTTTTTAAAACCAGTATGATGTGTGCCTCATTAAATAAGTTGAGCAGTGCTTCCTAATCTATTTTCTAAAAGAGTTTGTATAGGGTTGACATTTTTTGTTTTATTTTAATGTTTTGTGGAATCCACTCATGAAACCATCTAGGTCTGGAGATTTCTTGACAAGAAAAGTTCTAAATTACGAACTTAATTTCTTTAATAGTATCGTTACTATTCAGGCTTTCTCTAGCTATAAAGATTAGTTTTAGTAATTTATGTCTTTCAAGAAGTTTTCCCATTGCATTGAATTCCTGGACATAAAAGCGTTTATATATTTATATTATCTATAACATCTATAGAACCTGTCATAATGTTCTCTCTTCTAGCCTTGATACTGGAGATTTGCATCTTCTTCCTTGTTCATGGTCAGTGTAGCTAGAGTTTCATCAATTTTATTGACCTCTAGAAAACAACCTTTGGTTCTGTCATTTGCTTTGAATTTCTGAGCTTGGCTTTATTTATTTTATTTATTTATTGGCTTCATTTGTTTATGTTGCCTCACCTCTGCTTATTTTCATTTTTTTTTCCCTTGAGCTTCTTATAGTGAAACCTTAGATCATGACTTTGGTTCTTTCTTCTCTTTTACAGCAGCAGACAAAGCTGTGAATTTCTGAGAATTTCATAATTTCCACCATAATTCATTTTGATACTGGTTTATTTAGGAGTCTGCTTACTTTATGAATGTTTGAGATTTTTCTATAAATCTTTGTTATTGATTTATAATTCTAATTTTTGTATATTGACAAAGATTTATTTTATGATTCAGCATAACTTCCACTCTAGGAAATGTTCTGTTCTTAAAAGCATGTATAATCTATTTTTGTTGAATGTTCACTAAATGCCAATTAGATCAAGTTGGTTAATAGTATCCATGGCTTTCATATTAGTATTGAATTTTTTATCTTCTTGTTCTATAAATTATAAGGGAAGACAACTGAATTTGTCTATTCCTATTTTGAGTTTTTTACTTTTTGCTTTACTTATTTTGGTTTGTAATACATATTAAGGCATAGGTGTTTTCCATGAATATTCAGACACAAATCTTGCTATGTCATCATGAGGAATTAATCCTTTCATGATTCTGAAATGTGCTTTATTGTCTTTGGCAACATCTCTTGCTCAAAGTCTACCTTGTCTTACGTTAACCTAGCCATTTCTGCTTTCTTCCAGTTAATGCTTGTGTATTCTCTTTTCCCTTATTCATTTCTGACCCATTGGTTTCTTTACATTTGAACTGGGATTTTAATTAGTTTTATATTGTTGACTTGTTTTCCAGTTGCTGAATTGGTTAGCTGGAGTCCTTAAATTATTTGTACTTAATGTGATTATCTATGTGATTTGTATAAATTCAGTATCCTACTCCTTGTTTTGAGTTGGTTTCATCTTTTAAAAAGTATTAGAACAGTACATTTTCATTATCCTGTTTCCATCTTTGTTATTAGTTTTGTAAGTTTTACTTCTGTGTGTGTTAGAATAATCACAAAAAAATGTACTCATTTTTGTTTAAGCAAGCAAACTCTGGCCTATGGATCAAATCTGGTCTGCTCCTTATTTTTATGAATAAATTTTTATTGTAACTCAGGCACACCTGCTTGTTTCCATGTAGAATGTTTATGATTGCCTTTTTTTTTTTTTACTATAATAGACATTTGAACAGTTGTGTCAGAAATTGTATGGCTTTGAAGCATAAAATATTAGCTATCTAATTCATTACAAAATTTGCAAATTTCTGCTTTAAATAGTCAATTAAATTTTTTTTGTAAGGGGAAAAAGAAATCTTGTATGTCCTGCATATGTCTCATTCTCATTTCTGGCATTCTTTCTTTGTATGGATTTGAGCTTCTATCCAGTCTTCTTTTCCTTCAGTCTCGTGAGCTTCTTTTAACATTTCAAGTGCTAGCAGCACAATCTCTCAACCTTTGTCTGAAGAAGGCTTTGTTTTGCCTTCAGTTTGAAAGATATTTTTGCTCAGTACAGACTTCTGGGTTGACAGCTTTTCCCCTCAGCATTTAAGATGTCATTCTGTCATCCTCTGGCTTGCTTTGTTGCTAATGAGAACTCTGTGTTCTTATCTGAGTTCTTCTGTGTCTGAAGAGTCTTTTAAAATTTATTTATTTATTTTTTTTGAGAATTTGATTATTAGGTGTCATGGGGTGATTTTGAAAACTATTTTTTATTTGCATTTTATTTGAATGAGGGAAAGAGAGAGAGGGAGAGAGACACACACAGAGTGAGAGATTGTCTATCCATTGGTTCATTCTCCAAATGCCTGAAATGAAGCCAGGGGCCAGAAATTCAACCATGAGTGGCGGGGATCCAAGCAGCTGAGCCGCTGTCTGCTGCCTGCCCTATTGTGCAGTAGTTGAACGTTGCATTGGAATGGGGCAGGCAGGGCTCCAGCCAGGCATTCTTGACCTGGGATATGGGCATCTCCAGCAGTGACTTGACTGCTGTGCTGCACTTGACCTTTGGTAATTTTTTTCCCTGTGTGTGTGTGTGTGTTAAACTACTTGGTGTTGGTTGAGCTTTTTGTCAAATCAGGAAAGTTCTCAGCCATTTTCCTGTGTAATTCCTTTGAGATATTTTAATTGCTCTGTCTTCAAATCACTAATCTTCTTTTCTGTAGAATCGAAGCTGCTGCTGATCCAATGCGGCGAGTTTCTCATTTTAGATACTCTGCCTTTAATCTCGAGAGGCTCCATTTGGGTCATTCTAAAAAATCTCTTCCGTTTTCCTCTTTCTATTTATATTTTATCTTCTGTTTTTGAGTATGATTGTTGTTATTTAATCATTTCTGTCATTTCTTGGCCTTCGGGTATTTTTACTGTTTGATTTTTCGCCTGAATATAGAAAATATTACTCTCCTTCTTGGCTCATCCTGCCATTTTTCATTAAATGATGGTCATTATGACTTACACATTGTTGAATAATTCTATTTGACATATTCATTAGCAGGAGTGGGGAATATCTGGCCCATAGATCATGTACAGTCTGTGAAATCATGTGATCTGGCCTGATCAGGGCAACCACAGGCGGGACTCGGACTCAAGATTTAATAGATCTATAGCAGACTGATTTCTAAGTTGATAACTTTGTGTGGCCCATGAATAATGATACAGATATTCAAACAGCTCTGGCAATAAAGAGGTTCCTCATTCCTAATTTAGGGAACTGTGGCCTATTTTCCTGACAAGCTGCACTTGCAGGTCATCCTTCTGAAGCCTGTTTATAAGTCTTCCTTCAGCAGGTCTAGAACAACTCTAGGGCAAGCAATACTCTCTACTGTTCCTAAGATAACTTAAGGCTCTCCTGGGGTCTCTTTGGAATACGCTGATTTTAACAGATATTCTCCAGGCCATTTTGTTGGAATGGGAATGTGACCCAGTCCTGTGTGACTTCCAGGCACCAGTCACTTATTCCTTGGTTGCTCTTTAGCTCAGCTTGGACTTCTACCCACTGCATGTTTGTCTTAGCATTCAGCAAAGACTCTAGTGGACCCCTCTGTAGAATCCTGGAGCTGTCATTCTGTGCAGCTTCCTCCTTTTTAAAACACTGTGCCACAACTTTCCAAATACTCAGCCTCCTTAGAATAAGACCCCCAAGTCCTCAAGTGATCAAGAGTACCGTGCTCTGTTGGAATCACCTCCCTGCTTCTTCCTGGAATGTATCTTCCTGAACAAAGCCAAGGTGGCTGTGGCTACACTATTCAATGTCTGTAAAAGAGATATTTCATAAATTCTGTTCTTTTTTCTATACGCTTACAGTGGGAAAGTTACTCATCACAGCTAGAGGCAGCTATTTCTTTAATGAGCCTGTTTCTTTTTCCTTTTAAATGTATTTATTGAAGAAGCCTGTTTTTCTTGCAAAGTTTTCCCTTATCTGAATTTTCTTGTCACATTCTGGTGGTATCACTTTCACTTATGATGTTTCTTGGTTTAATTCTGTTGCCTATATGTTGGCAGTTAAAGCCAGAGAGAGAGAGAGAGAGAGAGAGAGAGAGAGAGAGAGAGAGAGAGAGAATTAACCACTGGTTCAAATGCTGGCAAATGGCGGGGGTTGGAGCAGGCTGAAGTCAGGAACTGCAAACTTCATCCATGTCTCCCACACAGGTTGCAGGGACCCAAGCACTTGAATCATTCTCTACAGCTTTCCTAGGTGCATCAACAGGATTGGAAGTGGGGATGGCTGGGACCCAAACTGGTGTTCCAAGTCTAGGATGCCAGCCTTGCAGGTAGCAGCTTAGTTCTCTGAGCCACAACGTTCCTCCCCCTCCAGGAGAGTTTTGCTGACTCAAGTTGAATGATATTTTAGTCTCACCTTACATATTTTCTCTCCAGATATGAAATCAGCCATTTGTTCCTCTTTAATGTAATCCATGCATTTTTAAGTGAAATGAATTTCCAAATGCTTTTAGGAGTGGAGTTGGGAGGGCTGGGGGTGGCCAGCCTGTCAGACTCTGTGCTTCACAGAGGCTGTGTCCCTGCAGGGATCTCAGTGTGGACGCCGGCTTGAGTCCTGCCCAGTTCCAGGTGCGGCCCATCCCTCAGCACTATCAGCATTACCTGGCAACTCCTCGAATGCACCACTTCCCCAGAAACTCCTCCTCCACGCAGATGGTGAGTGACAGGACTCTGCTAGGAACTCAGCTCTCCTGTTGCCTGCTGGGTGCCACAGGTGGGCTGTGGCCCAAGGCTCTGTTCTGCCCTGGGACCTTTACCCTGGACTTCTGTCTGTCTTGTGTCCTGGATCCTCCATGTCCTGGCTCCCAGAAGGCTATCTGCTCCTGTTCTCTGACCCCCAGTCCTGGTCCTACTTTGGCTTGGGGAGAGGATATGGGAGGAGGTGCTGGCCTAGAAGCAAATGGAGCAGAGGTGCAATGGTTGGAAAGGGGCAATGTAGGCAGTCATGGTCAGTGGGGGCAAGGCTGTAGGCCTAAGGTGAGGCAGGGTGGATCTCATACATCCTATGACCTCATTCAGCTGAATTTCAGCATTATAACAATTTATTTCAATTACTGAGTCATTTGTAACCCATTTATGTGCTGTGCTTTCACCCTGGCCCTGACCCAAGTCTTGAATCATAATACTGTTTTGGAAGACAGTGTAGAACAGGGGCAAAGGGAGTGCATTCTGATGTCCAGCTGCCAGGGACTTAAAGCTTGGTTCTGTCTCTAGGTTGCTTAACTTGGGCCAATTATTAAATCTATCTGTGCTTCACTTATTCCATCAGTAAAATGGAATAGTAATTTCACCCACATTTTATATCAAGCAAGATAATTGAGTCATATGATCAGCTCAGAAAAAGGTCTGCTATGAAGCAAGTGCTCAGTTGTACTTTAGTTTTTAAAAAATTATTTATTTGATGGAGGGGGAGTAGGGAGAGAGAACGAGGGAGAGAGAAAGAGAGAGATCCTATTTATGCTGGTTCACTTTCCAAAATACCTGTAATGGCCAGGCCTGGGATAGGTAGAAGCTGGGAGCCAGGAATTCAATCAGGTCTCCCAAGTGGGGAGCCTACCATCACCATGATTTTCTTTTCTTTTTTTTTAAACTACATTTATTTCATTTTATGACACAGTTTCATAGGCTCTGGGATTCCCCCAAACCCTCCCCCCACCCACATTGAATTCCTCCACATTGTTACAGTAGTACAGATTATAACCAGTCATGATTCCTTCCTTGTGGGCATGGACCATGCAGGGAGTCCAGCATCTTATTGTCCAGATAAATTCAACAGTTTCATTGGGAAGCCATCCCCTGGTCTGAAAGTAGGGCTGGCAGAATATCATCCCCTCCAATGAAAAGCCCCTATACAATTTCAACACCAATTTACAACATCATGAAGTTAATTGACATGATATTGAGTGACCAGTATGTTAGAAAATGCAAGTTCTTAACCACATCCTGTAACTACTTCGTTGACATCTCAATTAAAGTTTATACACAACTGGCTGGTAAACACCTTAAAATAATTACATGGTACTATTCAGCTGTCTCATGTCTATTTTCATTTATGTATTTAGCAGCTTAAAGTATTCAAACAGGTTTATTCCTCAAACAAACCGTATGGTAACAATTGAGGAGCAGAACAGTTTTTAGGAGGGGTGTGCAGAGATACCTTCAATACCTTTGTGTCCTGCCTAGTTAGGTATATGAGAGTCCAAACTGACTGTTTCCTGTCTGTTTTAAGCTTTCTTTATTGGTCTCTGTTTATCTGATCTAATTTTTGCGGGGTTCCGGAGTGACCCTGATGGTCATTGCAAGAGAGGGTGGGGAGCCAAAGTTGGAACTGAGTTAGGACCAGAGAAAGCTCCCCTTCCAAGTCCCAAAGAAGTTTACTGTTCTGTTTCTGAGGACTGCTCAGGGCTCCTGGCTGTTGTTCTGATGACATTAGATCCTGCGAGGGAGGATCTGGGCTTCTTCCATCCCACATCACCACTATTTTCCAGGGTCCACATCAGCATGATGGAGTCAGGAGTTGAATTGGGTATTGGACCAAGGCACTCTGATGGGAGATACAGGCATTTCAGCAAGCATCCTAAGTTAAGCTGACTATCTGTCCCACAAGCTTGGTTCTTTTTTTCTTCTACTTGCAGGTTTATTCCTTTTTTAAATATAATTATTATTTTACATAGTTGATTAGGGCACAAAAGGTCAAGGGCTACAGGAAAATGGGTAAGGCCATTGCTTCCCCATTCTCTTTCTCTCTCTTTTTTTCTGTGTCAGGGTAAGTGGGGAGATAAAGGGAGAAGCCCCACCCAACCTCCTATACATCCCAGAGTTCCTCAGGTGGGGCATGCTAAACTAGGTTCTTAATGAGGAACAAAAGACCCAAAAGCAACAAAGACATCACTTCTGCCTGCAGCAAATCAGGGTGCACTGACAGCTGGTAGTGGGAGAAGGAGTTTTGTGCTCATTTTGAATGAGTCTGGAGTTCTTGTTCTATCCAAAACCTTTTCTCTCTCCAACAGGTCGTCCATGAGATTCGAAACTACCCTTACCCTCAACTTCACTTCCTTGCTCTCCAGGGACTAAATCCTAGTAGACACACCTCTGCTGTGCGGGAGAGCTACGAGGTATGTTGCTCTATCTGGAGCTGCCTTGGTTGGTAGTGATGCCTTCATGCTTTATTATCCCTTCTCCCTTCCTCCTGCTGGTGGGTTGGGCATGAGTGGCAGAAGCCCTAGCATTGAAAGTAAGAACGAGAAGAAGAGAACAGGAGTGGAGGTACTGCAACTTTGCCAACCAAATTCCTCCTGGTGGCCATGTACATGCATTCTGCTAACATCCTCCAGGGCTTCTCATCTTTGTTAAATATATGTTCATTGCTCATAGTACACACATTCATGTTTTTCTTTGCAGGAGCTACTGCAGCTCGAGGACAGGTTGGGAAATGTGACTCGGGGAGCTGTACAAAACACCATTGAGAGGTTCACCTTCCCTCACAAATACAAGAAGGTGGGTTTGCCAGAAGCCCAGATCATGTCGCCAGTGAGTGAGAGGGGATTTTTGTCAGTGGGTTCACTTTATTCTGACCTGATTGTTTACAGAGGAGCACAGTCCAAAATCCAGACGCCTTTGCTCTGGATTGCTGCTATGAAGCTGTGATTATCTTTCCAGGGTCTTCTGCCCAAGATATTTAAGGGCTGTATGTATAAATGTATGTAAATGTGCTAGTGAGCATATGTATATGTGGACACATATAGGTGTGCAGACATATCAATGTCTGTATCTGAATGAGGTGGGCAGAAAGCAGTCCTGCACAGAATGCTAGGATTGCTTTCAAGAAGAACCCCAAGTCTACTCTTAGATGTGTACAGTGAGTAACTAAGACTTCCATGCAGGAGTCTCTATATCTGACTGAGCAACAGGATCATTTGTGGAGCTTTTAATGGCACAAAGCCACACAGGCTTTTTTCTAAGCTTGTAGATATAGAATTTCCAGATTATTACTTAGGAATCTGGGGTAGGGTTAAGTCCTGGAATCTGAGATTTTAAAACACATTTAGATGAAAATAAATGAAAAATTTGCAAGACATGCTTTAATACACAAAGGATATGATAAATCCATAGAATGGAATATTAGTCCATAATAAAAAATAATAAGCTTTCAAGCCATGAGAGAAAGAAAGAAACTCTACTAAGTGAAAATAGTAATGATATAAGAATGAAAATATGAAAAATATAAAATAATCAGAATATAAAAATGTGAAAAAATAAGAACTGAGAAAAGATAAAATGTAAAATTAAAACTAAAAACATGAAAATTAAAGAGTAAAGTTGATATTGAGAAGGTCATGAAAAAGGAATAAAACATTAAATAAGATGCTAAAAGGAGTTAAAACAAAAGTGACATAAATAAGGAAAAGAAGGAAAAAGCCAGATGATTTAAGAGATTAAAAATACAAAAGAGGAACTAGGACAAGATTTGAAAAAAGCTAGTTTAAAGAAATAAAGATTACGCAGAGCTGAACAAGGGAATGTTAAGCTAAAATGATTGGTGAAAGGCAATTATAACTAGTGACGGAAAAAAACAATAGAAAATAGACAAGTGGTTGAATCTTGATTGCTAGCATGGCCAACTAGGAGGAGGTCAATCCTTCAACAAACAGAGCTGAACTTTTATGCAGGCATTATCCTCGAACTCAAAATCCATAACAATAATGTGAGATGAAAAATGTGATTGTGATTTTCTGGATTAAGAGAAACTAACTATAGAAGGATGGCAAGGCATGCAGGACAAGGTAGAGGATAGAGCAAGTCTAAGAGCAGAAGGAAGCTTTTTTTTTTGTCATTTACAAAATGACATTACAATCACCTTACTAATTCAGTAAGGTTGTTGAACTCCCTAAACTATAGCAGGACCAGGGACTCCAGCGCTAGGACCAGAGCAAACAGATCCCTGGCATCTAAGTCAGGCCCCAAGGTTGCTCTCTAGGTAAAATTCATCTAGTGGCTCTTTCTGGATAGGGGATGGAATAGGCATCTTCCCATGGTTATCAGACTATTTGCATAGCATGGAGACAGGATCATGGAAGATGGGCTGACCTCACACAGAATACATGCTTTGTTCTTCAGAATACTGATTAAGTGGCAAAGATATATCTGGCACTTGGCCAGTAGTGGGGCAGTGTTTCTAGAAGGGGAAACTATTATCCACACCAATCAAGAGTTAAAGACAAAAATATTAAAATCAACTAGAGGAGCTTGTGAGGTATTGGACATCATGTTGGAATAAGTGCCAATCTTAAAGGAAGTGATGTCCAGTAATATATAATAACTTACAGAAGAAGGATGCATGCCAAATTGATCATTTTTTCTTTCTTAGTACTGAGTGAATAAGTAAATGAGAATTAGTTGCATGAGTGAGTGATTGAATGAAGCATACTGAATCCCAAATTGGTGGGTGAAGCCTGGAAGCTGGAGTCTAGGACGGACAGTGTGTAAGGAGCAGCACCCTGCACATGGAGAGCAGGGAGTCGTGCATGCATGTGGTACAGCTTTGCCAAGGATTCGCTGATTAACGAGGAACTCAATTCCTTTCCAAACTCTGTGCCCATAAAAAAACGCCTGGTTTGCCAACATTAAGTCCACTTGGCCTCTTCCTCACCTGGCTCTGTACTCTCCTGCAGCAAGGGGGTGGTATGGGGAAGAACTGAGAAGGAGACTGGCTTCTGGAGCAAGACAAGACCACAAGGATTGGAAGAGACTGTGGACAAAAGCCTGTGGTCATTAGATGGAGTCTAGTCTAGATAACCAAGGCTCCTCTCTCTGCTTCTTGTAGCGAAGACCCCAGGAAGGCAAGGGCAAGAAGGACGAGGGGGAGGAGTCAGACACCGATGAGAAATGCACAATTTGTCTGTCTATGCTGGAAGATGGAGAAGATGTGCGGTAAGGGCATCACCTTGAGTCCCCCTCTCTGTCTCTTCTGCTGTGGCTGTTGGAGACCAACCCCTGTGCTGTGTGGCTGGGTCAGGGAGAACATGTGCTCGAGAGTGTTACTCTGAGAAGGTGGGGCTCATAATGTTCCTGATGCCCAGTGCTCACAGTGTGAGCTGGAAGAGAACAGTATAGCGTTTGGCTTGGGTGGGTCTAAGACAAAGTCATGGCTTTACTCCAGGCTGCTGGGAAGAGTTTCATGGAGGAGAAGCCTCTTGAGGCTTCATGTCCTACCATGGGCTGCCTCTCAGCTACAGCCTTGCTCTAGGACTAGCTTTCCAAGACCCGGGTGGCAGGTGCCTAGGGATCCCCTACTCCAGGTGCAGCCCATGTCTCCCCACTGCTGACCTCCGACTCTCTTCTCTTTTCCAGACGTCTCCCTTGCATGCATCTCTTTCATCAACTGTGCGTGGACCAGTGGCTTGCCATGAGCAAGAAATGCCCCATCTGCCGAGTGGACATTGAAACACAGCTGGGAGCTGACAGCTGAGGGAGGAACTCACCAGTGGACACCCCATTTCCTTCACCAGGTCCCCCCACGGCCATAGCCCTTGCAGCCAAACTTTGCCTTCTGAGCCATTTGACGTAGAGGAAAAACCTGCAAGCACATTTTTTGTGGAACGAGGAGTTGGTGGTACCCACCCCTGAGGGAAAGGAGGTGGGGGTGGGTGGGCGGAGGCAGGAAGAACTCCCCCTCCCACCCAATCCAGAATGGCGACTGCCCCCAACCACCTTGCTGTGCGGGAGGGAGGGAGCTGGCCGTGCCTGGAGCCAGGATGGGAAGGAGGGGCCCAGGTTGCTGAAAACCCAGACGTGAGCCCGGAAGTCCCAGCTGATAGGCCGGCCCCTCGATCCTGTCCTCTGCAGGACTGTGTATATACCTCTCTACCACGTAGAAACCATGTAGGGGTCTCTAGCTATTTCTGTGGGTGACAGCCGGAGCATGTTAGCTTAAGAACTGTCGTGTGTGGTGCTCTAGTCATCTTGTGGTGGACATGTCACTATTAGGAATCCGCACCAAATATTTCTCATTGAGTTTCTTGTTTTGGTGCCTGACTGAACCAACTGACCACAGCCCCAGTCAGCCCGTCTTTTTGAGAGTAAAGGAAAAAAGGCATTCAAGGTGAAAAAGGAAAAAAAAAAAAGCCAAATTCTGTTTACAGTGAAAAGGGATGATTTTTTTTTTTTCGTTCACTCAGATTGGGAGGCGGGTGGGGGGGTGGTGTCTCATTTTGTTGTTTTTGTTTCTTTCCTTTTGCTTGTGTTTTTTCTCATGTTTACAGTGCACGGAAGGAAATGGGGTAGACTGCCTGGAAGAGGAGTGGGTGGGGGTCTTGGGGGCCTCGGAGGGGTTCAGTGAGGAAAGGAAAATGGAACTGGAGCAGAAGAAGAGGCTCATATAGAGCAAGGGCTTCCCCATTCCAGGGCTTTTCTGCTTGGCCCTGGCTGTCCCTCTGTTCAAGACTGAACTCCCAGTGTAGGTGGGGGGACCTGGCCCCCAGCTGCATCTGCCTCTGTGTCCCTGCAGCCTAAAGGCCCCCTGCTCACACCGACTGCTTCCTTTTCTTGTCCTGTCACAAACAGGCAATGTAGCCAATGCCTCCCTATGCAAAAATCTCACCAGAGATGCAGACAACATGGCATAGGTGATGGACGCTTGGTCTTGGCCAAGTGCATTTGGCTAGCCACTCAGGGCTGAGGTCATGCACCAGGGGCCTGGAGGGGAAGACCCCAGGCCTCCTCCAAGATGTGCCAAGCCTGTTCCTTGGCAAGGAACATGCTGCTGGCTGGGTCAGGGAGGCCCCGATTCCTCACTGCTGTTCTTCTGCTGTGGCTCTTGGATAACCTTGGGCAGATTCGCTTCTTCCTCTGTGCCTCAGCTTCCTTCTCCTTCAGGTGGGGAGAAACACCAGTGCACCCCCCTCTGTGCTCCCCTACCTCACCTGGGTGTAGTGAGGATCCCTACTCTCAGCCTGGCACAGGACACCACACCGTGTGTTTTCTAGCACCGTCCCATGATTTTTCTGAACTCCAAAAGGAGCAGAGAGATGGGATGATGGAAGACTAGGGAGGGAGGGAAAACCCACCAAATCCTAAATCAGACACAGCTTTCTTCATTCACATGTGGAACAGACCAAGCAGACTAGGATTAGGGGATTGTCCTATGCCTGCCACTCTTCTCCTCCTCCCTCTCTCTGGCTCCCACTGCTCTCAAAGCCATCCCCTGTCCTCAGCCCCCAATCTAATCTCGATGCCCTTGAATCAGTAAAGACCGAGGGGGACAGGAACCTCAGCACATCTACGGAGATGTTGTTTGTAGTTAAAGGGATTGAAGTCTGTCTCGCTGCTGCCAGGATCCATAGAAAGTAGATTCAAGGTTGAGACAGAGCCTTCTAACACGGCAGACACAGTCCAGGGTTGGGCTGCAGCGGAGACCTGCTCCCAACAGGAGCTGACATAGACTCTTTCAGGCAGATGTCTCTCCAGTACCAGGATCCTGATGTTCCACACAGTCCCTGTTGAGTGTCTCCTGGAGCAGGTGCTGGGAATGACAAGGGAAGGTGGACAATGTCCCTGCTTGCAGCATTTACAGTCTAGCTGAAGAGACCTATCACTTCCGAGAATGCAACAACGGGAACAATACACAATTCAGGGCTAGTGGCAATGAGCCTAACACCGCCCGAATCAGTGACTGCAGTGTGTGGTCACTGTCTCCAGAGCAGAAGGCCGGGAATACCACCAGTGAGCAAAGGACACGCTGGGTCAGGATTTCAGGAGAAGCTGGTCGCTGACAGGTACAGGAAGTTGAAAATCCTCCCTCAACAGCTGCAGGAGTCAAGACCAGAACTTCATTGGAAGATGGCTTTGAGGATGGTATAGGGAGGTCACTCCTGTTAGTTGTCTTTCTTCTGAGGCTAATGTGCAAAGCTGGATAGCAGAAAGGGAGGCAGTAGGGAGGCTGGGAGGAAACTAGAGCTGATGTCCTAGTCAAGGATTCCAGCCTTGGCTCTTGGCTCACAACATGAGTGATGCTAGGAACACATCCCCTCTTGTCTCTGTAGATTGGATGCCTGCTAAAACGTCCAACACCCACATTCTATATTCTGATGTCTACACATCTACTTTCAAGTTGGCAGAACTGTGTGCCAACCAGGCTGTGGGAAAGGACTTTCTTGTGCACCAACATCTGTGCCAGAGGCCATGGGTACCATGTGAGTGAGAAAGGGGAACCAAGTTCCCTTCTCCCTCCCAATTCTCCACAGGCTCCCTAGATACCCCAGGCCCATATTAAGGACTTGACTGGGGATGGGGCAGATTCTGCAGACCCCTCTTCTGTCCTTCTCTCCGGGGCCCTTGTACCCTGCCGGCAGGGACTGGGGGTGATGGGCACGCAGTCTCCTCTGCCCTCTTGCTTAGCCTTGCAGCCCTTAGAGTGGCAAGAGAGGAGCAAGATCTGGCTCCGCCCCCTCAATGTCCCTCCATTATCTGGAGCTCCAAGCAGTGGTGAAGAGGCAGGATCAGGCCTCAGCATCTCACATCCACCACCCCAAAGAGGGAACATTATCCGTCCTCCTGCTCAACTCAAGGGACTCAGACCCTTTCTTGCCGGGGACGCATGAGTGCCTTCTGGGGCAAGAGCGGCCCCAGGGCTCAAGTTGGACCTCCTAACAGCAGCCATGGCTGCAGCAGGTCCATCGAGGTCGCCAATCAATCAACCCAACAGCATGAGCCCGGCTGGACACAGACGGAGGGGTGCACAGGGGCTGCAGGTTCCTTCTCCTGGCTGGGACCGCCCCTTTCCGGAGCTCCCTGTTGCCCTGTCCCACCATGGCGGCCCTCCAGCACCTCTTCTGCACACGTTCCCCACCTCCGTGCAAGTATCCTTAACTCTACGCCTAATGAACAAGCACAGTTTTTTCAATGGTGAAAAAAAGCACCAGACTTTTTTTTCCCTCTTTTTTTGATAAAATCTCCCAAGCTCCCCACCGCCTGCTGGCGGGATACACTCTCTCTGCGTGGGGCTGTAGCAACGTCTGTCAGGTCCCCTCGTGTTTCATCTCCTGCGCGCGTAGAGCAAATTGCTAGAGCGATTTCAGCTGATAGAAAAACAAAAATGAAAAAAAAAACACAAAAAAACAAAAACATGGCACGTTGCTAGTTTACAGGGTTTTGTGAGTTTAAATGCCTTATATTTAACAATCATAATTTATGACTAACTTGTAGATATCGTGGGTTCTTATTTAATTATTTTTATAGTTGTTTTGCATTTTTAATTATAATTTATTTATTTAGAAAGGATACTAATTTTTTTTATTACTCCTATTACCTCATTTTGGCGTTGTTTCTGGGAGTGGAATGCTTTGCATGCAATGGTACGATGACAAACAACTATGAATACAAAAAAAAAGTTAAATAAAATTCCACGAACTTTATTTTGTCCGAACTATCAGGGTGTGTGATTGCAAGCTGTCCTACTGTGGTGCTGGCCTCTTTGGATACATTCCATACGAAATGCAAACCTTTGATTCTGTACGCTGTGATCTAGTAAAAAAAAAAACCTACAATATAGTGACTGTATTTAGCACATATATGAATATGATTTGCACTCGTCAGCAGACTGGGGTAATCCTTTCACTTGCTGTCCTTGGCATCCCCATGCCCATCGTTAACCTGCTCTTCCCTCCTCTCCTTGCCCTCCCCACGCCCTGACCTCTGACTTTCATATGCACTAACAGTCACTTGGACTCCACCTTTCTGTGCTTCTGAAGAGAGACCCCAGCAGGAGCACCTGGAAGGAAAAAAACGCCCCAACCCAGGAGATAGGTTCCCAGGCCAGTTGTATTGCTGACTTCCCGGCAACCTTGACCCAGGTACTTGGTCTTCCTCAACTTCAATTTTCCCAGGAATGAAGGAAAGAAGGAAGGAGGGAGGTGAACTGTGCCAATCTCGCCCTCACCCTCTTAGGAAACAAGGTGGATGGAAATGGGCAGGAGGGGGCAGAGAAGTCAGGACTAGAGGGAGTGGATTAAAAGCTCATCCAGCAGGTTCGCTCACACATGGCAAGATTTTTGTCCATTTTTTTGTAGGTGATGGGGAGGCCAGTAGTTGCATGGATGCCTCCCCAGATATGAGACATCTTGATAAACTTGGGGTGGTTCCTGGGAGACAGAGCTGAAGTCCCTGGGGACTCTGATTGTGGTGTCTGGAGTTGGCACCTGCACCCTATATTTCCTGGGGCATTCGTTGTTGGGATGCCTGCTGACCAAAGCTCAGCAGGTGGTGTCTGGAGCCATGGTCTATCCTGCCCATGTCTCCTCCTTCCCTCTCTGCCTCTTGCTCCTTGGTGTCCTGGGCAGCAGGGAGTGACTGCTGCAGAGCACGGAGGGCTCCTGTAGTGGAGAGATGGGGGTGGGGAGAGTCACCCTTGGAAAAGAAGCATCCAGGGCTGACACAGGTGACTTTGAGCCAAGAGGAGGGGGAGGCTGTTCATGTCCCCTGCCCCTTCCAGTCTTTCCTTTCCAGCTCATTCTGCTTCCCTTTTGCCTTTTTGACATCCCTGTCTTTGCCTGCTGGGGATATCCATCCCCACAGAGGCTCTCTGGGTTTGGTGCTGATGTGAGGGAGGAAGAGGAGACCTAGGTTCCCAATGCTGCTCCATTAGGCTTGTAGGACTGGCTGGGCTATGTGTTGTCCCCAGGCCTCAGTTCTGCTCCAGCCTGGACATAGCAGCCGCACCACAGACTTCCTGCCTGCTGCCTGCCTGCTGCCCCTTTGGCCTCCACCCTGGAGCCTTGCTGTCCCTGCAGATGGCCCATGGAGTCACCCGCCTCACAGGTGGGAATGAGACCATGGCACTGCCGGGCCTGGCAGACACTGCCCCATTGGCAGGGCTTCTGGATGGGCATGCCTTATGCTGCTCTGCAGGGACCTAGTGGGAAGGGGCCCTGAGCCCTGGCTGGCCCACACCCTGCCTTCTGAAGCCTCCATGCCTCCTGCCTATCTCCCAGCCCCACTGCAGGCCTCAGGTGGGGCTCATTTCTCAGCTATGGAGCCAGCTGCACCAGGCCCTTGAGGGGGTAATTGGGTTGCCCCTGGCAAGTGAAAGGATTTCCTCAGTGTTGATTGTCCTTTTTTTTGTAATCCTCCTGCTGTTCTGTTCTGTTGTGCTGTGCAACATTTTGCTACATAGACTATTTTATAGCAGAAAGCTAGAAAAATATTTATTATGAATATTAAAAAGCAATAGTGCATCAATGAAAAGGCGGAGACGTTAGGAATTGTGTAAATGCTTAGATTCACTTTTGGTGGATTTTTTGTACTTTATTTATAACTAATAAAAATGAACTGCATTGCTAACTACATCTCACTCGCAGAGGGTATTTATTTCTGGGAAGACTCAGCGTCTGTCTCCCACCAACCTGCTCGATTCTCTCACTGTTCTTGCCACTTTTTCTTCTTCCACTTTCCCTCTACCCCTCTCTGATTTATTTTTTTTTTCCTTTCTTTCACTCTCAGAGATTCTATTCTGTGACTGAAGATCAACTCTAACCAATCTGTTTCCTAAACTTTATGCGTACATCTGCAAGGATAATGAACTTGCAATTTGTGTCACTATCACAAAACGCCTGAGGCTGGGCATTTTATAAAGAAGAGAGTTTACTCCAGGTCAGAATTCTGGAGGTTGGGAATCGAGAATCAGGAGTCCCTTTAAAATGGCCTCTGATGAGGGCCTCATGGCAGAGGTTTTGGGAAGCAAGAGATCACAGGATGCCAAAGAGAGTCTAGAGTCCCAGGTACCCAAATATTGGGGGCTCCTCCCACCAGGTTCCCCCTCTTTTTGAATTTTTATTTAAAATTTTGAATTTTATGGTACAATTCCATAGCTTTTTGGATTCCCACTCCACAAACCAGGCTCGCCCTCTTTAAGATCACTCTGCCGTCCTGTTGACGAGGTTTCTAATATATGAGGCCTTGAAGGACACACTCAAAATACAACCAGACTACGCAGGCATGTTTCCAATTTTGGTCAGCTTCCAACTGGGGTGCCTTGAGTATTCTGTCTGGAAAGCTCCCTGGTTTCTCTGTAGAAGAGAATGAATTTGATTTACAGTGATTGGTGTGGGTTTCTGTTCCCTTCTAGGAGCGCAAGCTCACTTAGTCTGCATTGTCTAGACTCTGATGGGCTCAGTGGACTGAAAAATGGCTTGCTTGCTTTCAGAAGTGCAACAGCACCCACACAGATGGGCTTTGAAAAAGTAATAGACTTTACTTTTTAGAGTAGTTTAGGTTTGCCAAAGAGTGGTTGTTAACGTGGTTGCTCCTTGACTTAGGATGAGGCTATGGCCGTGGGAACTCTAGTGAATAGACAATACTGTAAGTGAGAAGTGCATTTAACACCCCAACCCATTGTGCATCCCAGCTCTGAAACACCGTAGCTGCCGAATGCGGATGTTACTCCTTGCCATGGTGGGGCTGACTGTGGGCTGGGCTTAGTGCCCCGGCCTGCCTTAGGCTATCAGCCTGGAAAAATATTGAAACTCAACAGCACAGTTTGTACACAACACAAATTGCCTTTGTACTACTGGAAAGTCAAAAGACTGTAAGAGAAACCATCACAAATCCAAGAGCATCTACAGAAAATTTCTATCTACCCTGTTCTACGTTGTCTACCCTGTCCACTACTATCTACCTTGGTCAGTCCCAGTTTCCCCTATTGTGAGCATCTTCCATTCATATGGCACATTGGTCATAACTGATAAACCACTATGGATACATTCTTACTAAATTATCCATAGTTTAGATAAGCCAATGAATGTCTAAACTCCAAGCTCTGTTTTAGTAAGATAAATCAAAATGTAGTCTGCCTTCTGTGCATATTTGTGCTCCTTGTTACCCATGAACCAGACTGCCTAGTCCTTGCCGCACTCCTGACAGCCAAGTGGGCACAGACAGAATGAGCCCTTCCCTTGTTTTGCTCTTGTGAATGGGAGGCTAGGTCCAGCTGACAGTTTCAAAAGTCTCAGTGCACGGGACCTAAACTCCTGGTCTGTTTGTTCATTTACTGAGTTCACACTTACAATGGTGCACTGGTGTTAGTGACACCTCACGAGACTGAATACACTGGTAAGAAGAGAAGAAGGAAATTTTTATTTGAGTAGAAGACAGAAAAGCTCTGAGCTAAAGGAGGGTCTCCAGTAGAGAGACCTGGGCACCTAGGTCTTGCAGTCTAGGGGTATTTGTGTGTCTTTATTACATTATTGCCAATAAGTAGGTAGAGTGGTTCTATAATAGCTTCTGCGAAGGCAGGGATCAGGGATCAACCTTTTCCAACCTGCCTCTGTTAAAACCTGTATCTTGTCCTTTGGCATGTATTTGTTAGAATGGGCTTCCATCCTGTTTTGTTTAGTGAGTGCATGCTGGCAAGGAGCTGTAGAATGGAGTTAGTTTGGCCCACTTCTCGTCTTGGACTCTCTCACTTTCTTTCTTCTGTTATCTATCTCTTGATTCTATTATTCTCTCTTCCCTCTCCCTTTCCTGTGTTTCCCAGTCCTCATGAAAATTTATTTTTCTCTGACCACTTCCCCTGGGGAGTCACCAGCGATCACCTGCCCAATAGGAGGGCCAGGGCAGAGGCCCTAGAGCTAAGACTTGTGGATTGCCGTAGTCTTCTGTGTTGAGGCTGAAAAGGCATAGGGAGGCCTGGAGGCTGCAAGCTCAGAGCTGTCTTCCCTCCAGGGCACAAGCAGCACTACTCTCCCACCGTTCAGGTGCCCCCACCTCAGCTGCCCCTTCTAAGTGCAAGGCTACAACATGTCCTTGCCCACCTGAAGGAGCCAATCATGTTCTAGGTCTTCCTTCCCTTGTCTTATAGGCACTCTCTCTCTTTTATTATTATTTTTAAAGTTTTTATTTGAAAGGCAGAGAGAGGGAGAGAGAGAGAGAGAGAGATCTATTTATCTGCTGGTCCACTCCCCAAATGGCTGCAAGAGCCAGGGCTTTCCCAAGCCATAAATAGGAACTGGATGAAGTGGAGCAGCTGGGACTTGAACTGGCACCCATACGAGATGCCAGTGCCATAGGCACAAACTTAGCTTACTAAGCCACAATGCCAGGCCCTGTGGGTAGTCTTTACTTCCTGTGTCCAAGGCTGCAGCTCCTCCATGTGTTCCCTGAAACCCCTCACTCGCCCTTGTTAAGAGCTTTGGAACCTGTGAGAAGCTGATGCTTGGTGCCATGCTCAGCATAGGAGCCAAGAGCACTGGGAGTGCCCGGACAGGAAGGACACAGCAAGGATCCTCAGGACGTCGGGTCCCCATAGGAGTGTCTTGTCCATTTGGACCCCACACAATCATAATTCAGAGGAAAGTGTGTTTCTGGGCTACCTTGAGTCTGCTTCTGTTAAAATCTTGCACAAAAAGAGACATTCAGCCAAAGAAATGAGAAAACAAGATTGGAAAGCTTTTGTTTAATCTACTTGAGAGCAAAAGCAGTTTTTTTTTTTCCCTTTCAGACATTGGAGCAACAGTTTGCATGTAAATAGCTGTGCTAATTGCCAAGGAGCCTAATCTTTTCTTTAAAGTACACCTCCAGGGACATTTATTTGGAAATACTTTGTTAGTGGTTACTCCAAAGCAATGCAATTATGGTTCTCTCCAAATAGTCTTTAACACAGGCTCCTCTTTAAATCAGGTGAGGAAAGATGGAACTGATATCAAACCTTGTCACTCAACAGCCACCCTTGTAAGCAAGAATCCAGAACAATGCCCAAAGGGGTTTGGGGAAGGAGCATGCAAGCTCTTGCAAGGACTGAAGGAAATTGAAATGGAAGGTGATATTAGGAGAGCAAGAAGCCCACTTTCTCTGTTTTCTGAGCCCTAGTGAGGGGCTTGGTCAAAGGGCATGTGACATCTAGCACGCCTGCCACTCCTAGGCCAGTGCCAGTGATAACCACAGAGCTGTGTTGGCAGCAGGGACAGGGGGGCTGGGGAGGACCAGATGGGAGGATATGTCTCAAGACAAGGACCCTGTTTCCTGTTGTGGTGACTGGCTGTTAGGTCTCAGCCTGGGATGAGAGCTCTGTGGGTGCTTCCGGTAGAAGATGAGTTTTCTGATGGAACCAGGGCTAAGGCAAGCCAACCAGGTTAAGCAGGTACTTCGGGCACACAACTAATGGAGTGTGGGAGTCATAGGTATTGAGAATATTGCTTTAGGGAGAACACAAGCAGATCTTCAGGTAGTAAGACCCCTTAGATCTGCCCACCCAACTTTAGCCCTGCCCCTGCTTAGTTAGAAGAAGTGTGTGTGTGTGTGTGTGTGTGTGTGTGTGTGTGTGTGTGTGTGTGTGTGTGAAAGAGAGAGAGAGAGAGAGATTGACATTGAAAAGTAAAGGCCAAGTCAGGAGCAGAAGGAGTGAGATGGAGCCACGCCCCCACCTTTCCAAGGTTCTTGTTGGCTTCCCCATGGTCCTTAGAGTCTGGATGCAGGAACCTGGTGAGAGGACACAACAGAGGGCCCGCCTTTCCTTTCCCCCAGGATCCTGGAAGCTTGTGTCCCAGTTACCTGAGGCCTCAGTAGACCTGCGTGAGGCAAGGAGGACCAAGGGCCCCAGCATACCTAGGGGATAGTGTTACCCAGCCCACAGAAGCAGGCTTAGCTTGTGAATGGTGAAGACAGGACCATACAGACAAGGATGCTACATGACACCCATCTCCTCTACTCTGCCCACACCCCACTGGTCCTGTATTACATGGGCTCCATCTGGGTACCCTGCTTTGCCCCATGCCACCCCTGGCACGATGGAAGCTGTTTCTGGTCTTTAAGCCTTGTTCCTATAAAGCAGGAAGCCTGGACTAACCCTTCCAATGAGGAACACAGTGAAAGACTCCAACATGGGCCATGCCTTCTCTGTGTGTGCATCAATACAGGCAGTGCTTGCTAGCTTCAGGAGGTGCCCCAAGGGTGAGGGCTCAGCTCTGGCCTTCATTTGCCACTTGAAGCACTGATAATCAGGATATAATTTGTTTAAATAAGCTAATATTAGTAACTCAGTAAAAATGGAAGCTATGGGGCCAGCCTTTTGACACAGAAAGTTAAGCTGCTGCTTATAATTCCAGCACCCTGCACTAGAGTGCCAGTTAGTGCACTGTTAATGCAGATAAGAAAGCAACATAATATCTCAGATGACTGGTCCCTGCCACCCATGTGGGAGACCTAGTTAGGGTTCCAGGCTCCTGGTTTGTGTCTGACCCAGGCCACTGGGAATATTTAAAGAGTAAATCAGCAGATGTCTTTTTCTCTTTCTCTCTGTGCATTATTCTGCCTCTCAAGTAAATACAGCAATCTCAAAAGATCGAGGATGTGTTGGGTGGGCATTTGGCCAGTGGTTAGCATGCTCTTGGGACTCCTGGGCTCAAACCCTGGCTCCAGCTCCAACTCCAGCTTCCTGCTGATGTGCACCCTGAGAGGCAGCAGGTGATGGCTCAAGTAGTTGGGTCCCTGCTGTCCACCTGGGAGACCCAGATTGAGTTCTGTTCTCCTTCTGTCCCTACTTCCTTTCAAAGAAATAAAAAGGAAAATGAAATTTTTAAAAATTGAAGATGTGTTGGAAGAAAATTGTGTTTTTAATGTTATGTTTCTGGATCTGTGGCTCTAAGCTTTGAGCTTGTGATAATTAATACATAAAGCGTGATGATATCAGTTTCAGAGAGCTCCATTTAAATTGGAAGATTACACTAACTTGTTCCAGAAGTGTCACTTAAAGACCCTCAAAGGGATAAGCAGCACTAAACTTCACTGGGCCTAGGAGTCAGAGATGCCAGCACAACGCTGTTTGATGAAGGCTGATGAAGAAGATGAAAGTCACTGGCAGCCAGAGGATAAACAATACCAACGTGAAGAAAGTAGAGGAGACAGGAATCACTAACGAGGGTGCTGCAAACAGGGGGAGTGGGCGAGGATTGGAGGAACACTTAAACCCTCAGCTTGCTGGCCCACCTCAGCTACATGACTGCACACATATGTGTATCCCACACCTGCTGCACAGCCTGGTGGAGACTCTGGGTCTGGAGACAGAGGTGCTGCACACCTGGGAGGAGGACATGCCAGTCTCTGCCCTGTACCCCAAACTTATCTTCCATGCCTTCTCCCCAGATGGGGGAAGCAGGAGTGGGCAAGAGACTGAGGCCTGCAGGGTCTCTCTGGAGGTAGGATATTTCCTGTGGTGTCCAGTGGTGTTAACTGAGTTACAGCTCTGGAGGTGCGATGGGGAGGGCCAATTCTGCAGGAGGCCTGTGCAGGGGGGCAAGACCCTGTGCTCTCTGGCAATAAATCAGAAAAACTAGAGGAATGGCTCACACTCTTTTCCACTTTCTCCAGCAGCCTGATTGGTGATCCTAACCCAGTCTCCCCAGATGAGCTGAGGTGGTCCTTTGCTAGCTGACAACCAGCTGCTTGGAGCTGTCCTGGGCCATTTCCACAGGGCATGAGAAGGGGCTACAGATATGACATTTTTGCTGAGAGGGGAGGGTAGGAGAAGGTATGGGTTCAGTCCCACCAGTTACCTTGGGCCTTTGGCCCAGGCCAACCTGCAAGAACAACAGCTTGGTGCTCTGGGAGGTCTGAGGGCATCCAAAAGACATGGTTAAGGTGTGTGTGTAGGGTGGATGTCAAAATGGAGAACACCTGGGATGAGCCAGCTGAGAGGATGCAGAAGTCAGTGTTGGCCTGGTTAGCAAGGCCCAGTTTTACCTACTGTTCCTGAGGCTGACATCGTCTTGGCAACAGCAAGCCAGCCTTCCCTCTGGAGCTGTGGAGGTACCAAAGAGCCCAGGACACTTTATCTTCTTGTTCTTATGGAATCATAGTGAGATAGAATGAGAAAGGAACAGAGAGAGCGCTGGTCACCAGAGTCACCTCACCTGAATGGGTGCAGGGCTGGGACTGAGTTAGCAGAAAGATTAACTCCTCCAACTCCTCTCTGGGGACCAAGTGTCATGCTAAGTTTGTTACACTCAAACTGCCTACTTAATCCCCTTCACAATTCTGGGGATGTGGGATCACCTTGTTTAGGGGAAAGGCAGGCGGGAATAGCACCATGACTGGTCCAAGGCATCCCAGCGGGAAGTGGGGGTGAAATTTGAATCCAGACTCCAGAGCCCTTACCCCCTTCTCATTCCCTTGGGCCAAGGTCTCTGAGTCTCAATCCTGAGCCCTGGGCATTAGGCCAGGGCTGTCTAGGAATGCTCAGAGGAAGTGGAATATCCAGAGAGTGTCCCCTCCTATGTATGCCATCAAAGATGCCCCATCACTTCCATGTCTAAGAGACAGCTCCATCTAGCTCCTGTTCTGCCTTGCCCTAAACACACAGCAAGCCAGAAGCCCTGCTTTCCCATGGAAGCCACACCCCCTTGTTGTTCAGGTATGCATGCTTTGTTGATGTAGACTTCTTCTGTCCTGTATCTCATATCCTGTGGCTCTTTGAAATGCACCTAGAATGCCACCATTGTGGTGCGAACCATCCTTGTCTCTCCTTTGGGCCATTGCAGTGGCCTTGCAACATGTGTCCCTGCTTCAACCTGTGGTCTGATCTCAAGGGATCAGCTCAGTTTATCCAGCTATGATGCAAGGCAGGTGATGTTGCTTGTGGCTGGCACACCCTGATAGTGACCCCTCTTCTCCAGGTATATGCCAGAGGCCTTCATGAGCACGTGAGGTCCTGCAGGACTTCTTACTGCTCTGACCTCACTTGCTCCCAGTTCCTCCACCTTGCCAGCCTCCATGCTGCTCTGTCAACATGCCAGTGTTCCCTTTGCTGTCCCCTTTGCCTGCCCATAGCCTTACAGGAACAAATTGATTACAGTGCCAACCCCCATCTCTCTTCCCTACCTGGCTTTTCTTCACTGCATTTCCCTCTGATATACCAAACTATTTGGTTACCTTTTTTGACCCTCGATGAAATGTAACCCACAGGGCTGAGCTGCAATGCTGGTATCCAATATGGACATCGGTTCATGCTCTAGCTGTTCCATTTCCTATCCAGCACCCCACTAATGACCTGGGAGGAAACAGAAGACGTCCAAGTTTTTGGGCCCCTGCAGCCATGTGGTACACTCTTGGCTTCTGGATTCAGCTTAGCTCAGCCCTGGCCATTATGGTCTTCTGAAGTATGAACTGGCAAATAGATGATCTCTTGCTATAATTCTTTCAAACAAATAAATATATTTTCAAAAGGAATTTAAGCTCCATGAAGCTAGAATTTTTGGTTTGCTATTATAGCCCCCTCCCACTAACATTTTGTGGTACACAACAGACACTAAGTATTCACTGAATGAATGAAGTGGCCTCTAGTGAGTGGCTCTGGTTTGGACCAGGACTCTCAAGGATATCCCTTTCTTGCCACAACACAGAGGAGACTCTGCTGTAAAGGGGTCAGTGGGATGTCCTGAACAATTTGCCATTCCATCCATCCCAGGGGTGAGCCCAAGGCACCTACCCAAAGTACACAGGCCCCAAGCAGTTTGCCATACGGGGTTCACACACTTGGGAATTCAATTAAAGGCAAGCTAGGCATCAGGAAGCTTAGGCGATGGACCTCTGGAGAACTAGCCTGGACTGGCTGGACTTGGAGATCTCCTGGATAATCACTCAGGCATCAAGAAGAGTTTGCTCTTCTGAGTGTTCTGACTGGAGGGCATCAGGGTTGTTTTCACTAATAGGTATAAAAGCACACACCATCACATGCAGATACCACATGCTTACATCACTGTAAACATGCATGTCCTTACAGGCACATGCCACATGCATACATCACCATGAACACAGACACGCTCTCACACACACACCTAGAGAGAGCACTGTGCAATGTATATTCACACACACCCCTCACACACATATAGAGCAAGTGCTTATTAATCTCACCAGCCCATCCTCGCTCAAATAGGCACACACTCTCACACATACTCACACAGCCTTAAGCTCATGCACAGTCTCACACACACACTCACATCAACCTCCCTCACCATAGTGCCCACTCGCAACAGCACTGGCTTGGTGAAGTTTGTTCTGACGTTGTCATTGACCAGTGTCAGAGATGGGGAAAGACAGTCATTGAATCCCCATCACAGCAGGGATTGGACTTGTGTTTTGAGTGCTTGCTGGGTTTTTCATTGCCAGGGGGCCAGAGGAGTTGCAGGGTGGGCTTGTAGCAGCACCCTGGAAGCAGCAGCTCAATGGAAAGAGATGACAATAAAGCAGCTTACTGAGCACTCCTTTCCTTCCTTACCCTTTGTGGGTCCTGCTGGCCAGCATGGTGGAGACCATGCCATTCATCATTTAGTGCAGGCAGTGAAGTTAACCATACAAGCATTAACGCATTTAGTCCTCCTAATCAGCTCCAGCCTTCTTCTTCTGCTGCTGAGGAAATTGGGGCCCAGGGAGGTAAACTAGCATGGCCCAAGTCTCATGCCCACTAAGAGGCAGAGCTGGGATACAAGCCTCTCTCAAGAGGCCTCAGAGTGTAGATCTGTTCAGGGTTCTGGGGACAGGAGACAGGTGACACAGCAGGCAGTGGGAATGCTGACAAAGGGAATGTCCTCCTGGAGGAGACCTCCTGGCCCCACCTACCTTCCTGCTGTCCTCCTCTCGGCAGGGAAAAATCACATGGCAGGGTGTTGCTTGCTTCTTTGCGACTGTTGATCTGGATGTGGTGGGCATGCATGCATGTGTGTATGTATGTGTACATATGTGTTCCTGTGTTTGTTTACATGCACAAGTGTGTAATTTCTTCCACTCACAAGGTCAGAGCAGATGCCAAGTCTTCATTTTATTCCCAGTCCCTTCTCAGTTCTTAGTCCCAGCAGTGTCCATTGCACTCACTAACCCTAGAGCTTCCTCCTTTCCTCTCAGTTGGGTAGCCACAGGGAGCAGACTGTCCCGGGTGCCTGCCATAGCCGTGTTTATCACGGGCTGGGTTAACCTGAAGAGATACTTTAGAGAATCACACTTTAGAGAGGTAGATAATCATATACTCCTCCCAGCAAAAATATATGCTTCTGTTGTCTCCATTTGCCACTGAATTTATTGAAACTGGGAAGAAACATACATTTCTTAGTGAGCAGGCACTAAGATGAGTTCTTTGTGGGGTGCAGCTGGGAGTAATTTAATTAGCCTAGCTCTGTGTGTGTGTGTGTGTGTGTGTGTGTGTGTGTGTGTGTGTGTGTGTGTGTGTGTAGGGGATGTTAATTGGTTTATGCTCGGAGCATGTCGTCCTTGATGGCCTCATATTCCCCACTGTTCTCCCCTGGGTAATGCCCCAATTTCTTATCCACACCCTGCAGCAAGTCCCAGCCTGGTCATCACTGCTAGGATAGGTAAGCTATTCCTGCACAGCTGGTTCTGATTCCTGGTGTGACAGTAGTGGTCTCTAAGACTGGGGCCATGAGGAGCAGGATTCCCCACAAAGAACCAGCCATAAACAGTGGCCTCTGAAGAAACATGAGGTTCCCAGTATCCTGCTGTTCCTCAGCCTCAGCTCCCAAAGGTTTTCAGACAATTGCCCAAGGCCATGGTCAGGGGTTGGGGAGGGCCTCCATCCCCTCAGACGGAAGGGAAGAGGTCTCTCCAGGTGAGCTTGTCGCCCCGGTTTTTATCCAGCCATCTGCCACAGTTGAAGATGGTAGCCACTCCAGTGTTGGTGTTGGTGACCTCCACCTTCTCCACCAGCCAGCCTGAGTAGTGGCCACTGCTGTCATGCTCCAAGCGCACCTTGCGCAGCTCCCCCAGGTCCAGCGTCTCTAGGAAGAAGCGGTCAGTGCTGCCCCGCTCAAAGAGGTTGCGCATCCTCTGCTTCAGCTCCCGCTTGCCCGTGTCTCCATAGGCACCAAAGATGGTCACAAAGACATTGGCATCAGTGCCTGCCCCGGGCTCATAACCCGTTGTCACAATGACTTCATACTTGACAGGCACTAGGCTCTGAATCCTGCTGGCGAAGCTTTCTGTTGTCTTGGTAACCTCAAACACCCGAAAGTACTTCCTCTTCCTCTTGAGGGGGATGAGGCTATCACAATTAAAGAAGTACCTGGTTCCAAGAGGTGGGCAGAAAGAAGGGCATATGTGTTGTCAAGGGGCTCACCCAACCAAGCTCACCCATGCCTCATTGCTCCAACCCCATCACTTGGGAGTGACTCCTTCCCCAGCTGAGGGTATTGAGCTGGCAGTGTCTGCATTAACATATGATCTTGGGGTCTTGTTCATTTTTAAATCCATGGTAGAGTGCAGCCTCCATCCTTCCAGGTGCTCCTCAGTGCTTGCATCCTCAGACTCCCTATCCAATCTGAAGTGTAGCCTGTTGACCCTGCCTTTAAAGTGCAGCCAGTGCCAGCCCACCTAGACACCATCCAGCACCTCTACCTGCCCTGCAGCAGTGCTTGCTCCATCCATTCATCATCTTCTACCTGGAAAACAACCACAGCCTTTCACCTGGTCTCCCTGCTTTTCACTGACTGTGGCCCATCCCCTCCATGGCAGCCAAGTGATGCGTTGGGATGCAAGCCTAGGTGTGCCACTTCTGGGCTCACTACCACCCAATGACTTATCAGGGTAAGGGAAATGCAGAGACTTTACCATGGTATGACAGATCTTACAGATCTAGCCCACCCCTCATGTTTCCCTTTTGACTTGTCACTTGCTCTTCTCCCATGAGTTCACTCCCCATCAGTCACACTGAGCGCTTTCAAAGAGTCTGACTCCTACCTTTACCTGGAGCTGTCACCATTGGTGAAGGCTGCTGAATCTGCAGTGACCATCCCAGGCAGAGCTGAGTGGGAAGGTTGAGCTGATCTGTGAGAGTGTGCACGTCATGTGGAGGTAGGAGTGTGTGCACAGAGAACAGGGGCTACCAAACGTCTCTGCTGAAGAAACCTTCACATATGCAGAAGTTCCCTCACCTGCCTCCTCCCATTCCCAGCTTAGCCTCTGGGTAATGACCATGAGTCAAAGAACTTTGAAGGAGCAAGTCTGAGAACACAGTGGGAGAAGGCTGCCCAGGGAGAAATAGGGTTGGGCATGTCTTGGCCCTGCCACCACGACCTGTATGTCCTGGGGCAAGTCACATCTCCAACCCAGACTTTGCTGTACTCATCCACAAAGCTAGTTTAGGCTAAGCAATTGCAATAGTTCTTCCTGATACAGACTGCTAGTATTTTACAACAGCTTTGGAAATCAGCAGCTAGTGGCCTTAGGAATGCAGCACTGCAGAGTCTACCCAGTGCAGCAAGGTCAAACTCTAGTTTTGAACAACAATGAGAATTTGGGTTGAAGCATGCTGTCCAAATGTCAGGGCTTTGCATTCTTGCATCACATATACTTCCACAACAGCCTGAGCCTTGCAATTCTCCTATTTCACCAGAAGAGAAGTTACAACTGGAGAAGAGAGGCCATTGCTCAAGGTAACTTGGAGTTCAGACTTGCCTGGTCCTCACAGGGAGAGCCACTGAACTATGTTTTGTTGATGAGCTGTTCTATTTGGAGATGGCTCTTCCTCCACTTTATCATTTTTAAGTTGGAATGTTGATGCAGATCACAATTTTTAGAGGGGAATGTCTTGGGGCTGTTTTGAAATTCTTTGAAAAAGCATTTCTTTGTGCATATGCCCACTAATATACATAATTCCATTTAAAAACAAAACTCATGTTTTTCCGAATGTGCACTACTTCACTTTCTTTTGGCTTGGCTCTATCTCGCTCCTTTCCATTTTAGCATCCCACCGTCACCTCAGACAACCCATGTAACAGGTTGTAGTCTGCCAAATTTCCCTGCTTGTCACCCAGCCCTGCATAGGCGGGAGTATCTACACAGCCATATGAGGAAGGCAGTGCCCCCCTTACAAACAGCATCCCATGAGACATGTTTGCCTGCATCTCGCGCTTCTCACTCAACAGTGCTTACTGGGAACTGCTCCAAGTCATCTGGTATGTGTTTAATTCATTGTTTTTAATGCCTCAAAAATAATCCCTGGTATATGGATGTAAGGAAATGTTGTCTAATAGACATAATTAGAAATTCACCAAAATGTGGGATGTAAGGTAAGGCTCTGGCTCTAGGGAGACACACATCAGCCTGTCCTGGTGGACACTGGGGAGCAGGATGACCAGCAAGGGAATGGCAATGGCAGAGAACAATGAGTGAAAAGAAATGATCTACATTGGGGTGGACATTTGACACAGTGGCTAAGACCAGCTTGGAATGTCTGAATTTCACCATCAGAGTGACTAAATTTGGGTCACGACTCCACTTCTGGTCCCAGCTTCCTGCCCACGCACACCTTAGGAGGCAGCGAGTGATAGGGCAAGTAGTTGGGTTCCTGCCACCCATATGGGAGACTCAGATTGAGTTCTAGGCTCCCACCTTTTGGACTGGCCTAACCCCCAGCTATTGCTGGCATTTTAGCAGTGAGACAGCAAATAACTCCTCTGCATCTCTCTGCCTTCCAAATACAACTTAAAGTTTAATTGCTCAAAATCAAGATTTTTTAAAAAAGAAATGATGATTTATATTTAAAAACTCTGGGGCTGGTGTCATGGTGCAGATTAAACCACCGCCTGTGATGCCAACATTCCACCTGAGTGCTAACTTGAGTCCTGCTTGCTCCACTTCTAGTCCAGCTCCCTGCAAATGTGCCTGAGAAAGCAGTGGAATATGGCTCAGGCCCTGCCACCCACATGGAAGGCCTGGATGGAATACAGGATTTCTGGCTTTGAACTGGCCCAGCTCTCACTTTAGTAGTCATTTGGGAAGTGTCTCTCCTTCCTGTATAACTCTTGCTTTTCAAATAAACAAATCTTTTTGTCCCATCTTCCAGAGAGCCAAGGGCTCTTTCTGGCTTCTGGCAGTGGTTACCAAGTGACTTTAATTAGACAAATGGGTGGCTGTGTTGCCCAGGTAACTAAGATCCTTAATCCTCCAGAAATACCCCTGCTTCCAGTAGGCTCTGAAGGGAGAAGTGCGAGGCCCCTTATCTGGGGTGCTCAGAGGCAGGTAACTGGTTGCCTTGTCGCTGGTCCCCACAGTGCCTGCAGGACAGCAACCTCTCACCACAACAATCATGCAAGTGACAGGCTACAAACTGGGCATCTCCCTCATCATAGAGGGAGGTGGGAGAGGGCCAGGAGAAGCTCTGTTGCCTGGTACCACTAGATTTTCCAGTATACTTCCCTAAATTCCAAGGCTGGGCACATTCAATGTCATCTGGTTCAGTTCCCTGCCTCTGGAGGCAGAGGCAGAATAGTAAAATCTGCCTGCCCCTTTCTGTCTTGTAGGTGACCTGAGCCTTTAAGAGGACATCTCCCTGCACCTTGCCCTCTTGCCAGGCTCCAGCCTCAGCTCCTGCCCCCTACTGGGGGAGACACACAGGACATACACATTGCCATACTCCATCTCGGTGATGGTGATGGTCTTGACGTGCCACACCAGCTCTCTCTTGGGGATGAACCGGTCTTCCCTGGCCAAGTGGCCCACGCAGATGGAGGCAATATCCCCCAGGAAGACACTGTCAAATTCAAACGTGTCTGTAGTCCCCCTGAAGGAAACAAAGATTGGCCAATGAGCTGTGCATCCTTCCAAAACTAGGTTGGCATCGGTTGAGTACCTGCATTCCAGGAACTGGGCTAGGGAGTGGGACTAGGATGGCTATCATGAACTGACATCAGCCCTGATTTGTTGAGGGGTTCATTGCAGCTTTGGGACAAGACAATTGCAATTAAAGATCCCTGCCAGCTGTCGGGCTCCAGCACCAAAGAATGGTATTGTCATCAAGCAGGGTAGTTTAGGGAAGAGGCTGGGCTAAGGAGGGCAGTGATATTTAGGTAATAGTAGGGAATGGGGTCCCAGCTACAGACCCGCTCTTGGGGTCATGGATCTGTCCTTGCAAAGCCATGGGTAGGATAATAGGGTATGGAGACATGGATACTTCTAGGGCAATGCGAGCTGCTGCACCCCTTCTGTATAAGAACCCAGCAAGGTCATCTGTAAACCAGGAGATGGGAGGGCCCTCAGCAGACTGCTCCTGCTGGTGCCTAGACCTTGGGCTTAGCCTCCAGTGTGCTGAACAAAGCATCTCTGTGGTTTGCAGGCATTTTGTTACAGTAGCCTGGACAGACTCAGGCAAGGTATGGGGAGCCAAAGGGAGGGGATATTGTCACCACAATCCTGGGGAGAGTATGGGATGACGTGGACACCTGGCAGCTCAGAGGCAGCTCTGCTGGCAGAGAGCCTGAGCTTGGCATCCATACAGATATGGGGTGGTGTTTGCAGCATGTGCACAGTTCTCTCCTTGTTCTTTCGTATGTCTCTGGTTGCATATAGGACTGGCAACACAGCAGGTCCTCAACAAGAACCTACTGGTTATGTTCATGTGTATCCCTATGCCCACATCAAGAAAGGAATCATGGTGAGTGTGTGTGAGGGAGGATCCCTCTCCAATCTACCTCACCCCCCCTCCCCCTGCCCCCAGGGCACCCTCCTCCTACTTCCTGAAGGCCCGCTGCCTGGAAGAATTTTCCACGAGGAACTCTTTGGATCGGTTCTTCCTGCCCTCCAGGATGAGCCAGACGTTCTCCCTGGTTTCACCTCCGTTGCCCGTTTCTATGACGATCTCATAGGCTGCAAGGGAGGAGGTGGGAGGGGGTGAGCAGAGGGGGAATGACTGCCCCTAGGAGTTCAGGGGCCCATGGCTAGCCTCTCCCACTGCTTTCTGGAGCCCTCAATCACTCTTAGGCTGTGGCCTGGGATTGGGGGCAGCGGGTACCACCATGGAGGTGCTCTGAGTAGAACTGCCTGGGTTTCTGGGTAAGAGAAAGCTCCCCTTTTTCATTTTCAGAAGCAACTTCTTTACCAGCAGTCTAAAGGAGCCCTTGGAATGGGGCAGGGGTAGGGGTGAAGACCTGGAGAGCCACGGGGGCAGTTTTCAGGGACAGGTAAGACCCCATAATGCAAAGCAGAGATTAGAGCCTCAGGAGAGCAGGGTGGAGAGGCAGGGGCCAGTTACAGAAAGCAGCAGCGAAAGGACCCAGAGAGCCTTGAACTCCTCCAACAAGCAGAACCATACTGGTCCTTTCCTTTCAGGTCCCTGGTATGTCTACAATGGCATTCACTCTTCCAACACTGGCTCTGAGGATGCCAGGTGCCAGGACTGGGTAGACTCTAGTGGCAACAGCAATCATTCTGAAGCCCTGAATGTGAACACTAACTGCACTGTATGACAAAATGAAATAACCTTGGGGCTGGCACTGTGGTGTAACAGGTGAAGCTGCTGCCTGCAGCCCCGACATCCCATATAAGCACCAGTTAGAGTCTCAGCTGCTTTACCTCTGATCCAGCTTCTGGTAATGAGCCCGCGAAGGCAGCAAAATATGTCCTAAGTACTTGGATCCCTACACCCATGTGGGAGACCCAGGTGAAGCTCCTGGCTTCTGGCTTTGGCCTGGCCAAGGAAATTGAACCATTTGGAGAGTGAACCAGTGGATGGAAGTCGGATCTCTCTATTTCTCCCTCTCTATAACTTCGTCTTTCAAATAGATAAAATTAATCTTGTTTCAAAAGAAAGACTGTATTAATCTTGCATTAAGGACCAAAAGATGAGAACTTGGGCTCCCATTGCCTCTCCCTCTTTATCTTCTAGTATCTTCTCTCTTGCTCACTGCAGTCACTCTGTCTCCATGCTGTTCTCTGCCCCAGAGCTCTGTCAACATCCTTCCCTTACCAGTCTCTCCTCCTTTATCACCAATGAGCCAACAAGCCTTGGATGCTCACATGGCACTTGGGTAAAAGGGGCTTGTCTTTTGGCTCTCACTAGCTTGTGAGGCATTTGCAGAGCACTGCCTTGATGAATACCACCTGCAGTATGCCACTGACATGAGAGAGGCTATCCATAGGGAGAGTAATACCTATCTATGCAAAGGTCAGTACAAACAGATCACGAGTCACCAAGTCATAGGAATTGCTCCTAACATCCCAGCTAAAAGCAGGCACCCAGGAACTCCCCAGGAGATAAAATTACAGTAGCTGAGAGTCTGGGCAGGAACCTTCTACAGAAAATTAGACCAATGGATCTGAATGCTGCTGGGAACCCAGCACTTGCTACTTTTCCAGACAGCTCATTTCATCATGAGCGAGTACAGACAACAGGGATGGGGCAGTCAGTGGTTTCCTATCAAAAAGCCATGTTTCTCTTCCAGAGCCTGTAAGAGACTGCCCAGTCAGCTGCCCTTGCATCCAGTGGAGCCACCAGACTAGGTACCACTAACAGGAGGTGAGATGGCATGCTAGGAAGGTGGGGAAGAGCTTCCTGCAGGATCTCTCTGCCTCTGCAGAGAAATGTGGATGCCACATTTGGAAATGGTGTGCACATGTGGGGAAAGAGTGTGGCTCCCTAAATCAGAATGGGCAAGTCCCCGTTGAGTCTCTTGTGGGCCTGTGTAGCACAGGAGTTGAGAAACAAATTTTGTTGTGCAAATACACTAAAATTTGGAGGTCTGCCTCCTCCTGTAGCTACTGTTGACTATCCTGGAATTGTGGCACAGCAAGTTAGGCTGCCATTTGTGACATCACCATCCCATATCGGAATGCTGATTCAAGTCCTGGATATTCTGCTTCCAATCCAAATACAGCTCCCCACTAATGTACTCAAGAAGTAACAGATGGGGTCTCCAGTTCCAGGTTATGGCCTTGGTTGAGCCAAAGCTAATCTTCTCTCTCCCCCAATCTGATTCTCCCTTTCTGACACTCTGCTTTAAAATAATTAAATGTTTAGAACATTTAACTAATGTTGGAAATTCCATTCATTACTTTGAACTCAGCCTCTGCTAAACCTTTTCCCAATTGGTGCGGGTTCAGACAGGCATGTTAAAAACACCCCTCCCTTTGTGGGCATCCACCTTAGAGTTCAAGAACCCTTCCTGGGACTGATGTGGTTTATCATGCGAATCTTCCACCTATAGCACTGGCATTCCACTTAGGCACCATTTTGAGTCCCAGATGCTCCATGTTTCATCTAATTCTATTCTAATGTTCTAAGAAAGCAGCAGAGGATGGCTCAAAGGCCTTGGGTTCCTGCACCCATATGGGAAACCTGGAAGATGCTCCTGGCTCATCCCACCTCTGGCTTTTTTTTTAAGTCCTTTCTATGTCTCTCCCTCTTCCCCTCTGTATTTCAAGTAAAATAAATAAATCTTAAATAAAAGGACCTCTTTCCTTTAAGGGCCCCTGAGAAACAAATATTGGAAAAGGGCTGCTGGAAATAGCAGATTCTGATGCAGTCTGTGTCTAGCAAGGCATGATTCAGCAGCTATTGCCACCTGTATCCATTGGATGAAACCCATGATTTAAGAATAAACTGGGAGGGCTTCACACCAAGAATGCTTGGCCCAGCCAGCCTAGCCAGCCCAGCCTTTGGGTCTGGGTACACTTGTTCCCAGTGGGTTTTCCTGTTACCTAAATCATCATTGTGGTTCAGGGCTGTGAGTGGGCACCAGCATCTTAGTGGTTTCCTTCTTTAGGTGCCCTTGCACTGTGTCCTTCCCTGGGCATCTGTCTCCCCTCCAGCTGTTCCCACGCCTCCTTTT
Source organism: Ochotona curzoniae (assembly GCF_017591425.1). Classification (NCBI taxonomy): domain Eukaryota; kingdom Metazoa; phylum Chordata; class Mammalia; order Lagomorpha; family Ochotonidae; genus Ochotona; species Ochotona curzoniae. The sequence continues at coordinate 18,967,797 of NW_024466218.1, forward strand.
GTGGAAGGCTCAGCCTAAGCATCACCCACTGCTGGGCTGGACCCCCACTTGGTCCCTTACTGGTCTCTTCCAGCTCTTCACGGATCTCGTTGTTGGCGCAGGCCAAGTCACGGACGGTCTGCCTGTCACCCTCACTCTTGGAGAGCCAGCAGTCACATTGGAAGCGGAAGGTCTCATCACGGGAGTTGTCTTTCACATCGACATAGCTCAGGTGCCAGCCAGGAAATATCCCTGTGGAAGACACACTGTGAGGACTGGGAGCTGAACCTGCTCTTCCTCCTGCTTCAGACTTCTGTACCCTCCTCTTTCCCCTCCTGCTGTGGCTCACTGGCTGTGGCTCACTGGCTGTGGGGCCCTGCGCTGAGTCTTTTCTCCTTGTTGCTGACATGAAGCCCTGGGTTGGGTGCTCTCTGAATGTTTCTCCAGCCCAGAGGATTTGCAAATTCCTTCAACTCGGGGTTCATGAATGTTAAGAGAAATCTATGCAGGGGAGTTAGGCAGCTCATTTGAATTTTGAGAAACTGTGCCACAATTATATGTGGACTTTTATTGAAGAGAAAGCCATGGCTTTCGTCATATTCATTTGGAGGTCTCTGGAACTAAGGAATGCATGGCTTTCAAGGTTCACAAAGCTAAAGAATGATTCCTACTACTTCATGAGACCTGTATTCACCTAGCTCATATCACCTATTCTCCAGAAGCCTCCCTTGCTGCCCACTAGGCTTCTGGCAGGTCTTCTTGTAGAACCTGCCTCAACCATGCCTTGCCCTCTCTATTGTCACTGTATGTGACTTCTGCTCTCCACGTGAGCACCAGAGGACAGGGACTGGGCCCTAGTTGGTTTTCTTTTCCTGGTGCCTCATCTTGTTCTGGCAGACAATGGTTGCCTAGTGCATCCCAAACACCTCGAGAGAGCTGGGCTAAGCTGTTCGATCATCCTCGAAGGAATCGGAAGCTGGTCTCTCCTTATGGGATTCTCTAAAGGTTACACTTCTCAGCCTCATTTTGAACACAGCTACTGATGCTGCAACTGGCAAGGCTTTCCTCACAAGTGTGTCCATTACAGTGGCAGAACCATGAGGCAGGAGCCATGGTGCATCTGCTGTGACAGCTGCATATTGCTGACACCTGCTTCAGCCATGTGTCACTATGCAAGGGGAAGTTCCTGTGGCCCAGCAGGTGTTGGAGATGATACTTACTACTCATGACACATGTATGGGGCAGCTCTGCAAGGAATGCACACACAGGCTCTGCTCTCACTTTGTTCTCTCAGTCCCACTGGCCACACCTATAGGTGTTTCTCCAGTGGTAGACACTGCCCAAAGCAACATACACCTGCCTCTGATTTCAAGGGTACACAGCACAAAGAGATGCTCTGAGAGAGTGGCTTAGCTACCTAGACTGTGGCTGGGAGGTGTGCTGTGGTTTGTGGAAGGGGTGCACATCTTGGTGGTCCAGGAATAGTGTCATGTCAGGTTTAGAAAGGGCTTGTTATTATTTTTGTAAGCATAGATGCTTAGGAAACTAGTAAACAGCGAGTGCTAAAACAATTCAGTTAATTTTTTAAACACTCCTGTTGAGCAGGAGTGAGTTCTTTGTTTGTTTGCTTGTTTTAACCAATAAACTTTGTGTTTTAACTCAATAATCTCCCCCCCCCCCCCAAGTTGACTTTTATTGAACTTGCCAGGAGCAGGCACATGTCAGGGGAGCTGGGAGGGGAGGAGGGTGCAGCAGGCTGTGTGGGTGGCAAGGGGCAGAACCATGTCTGTGGCCCTGGTATCCCCTCTCTCTGCTGGGGGATGAGTGGGTACAACTACCCTCCTGGCAAAATGGCATGCTTGGGCTGCAGGGACCCTCTCCCTGGACCCAGAAGGCCCCGTTGTGAGGGCTTGGAAGCACTGCTTTCCCCTTGAGAGGGAGGAAGGCAGGGGTGGGAGGAAGGTGGGGGTGGGAAGAAGGGGTCCTCTGGCGAAGGTGGCCAAGGTGGGCTTTCTCCTATGGTGTCTACACCCAATGTCTGGCCCTGGTCTGTGGGTGGAGAGGGGGAGCACTGAAAGGGTGGCTGAGCACCGGGCCCTTTGGGAGCCACAATGTGTGGAAGCTCGAGCCAGCCCTAAAACACAGGGCCCAAGTTCAAGGGTTTGGAAGATGCAGGCAGTTTGTGGGGGACCTTGACCTTGGGACAAGGGGGAGGATAAGAGGACCCAGCCTCCAGCAAGGGGAGACCAGAGGGAGGTTTCCCCCTTACTAGGTTCCATCTGTAAGTTTACAGACTGACTGCTTTCTTGACACTATTGTGAAACTGATTCAGGTACTCAGCAAACCTCAGTGCATTTGGTCTGGAAATGATACAGACAAGATGGATTGAAGCTATCCTCAAAGGCTTCCAGACTGGAACAACACAGGAAGAAAAGGAGAGGAAGGCAGAGAGAAAGAAGATGCTTTGCTGATCCAACTGAGACATGTCCCTCGGGGAGTCTTTTTCTACAATATTGTGGTAATAGGAAATCAAAGGGGATTGTGAGCTTCTGAGCAAGTATGTGTATCAGTGTGTTGAGTGCTGGGCCATGCATCACCTGCAGAGGTGGCCATGAGAACTTGTCACTGCTGCTGGAAGGCACTCTTCACTCTACTCAACTCTTGAATTATACTCCCTGCATGCCAAGCATTGTGCTGACAAACGAAGTGGTGAGCCAAGGGACAACGGGATTCTGATCTTGAGTTTTAGCCAACATAATTTGGTGCTCCCACCATGTGGAACAACGCGCTCAGAGAAGCAGTCTGCTTTGCCCAGGATGCCCTGGGCTCTGTGATAGTCTGTCTCCCTTCCCATGTGTCCCCTGACCCTGTTTTCTGAAAGGGTAACAGTGGTTCATCCCATTACCGAGGTTCTTTGCAAGTAAGAAGTGGTGAGAGAGACATCTGCCATGGTCATTGGTGGGAAACCTCCAACTTTATTGACATAAAGGAAGTTTAATCATCAGCTTTGGGCTTACTATTGGTTTACTTGCTTTGCTGTGAAAATGCTGGATGTTACTGACAGGGCTGCCCTTTCTCCCACAAAGAACTTACCAAACATGCAACTGGAACCAGGGTTTGCTGGTGATTGCAACACAGGATCCTACTCTTACCTCTACACCAAGGGACAGCCTGGCTGTGTGGCCAGCACTAGCCAGATGCCAGACATACAACCTGGCCCTGACTGACCTGTGGGGACCTATCTGAAACTATCAGAGAATCCATTTCTTTGTAAAACTTCCCCCTTAGGGTTGTGCTTTATTATTTAAACACAGAGATAGCAAACACTCCACAATACTTGACACCTTCCCTTTTTCACCACAACCCATCTCTTGATATGAACATCTGTTCCCTTATTTGTCATTGTGAGCTGGTATTCTGTTTCATGTATGTACCACAAATTATCTACCTTGTCCCAGTTGATGGGTAATTTGTTGTTCTTCCAACTTCTATTTCTATACACACAGCTATGATAAATATTCTTCCATGAGTAGGAGAGTGATTTTGAAAGCCATAAATCAGATTTTGTCACTGATCCATTTAAACTCTCTGAATGGCTCCTCATCACTCTCAGAGCTGAATACAAACTGCTCACCAAGAACCATATGGATTGACATGATCTAATTCTTTTCCACTCTTCTGATCTTATTTCATGCCACTCACAACTTCACTTACTCTATTTCACCTACACTGGCCTCTTTATACCTTGATAGGTGAAACCCTGTCTTGGAAACTTGGCTTTCACAGTTCTGTCTGTCTGGGAGGATATTCCCCAGACTCTGAATGCCAACACTGTTTCATCGTAGAGGCGTCAGATCAAATGTCCTGTCTTCAGGGAAGACTTTGTTAACTGTCCTTTTTGTAAAAACTTCCTCTTCCTGCCTTCCTTGCCATCAATCACCATATACCCACTTCACAATCTGAAACCATTTTATTTTTATTTGCTCTCTTGTCTGTCTTCTCCTGCTAGGTTGTGAGCCCCTGACAATGGAGTCTTGCTAATCTACCTGACACTAAATTCCAATGGCTACAACAGTGCTTACTGAATATAAGAGTGTCCACAGTCACTGTGCAGGCATGAACAAGGAAGAATGGCACTGGAGATGGTATTTGGGGAGTGGGGGAAGGGAAGAATTTTAAACCTTACTGGGGCACTGGTGTTGTGGCACATCTGATTAAGTCATCACCTGTAACATCAGCACCCCATATCAAAGTACTTGCAGAGACCAGCTCATCTTTTGATCTAACTCCTTCTGGTGCACCTGTGCTTGGACCCCTGCCTCCCATATGGGAGATTAGGATGCAGTTTCTGGTTCTTGGCTTTGGCCTCCACTGTCAATTGGGCCGGAGGTGGGGGGAAGGGAGGATAAACCAGTGGATGGCAGGTCTATGTCACCTTCCCTCCCTCTCTGTTAATCCTTCAAATAAATAAAATACATTTTTTTTTTATAAAGTGTTATCGAGGAGGAATGGCCTATCCTAGAAGAACTGATTACTTTATCTCAAGTGCTCTGATGGAGTGAAAGACTTGGTAAAGCTGTGTTTACAAGTTCAGGGTCTGCTTCACTCCAGCTCTAGTCATCTTACCTCTTGCCTTAATTAGAGGAGACTTTATGTGATATTCCACTCCAGTGGGGAGCCATTCATTACACACCCTGTTAGCCTCTCCTCACTCCTCATGATATTACCAAGCCATTCCCCTGGTCTAAATGTATGACTGTCCTCTGGGTTTCTCAGGTGTCCAATTCCCTCCATGAGGTCCTCTGGAATCCCCAGACGAACAAGCGCCCCTGGCTAACTATTCACATGCTCATGAACACAGATTTATTAGGCAATCTTTGCTACTAAGTTCATAAATAGGACCCTGTCTACTTTTCTTGGCATGTCTAACAGGGACCTAGAACCAATGTTTATGACCTTTAAGAGCACCACAGGACTTTGTATTCATTACATCTAGAATTGATACCTTGCTTTTTTTTTTTAAAGATTTAGTTATTTTTATTGAAAGTCAGATTTACAGAGAGAAGGAGAGACAGAGGGAAAGATCTTTCATCTGCTGGTTCACTCCCTAAGTGGCCACAATAGCCAGAGCTGAGCCAATCCAGAGCCTGGAATCAGGAGCTTCTTCCAGGTCTCCTGTGCAGGTATAGGGTCCCAAGGCTTGGGGCTGTCCTTGACTGCTTTCCATGTCACAGGCAGGAAGCTGGATGGTAAGTTGAGCAGCTGGGATATGAACTGGTGCCCATACGGGATTCCAGTGCATTCAAGGAGAGGACTTTAGCTACTAGGCTATCTTGCCGGGCCTAATACTTTGCTTTTATTTTTAAATGTAACCTGTCAGTTCCTTATTCTAGTGAAAACCATTGAAAATTCTTCTTGAATAAAAATTCACTTTTTCAACAAAGTTCTCCCTTATAAGCAATCTTTGGTTAAGGGATGATCTGGGTAACTCTATTTCTTCAGCAAAGTCTGTGTATAGAGTGGGCATTTGGTCTATCATGTAAGATGTGGCTTGGGAAGCCTTCATCCCACATTAGAGTACTTCGGTTTGAGTCCTGGCCCTACTCACCAGTTCAGCTTTCTGGGAGGCAGCAGGTAAAGGGGGCAAGCAGCTGGTTTACACCACCCACACAGCGAATCTGGGTGGAGTTTCAGGTTCCTGGCTTTATTTTGGTCCATTCCTAACTACTGTAGGCATTTGAGAAAGCCAGTGGATGGGGATCTATTTCTGTATGATTGTCTTTAAGGTCAGCCTTAAAAAAGTGAATGATTTGATATGCCATTGTTTCACTGTGAAAGATTAAAAAAAATTTAGTTGGTTTCTGTCCACAAATACTTATCTTCATCATCTAAGAGGCTGACCAGGGTGGTATTCTGAGATTTGACAGATTTGGGTTTCAATCGTGTATATTAGCTTACTGATCATATTATAATATCATAATGCCTCAGTTTTCTCATCTGTACAATGTGGGGTTAACCTCAGCCGAAGTTTCTTTGGGGATACCCCAACTGAACCACTGGACTCAGAACTGCAACCATGGGGGAAAAAAATCAAAGAATCTATAGTCTGACCATGAAGTGCATGTATCAGATTGGGGCCTCCTCAATCGCGAAGATGGAGCAGTGAATAGCATACCCAAATGCATATGGAGGATATGGCAGACCACTGAGGCCTGCAGAGGACATCTAGTACCATAGCAGAGGAGGAAGGGTAGAAAAACTTTGATAACTCCCCCAGCAAAGCAGTGACAGCAAATAAATGGAGACTCTAAGGTGAACTATGTCAGTCAATGGACCCTGGAAGGATTTTCTCATCCTTGGAGCAATTAACAGCCTTTCAGAACTATCAAAACCACCTGAGCAGAACCCTTGGAGCATGTTCCACATTAGGAATCCTGAGATGACTTTGGGTGGCCATTCCCCATCCCTAGGTACTGAGGTGGTTGGGAGACTGGAAGCAGCTTCTCCCCTCTTCCCCTAGATATGGGAAGAAGAAAAAACCTTGGAAACAATGGTCTCATCCACTTTCTCCTAATTCTAGACCCTTCTCACCCTAATCAGTGGTCAACATGGACATGCATCCTTCTCAACTATGTAAACATTATCAAAAAATTAAAGTAAACAAAACCCAAATAGATGATTTATGAGGTCCTTTATATTTCAGTGAATTTATGTTATTCAAAAGAAAATACTTAAGTCTATGTGGTAACACAAAATATTCTTCATTTTGCTAGAGCTTTAGCTTAACCAGAAGAAGCAAGAACAGCAAGATAGATTAGGAAATAAACACTGTGGTTATAATTTGCTCAATATTGCAAGAGCTATCTGGGCAACTTGCATTAAGGGGAAGAGTTAATCATTTATCTTGATTTGCCTCTATAAACTATATTTCATGATAATCAGATGGCTTTAGGGACAGTTTTTTAACAGAAAATTTCCAGCTGGTAAGCTGATAAAAAATGGCAGGATTAGAAAATCTCCATTCATAATCCTAATGGATCATCACTGGATGAAGAATCAGGAAGGAGTTTTATAATGCAACAATTAACTGACAGCTGCTGCACTGACTATTTTCTGTTGGCTTCTGCATCCACTCTTCCATGCCAGTGTTAAAGTGGGACTTCTGTGTACTTTGTAATACATCAAGACATAGTATCTCCTTAATGCTCTGCATTCCTCACCAATGTCCTCAATATAAATACTGAGCAGATTTACATGGTATCCAGGATTTTGGAAATTTGTTGTGGAGTAGAAATCAATTGATACAATGGAGTCATTGTTTAGTGTGAAAGTGGTGCTGTGATTTTGTAAGAAAATGTTCATTTTAAAAAAAGAAACACATTAATCACATTCAGGGTGGAATGACAGGAGTTGAAGATTTAATTTTATATTTTCTTTCAACAAAAACTAAGTTAATAAAGAAAAAGAGTATAGCTGGTGAGACAAATCATGAGATTGTTGAACATGAGTGATGGACACATGGCAGTTCCCTTCACTTTAGTGTATATTTAATTTTTTTCATTTAAAAATTGCTAGATAAGCAAAAAGGATAGAAAAGTAGACTCAGTAAAGGAAAACTGCTGTGTTTTAAATTAAGTCAAACATTTGTGACTTGCCTTAAATGGTATCTGTCTAGGAATCTTCATGTTTTCTTTTGTGAAAGACTCTCAAAAAATATATTTGTCCTCATAAATTTCCATGAAACTGAAGCATAATGTAGTGGCAAAGTTTTAAACACTAAATAAGAAATGTGGTACACAGAGAGAAGACATGCTTGTATTACTATCAAAATTTTTACATCTTTGAATGAAAAAGAGGAGGTTGGCAATGGACCCTGGACTTCTTTCTCTCATTCCTGTTCCTAGTATTCAAACTGCACAGGCTTCAGGAGGATACAGATATTCTTTCTTGTTGGGCCTGTAGTCAGCTCAATTGTCTGGTTATAGGAGACTCAATTCTCTGCTTACAACGGAAAAAGAATCATATGAATAACGGAAAATTTCTGCAAGTCCAAAATTCACTATGGGGTCAAGAAAATGTCTTCTGTTATTCCAGGTTGGAGTGAGGGAGTATTCAGGTCTTTAAGAGCCTGGCATGTAAATGCTAAAATGTGCAGTAGTAACAAGTAGCCAAAGGAGTAGGCTTGTAGAGCTGTCCATGGTGCTGATTCAGCTGTTTCTAGGATTTTGGTAGTAAGATAGGAGGCACTGGTACTAGCATGATAGAAAAATGCAGGGGGCCCAGTGTGGTAGCCTTGTGGCTAAAGTCCTCACCTTGCATTTACCAGGATCCCATATGGCCACCAGTTCTAAACCCGGCAGTCTCCCTTCCCATCCAGCTCCCTGCTTGTGGCCTGAGAAAGTAGTCAAGGATGGCCCAAAGCCTTGGGATCCTGCACCTACATGGGAGACCCAGAAGCAGCTTTGAGCTCCTGGCTTTTGATTGGCTCAACTCCAGCTGTTTCAGTCACTTGGGGAGTGAATAATCAGATGGAAGATATTCCTCTCTCTCTCTCACCCTCTCTGTACATCTGACTTTCCAATAAAAATAAAAATAAATCTTTTTTCAAAGAAAAATGCACCAAAAAAACTGGAAAAGTCTAGGTTATGTGGAAAATTGGTGTCTTGAAGAAGGGGGCAGTGGCCATTGGAGGACTTAATCAAACTTGAGCTTCATGGACAGGACTCAACTTTTAGTCTGGGAGTCTGAACTCCAGGTGTCAATAGGATCATTCCCATATGAATGCTTCAAAGAAGGGTCCATCCTGGTCTCTTTTTGGGTGTGGTGGCTTCCAGTAATCCTTAAACTTCCTTAACTTTAACTTCTACCTCCAGCTCCTGTCTCTGCCTCCATCTTCACATGATCTTCCTTCTGCATATTTTCATGTCCTCATCTTACAAGCACTCAAGTCATCACTGAATTTAAGGCTCATTCTAAATCCAGGAAGATTTAATCCAAGATCCTTAACTGCATATGCAAAGACCCTGTTACCAAAAAAAGATCACTTTCAGACACTCTGTCTTACTACTTGATCCATGCTACCTTTGCTTGGAGAATTAAAATGCCTCAGTAGGATTGTCTGACAGGATGTATTATATCTGGAGATCCTCAAACACCTAGATAGGACAAAGAGATCCCTATGGAAGTCTGGAAAAATCTGTGTAATTCTGGGGCCTCCATTTAGGATTCACAAGCTGCCACAAGTTGATATTTATTGTCAGTTTACTCATTGGCTCACATAATCATTAAAAGCTAAGTGTAAAAGGCTGGCATTGTGGTGCAGTGAGATAATACACTGCTTGCAACACTGATAGCCAATATGGGAGTGTTGACTGCTTTGTTTCCGATCCAGCTCCCTGCTAATGTACCTAGAAAAGCAGCAGAAGGCAGTTCAGGGTCAGTGCTGAGACAGAGCACATCATTCTTCTGCCTGCAGTGCTGCATCCCATGAGTGCTATTTCAAGTTGTGGCTGTTCTACTTCCAATCAAGTTCCTTGCTAATATGCCTGTGGAAGCAGCAGAAAATGGTCCAGGTCCTTGGGCCCTTGCTCTGACATGGGAGACCTGGAAGAAACTCCTGGCTCCTGGCTTCAGACCAGCCCCACTCTGGCTGCTATGGTCATCCTAGAAGTGAAGCCTTGGATCAATTTGCCATTTGAAAACAAATATGGTTTTCCATTTCCTGTATTGAGTTTATATCAAGGAAAGCCTGACACTAGAATTGGCACTGCATATCTGTGATTTCATGGCAGGTGAATAATCCACAGCTTTATACCCTGCAAGATGAGAGCTTTGTCTCAAACACATGTCAGGTTGGAAGTTCAAAATGTGGAGCTAATTCCTCCTTCTCCTCTTTTTCTTCCAGGACCTTACTTGAAATATTAGAATTCTCCAATGGTTCTGTATGCATGAATGAACGAATGCATGGTAACTCTTAAGAGTATACCTACTCTGAATAAAGAGAATTGACAATACTTTGTTTCTTAACTGGTATTAGTACTGACATTGGGTGGATTGCTGCAGCAGTAAATGACTTAGGTTGCTCACTTTGTTTGAGGTGACATATCAGATAAGACAAGGAAAATAGGAGAGAAGAAAAAATGGATACAACATTACAGCATGGATTTTTGGATGTTCTTCTCAAATATATAAGCTTTACCTGCCTAGATGATTGGAAGGAAGTGGGTATTTATAGCATGGTGGCAGGACTCTGGAAATTTCAGCATGAAAAACAGACTAGAAGGTGAGAGCAGGCATCAAAGATATGATGACAAAAGGGAGGTCAGCCAGGAAGTAAAGGACTCAGTCAGGTGGGACTCAGAGTTAGATAAGGTGAAAATGGAAGCAGTGATCTTTACTGGCCAAAGGCACATGAATTAGCTCACTCTGAGGTTGGCAACTCTATTCCTTTTATATTGTGAATTGCAAGAGGGAGGCATGGCCATCTTGATAACTTGCCAGGCATCGGGATGTCTATTTCAGGCCAGGTTGAAAAAAGTCAGCTCTGACACAGCAACCCTAAATCAGGCTATGGAGCTTCTAGTCAGATGACAAGGAGGAGTCAGGACCCTGGACAGTTCAGAAGGCCCAAAGACCCTTGGATGATTGCCCTAGAAATACAGCCTTATTATTATTTAAGGATGCTTAACTGATTTGAAAGACAAAATAACATGTGAAGAGGAGTGGAGATAGACAGAGTCTGTCCTTCATTGGGTTTCTTCCACAAAGAAACTCCATTCAGGTTAGAACCATTATCTGCCATGTCTCAAGATATATTTCATCAGAAAGTCTGATGGGAAGCAAAAGTAAGACTCCATCTCAGACATTCTTCACTTGCTGCCCCAAAATGCCTATCCTTATCTTTTTAATTTTTAAAAAATTTATTTTCATTTGAGAGGCAGATATAGGAGGAGGAAGAAAGATCTTTCATCCACTAGTTCATTTCTCCACTGTCTGCAATAGTCAGTACTGGGGCTACACCAAAGCCGAGAGCCCAGAACTTAATCTTGGCCTTCCTAAAGGATGGCAAGGCCCAAGCACTTGAGTCATCACTGCCTCCAAAGATATGCATTAACAGGAAGCTAGAACTGGAAGCAGAATCAAGACTTGAATAGGGGCACTCTGATATAGGATGTAGGTGTCCCAAGCAGCATTTTAACTACTGCTTCAAATGCCCACACTGGGTTTTTGACACAGGCATCTCCACTCTTTCTGACTATCTTTGTGAATGTAACACTGACACTGTAAATGGCTCTGGCATGACCTTCTCTTCTTGGGAAAGGAAAGTCACCCCATAATACATCCAGCTTTCTGGCCTGACTGGAAGCGGTCAGAGACATTTCTCCTTTCAGAATGTTTTGTTCCACTTCCTTCCTGTGGAAATGAGGGGCTCATAATGGACAGTTGAGCATGTATTCTGAGTTTCCACAAACATATGATGCCTCTAGAATAAGAAAATAGTAAAAAAAAAAAAAAAGTCCCTGCTTACTATGCTTACTACAAGCCAATGACCACGGTGAATACCTGTGACCTAAGAGAGGATCTGGAAGAAGTGAGAGGAGCTAAATCACACAGGAGAAGTCCAGGTGGCTGGTGGGAAAGACTCAGAAAAGGCTGGAGAAGGGAGACAGCTTGGCCAAGGCTGGTTGCAATTGAAAACACTGAGATGAATTAAGAATGCAATAGAGTGTGCATCAGGAGGGTGAAGTGGGCTGAGCAACAACTCTACTCTAATTCATTATAGAAGTACAGCCCCAAAACCAGAGAAAATACAGTGGTCTGAAGACAACACATGACAACCAAAGAAGTGTGGAGAACATGGAACTTCATCACAGTTACAGAAGAGGCAGAGTATTCCTTAGGTACTTTGGAGTTAAAAATACATTTTCCACTTGGTTTCTATTTCTATGTTTATAGATGAACATGATTACTTATATTCTAAGTAAATAAACACAACTCTTTATAGAAAGCCCATGAGAAGGGAATTTGGTGAGACAACGCTTTTTTTCTTAATTCTTACACATGAACTAAGACTTTAAACTCCAACATCACACAAAAATAAAGACTCATCAGTAGCCTGGGGAGAAGGCAGGAGAAACTACACTTCCTCTCAAGCATCTGTGCAAAGACACAGGCTCTCATTTGCCCATGGGGCCAGGCCCACCATGATTGGTTGCTTGCCCATGGGGCCAGGAAGGGGTTCAGGGAGGAAGCTGGGGGTAGGGGGCCGTTCCTTCCAGCCAGTCCAGCCTTGGGTAGAAGCTACCTTTGTTGTCGTGCCAGACCCTCAGCTTGCACAGGTGGCCCAGGCTCAACATGTCGGTGAAGTTGAATGTATCTGTGTTGTTGCGCTCAAACTTGTTCCAGTTGGCTGACTGCTTCAGGGCCAGGGTTCCGCTGTCCCCGTTCTCTCCAAAGATGATGATGAATACGTTGGCATCAGTGCCTGCTCCTGGGGGGTGGGCAAGATGAAGTTATAGGTGCTAGCCTTTCCATACTCAGTCATCCTGCTTTGGCCTGGGCCTAGACTTGGGAGGAGTGATCAGGAGGTAAAGGAGGACAGAATACAGAGCCAACATGGCCAACTGGGGAGCTGAGGAGAGGTCATTTGTGTGCTGGGAATTCAGGGTCTCCAAGTGTATCATTCACCTTATGTTGGGGGTTTATAAATGCTGTGGGTCTGACTGGAGTCATAGTTAGAAAGGATGATAAAAAAAAAGGATGGATGGCTTAGTACAGACACATCTTTTGCTGAGGAAATGCACCTGGACTTAAAAAGCATTCCTTATAAACTGCCCTTACAGTTAAAACGACAGGCTACCTCCTGCACAATGTAGGACTAGCAGGAAGCAGAATTATCCCATGCTGCCCATATTGACTCCAAATGACTTTTACATGAGTGCTTTCTTGTTATTGGCTTAAGACAAAAAGACATGCTGATTCTTGTTAAACAGCAACTGCTTCCTGAGGAGGTGACCCTGTGAAGGTCCTTGGACATTCACCCTGCTGTTATCTGTGCACTTATCAATGCACTTGAAAGCATGTGGATGCTCGCGGCTTTCAACAATAAGGGTGAAGGCTCCACTGAGGCTGGGAAGAGGAACAAAGATGGGAGGAACCCAAAATAAACTTTGCCAGATTTGTTGACTCATCACATATGCCCAGAGTCCTTTCATTTCTTTGGCTGCACGCTTTTCTGTTGCACACTTAAGCTACCATGACCGACAGGGTAACCCCTCACTAGTCCTGCACAGTCAGTGTGAGTTTGCCAGACTCCTGGCAACCACTCCTGGAGCACTACAGCCTAGGAGGCTGTAGTCAGGAGGCACTGCCACCAGACTTTTCATACATACTAGGATGTTTCCCAGTGGGACCGTTTCTCTGGGTATCTCCCGTACATATGTGACCTCTGCTTGCCTTTTTAAACCTCATTTTGCCATCCCTTCTGGGAAGCCCTTTGGGATCTTTGTCCCCAGTTCCCAGGTGGGTTGTGCACCCTCCTCAGGGTTTGCCAGTACCTTGCTGATCCACTATCTGCAACAACCTCAGATCTCAAGGACCCTGGAGTCACACCTCTGTCCTATCATCGAGTGCCAAAGGTGGCAATTAACAGTTTGTGGTCACGCATTCAAATGGGAGTAGGGATCCCAGGGGGTGCTGAGGTTCATGTGTAGGCTCTGAGCCAAGCATTTTAAAGTTGCCAATCAACTCTGTAATCACACTCTCCTCTACATCCTGAGAGAGACTGGTGGGGGCAGATGCTGTCTTTGGGAATAACTACTTTGTCCAAACATAAAGAGACAGTGTGACAAAGGCAGGCTCTGGGGAGAACATCCAAAGGAAAATGCCCCACCAGGAAATCAGGGTCCAGACCTAAAAATAAGTGGGGATAAGAATAGAGGGAGTTGGAAGAGACCCTGTGACTCACCCAGGATGTTGCTGGTCTTCACTGTGACCGTATAGGAGGTCCATTCCATCATCTCCTCCCCATCAATGACGGCACACATCTCACATACCAGGGTTTTCTTGCCCTTCCGCTGGGACAGCCAGTCTCCATAGTAGAACATGGTCAGATCTCCCGTGTTCATATTCTTCAGGAGGATCTGAGGGTTGGGGGAGCCATGGGGTAAATGCCCTCCCTCACCTCCAGCAGCAACCCCCCACACCTGCCAATGTAGTCCCTCCACTGAACCCAATGACCCAAGACACCAGACCTGAGACAAGCCCTTGTGATTCAGACCTGGAGTGTAAAATGGGCCCTTTCTAGAATGAAGGACTTTGATCCCCATGGTGAGGAACCTGGCTTGGGACTAGAAATCCTGAGAGGTAGCCAAAGGACACTTATTGCTGAATGGGGGACAGAAAAGATGAATTAAGCCACCATCAGCCACAAACCACTGGGAGCCGGGTACAATACTTACAATTTGTGGTATGAGCACCATATTGTTGGCTCAAAGAAAACCTGCTAATGACTGAATGGAGAAAGAAGGCATTGCCGGGAATTGGCACTGACCATGTTTGGTGGACCATGGAGTTATGGGCTGCTTGGGACAGAGTTGATAGGCTCTGAATTGTGTCCTTTGCAAATTCACATGTTAAAGTCCTACTAATCTCAGTCCCTTAGAATGTGGCTGTTTACAAACATAGCTGTGACTGGTGTAATTATTTAAGGTGAAATGGCTAGGGTAAGCCCCATTCCAAGACATTCCATGTCCTTTCCCCTTATACCCTGGGGAAACTTGAAAACTTGGGAAAACAAGCAGAATGACATCTTGTGAGGACTGGAGTGAGGCTGCCATGGGCCAGGAATCCAGCAGGAGCTGGGATACAGGCCAAGCACATATGCTTTCCTAAGCTCAGCAAGGGAGCTTGGCCTTATCCGCACCTTGATCTTGAAATTTAAGCCTCAAATTCAAACCTCTAGAGCTGTCACAGCAAATGTCTGCTGTTCTAAACCTTCAGTCTGTGACCCTGTCAGCAGTTCCTAACATCCACTGTACATGCAGACCAGGCACAACAGCAGTGCCACACATGTTGCAAAGCCCAGAGCTCATGTGACACCAAGGTCATGCTTGTGAGATTGTGAGGTTGCAGTCAAGCCTTCCCTCTCCGATCTGCCTGGGCTGCCAAGAGTTTCTAGCTTTGAGGTCACATTTAGAACAGGAAGTGCCTGGGACTTCCAACTCGCTTCAATTTCTGTCAACACTCTGGGCACTCTCCCCTGTAGTCTGGAAGAGTGGGTAGTAGTGACCGTGTTCTGGGCAGCCTGCAGGGACAGGGTCGCATGTGGTAGATAAAAATGAGGAACTATGAAAGTGGGGTCTTGAAAAGCAGCAACAGGTTTCTTTCCTTGGGGAAACTGAGTCTGTGGTTGTGTGCATGTGCATACATACACACCAGTGTATTTCTGTGAATAGGCATGCATGCACATATGTGTACATGCACGTGTATATATCTGCATTGCATACAATCATATGTATACATGTGCTTGATGCATGTAAATGTATGCATGTAAATGTGTGCCTGTATGTATATGCTTGTGAATATATGTGTGTGTGTGTGTGTGTGTGTGTGTGTGTGTGTGTGTGTATGCATATGTGTGTGGGAGTAGACAGAGGCAGAGGGAATGAGCAAAACTCAGGATTGCCCCTCCTCTTCCATTGCTGTTGATCCTTGAAGATTCTGCATGGCAGCCCTGAGGCTGGTTTCAGCCTGAGAGTTGCAGACTGCAAAATGATCAACTGGGCTGCAGACAGCTGGGCTATAGTGCCTTCCCTGGGAGAGGGCAGAAGCCTTGGGTGGGCAGGAGGAGCAGACAGCTGCCAAATGACATGATCAAAGGAGCACTAGAAGCTCCCTGCTTTCCTAACAGCCCTGCTTGAGGGCCCATCTCTGCCCCAGGTCTTAATGCTCCTTACACAATTCTCCCAGCTTATATCCTCAAACAAAATTACCCAGCACTCTGACTGCAGGCTTGGTTCCTGTCATGTGGTCAGTACTTGCTGTGCTCTCTGGAGGTCACTGAATTCTCACTGGACACAAATAAACAGAACTCTGCTGTCTGCTGAATCCTCACCCAAGGATTACCCTAGTTGGGTTTATGTGACCACTTGCTCTCTAGGGAGACACTGATGCCATGATGAGTTCTATGGAAAACTAATGAGAGCAGAGAAGAGGTGGCAGCAGCTGAAGAGGAAGAGGTGGGTGCCAGTACTCTACCCTCTCCAGGAACCACTCGGGCCGGCTGCCCAGGCCATCAATCCGGATCCGCATCTTGGTGAAGGGAGCAATGTCCAGGATCTCCATGATGAAGGTGTCATTCTGTTCCCGCTCAAATCTGGTGGGAGGAGAGGAATAGCATAGAAGGGGAATTGGCCATGGTAGAGGCCAGATGTGGGACAAGGAGAGAACATGAGATCTTTACTCAGCCCTCTCTCCTCCCCAGGAATTCCTAACAGCCTGTCTCTTATATCTAAATGTGTTCCTTGTAGGCAGAAAGCAGGTTTGGTTGGTAGAAATGACTCGGACCCCAGCACTACTGACTCGGCATGCTAACCTCATCCTGCAAACCACCTACAGCAGTCAAAGTGCTTGGGTGTCACCTGTGGCCTGGCGAGAGTGACACCTTCCCTGCGACTGCACACAACTGTCAAGAAGACCCAGTGGATGTGAAATCACCTGACAGCATAGAAAGAATTTCAGGACTGAACAGCTTTAGAAGAGATTCCTTGAGTGACAGGGCCACCATGAATGAGTGTCAGGGAAGGTGGTGCACCGCATAGCTCTAGATGGCATCACTCACATTTTTAGGTTGCTTAATTTACTCATTTATCTTTGCAGGATCTGCCCAAATGAATGCTGCAGCCAAGGACTGGGAAACACCACCAACAACTGCCAAGGGGCAGGCAAATAGAAGGCAGTGGGGCTTCTGTTGCTAGGATCCTTCTGCTGAATGCCCTTGTCATCTCAGACATTCTCAATCTTTATTCCTTACTGCTTCCTCTGCAGGGCTATGTTCACAATGTGACCTCCACTGCTGACTGACGGTTTGACAGCTGACTGGTTCTTGATGACATCATTGATGCGGGCCCTGGGGGTAATGCAGGTGACTTTGAAGAATTGGCTCCACATGGTGATTGTTAGGTTTCCTTGGCTACAAGATATCTTTCTAGAAACTGATGCTACATCCTGTGGGGGTGTGCTGAGATTGCAAATACTATGAGTCAAGAAATGACTGCTCCCAGTCTGAAAGGTGATGGTGGAATGGAGACCTGATATTCATCAGTAACTTCGCTTGTGTGCACGTTAAGGCTTTTAGAAATAAACAGAACTCTCTTGTGGCATGCCTCCTCCTTCCTGTCTCATTTACATCCCAGGTCTCCCTCAGCTCACGGAAACTCGAAGGAGATGGGCAAGGCACACATGCACAATTCACACTGTGACTCCCTAACATCACCTCTCAACTCATTCTCTGCTTGCTCTTACCAGGAGTACAATTTTTCAGACCCAAGGATCCTAAGAACCCCTTGCATTTCTCTCTCCAGTTCTTCCCCCTTTGAATATAACCAAATGTCTTTGTTTCCTAGAGAACTCTGTGTGTGTGTGTGTGTGTGTGTGTGTGTGTGTGTGTGTGTGAGAGAGAGAGAGAGAGAGAGAAAGAGAGAGATGCATCTCAGGAAGGAGAGAGATGTTTGAAACAAGTTTCTCTTTGAGGAGACTGAAAGTAGATGACACTTGTTCTTCTCTCAGATTGAAAAACCATGCCCGTCTCCCTTGGGACTTCCTTTCAAGCTCTCCACCCTGAGGACTCAGCCTTCCTAACCATCTCCCTTTACCCTGCAGTTCTCAAATACGGGTCTCCTCCATTATCAGCGCTATGATTACTAATCAGACAGCCTAGAATCCAAGAGATAATGATGGGGAAGAAAGATTCAAGGCTCACAAGTTGCTATGTGACCATACCACTAGCCATACACTTCCTGGTCTGCTCATGGAAGGGCAGCTGAAAGATCACCTCTACTCTCTGCATCTATTCACCTTAGCCTCTTCCCATGGACGAACCTGTGCAAGGTTAGAGGCAGCCATGAGATGTACTGAAGGGCGCACTCAATGTAATTCCACAAATGGATTTTATTTCCAAGGACCTCAACCCCAGGTATTTCAAGTCTCCTCTGGGTTTAGGACTGATTCCACACATGTGTCTACATCCCTTTACAAATCAAACACAGGGCCCACTGGGTACCAAATGCCTCCATTTCTGCTGCTGGAGAGCCTCCCTTGAATTTCAGCATAATCGCTTGGGATGCTTCTGAATGCCATACTAATTTGCCAGCATCTCAGCGTAAGTCAGTGTGCCAGAACAACTTCCTCCATGTTGCAAGATGTGAAGTTGGGATTGGGTGGATTGCTTTTGATTGCGTTAAGCTTTGGCCTCTGGTTGTACAACCTCTGGGAAGCTTAGTGCTACATGGCAAATTCCCATAATGTCTTGCATGTGTGTGCATGTGCATTTGAGTCTCTTCTGGCCACACCAACTCCTAGGAAAGCATACCTTTGCACAGTGCTAAGCTGTACCCCTGACACATATTCAATGGGTTTTCCTACTCAAATGCCCCAGCCAAGATGCTGGCAAACTAAGGATTCCAAGACACAGGTGAAACATGGGCCACACACAACCAAAAGGAAGCAAAACATGGCTGGAGAAGAAGCCTGAGCTTGCAAACTAAAGTAATTAAGAACAAGTGACTTTATCACAAACTAAATTCATATTCAGAAGAAAAAAAACCCTGGGGAGTGGGTAGGAAAATCCCAGACCCCAAGGAATTGTACCACAAAATTCAAAATTTAAAAAAAAAACCAGAAGGAAAAAACCCCTTTCATTTACAAGGCAACTAGAAGTATTTATGATCTGGTGTACTCATAACAATAAGGTTTTCAGGAAATAGTTTTAGAATTTAGATACTTGGGGTGATGGCTACCTATCCTAACATCAGCTATACTTCGGGCAGCTAGAAAAATCAAGTACCATACACTGAGTTGGCTAATTAGAGGAAACTTGGGAACTGGGGGCTGAATGAAATTGAGAGTCTAATACAGAGGTCAAATCACTAGGAGGCTATATGTGCAAATGAGCCATAGTCAACCATGAGAGATGACAGAAATCTGACCCTCCCTTCTTCACTGGAAACCACATCCTGTAGAGCAATTGGCTCTAGGGGGTTGGGACTTGGTCAGTGGCTGCCAGCTTCCTTTCATTGTCCCCAATTCCAACATAGGACCAATCACAAACCCCAATGCACTCTCTAATCCACCCACATAAGATGCCCTGGTTCTGGCTAGCTTGCAGCTTCACTATATCAAAAATAATGCTTCATTTTAGAACATTCCCACTCTTCTGAAAGCCTGTGAGTCTCTTCCACATCAGGTAATGGTAGTTGACTTTGTTCTCATTTGATCTTTGTTTTTTGTCCACAGTTGTCTGAGTTCAACTTCCCATCCCCTACTTAACCAGCTGGGTGACCTCAGAAAGTTCCTTTGTCTGTTTGTGTCGCAACCTTCTTATTTTTAAGTAGATATGGTAACAGTGAAGATTATAAGGAGTGTGGTAAGTTAATAAATGTTGAAAAATATAACAGTTCCAAGCTTAATAAATGCTAGCCATTATTATGATTATCTGTATCATCATTCTTAGTTGCTCTGGGAAAAATTACAGTAGAAAATTGGAATAGTATAATGAGAAATCAGAAATGCTAAGAGGAAGCAGCAAGACTGTTCTTACCAGATCTCTGGGGATGAGCTTGTATGAGGGACAAAGCTCCTGCTCTTATGGGTCTCTCTGTCCATTGAAAGAACCCACATTTATCTCCAAGAACTGTAATATTCTCATCCCCATTTTCATAATCATTTCCATCATATCATCTTCACTATCATAACCAATGTTGCCATCCTCACTACCATCCAAAAGTACTTACTGAGTACCCCCTACATGCAAGGCCAGAGCTAGGAGGTATGCAGGACTTGGAATGAAGCCACCCTACATTCTGCCTTCCAGCTGGGTGTATGCATGCTCCCGTTCCATGGGTAAGTGGTCATGACAGGTTTTTTTAAGTTCTAGACTTGGGCTTTGAGTCTATTTCTCTGGTTCTTCTGATTTCAGTGGTCACAAACCTTTGGGAGACAGTGGTTGAGCACAGAAAACTCAGGACATACTATATTGGAAATGCAATGAAAGGCACAGATCATTAATATGGCAGCAGTTCCACTTTTATTGCCATTATGCAATACCTTAAGAAACAGTAAGACCTGGTGTTTCGGACTGGGGACCATTTGGGAGACTTTCTCAGTGCCACAACTCATAGGCTGTGGGCCTCAGAACAGCAGGACTTCTCTTGGGGTGCCTAGGTTTTCTCACCTGTAAAGTGAGGGTGATCATAATAGTCCTCATAGGGTTGTAGAAAGGATCAGTGTGTCAACACACAGCTCAGAAAAAGGTAAGGTACTACTCAAGCTCGCACCAATGTCAGTTACATGGCTGCTGTTTTCCTGAGGGAATAATCTCTGGGAAGACAGGGACTTGCTTCTTCTTGCTCTTCAGAGCCTGAGATGGTACTTGGCATACAGTCATCGCAAACATGTTTTGGGGTTGGGTGTTGTGACATCACAGGTTAAGTTACCTGCTGAAATGCTGGCATCTCATATGGGTTCCAGTTTGAGTCTCTACCATTCCACTTACAGTCCAATTCCCTGCTAACATACCTGCGTAAGCAGCAGAGGATGGTTCAAATGTTTAATCCCCTGCACCCACATGGGAGACCTGACCCACAAGAAGGTCTTGGCTCTAGACAAGTCCAACTCCAGCCAAATTGGACATCTGGGAAGTGAACCAGCAGACAGAAGATCTCTTTGTCCCAATTCTCTTTCTGTGTAACTTTGGCTTTCAGTTAAATCTTAAAGAAATGTTTTGAAATCAATTGCTTTTCACTTTTCATTAATTTTTGGCTCATGGGAAAACTGCTCCTCCTAATATAAAATTAATAGTAAAATAAATGAAACTTGGAAAATAACAAAGATACTATGCCATCCACAAATCTACAGAACTTATAATTAACACTTTCACGTAGCCAACTGAAAGAATGAAGAAAGAAATTGGCATAGACTAAAGAGATCAAGGAAAACTTCCTAGAGGCAGCAAAATTGAATCAGCTCTTGAAAGGGAAAGGCATTACCATAAAGGAGAGTAGATAAAGGGAATTCTGGGAGGATAGGTAGGAAAAAATGGATGGACAGAGTGATGCCTGCCACATGCAAGGCAACTGGAAACTTCCACAGCATGCACAGGGAGTGAGCGCCAGTCGAGCTGAAGGCAAGATGGGGCAGAAGATTGGGTATGAGAAGGGGAGAGGGACAGGGGATCTTCTGCATACCTGGCCTTCTTTTTGTCCAGCTGTACCTCCTCTGTGCTCCCGTTGATGCCATAAAGGGTCATGAAGATGTTGGAGTCAGTGCCCCCACCAACCACGTCACCTGTCCACACTGTCATTTCATAAAGCACCTGCCATGAAAAAGATACATGGGTCCTAAACCTTGGCCTCACCTGCAGTGCCACTAGGGAAGGAAGTGATACTCTCCAAGCTCTGTGGCTCGGGGGAGCAGGGAACCAACCTGTAATCAACCATGAATGACTAAGAGCTGGAGTCAAGCCTTGTCATCCTCTGTAACATGTCTAGTGCTAGGCGGAGCTCAGTGTCAGACAGAGGGTGTGCTGGGTGTAAGAAACATGACAGAAAGGCCAGGAATGAGCTGCTTCTTTGTCAGATAACTCCTGATCTTGGTCCAGTCACACAGCAGAGTGTGGCAGCAGGACAAGATTCTTTGGAAACAGAAGATCCCTGGCCTTCCACCTGCTTGCTGCTGATACCCCACCCTTGCCAGCCTCTGCCTCCTCCATCATCAAAGAGTGATAAACTTCTTTGCAGCATAGTGAGAGCTGCAGACAACTTGACTTAGAGGGATGCCCAGAGATAGTCCTGCCTTGTGTAAGATCTCAGAAAGCAGCCAGGAGTGCTGGATGTCTAAGCTTTTGTACTACAGCCATGCACATCCTGAGATCTATAAATGAAGACCTGTGAGTACCACTGAGGGTAACAACTAAAGAAATTCTGCCTTCATTGTCCTACAGAGGCAGATGATGGACTATGCAGGTGGTTTTTGCATCACATTGGGATCCTGTCTGATGTTTCTTCCACAGGATGTTGATTATCTCCACTGCAGGGTGAAGGAGCAACCTGTGCTGTTTGGGGGCTGGGGTTCACTGGGACCCTGTCTTGTGGAAAGACGCTTTTTTCACATCATTATTTTGGACTGTTCTCTAGTTCTGCAGTTTTCCAGCAAGGTACCCAGAGACTGTTATGAGGTCTGAAGGATCAGGAGAGACTGGATCCCAAGGTAGAGGAGGGCCTAGGAGGTCTACTATTCTGAATACAGCTGCCCTGCCTTGGACTCCCTCTGTGGCTGCTACAACTGTGTTACCTGGGCAGGTGCTTGGTTTCCACCCCTGCAACAACTTTGGCATCAGAAACCAAGTTAGCTGTGAGAATGCCTATGCCACTGCCATGGTGCCTGGTAGATGTTTCCCACAGCAGTATCTAGCATCTTCCATACAATAAGCTCAGAATCAAGCTGTGCAGGCCTGACCTGGCAGCAGTGGTTATGGCACGTTTACTGAAGGAATGGGTGCAGAGCCTCCTGCCTCATTAGGCAAATTCCCCTGGACCATCCTGCAAGGGCATGTGTTGGGGTGGGGGACAGGGAGGAACTAGGAACAAAGGTAGGAGACTGGTCTTTTCTTGTTCATATCCAGATGGGCCATAAAAATGAGAATGATTAAAGTGAGTGGCTGGTGGCTTGGAGAGACTGGGCCCTGAGGTCTGGTCCCTCCGTCTTGTGTTCTCTGCATCTACCTTTCCCTCTTTGCCACAGACACATCCTTTTTTTTTTTTTTTTATGTAATCAGTGTTTCCAAAAGGAGATAGAAGCAGGGCTCCTGTCAATTCCGGTCTGGGCTTGGGCATCCTGGGGAGAGAGCCAGTCCAAAGAGCTCTGTGGTTCTTTGTCAAGCAGCAAACCTGTGTTCTTTTGTTCCATGAATAGCAGGGGTGTGGATCTGGACCGGCACGCAGCTGCATTGGGTGGGGTGGGACGCATATGTGGGGGCTGGCACACACAGGCTGTGAACTGGGTCAGGGCAGAGGTTCTGAACAAATTGTGTGCTCAGCTGGGCTGTCCATCTGGCTCCAGATGGGGATGCCTGGGGGCAGGGGAGGTCACCGGCTCTCTAGCAAGGGAAGGACAGGCACTCCTGCTCCTGCCTGATAAGGTTTGCAGAGGCCAGAGCTAGTCTCTAGCTTGCCCTGAGAGCAGGGTAGGCTCAGGCACGGCTGATTTCTTCTTGGCTATATGAGATAGCCTTGTTGATTTGGGTTCAGAGAGAGTGAGGGATTGGGCCATGTTAAGCCCATGGCTTACAAGATAGAAAGAGGAGTGCATGAGGTCAGATGACCCAGAGACCTTTGAGCTGCCAACTGGCTGTATGAAGAGTGGCACCAGTACCCAGGTTTTCTGCCTATTGCCTTACTCTGACCTGTGAGTTAACACAAACTCACCCAGATCCTTCAATCAATGAGAAGTGGAGCCAGGGAATGAGTTCAGAGATCTCATCTTCTAGATTTTCAAAGTAGTGAGGTCAGAGGTTCACTGCATCCCAAACGCAGTGTTCTGTGGTACCATCCCAATGACCGTGCACGTCTACTTTGAGCCATACCTTGTAGCACATTCCATGGGCTGTTGATGATCCCATTGTCCTCACATGATCTCATAGGGAACAGACCATGAGAAGCAGCGAAGCAGCATTCCCACATGGTATGTGAGAAGATCAAGGCCCAAGGCATCAGCTGGCATGCCTAAGGTCACACAACAGCAAAAAAAATGGAGCCAGCACAGCCAGCTGAAGCCTCCTGCTTCCCTCACTGTGTCTTCCTGGCTACTCCCCCTGTCAGGAAGGAATAGGCCTTGCTGCACAAAGCTCACCCTCCATACCTTCACTCCGATGTTCACCACCATGGCATCCAGGAGGTCAAAGACACGGGAGGTGACACCGTCACCTCGGTCCTTGGCAAGCCAGCAGTTACAGCGCAATGTATACTTAGTGCCCTGGGTAGGCACGGCCAAACAGAGCTCTTCCACCAGCCAGCAGCTCTCAGGGGAAGCTCCATCATGGCCCAGCTAGGAGGAACATGTCATACCCATGAGCATCTGAGAAAAACTCCCTGCTCAGCCTCCCCATCCCTGTCCAGTGGCCCCCTAAATGCAATTCTTGTAATATGCTGCACATGCACTGCCCCAAGTCCCTCCCATGAAGGTGGGAACATATCTCAGAATATATTTAAAGTTTGTATATGTAGGCATTTGGCACAGCTGTGAAAACACCATATCCCATATCAGAACTCTTGGGTTTCAACTCTTATTCAGTTCCCAATGCTAGCATCCTGTCGATACATACCCAGGGAGGTAGCAAATGATGCCTCAAGAACTTGCGTCCCCACCACCCATGTGGGAGACCCATGTCTATAGCCGGGCTCATCCCCAGCTATTGTTGGCATTTGGGGAGTGAACCAGCAGATGAAATTTCTCTCTTGTGAATAAAACCGAATAATTACGGTGACTAATCATCAAAAGATGATTCTGAGTAAGTGAGCCCTTTAAGAGAGGGTCTAGTCTCAGAGATGGAAGAAGTCATGGAGATCCTGTTGACCTTGAACAAGAAAATTGCCAGATTTTTGAGATCTCTAAAGGGCAGGGCACTGTGGGTAGCATCTGAGAATGAAGAGTTCAGGCCCACAAGCCCCCCAAAATGGATTCTGCCAAGCTCCAGCGAGCTGGGAAGAGAAGCCCCAGCCTCAGATATGACTATGGCCTGACACCTGCTTTCAGCCCTGTGAGAAGAGGCCCAGTAACTCACACAGACTCCAGACCTGTGAAATTAGATCATACATGTGTGGTGTATTGTCACTGTGTTACACAACACTAAAAATGAATACACAGGGTTATCCACTGGCTGGGTGGAAAATGGGGACCACAGGGACAGGTGACTCATGTAAGGTCACTTGGATAGTTGATAGTAGAGGCCAGAAGATCTCTCTCTACTGTATAATCTGAAGGGGGCTCCAGTTCAGTTTCTTTGCCCACTCTCTATTCTCTTTCCTCCCCCTCCCTGACAGTTAGCTCCTTCCTTTGCACTGAGGGTGTTCACCATCATGGAGCCCCAAGGAGATAGCACCTCTATTTTCTTGATGACTCCCACATCCAAGCCTCCAACATAGAACTCCTCCACTGAGCCGCAGCTGAAGCCCTTCTTCCCGCGAGGGTAGTCCAGCCAGATGCGGTTACTACGCTCATCATCCTCCCCGATAAGCAAGATGAAGGCTCGGCTGTCAGTGGCAGCATCCTTGTGTTTGCCCGTGGTGACAGACACATAGTAAGGGATAACTATAAGAGATCACAGAGACCCAACCTCAAAACCATTCGGCTGGACAACAGAACCCCCCTTCCAAGAGCTGCTGATTTGAAAATGACATCTGGAGGTTCAGTGCCACGGAGCTGTGCGTACTGAAGTGCCGTATCTGGGGAGTGTCTATGCTCCAGGGAATGAGGGAGCTGGCATCTCCCAGTGTGAAGGCTCAAGAGTGTCCTTGTTACTTATCTGTAGCATCAGTCTGCTAAAAGCCCCTCTGGCCAATGACCACTCTCGGGTGTCCTGCTGTTATGTGCAGATGGGGAGGAACAACAATCCCCTCACCAAGTCTGCCTAAAAGCATATTACTGCAGTCACAAAAATGAGCTGGGCCAAAAGAGAAAGGAGGAAATGGGGAAGAAATAATTGCACTTCGTCTACAAGAGATCTTCTACAAGTTTGTGGAAGTGGGTATTATTGAAAACACTAGGTATGTATTGCAAAAAAAAATAATAAAAGCACTAAATTTAAATTAAACTTGTCTTTTTTATTCCATTTTCCATGAACTTTTTGTAGTCACTTTGCCTGTCACGTGGGAAGTCAAGTTTCTGGGAGGTATCCATTTTCAAAACAAACTAAGTAGTGCAAAAACTCACTCAAGAAGTGGGCATAGAGTTCCAGTTATCACCCAGTGCCCATTTTCCCTGCTACTAGTGGTTGTTAGACTATGCAAGCATATTGGGTGGATTTATAGCAAAATCTTTTTTTTAAAGGGACTAACTGGAAGGAGTCTTCTTTTGACCCTTTTCCTTGCATTTTTTCTGCTTGGAGTGTGGATGTGATGACTGGAACTCTAGCAGTCATGTTGGAACCCTGGGTGACCATTAGGGCAGAAGTCAATGATGAGATTGCCAGAGCAAACAGTTGGGAGGAATTTGGGGCTTTGACTTCACTGGAGCTGCTGTGTTGGTCTCAGGTGTCTATCTTTGTTTTTTCCTTGAGAGAAAGGAAAAGCTTCCAATTTGTTTAAGTTGCTATTACCAGGTCGCTGTCACTTTCAGTTACTGATTTATGCAAGCTGGAAACTCTCCTTCTGGTTCAGCTTCCTGTGTAGCTTGGGAGACCCTACTGAGATGTCATGGGTTCTAGGTTAGGAAATCTGCATCTCAGGAAAGTTTCTAAAGGTGCCTTTATTGGCTGGAATTGCCAGCTGTGCCTTGTTCTAGGTTCACAAGGTCAGTCCTGGTGACTTCTGCACAGGTGGCCATCGTGCTTAATTATGGTGCGGCACTTTCTGGGGTTCTGTTTATTCACAGAGAAGATAGAGTGTGCAATGGGTACATCTCCGGACATGGCCCTACAAGCCCATTACATGGTCTACCGGAGTGGGAAACATCCCAATTGTCACATCTTTACATGTAAGAGAGCTTAACAGAGAGGCAGTGCATCATGGCATTCAACAGACATGAGCTGCCTCAGGAAACAGGGGGCTGCCTTATCTTAAAGTCTAGTTGGCCAAATTAACTTGCTGGGGAAATTTGACCTTACCTCATGAAGAAAGGAAAACTGAAGGCAAGAGAATGATTTTCCCAAGGTCAAGTGGTTACTGGTCAGAAGCAAAACTGGAACGTGGGTCCCCTTTGAGCTCTCACTGCCTCATACCTTATGTGTGCAGGGCTGCGTGCATTGTCTGGTGCACTGTGGACACACGAGCTATCCTCATTGTTGCTCTTCATTTCTGCAAGTTTGTTCCAGGGCCCATTGGGCTGAATCTGAACCCTCAAAGTATAGGTGAGGGTGGAGTGGATGCTGATGCCCTCCTGCTGGCAGGCCGGTGGATCAACAGCATCATTACCCAACCTACCAACCCCTTGCTTTCCCATTAGAAAGGAGCCCTCTAACCTAGCAGGATTGCTGGAGGATGAAAACAGGGGTTGTAAAAGGTGTAAGTGCCATCAGCAGTAGTGGGGCTGCAGAGGGGCCTAAGAATTTGAGAATTTCCATGTGGTTACCCTTTCCCTAAAGAGCTCCCCATTTGACTTACCTGGACCATCCTGAACATAGTCAGCCATGGGTCCGGTCACAGTTTCAATGTCCACATCAGCCATCTTAGAGCTCAGGGCGATTTCCCAGAAGTCAGCGGGGCTGCTGCAGTTGCTGCTGCGGTCCCCAGTGTACTCCTGCCAGAAAACACAGCCCAGCTCCAGCACAGCTCACTGTCTTTTGCCCTGGACACCTCCCACTGTGGACAAGCCTAGGCCCCCATCTGCCCCTTCCTGTACCTTCTCATAGAAGAGCCTCTCGAGCCGCCCATCCTCTTTCTTCAAGGACAGCCAGCGCCCACACAAGAAGAGGAACTCATCCTCGTTGGTATCGTTCCAAATCTCCACCTTCTCCACGTACCAGTCCGCGCACCACTTGGTATTATCGTGACGAAGCTTGATTTTATAGATGACGCCCAGGTCAGCGGCCTCGATAATGAAGGTATCAGCCTGAGGAGTCCAGATGTGGGGGCTCAGTGGAGGGAGTGCCCCATCCTACCCTACTCAATCCCATCCTTCCAGAACCTTCTATCCTGATCAATTGTTGACCTGAACACACCTCCCTAGTTTCTGGGGAAATGCCCCAGCACTGATGTGAATACCATGAATATCATGATACCAGTGTATGTTGATGTCTGTGGCCAACACCTCATTTTCACAACAACCTCACTTGACAGCCCACCCTTGTGTGTGAGGAACCATGGAGGAATATGCCTTGGCTCAGAGTCTTGGGATGAGCTTGTGGGTGGTGCCAGCCTGAAGACCACAGCAGTGACAGAAGGGGGTGCTCAGCCTCTTCCATGAACTGCATGTTTTCAGTCAAGGTGACAGCTGGAATAAATTCAGGTGTGACTACAAAAGGGTCAAAACTCTAACAGAGGTGAGGTCCTAATCATGGAACAAGAGATGGATTTCCATGGGAGACCCTGGGAGGGAGACATAGGTGACAAAGGAGTCTAGATGCAGGAGAATTGGCTGAACGAGGTTTGTGTGAGGTGTGAGGCAAGATCCTTTTCTGGGCCCTTGGGTGTTCAGATTCTAGAAGGGAGCTCAATGAGGTATGAATTCTAGACCTTGGATGAGATGAAGCCAAGACAGAGGTTGAACTTGGGAATTACAGAGTTATTATCCCGGGGAGGGGAAGGGAGAGGGGGAGGGCAGTTGACTCTGAGTGACACTTGTCTTTGGAAAGACATTTCTCACTGTGTGAGAAGCTGTGCTGAGCACTCAGAACCCAGAGAGGAATATAATAGCTCACTCTATCTTACTGGGATTGTACACTCAGTGGAACAAACACCTGTGTGATGACCAGAGGCAGACCTGGGAAGGCTGCTCCAGCCAGTGCCCTTAAGCTGTGGGGATTGGGGCCAGGGCTTGCTTTAGCAGGCAGCTGAGTTGCAGACAACCCAGAGGCTGAGGGAAGTTCAGGGGAATAGCAGGCAGCAGGTGAAGATCAGTGTGGTTTCATGGGGTACTGGCAGTTGATTGGGTTCATTACAGTAAAGCACAGACATGGCCCAGGACATAGCATGTCCACCTCTTTGCATCAGTCTCAAGGAGAGCATCCAAAACACACAGCGATTTTTTATTACGTAGAGCCAGGTGGGAAGGCATAGGGGTGGGATCTGCTACTTGAGAAACCCACAGTAAAGCCTTTCCCATAAAACAGGACATTTGCGGAGGTCACAGAGAAAGGACAGCTGCTTCTCTGCTGAATGTACTAACACCAAGTCTTTCAAGGCAAGTGGAAGAAGTGTTTATGTGTTTCCTATTTTCGTATTTGTTATGGCCTCATGTGCATGAATGTAGAAAAATATCTAGAAGAATGCAGGGTCAGGACAGTGTGAGGACCAAACAGTTCAGGTGTGGCAGCTAGAGAGCGAAAGCTCTGATAGAAGTGAGTTCAGGATCCTGAGGGGAGGAGAACCTGGGAGGGAGACAATGCTGGTCTGACAGGCATCACCCAGGCTTTAGCAGGTGAGGGGCAGGTGAGCTCTCCCAAGCCTTGACCACACCCGGCTCAAGGAGCTCACAATGTGTGGTTCTAGATGGTTCCCATGTTTCAATTAATCCCAAATGAACTCTTTCCTTAGGGAGTAAGAAAACTAAGGCACAGTTACTGAGTAGCTCTTCCAGAGACAACATAGCTAGCAACTGGCAGGACCAGGACTGGAATTCACGTAGCTTGGCCCCAGTGTCTAGGCACCTGATAATAATGCCCCAGTGTTAGGTCAGGGCCATTCCATGCGTCACATGAGCTCTCTGTCAGCCCATTTTGTTCCAAAGTAGAAAGAGGAGGATGAATTTCCTTTTGGCTACTTCCAAGAGTAGCAAACAATTCTCTCTTAGGGTGTGTCCGTGTTTTAAAAGTTATTTTGCTCCTACCTAAGCTGCTTTACAGTCTGGAAATATGAATAGCAATCCCATTTCTAATCGCACTTTAGTCACAGTAAACTAAAGTCAAGGGCAAATAGGTTAATATCTGGATCATGGACCAGATGAAGCAGGGCATGGAATCAGATCCTAGAGAACTGCTGGCCAGACTAGGGGTCCTTCTCTGAGGCCCAGCTCATTGGGTCACTAGCTCAGAGGGTCAGAGGTTCATTGGCTACATTAGGCTTACTTAGATGCCACCCACTTGTTCGGTCCCAGGGCTAATTTCCTGCTTACCAGGACAAGTGGTGCATTGCCAAGACCCATGCCTGGGAAGGCTCAGTATAAAGAAGATCGCCTGACAAACACTCACTGGTGGATGTATTGAAATCCCCACACAGGCACAGCCATGGTCCAGACTGGCCCTCTCTATCCATCTCCCTCCGGGTACAGCCTACCTCAGCAGAGATGTCAGGCTGACTCAGATGAATGTAGTAAAAGAAAGAGGTGATAGACCCAATGTAGGGAGTCAGGCAGGGGACACAGAGAGAGATGCAGAGGGAAGCCACATCAGAACCCAGAACTCTCTGGATACTTCCTTCTATGTCAATTCATAGCATATTGGAGCTGCAAGGGCTGGAGGCAGCCTCTGATTCTGTACTTTTCAATTATTCCTACAGCCACAGACCTCTTGGCTGAATTGGAAGCCCGCTGGCATCTTACTTGATAACCTGGGTCAAAATGGACCTGCCAGAGGGGGGAGTGAGGTGCTTATCAATGCTCCCATTCATAGCCCCTAATGTTCTTCAGGGCCTTTGGGTTGCTCAGGGCTTCACACAGATCTGACCTCTCACTTCACAGTCAAGAAAACCAAGGTCAGAGAAATTCAGTTAGATGAACTGTGGGTAGAACCAGGCCTCCGGGACCCCTTCAAGCCTGCAATGGCCCAGCCCCTTTCTCTCCTCCCCTCCATCACTGTGTTCATCTTCATGTACCCAAGGTAAACTGAGTTTTCTGAAAGCAGCCAATTTCCACACAGCCCACAGCCTACATCCCAAGCCAACTCCTGGCTGCCCAAGCTCCTTCTGTTTCACGGCACCCCACAGGCAGGACCCTAAGACAGGTGCCTTGGGCAGGACACAGGGACAGGCTGCCCTTGCCGGGCAAGGGTGAAAGCTCAGACGAGGGTATGTGATGCCCTCACCAAGTCCAGACTTGCCAGGGGCCCAGGAATAGCTGGCCCTTGACTAACAGGCCTGGGGAGGAATAGGAAGTGATCAGCTCAGCCAGCCCTTCATACCGTCCCTTTCTCGAACTTGTTGGTGCGGTTCTCCGACTTGCCGAGGTATCGCTCCCCGGTGTCCCCCAGGTCGCCATAGATGGTGATGTAGACCCTGGCATCGGTCCCCGCCCCTGGAACATTCCCTGTGAAGATCTGCACTGAATACAGCACAACTGGGCAGGCAGGTGGGCAGAGACAATGGAAAGAATTGGAGACATGTTAGTCTGGGGCCAGTGGTTTTAGGATGTGTCAAGTTCACATACCAGAGTGGCCACAACCCAGCTTTATGAGCTCCACAATGCATAGTCAGCTACAGTGTGTGTGAGTTCTCCAGATTTTTCCATCTCGTTTGGATACTGACACCCAAGAACAGAGGTTGTTCTGAGCATCCCTTACACTATCTACCCACACAGTGTTCAGTGGAGAAAGACACTAGAAACTCCCTGCAGTGTGATCACATTGTGGCCACTCAATCCACCTGCCAAGATGCTCTGACAATAATAAAAGGGGACCTCAAAAAGTTCATGGAAAATGGAGTTAGAAGTCTATTTTGCTATAGAAATGTTTTGTGAAGTCCATGCAGAAAAATTTTACAACACATTTTCCACAGAATTTTTGAGGTCACTACAACCCTCTCCTTGGTCCCTGGATCAGGTTCCACACACATTGGTGCAACAATTATTAAAGATGACTAGAGGAGGGGCCAGCATCATGGCAAAGCAGGGTAATCCTCTGCCTGCAGCACCAGCATCCCACAAGGACACCAGTTTAAGTCTTGGCCACTTCACTTCTGATCCAACCCCCTGCTAATGGCCTGGGAAAGCAGTAGAGGATGCTCAAGTTCTTGGGCTCCTTCACCCATGTGGGAGACCTGAAGGAAGCTAATGGCTCCTGGTTGTGGATCAACTGAACTCCAACTGTTGTGGCCATTTAAGGAGTGAGCCAGCAGATGAAAGAGCTTTCTTTCTGTCTCTCTTGCTTTTTCTAACCCTGCCTTTCAAATAAAAAAATGAAATAAACCTTTTTAAAAATGATCAAGGAAAATAAAAACTCCTGGATTCTTATTTTTGTTTTGTTGCTGTGATTTCATGGAGGAAGAACAAAGCATACCCTCTCCCAAACTCTTGCAGCTGCTCAAGGAGAGGCAAGCCTTGTGTTCTTATGAAGCTAACAATGCTTGGTCCCCTCTCTTTGTTCCTCCATCCTAAGAGACTTTGAGTTTCGTGCTGAAAAAGAGGGGACTTAGCTGGATTATTGCCAAGGGGAAAAAATGGAAGCTAGTCTGGGAGTGAAGAGGGGAGCCAGCCCAGCCAGAGGGAAGCTTCATTACTCTATTTCCCTCTTCCTGAGTGGCTGAGATGTATAATCTGTACTTAGAAAACCCAACAGGAAGATGGCTGCTACATGCATGTGGGGACTTTAGACTTGGAGGTGGCCTCAAAGGTCAAAGAGGGTGTCCCCTGACATCACCAGGATTCCTACTGTGGTGTACCCGGCCATGTAGAGAAATGACACATACATGTTGGCACAGGTCAGCAGCAATCAAGGCACCATGTGGTAAGGGATCATTCATCCCAGATTAAGGGTCTGACTTCTCCCATGAGCCTCAAAATTCTTGAAGATCTTAGAAAAAGAGATTCTCTTCCCTATAGTGACTGAGATGTGCCTGCCCTCCAATCTTTGTAAGTGCGTTTCAAACCATTTGCTTAGAAAAGTAAAGTACAACGAGGAGCTTGTGCCATGGCTGGGGAACGCACCCGCCCCAGAGCATGGTACCTGTATGTTCTTACTTTATCTTGGAGTCCACAGCGTTGTGGCCTCCTGTGCTCCTCCCATCCCTCTGCTTGCTCCTTAGGTAGCTTTATTTGCAGCCTTCTGCCCAAGATCTCCCAGGTCCCATCTGTGTCTGTAGCTCTCATGTTATACCCTCTGGATGTGGGTTTCTTGAGATCGCTGAGTCAGTATTTTCTCCTTGGGCTTTTGATACTGTTTTCTACTGGACATCTCTACCTTGAGTAGTTGCCAAATCACAGACTCACACATCCAAACATGAACTTTGCCCTTCCAAACTGTGTTGTAACCCATGTTCCCTGTCTCAGCAGCCCCCTCCGAGCACTGCTTCCTGAAGCCACTGATACACTGTAAGAACTGATGATCAGGACTCTCCATGGAGCTATCACATTTGCCTCTACCCCACTCAACCAGGGCAGAATGCTGTGCACACTGGTATGCTGCAGTAATAAATAAAACTTCTTTATGGCTTAGAAGAGTTAGCACCGCCCAAGCCTGTCGGCCCAAAACAGACACCAAGCCACATTAGGAATCTTGTCATAGTGTTGACATGACAGTCAACTGTCCTTCATCTACTTCTTGCAGTACACTCACACCTGTCTGGGCTTGAGCTTGGATGTAAACCCACTGCAGGTGCAGCAAGCCTATTAGGATGCCTTTCCAAGGAGCACTGGGCCCAGAGCAGACACTGTTACTAGGGCCTGTGACTCAGCTCCCTTCCAGCTTCCCCCTCCCACCCTCTGGGAGTTAGGAAAATGGTTCAGCTCCTGGCTGCTGAGCCAGGCGGCTGTGCAGTGTGATCTAGCTATTTATGGCTCCTCCGCCCTCCCTGCCCTCCCCACCCCCCAGGCACACAGCTCATCAGTAGAAAGCTGTTTCCCTAGAAACATCCACCAGCTTAGGGCTGGGTAGCCTGGGAGGCACATCCAACAGCTCAGAGGTTTTGCTGGAGCCCTAAGACAGAATCCTCCAAGTGTCATAGCAAGACATTTCAGGGAAGAGGATGAGTCAGGAATGGTGGGCCCTTTAGACAAAATTTCCTCTACGTTGAACAACAATTCAGATTGCAGGAGAATTAGGGTGATGGCTAATTTCTTTCTTCTTTCCTTCCTTCCTTCCTTCCTTCCTTCCTTCCTTCCTTCCTTCCTTCCTTCCTTCCTTCCTTCCTTCCTTCCTTTCTTCCTTCCCTTTTTTTAAAAGAAAAAAGCATTAGTGTTTTGACTATTTTATCAGCTCGCTGGGTAAAAGGATCTGTTCTCTCAGCTTCACGTGAAAATCTTGGGTTTTATGGGAATCCTGGTCTTGCTCAGATGTTTCCAAGAAGGCAACGGTATAAATCTAAGCTGAATTTCTAAGCCCTGGAAAGTTTTTTGACCACACAGGTGGAAGACCCAAGGCATCCTTTTATTGATCATTTTTGGAAATAAAAGGTATTTTTTTGCAAGTGAGTTTGATTTTTGAAATAGCTAAAGCTTATTGGATCTGAATGACTGGTGAATAATATGGTGCTGATGTGACAATGTCATTACTGATCAAAACACAGATGAGACTTATCTGTGTGTGTGCATGTGCCTCCCCATCCCTCCCCATCCCTCCCCTTACACACACACACACACACACACATGTTGAGGGCTGGGCACTGAGGACTCCATCCTGCATGAGAAATGCACCAAGCACCCAATACACTATTCAGAAAGGTGGGGGAGAGAACCAGGATCTCTTAGAGGAAGCAGATGAAGTCGGTGGTCAGGTTGATGCAAACCCTGTGAGAAAACCACATCCATAGAGAATAGACAAAGATCATTGCCCCCACCTCCCTGAAAATAAAGCCATGATCCTGAACACTTTAGAACTGTCACAACCACTAAGAACAAACACACAATAGCTCCAGAAATTGGTTTTTGTTTCTTCATTGCTTGGGACAGCTCGTCCTAGAAGAGCAGAGAGGACCAAGACCCACAGATTGGCAGCCAGAGACAAATAGCAGGGAGAAAACAAAGACCAGCATAATTCAGATACAAAACAGACCACAGGCAAATGGAATATTACAATGACAGATCAGAAAAAAGACCTGAGCAAATATGTGGAAATGAGGCAGGTTAGACTTTGAAGATTAGCTCTGTTGTTTATTAGCTGTGTGAAATTGGATAAGCTGTGAAACCTTTGTAGGCCTCGGTTGCTCTGTCTGTTGAATGGGCATCCCCCTGTATGAAAAGATCATAACCTCACAGTGTCTGATGCTGACGTGGAGACCACCCATCACTTACTGTCCAGAGGCTCCTCCACTTCCTTGTAGACTTGCCTTAAGGACCCATCTTTCATGTACTTTTCAGTGAAGATGTCATAAGGGACCAGTTCTCGAATGGTCTTCTTGTCATCTTCAGAGGTGGCAAGCCATCGATCACATGGAAAAGTTAATGTTTCTGTTCCCTGAGGTGAGCAGGAAAGGGGACAATTAGCCCTCAGTGTGGATGTGGCCAGCTTGAGTGGTCAATCACTGCGTCCTATTGATGATACAAAAGTCACAGAGGAGTCCCCACGGCCCTAACTGCAGAAAAGCCTGAGGACATGCACAGCCACCACAAAAGGTGGCTTTTTGAAGCTGGGGTTCTAAGGTCACTGAAAAATTATTAGCTGCAGCCCATTTTGGAGGCCTGGGTTCTGTGGGTAAGGCAAGACAACCGTAGGCTTTGACATCACTTCCCGCTATTCATGCCCACCACTGCAATTGGGAGTAGTTCCTCAGTTTAAAACTGTGTGCTTTCAGAATGCCTTCCCAGTTGTTTGGCTGGACTTACATCATTTGGCCTTGAGTAGCAGGATTTGGCCTTGAATAGTAATGAGGCTGGCTACTCACTCATAGTATGAACTTTGGAGTGTAGACACAGATATGGCTATCCAGGACCTCTTCCTTGACTACTAAGGTTCTAGAAGATTCTGCCTTCACCCTGTGCTAGTTCTTGCTCACTGAGAGAATTAGATGCAATTTCCTCAAGAAATTTTAACTCAACAAAGCTACAAGGGGGTCAGGAAGGACCTGCCTCAAATCTCTTCTGGAACAGGACAAAGCAGTAAGCAGACCAAACACTCACGTCTTTATCTGGGAGGAGCCTGCGGATGTCCACATGGGAGCAGTGCCAGCCAGGATTCATGCCTGTGTTATCATGACCAATCCGGATCTTCTCAATGATTTCGCCCACATCCTCTAACTTTGCAGAGAAGAGGCACTAGATGTTAGTCCAATGGTCCAGGGAGGCCCTGCCCCAGCTGTACCTCAGCCCCCTGAACTTCCAGGGTCATCCTCTCCTGACATGTCTCTGAGGCCAGCCAGGTCAGCCTCTACTTTTCACTGCATATTCCACACTTGTGCTTCACTTCCCCTTGCCCCCTTAACTCAGAAGATGAGTTCTGGTTCTGCTTTCCCAGGCTGACTTTAATCATAGTCCTCTGGCTCCCAAGAGCACCTCTCTTCCCAGCCACTCCTTTTCTATGCTCCCAGTCCCTCAAACTCAAGCCCCTCGCTCTCTTGCCACGGGGCTCTTGCACATGCTATGCCTGCCTTCTCCTTTCCTTTTCTTTCTTGAACTCCGTGCCTGATTGATTCTATTATTCAGACCTCAGCTCAAGGATCACTTCCTCAGGGAAAGCTTCTGATTTCCCCCAGGAAAGCCAGCTCTCATCTTAATAGGCTTTTGTCACTTGCTGTAGCTTCCACCAGAGCACACCCCGCAGTCGGTATTCATTCGTATGACATTTGCCATCTCCTCCACCACTGATGGTCATGAGGGCAGACACAGTGTGGTTTACCCTTGTGCTCCTGTGGCCTAGTGCTGTGACCTAGCTACTCAGTAAGCAATGGTTTTAAGGATGAAAAGAGCCAGTGTTCCTTATCTGCAAAATGGGTGTGATGAAATCATCCAACCCTTCTCATGACAAGGTAGAAACCTCTCTTAAGGTTTACTTATGGGCCCAGGATGGTAGCCTTGTGGCTAAAGTTCTCACCTCGCATGTGCTGGGATCCAATGTGGGCACCAGTTTGTATCCTGGCGACTCTACTTCCTATCCAGCTCCCTGCTTGTGGCTTGGGAAAGCAGTCAAGGATGGCCCAAAGCCTTGGGACCCTGCACCTGCATGGGACACATGGAGGAGGTTCTGGGCTCCTGGCTTTGGATTGGCTCAGCTCCAGCCATTGTGCCACTTGGGGGATGAATCAGCACGTAGAGGATCTTCCTCTCTGTCTCTCCTCTTCTCTACATATCTGACTTTCCAATGAAAATAAATAATTTTAAAAGATTTACTTATTTATTTGAAGTCATGGAGAGAGAGATTGAATGATTTTCCATGTACTGGTTCACTCCCAAACAACCACTGCTGTGACAGGACAAATCCAGGAGCCAGGAACTTCATCCAGGTTTCCCACCTGGATGGCAGGGGCCCTAGGACCTGTGCTTTCTTCAGCTGCCTTTTCAGGCCCATTAGCAGGGGGCTGGATCAGAAGTGAAGTACAGAGACTCAAACTAGACTCAGATACAGGATGTCAGCATTGTAAATGGCAGTTTAGCCCACTGCACCACAACACTAGCCCCCAGTGGGCTAGTGATTCTTAACTAGTGGCATGTATGAAAGTTTCATTTAATGGAAAGCAAACTCGTGTGTGCCATGGTAAGCCCCTGAACTAGGCAGCAGAGCTCCACCCTCTTCTTCCCACCTGGAGCCTAAGGGATGGGGCTGCAGGGGAGGGATTCAGTAAGAATGAAGGGTCTCCTGATTCCTTGGGGACCCTCTAAGGAAGAAGTGAGATGACCGAATGGAGGGTAAGGTGTTTCCTCAGCTTGGTACACACCAGCCAGCTCCTTCTCTTCCAGACTGTCTTCTATCACCAGCAGACCTCATTTAATTGTACCAGGAATCCTCTCCCACCTCTCATGTGTCACATACCAAATGATGCTGGATACAGCTATCTACACCTTGTCTTATCCCTTGAGAGAATCTGAGCTAGTAACAGCATAAGAAATGGATGAGGGACTCAGGGCAAAGGGAAAAGAAGTGGCAAGGAGAACCATGATACTTAATGCCCTGGCTCACATTCACGGTCTACAGAGTTCATGCCATGAAGCTTGGGGGTGCCCAGCTAGTAAGTGGGGAAAGTCTATGGGCTTGAGTTTCCTGGAAGTCCCTCTATGGAGCTAGCTTCTTGATCAGATCCATCAAACTCTCTGATGCCTCAACAAGATGGCACTGTCAACTCTGGTGTGAACAGAGAGATCTTGATGAATGAACGGTGTGTGAACGATTGACTGAGTTATTCATCACATTTGGAGCTTCCATAAATATACACAGAAGCATCCTCTGAATGAACTGGGGCAGCCTCCAACCACTAGTTACCTCCCTTCCTAACCTCATTTGTTCCAGTTATAGCCCCAACTTGGCCACCACTACCTGTGTGATATCAGGCAAGTCACTGACCCTCTAGGCCTTGACTTACTCGTTAGAATATGGAGAAGAACAGGGTCTTCCTTAGCTTCAGGCAGGGGTATAGGCAGGATAATCTGCTAAGGTCACTTCTAGATCTAAGATCACAGACCCAGTTCTTTTCATCATCTGTTCTCTAGTTCTCAGCGACTGGGTAGGCACCATGCTGCTGTCAAGTTGGTGATCTAACAAGGCTGCTATAGCCCTCTCCCTGCACAAGACATAGGAGTTCCTGTCCACAATGACCCTTAGGAGGTCCTGCAGACCCTCCCTCTCCCCAAGCCTCTGAATCATCCAACAGAGCTGTAATTGTAGGGTGACATGAGAGACACATCCAGAGAAATACACATGCACAACAGGCATGGCTGCAGGATCTCCACCTGCCAACCCACAGGATCAGGGACTGGACAGTCCCCAGCCTTTGTCTTTTCTCCTCCCCTGTGCCAATGCTTGGAGGTTCAAGATGGCTGGGACTCTGGCTGCAATGACACATCTGAGACCTTACTCTTCCAGCTATACACTTGCATGTCCAGGTGGCCGTCTCAGCCCTGAACTCACAGCAAGATCTTTAAGGGATTGAGGGTTGTGGGTGGTGAGCCTCAGGGACAGGTGCAGAGGCTGCCAGGAGGGGTCCTGGTGTTCTCTCAGGAAGTGAAAGAATTAGGCAGTAGAGGCTGTGGAACTAAACTGTTGGAGTTCAGATCTTGGCTCTGCTATTTTATAGAGCTTTGAGCAAGTGAGTTAACCCTCTGGGGCTCTGTTTCCACATTTGTAAAATGGGACAATTACATGACCCTCTCTTGGTGATATTATGTGGGTGAATGAGGCAGTTCACAACAAGTGCATAGAACAGGGC
Organism: Ochotona curzoniae; assembly: GCF_017591425.1. NCBI lineage: Eukaryota > Metazoa > Chordata > Mammalia > Lagomorpha > Ochotonidae > Ochotona > Ochotona curzoniae. The sequence continues at coordinate 19,007,138 of NW_024466218.1, forward strand.
TGATCCGTGGGAGGCACTTAATAATTCACAGCATTTAATCAGCTTATCCTGGCCAACCTCTCTACTGTTGGATGCAGCCAGAGATAGGGAGCAGCTTGCTTCTGAGTTAGCAGCTGAGCCAGAGACAGCACTGAGCATCACAGACTCGCAATCCAGTGCTCTGACTTACTTGAAGATAGATCAGAAAAGAGAAGTGACAAGACAGGGAACAGGCAGGCAGGGAGACAGAGGTTAAAGGAGACAAAGCCCTTTCATTTTCTCCCAAGCTCTCAGACTACTCCAAGACCCACATACGTTTGAGAAGGAAAAAAAAATAGCAGCAAATGACTGGCAAATCACAGCTGTCTACTAGCAGGGTGTTCATTGATAAAGCTCCCGGAAGTCATGCTGAGGTGTAATCACAGCCTTGCTGCTGACCGCGTCAGCTTTGCATGACTCATGGACATCTTGGGTTGATGAGATGCTTGCTGGGTGTGAACAGATGAATCACCCTTGCGTTTTCTTTTCTGGAAGACTTAACACAAGTGACAAACCTCTCTACATATGTTGGCAGCTCCCAGAGATGATGGGGAAGGAGTCGGGTGGGGCAGAGAGGAGACCTCCTATTCCACCAGAAAACAAGGTGGACCTCTCCAAAGGGTTCCTTGGCCTGGAAGGCCCAGGATCCTGAGGCTCCTGGCTCTTCCCTTTGGGGGTCTCTGGCACTCCTCTTCAAGTTCCACTTTCACCCTGCTCTATTCCTGCCTCCTATGCCCTCTGGCGAAAGCCCAAATCTCATACTGTGCTTACTTTTACCTGTGAGCCAATGGCCTGCTGTCCATTTGCTAGAAACATCTTTCTTCCTTGTCCCCTGCTCATGTTCACTTTCAGGACCAGGGTTCTCCCTTCTCTAAGCACCTACAGCAAGCACAGTCCCTGCAGTAGCTAACTAGTACAGTGCTAGTCTATTGCAGTGTCTGTCTCAGCGCTACTCCATTGCAGTGGCTAACTAGTACCAGCACTAGCACACTGCAGTGACAACCTAGTATATCATTAGTCCACTACATGGCTAACTAATGCAGTATAAAGTCACTGAAGTTTCTAACTAGTGTGGTATTAGTCCATACAGTTTCCAACTAGTGCTTATGCTAGTCTATTGCAATAGCTAGCGATTGCAGTGCCAGCTCACTGTAATAATTAACTAATGGCAGTGTTAGTTCCTTGCAGTATCTAACTAATGTACTGCTAGTCTACTGGTATCTAATTAGTTAGTTCCTAGTGGCTAATTAGCTCAGTGCTGATCTATCATCGTAGCTAACACTATGCCAGCCCACTGCAGTGGCTAGTTGCTACAGTGCTAACTATTGTTCAGAGCACATACTACAAGAGCCAGTCTCTCTGGGTTTGAATCTTACTTCCATGATGTCCTACCCATGCATTTGAGGTAAGGTACTAAGCTCTTTGCACCTTAGTTTCCCTCCTCTTTACAAGGAATCATGACAGAGCAGTTGCTGGAAGGTTAAGTGTGAATGAAGACAAATCCCTGAGACAATGCCTTCTGATCCACAGGATAAGTTCTGATGTTGATTACTGGACTTTCACATTAGTCTTATATGGAAGGCTGAGGGTCCTAGCCTGACAGTAAGCCCTTGCAGGCAGGGCTGAACCCTCTCTTTCCATTGTGCCCCCTGCCCAGTGGATCAGGTATACAGCTGAGTACACAGCAAAGGTACAGTGTGCACTTAACTGAGGTGTGTGGGATACCAAACTGCTATCATTTTCTCCCATAGTAAACAGTAAAACCCCCATGGCCCAAACCAGATGGAGTCACAGACCATCCAGGCTGTTCTCCCATTCTAGATTGTTTGATCACGGCTAAGTGCTGAGCAGGAGGCCTGATCTCCACATGATCACCACTGGTGAGGTCCCCAGTTGCCCCAGCACCAAGTAGCCTAAAAGTTGAGCTCTATCCACGAACTGTGTCTATTGCTGGAATTCCTCATGGCCTGTTGTTGGGCCTCTAGCTTCCACAAGTCCTGTCCATGCACTGCCACCTTTGTCTTGACCCCGATCTTAGAACGGCAGGGCAAGCTCCACTGGCATCCTGCTGGGGAGGATGAGTTGCCCATCTTCCTATCCAGGTGAAGGATGTGCCTCCTGAGCAGGGATCCTCTCCCCATCTCAGGAAGCCCTCTGAGCCCCAGTACCTCCACGATGAAGCGGGAGGCTGACTTCCTCTCAAAGAACAGCTTCTGCTCCCTTTTGTTGGTGCACAGGAACTTCTGCTGGGTGCACACGGCATCACAACCATAGATGACGATGAAGATGTTGGCGTCCGTGCCAGCTGCAAAGACGTCACTGGTGTACAGTGTGATCTCATAGGGGACAACTGAGGGTGGTGGCCAGGGGCAAAGACAAGGGCAGGAGAGAACAGAAAACGATCACAGTGATGTCATTTTCTTCGCCAGTTATCACTTGTATGGGCCTTTTCACTTGGGACCTGTTATCCAGTGACCCCAACTGTCACATGGTTACCTAACAACCACAGGTGGGAGAAGCTTCATCCCCTCAGAGGTTCCCTGAGCTTAACCTACAGCAGACAAATGCAAGCACAGATTTCAAATTCAACAAGTCCAGTCTCAACTCCCAGCTCCACCTGGCCTCCTGGAGTGACCCAGGCAAGGTACACACAAGCCTCACTATCCACCCCATAGACACTCACCAATCAGCTGAACGGGTGCACAGTGGTGGGAATTCTTTTCCTTCTCTTCCTGTTCCCTACTGTGAGCCCCCCACTCACTCTAAAGCCCACCCCAACTCTACCAATGGCTCACCTGACCCCTCATTCAGGTTTCCCCACTTTACCAAGGTCTGAAGGGGAAGGAAGGAGAGCAGGCAAGAGAGATCCCAAGGTGTGTTCAGTCCCACTGGGAATAGGACTTAACAAGGGGCTGACCATCAGCTCTATGAGCATGTGGCCTTTTGGAGCATGAGCACCAGCATAAGCAGTAACATCTCTCTGGGTAGAGGATACAATCCTTTGTTTCTCTAATTTGCAGGTGAGGAAGCTGAGTCAAGAAAAGTTATGCTCTCCATGTGTTATCACCAGCTTCTCTGGGATGAGGTCTAGAATAAATTTCATATTTTACTTCCCTGGGTCCAGAGCGGTCTTCCCCAGTAGAGCTCATAAAATTTGGGGGAAAAAATAAGAATCCCAAACCCCCTGGAGCCTGGCCTACAGTTAACACCGGGGGAGGAACTGGGGCTGAACTGGGGATCCAGAGGAAGTCATGGTCCCTACATGGTGTGTACATCCTGGTCTGAAGTTCTGCATGGAAGAGGTCCCTGACAATGGCACCATCATCTTCATTCTTGGCCAGCCAGCGGCCACAGGGAAATGTCATGCACTTTCCAAGAGATGGGGCATCCACCTCCACCCAGTCCACAAACCAGCCTGGTGCTTTGCCTGGAAGAAAGAGAGAAAAAGAGAGACCCCATTCAAGGACCTGGGCAGAAACAGTTCCTTGCCTACTTCATGGCTGACACCTAGGGATCCACCACACACGGCATCCCTTTTGCTGACAACATTGATAAAAGGATTCCTGTTAACATGTGCATTCAGCTGAAACTGTACCACTCCAGGCTGCTGTCAGTGAAATTAGCAAGAAGGAAGGAGTGCAGAGGCATGGCTGAGAAAGACACTCTGCTCCCTGGCTCACCTGTGGTGGATGAACGGCAGGTCAGTGAGTGGAGCACTGGTGGTCCTCTCAGGGAGTAATGAGTACTCATGTTTAAAGAATGAAATAAAGTAAACAGAGTGCCCTGTCCCACAAGTCTGCTAGGACCAGGGTCCTCACTTAGGCTTAGAATAATGATTTGAGAACAATTTCAGGGTAGAATTCTATTTTCCTACTTTAGCAACCAGAACAACCTTGGGCCTATCCCTCAGGCCGCTGCAGGGTCAGTGGATTCCATGCCTGGCTAGATCAGTGGCTCTCCAAGTGAGCGCCCTTGACCATGGCCTTAGCAACCCTCAGGGGCTTGTGAGAAAGGCACATTCTGTGAATGTGGATCCCAGATCTGTGTTTTAATGACTCTGATGTACACTCAGGTTAGGTAACTACTGAACTAGGAGAAGGGTTTACAAATCTAGCTGCATATTACCACTATTGGGGTTTGGGGGTGAGTGAAAGTTTTAGGAACACAAAGGTCCAGGTGCCACCCAGACCAATTAAGCTAGAATGTCTGTGTGGTGCCAGGGTCCTGCTGGGCTAAAAACAGAAGAAGCTGTGGCACAAGAGAAAGCAGGTGCCATCCAAATCTCCAAGTTATTCCTCCAAGGCCCAAAGAGACCTGCCCATTGTTCTTCACAGTCTTAGCAGGGAACAGAGCGGGGTAGGGTGGAGCCAGACCTGTATTGTCATGGCCGATCCTGACCTTCCACAGGTCTCCCAGATCCAGTGCCTCTACTGTGAAGATTTCAATGCTGTCTCTCTCAAACTTGTCACTGTTGGTCTTGGAGGACTTCAGGAGGGTGATTCCTGCCAAAATGACCCCAATGTAACTGGATGGGCCCAGGAATTTTAAAATCTTGTTTGACTCACCTCTTTTAGTCATTCCTCATAGCAAGAAGATTTATGAGCTTCCAACAAACTTTATTTTGATTATTCATGGGGAGGGCATTGTGGCACAGTGGGTTAGAGATGCCAGCATCCCAAATGAGCACCCATTTGAGTCACAGTCGCTCCATTTATGGCCCAGCTCCCTGCCAATGAGCCTGAGAAAGAAGTAGAAGATGACCCAAAGTGCACAGGCCCCTACAATCTATGTGGAAGAATCAGATGGAGTTCCAGGCTCCTTGCTACTGCCATGTTCAGCCCTGGCTGCTGTGGCCATTTGGAAAGTGGACCAACAAAGTTAGGAGCTTTCTTTCTGTCTCCCCCTCTATGCAACTCTTTCAAATATAAGTGCATATTTTTAGAAATTCGACTACTACTATTGCCTGGCCCCTGCACATGTCTAGGCATGTATGTCTTTTCATTGAGCTCCATGATAACATTTTAAGGTACAGATTTTTTACTTCCAAATTATAACTAAAGAAAGATCTTCTGGAACATCATCTGAGTGAAAGTGGTAGGGTCCTAAACCAATGTCTGTTCCCCTTTTATGCTCCTTCTAGCTCTTCACACAGGCAGGGAGCTAGAGTTACCACATACTCCCAATGCTTACTGGAAACAGGGGTCCCCTGCGGTGACGGGACATGTGGAAGCTATCTACATACCCCTCTTTGGATGTCAGAAGGAAGGATGGCCTCAAATACCTCCCACCATGCAGCCCACACACAGCAATCTGCCCTGGGCGATGCATCTAAAATGTGAGGCTGTCTCCAAGTCAGTCTGTGCAATATCACCTTGAAATCATTTTACCCCTTTATGTCCCAGCTCTGGATCCATCTCACAGAGGACATCTTTGGCATTCATAGAATCACTGCAGACAGGTGTAAGAGGTATAAGAGCTTGGTCTAATTGTGGGGAGAGTTAGGGTTAGGGCAGCCTCTGACATTAGAACAGAATGAGAAATCTGGCGCACAGGACATTTTTTTTTTTAAGAAAATAAAGGAACTGCCCTTTTCTGATGGTGGCTTGCAGTACACCAGAAAACAGGCATGGCCTCCTTGGTCTCCCTCAGGAGCAGGGTAGTGTGAACCTGGCCTAGAATTGCTCTTACCAGTGTCATCCTGCGTGCCAAAGAGTGTGATGAAGACGTTGGCATCTGTGCCTGCATTCTTCTTGTCTCCAGTCTTGACTGTCACTGAGAATGTGGTAGACTTATCTGCCAGAAGAGAGCAGTGAGCCATAGATGGCTCCCCAGGACAGGAACTACAGAACTGGGAGCTATAGATTGTCCCCCAACCTTCTCTGAGGGCCACCGTGGCTCATCCCTGCCACATTCTCTGATTCTCCTCCTGACTTTCAATCCCAAGACCTGTGAGCTGACTAGTAATGAGTGGTCCCATTGTCATTGGCCTCTTTTGTGAATCACTCTCTTTGCAGTGTGTGCTGTTCTGCAGTCATCTTTACGCTGGAAGCACCCTGAAGGGAGGGATGATATCCCCTGCCTCTGCTCACATAGCTAGCACTCAAGCCATGGAACTGACAGAGCAGTCAGAAGAGGCTCTGGGTGACTTTTAGGGTCAGAGGTTTACCAGCCAGGAGCACCAACAGGACTCCTCCAGGCTTGGAAGGTTTTTCAGGGATGTTAGGATACTTGAGGGCTCCTGTTCACTCTTTCCATTTAGCAAACACTGAACGTCATTAACGTGTCTGTGAGGGAACACACAAAATGAGTCAGAACTGAGTACCAGGATGGGCATTTGCCACCATGGATAAAACTGACTCAGGACTCCTGGGTTTGAGTCCCAGCAACTTGGTTTCCAATCCATCTTCCTACCTGTGCATACCCTGCATACCCTGGGATGCAGAAGATGCAGTTCAGGTACTTGGGTCCCTGCCACTCATTTGGGAGACCTGGATTGAGTTTCAGACTTCTGACTTTGGATTGGCCCAGCTCTATCTGTCTATATGTCTCCATTCTCCCTCTGTTTCTCAGCTTTTTAACAATGTAATAAAAAGAACTAAACACTATTCTATTCCTTTACATTCCTGATAATGTACTCACCCTAAGTCATACATTTTATGTCAACCTTAGTACACATGTAGGAATACCCTCCTCCCTCTCCCCTCCCCGCCCCCCGCAGTGATTCTTGCCTTGGAGGTATGAAAGGCAGTTAGACTGGTGAAGGAAGTAACCAGAATCCACAGAAGAGGGAGAAGATGGAGACCTAGGATGAGGAAGAGGTAGAGAGGAGGAAGTAGGAAACAGAATCAGACCCAGGGGAGGAAACCTTTCTGCTCCAGGGCCAGGTTGTCAAGGGGGTTGTTGTTACCACCACCACCCTCCTCATCCTCGCTGGGCAGCACATAGGACTCATCCACTGGCAACAGCTCCCTGGACAGCTGCCCATCATCCTCCTCCACTGCCAGCCAGCGCTGGCATGGAAAGTAGTACCTGTGGGAGAAGTCAGAAATGTCTTCTTGGCAAGATCCTAAACAGGGTAGACCTTGGTAGGTGAATGCCAAGCCCCTGTGGGGATCCCTAGCTCCCTTTGTTGGCTCTCTGAGGTACTGCCCCCTCCTTCCCACCCAGTTTGGATTATCCATGAGGCTCTAACCTCAGGCAGATACATTCTCCAGGCATGCTCTACAACTATCCCCACTCCCAACCCAACACCCTTTGAGAAGGTTTGTATATCAGGCTTGGAGCCTAGAAGAGCCTCCATTAGGGGCATGAAAGATAGAAGGATCTAGAAAATGAGGGCTTGATGGGGTTTATTCTAACCCTTTCTAGAATTAGCCCTTAGCCAGAGCTACTTACACAGAATTGTACACAATAGGTGCTTAACACATGAGTATTGAATGAATGGATCTCAATGGGATGCACCACTCATGTTTTCATTGGATAGACTTCACTGAAGGAACTAACTGGCCCAGTAGCCCTTTAGGGAAGGCAGCTCCCAGGCAGAATCCTGAGTACAAACGCCAGGCCCAGCACACTGAGGTGGGCTCCTGAGTAGAGGGGAAGGTTGAAGCAGGAATGGAAGTAACAGGAAACTTGCATAGCAGTCACATTGTCTGGGCTTAAATCCTGTCTCTGTCATTGATAGCGACGTGACCTATCTCTCTGTACAGGGTTGACAGACTTAATATATAACCAAAAGACTCCTTGTTAATTTTGAATTCCAGTTAAATGATAAAAGTTTTCATCTGAGTATATCCTACAAAATGTTTATGACGCACTCAAAAACATTGGGACATACACTAAAGGCTCATTTCTTGTTTAAAAATTCAAATTTAACCAGACATTCTTTAGCTTATCTGACAACCTTTCTTTGTACCTCAGTTTCCCATTCTGTAAAATGAGGAAATAGTGCCAATTTCTTAGGTTATTGTGAGGATTCCATGAAATACTAAAACTGTTTGGCTAGGGGTGAACATTTGGCACAGGGATTAGGACATGGAAACATCTGCATCCCAGACTGTAGTGCCTGGGTTCAAATCTCAGCTTTGCCTCTGAGTTCAGTTTCCTGCACAGGTACACCTTGCTAGGAAGCAGCAGGTGATGGCTCAAGCAGGTGGGTCCCTGCCACCCACATGGGAGAACTGGATTGAGATCTAAGTACTTGACTTGGATCTAGTCCAGCTGTCATGGGTAGTGGGAGAGTGAGCCAGCAGATGGAAGTCTCTGTCTCTCTGCTTTTGAAAAAAAAAAAAAGACAGAAGTGTTTAAATATCTAGCTATACTGGCAAGTATGGGAACCAGGGCTGAAGCTCCCACTGGTTTGCGTGAGGGCCGAGTATGAAGTGGGCAGGATCAGGCTGAACTGCAACATCCATCAGTTCACTTGGAAGACAGAGCTAGAAACAGAACTGACCCAGCAATTCCAACGACCAACATGTGCATAAGCTGGTTGGGGTGACAGATTGTGCCAGTCCCTGTACTGGCAAGCACACACAAGAATAAGGTCTGGGATCACCTCAGATCAAGTTTCTTTGGAGATCCCTCCAACTGAACTGCTGATTTCAGAACCCCAACTATGAAGAGACTATGTCAGCCAGTGGATTCTGAAGAGATTTCATCGTGTGTAGAATGGCAAGATTGGCAGCAATTCAGACTGTTGAATTATCAACTGCTTGAGCAGGACCCTCAGAGCATGCCCCACACTGAGGACCTGGGATGGGGGGGAGGCTGGGTGGTGTTTCTCCCTTTGTTTCTCCCATTGACCCAGATGCAGGCGAAAAAAAATAAAGTGATGATATCAGTGTGGAAACAATGGTCTTACTTACTTTCCTATAGCCCTTGACCCTTTGTACCCTAATCAACTATGTAAGATTATTAAATAAATAAATAAATGAATAAATAAATATCTGGCTACAGTGAGGCACCTGATAGGAATTTACTAAGGCTGCTGTTCTGTTGTTCTCATCACTCCCTTCCTTTCTCCCCATCCCACACCTGGGCTCCCTGTTTGCTGGGGCTGGAGTCTCAGGGTGGGGAGCCACATCCTACAGGAGTCTCATCGCTGTCTGAACCCCATGTTCTCCCATAGTCCTCACTGCCTCCAAATGTTCAGATGCAAGAGGAACAGAGTCAGTGAGAACCACGGCAGTGCACGGCTGCAGTGTGACGGGGATGGGCAAGCTTCTATTAATGGACATGGATTTAAGGGAAAAGAGGAGTTCAACCCAGACAATTAAACAGCCATGAACACTGGTGCATAACTGAAAATGCACCCTATTCCACTTCTCAGCCCTTAGATGTATGAATGGGAGGTGCAAATTTTTATCCAGATAGCTTGAGAATAATAGGCTATGGTCTCAATCACCACCAATTAAAAGAGAGAGACAAAAATAAAGAAAGGGGCGGAGTTGGGGCAGAGGCGGAAACAATGAGAGTGGGAAGTCAGCAGAGGACAAGGACAGAGGGAAAGAGACACAAACAAAGAGGCAGGAGGTTATCCAGGGAGAGAGGGAGAGAGGAAACCAAGTCAGAATTACAGGAAAAAGCAGGCGTCACTCCCATGCACCACCAGTCACTGTGCACAGAGAGTGGGAGGGTAGCTTTCACAGAGCCATGAGACACTTGCTTGGAGACCCCCACAACCCTGCACCTGGTCACAGCTGTAGCACTGCAGGTGGGTCTCCTGAGACCTGCTCCTTAGCTAGACAGAATCAGAGCTGGTGCCAGGCCTGGCTTGAGCATAAGCCACTTAACTTGAATCCCACAGTGCCAAAGAGCACATAGAAAAGCTTTGGGGGAGACTGGGCCTGCTGAGCACTGTCCCTTCCACCCACAGGGCCAGATCCTGCTCCAGCAAGCCAATGGGCAAGGGAAAGCATTAGCCAGGAATTCACAAGGAACAAAAGAGAAGGGAGGTATGCTGGTGTTCTAGGAAAGACATGCCTCCTGCAGCTTAAATAGGAGCCATGGAAAGAAGGAGTAGGACTTGAGTGAGCAAGGCATAAGGTGGGCACTGAATGGAAGCATGGAACTGTTTAAAAAAATACAAACCTCACTTGCAAATCAATGCTGAATGAGGTTGTAAAATTCAGCATTGTAAAACGTAGGTAATTCCCATTTTTGTGTATAAGCTAATGACTGGACACTACCACCAAGTAAGTGTGAACTTGAGAGTCTGGGGTGGCAAGAACAGGAACCTGGAGCTCAGGAGCTCTGGGTTGGTGCCCCAACTCTGCCAGGCATCCTTTGATGCTTGACAGAACCCAATAGGTAAGCACAAGGCCTAGAATCAGTGGAACTCACTTTGTACTGCAAGGACATGAGCAAGCATGCAACACTCCCACTTACTGTGGACTGGATGCTGAGGGTATCAGAGGGAAAGGCACAGAGGAAGGCAGTAAGGGGTAGAAGTAAGCAAGACCTCCACAAGAAGGTGGCATCTGGGCTAAGATGTGCCTAACCAAGTGAGAGAATGAGTTCCTGCCAGGGAAGGGGTCCTGGGGGAGGGGACAACAAGTCTACCTTGAGGGCAGACAACACTTGAGTTTCCAGTGAAGCAGCCAGTGAGCTAGGAAATGACAAAAACCCAGAAAGAGACACAGGAGGGGCTGCAGCAGGCTCCACAAGGCCAAGTGAGCCCCTTGGGGTGTTCTGACTCTTCCTCCAGGCCAATGGGAGCTCTACAGGTCTTAAGCAGATAGAAGACATGATCTGGGATTATTGGTGGAGACAACAACAGGGTGGGGTGGTGGGGAGCAGGGAAGGGAAGAGGTCTTTGCTCAGCCCAGCACAGTATGGTAAAGATGGGGTGAAAGGAGTGGAATCACACTGCTCTGAGCAGAGAGCTGCCAAGTTCTATGAACAACTGGGAGGTGGGATGCACATGGCAGAGAGGAGCAGAGGGGGTTCAGGTTGCTTGGAGCTTCTGGCTTAGTCCAGGGCCATTGTGGGGGGTGATGTCAGTGTTCACAAATCCTTTGGGCAGTGAAGGCCTTATTCCTGAGCTGTTTGGGTGAGGAAGTGCCTGGGGTAGGCGTTAGACACTGTGGAGAGAGTCCCATTGTGATTTTGCTTCCCTGAAGGTCTCTTATGGATGTTGTCCAAAACAGGCTTTCCTTCAAGCTCTTGGCTTGGAGGTTACTGAAGCCTGCTCATTACATGGTCTTGACTGATTGGTACTCCACTAGCAGAGAAAACCAAGAAGCACAGACCCAGCAACACGCAGAAAAGGACAGGACAAGATGAAGAGGCAGTGAGAGAGGGGACAGGGAGAGGATCAGGAAGACAGTGGGACATACAGGATTCCAGTGATTAAAAAGCATAACACATTTGGGCACAAGCTTAACAAGAATGCATGGCAACAAAGTGCAGGAAATTGTAAAAGATTCTTAAGACACACAAAGGAACAGTTGGAAAAATGAGAAAATACACCTGGGGGCAGCACTTAATATTGGAAATATGTAATACTCCACACATACATTTAATGACATAACAATCAGTTTCTAATGGGGCCTTCCCCCCACCCCCAAATCACTTAATGTCTGGATTTTGAAAGGATAAGAATAGCTAATATTTTTAAGGAATAATCAAAGAGGACAAGTACTGACAGATGTTAAAATAGATTTTAAAAGCTACAATAATGTTTAAATTGTTGGGCTTCCCCAGAAATGCCAAGTCAATGGAACTGAATCATTAACCCTAACTGAGCGGGAAGAGAAAAGCCAAGGTGCCTACAATTTGTCCCTATCCTCATGTTTCTGGAACGTTTTATCCTATTCAAGCCCAATGGCCTCAGATTTTCAGAAAATCTTGAGCTGTGGGCTAAATGGACCTCACTGAGCCCATGTATTGGTGGAAGTAACCACAGCCCATGAGGATGGAGTTTGTGGCAGAGGAAAGACTCGACGTCAGACCCCAAATCCCAGCCCTGGGGTTGTTCCCTAACTCTTAAGCATCATACATAATGACCTCATGGGAAAACATGATATTGGTGTGCCCATCTGGAATATACCCACCAGCTTGGGGGTGGAGTGAGCCTCACCACACCACACAAAGTGGAGTTCCCATACAAAGTGGAGTCCATCAGAAGTCATGCCCCATGGGATACCAGATTGCAGCCCAAGATGTGGATCTAGTTCAACAAATATTTATTCACTTGGCACCCACTAGATTCCAGGTACAAGGAAACCCTCAGTAGCCCTAGGGTCCATTCAGCATCTCTGCCCTCCTCTGCTCCCCTCATCCACACATCCCTTTTGACTCTGAGCACCTGTTGCCAACAGGGTCACATGGCCCGATAATGGATTCACCATTGATTCCTGCCAGATCCAACATGGTGCTCTGGAGTTCTGGCTCTGACCTTTCGGGTTGTGGTTTCACTTCCCTGGGGCATGGCTCCTTTAACTGTGGACAGCACTTCCCACTGGCTTTCCAAACCAGCTCCTGTGGCAGCTCTGAGCTCCTGGTCCAAAGCCTGCCTGTGTACATCCCCCACACTCAGCATGGGCCTTGTATTTGTAAGTCATGGAAAGAAACTATGAAGAATACAATATTGGTGATATATGACAATTACATGCAAATCAAAATCAAACTTCACTGTCTATCAATAAAAGATTTAGCGAACACAACCACACTCAATTGTTCAGATGCCATGTGAGGCTGCTTTGGTGGGAGCTGTAGCTTACAAAGACCATTGGCTTACCAGGCCTAGAAGACAAACTATCTGCCTTTCACAGAAACAATAAGGTGATTACTGGTTTCCAGCATCAAAACCATGCTCTGGAAGTTGCTTTGCACATGGAGAGACTTACATGTGAGCCAAGCCTTTGTGCAAAGATGGAGCTAGGTCAGTTCCGGCATGAGTCAAAAGTGTGACCTCTCTAAATTGACAGAGCTCAAGAGGTGCTAAACAGCATGCTCTACCAGATTGGCAAAAACAGGGATAATGGCCCAAGAGAGATGCCCAGAGAGAGAAAGAGAGAGAAGGGAGAAATGCAGCAGCCACATAGCTAGCCACATGGGCCAAACCCACCCTGGTGAGAGATGCAGCATAGACGTTATCTGACCACTCTCAGATCACGTCATTGTCAGTCCATTTCCAATATCAAGGGTCTCAGCCAGCTCATGCTCTGTCCTCTTCCTGGCCTATTTTTTTAAAATATGTATTTGTTTATTTGAAAGGCAGAGTTAAAGAAATAGAATAAGACAGAGACAAAGATCTTCCAGCCACTGGCTCACTCCCCACATAGCCACAATGCCCCGGGGTTGCACCAAGCCAAAGTCAAATGCCAGAAACTCCACCTGGACCACATGGGTAGTGGAGGTCCAAGCACAGAGGTTACCTTCTACTGCTTCCCCGGGTACATTAAGGAACTGGAATGGAAGTGGAGTGTCCACAATTGAAACTTGTACTTATATAGGATGCTAACATTGCAGGTGATGTCTTAACTTCTGTGCCATGATCCTGGGTCCACATCCAGGTCTATCTTAGAGGCAGGCATGGCCTTTTCTCTGACCAGGCTCCCCCATCTCCACTCACGTGATCTCATTGTTCACGTCGGTGATGTCTATTCTGTCCAGGAACCAGCCCGGTCTATTGCCCGAGTTGTCATGGCGAATCCGAATCTTGGTCAGGGCCCCCAAGTCGATGGCGTAGATAGTGAAGGTGTCTGTCTGGGGTGGTCCAGAGCAGCACTCAGAGAGATGTGGTCCATTCACTGTCCCCTGCCCACATTGTCATCAGCCCCACCTTCTTGAGGATCCAAACTCCTAGAGACAACTGTGTGACCCAGAGTCTCCAAAATGGGGACACAGAGAATGTGACATACGGGTCTGGTGTCTGGGTCATCCTATCACTCTCACTGTGTACAGGAAGGTGCAGGAAGGAGAGGATGAAGGTGAGAGTGGGAGAGGCGGAGGGAAGGATAGTTTACTTGGACTGTCTGCATTTGTCATGGTGGGAGCACTCAGACTCGCCTTGCCTACCACCCAGGTGGAGGGAGGAGGATGAAGTGGGACTTGCACGTGCACGTGGCTGCCATGTGCCCCGGAGAGTCAGAGGGTCTTCCTGGCTATCAGACTCTGGCTTTATTTTGAAAAAGATGCAGATCTAAGAAAAGTTGCAAACCAACACAGTGAACTCTATATACCTTCACTTACGTTGCTCCTTTGCTTTGACTCCTCCTTCCTTTCTCACTTCCTCCCTTCCTTTCTCTCCCTTCCCTTCCTCCCTTCCTTCTTTCCTTTCTTCCTTCCTTCCGTCCTTCCTTCGCCTATCCATCCATCTACCCAACATCATTTTTTCTGAACTTCTCAAAAGTGACGAATCACACAATTTATCCCCTAAATATGCCAACATGGATTTCCTAAGAGCAAAAACATTCTCAGATAGTCACAAGAAACATAAAATAAAATACTATAATCTAATATACAATCTGTATGCTGATACACAAGTGTACCAATTATGTCTTCTACAGCGCTTTTCCCCAATCTGAGAATAGATTGGCTATAATTTTGGGTTTTTTTTAAGATTCATTTTATTTCCATTGGAAGGCAGATTTACAGAGAGAAAGATCTTCCATCTTCTGGCTCACTCCCCAAGTGGTCACAATGGCCAGGGCTGAGTCAGTTTGAAGCCAGATGCCTCTTTTGGGTCACCCATGCAGGTGGAGGATTCCAAGGCTTTGGGCCATGCTCCACTGCCTTTCCAGCCTACAAGTTGGTTGCTGGATGGGAAATGGAGCAGTTGGGATGTGCATAGGTATCCATAAGGGATCCTGACATGTGTAAGGTGAAGATTTATCACTGAGTCATCACACCAGGCCTATAGCTACAGTTTCTAAAGAAATGTAAAAATAGCATCCAACATGGTGGCATATCAGGACCTGTGGTGCTGGCATCCGATATGGGCTTTAGTTGAAGTCCTGGTTGTTCCACCTGTGATCCAGCTCCCTGTTAGTGGCCTGTGAAGGAGGTGGAGGATGGCTCAAGTCCTTGGGCCCCTGCACCCATATGCAGGAGTTGGAAGAAACTCCTGGCTCTCCGGATCAGCCTAGCTGTGGCTATTGCAACCATTTGAGGAGTGAAGCAGCAGATCAAAGATCTCCCTTTCTCTCTGTATCCTCCTCCCACTGTAACTCTAACTTTCAAACAAAATAAATTTAAAAAATAATAAATGCAAAGTCAAATCTTCAGTTTAGGAAGAGTGAATGTTGAAAGAAAGGCATTGGGCAGTGGGGGAGAGAGGGTGTGTGAGGCTAAAACAAACCTGGTGAGCAGTGGGGACACAGCTCTGGCTTCTCAGCCTATCAGCCAGGGCTCTGGTATCCCGGACTAGCCTCACACACTAACTAATGCCAAGTTTATCCACCACTGCCCAGTGCTGACCACAGTTCTGCTGAAAATGTGCTGTCCTCACACTGGCCTCCCACACTCCCACCTCCATTGTTTTGTCTTGCATCCCTGTTGTCTAAGAACATCTTCCAGCATCACCCTTAAACATCCACATGGAATTCACTTGTCAGGGCCCAGGTCAAGTCACTCCTTCTTATCCACTCACTGCAAGTGCTTCTTCATGAACCTCTGCTTGGCCTGCTCAGCACCTGAGACCCCATCATCTGTGCCTTGTGCCAGGATCCTACTCCACTCCCACCTCTGCTCATTCTCTGCCACCATGGAACATGAGCTCTCATAGAAGGCTCTATGGTGACATCTGGGTGCACTGAACAAACATAGCAGTTCCCAGCCTGCATGGGCCCCTGTGGGAACCACGAGAGGTACTACATTCCAGGTCAGAGTCCAAGCCACTTGGCCAGGACCCAGAGAGCCCTCATACTACCTGGCCCTGCTCAAACTTGTTGGACTTGTCCGATTTCTTCAGGGGTCGTTCACCTGTGTCCCCATATTCCTCTCCGTAAATGGTCAGGTAGACGTTGGCATCAGTGCCAGCCTTGGGCACATTCCCTGTGATCACCTGGACCTCATAGGTGTTGGCTGGAGATACAGAAAGACATAGCATTGAGGGCATTGGATCCAGCCAGGTCCTGGGAGTGGGGCTGCAGATCTGCGGGCTCTGACTCGGCCCTGAGCCTGTCCCACCTCCTTGTTGGAGACTTCCCCTCACCACGAGGTCCAGAGGCCTCACAGGCCTCCCCCGGCCTCCCACTTTGCATCCTTCATGGGTAGCTATGCAGTCAGATCAAGGTTCCTCTCAAAGTCACTGATGAGTCTTGGGACAAGGGCAATGTTGAGCCCCCATCAGAACTGTCAGGAACTCCTCTGATAGAGATTAGAGGTGCTGGGTGCCATGATGGGTGTCCCTCTATCCAACCTCCACATGAAGGATACAAAGATCCCTCTGCCCTGCCCCTTCCCCCTTCCCCCTTCCGAAAAACTGCCAGGTCCCTCCTCCTGCTTACGCTCAGGGCCCGGTCTGCCCGCCGGCACCAGCTCCACGACAAGTTCATTATCTTCCTTGCCCCGGGCGAGCCAGCGGTGGGCTTCGAACTTGTACTGCTCAATCACCTCCTGCATTCCCGGCTCCAACTCATCCTCTTCTTCTTCCTCCTCACTTTCTTCCTCCTCCTCCTCTTCAGACGAGGACTCCTCCGAGGAGGACTCCTCCTCCTCGTCCCCCTCCTCCTTGTCTTCCTCATCACTGTCCTTCCTCTTCCTCTTCTTTTTCTTCCTCTGCAACTTGGCCTTCAGCCGCTCCTTCTTGAGCAGCTGCTGCAGCTTGGCCTTCTCCTTCTTCCTCCGGGCCTCCTCCTCGGGCGTGAGCTCCTCCTCCCGTACCACCAGATGCCGCAGCCACACAGTGTCCACGAACCAGCTGGGCCCGAAGCCCTCGCCTGTGTGCCCGAGCCGGATCTTGTACACCTCACCCACATCTGCTGCCTCCAGCTGTGCAAAGTGCAGGGCAGTGGCTGCAGTGGCTGCTGCCCACCTCCCCCGGGGAGCCAGGTGCAGGGACTATAGCTAGACTGTAGGTGAGAAGGTTCCCCAGCTCCCACCACAGCCAGCCTTGTGCTGCCAGCCTAGCCCCAGCCCCACCCCTTTCCTTCTAACACCTGAGGTGGTCTAGCTGGTCTTCCTGTTTTCTCAAACACACACACACACACTCTCTCTCTCTCTCTCTCTCTCTCTCTCTCTCTCTCCTTCTCCTTCTCCTTCCTTTTCACCTTAGTTCATGCACTTCCCTCCCTGGCCAGCCTTACTCCCTCCTCTACCCCGAACTACTGTTCTTTTCCACTGCTGGGAGGCAGCATTATTCTCTTTTACGCCACACCTTTCTGTTTCCTCTTTCCAGATATATTCATTATTAAGCATACGTCACATTTCTGATAAGTGAAAAAAAGCTTCCCTTCAAAATCAAATAAGCATGTCCCAGAGGTCCCAGGCCCCTTTTGAGCACACAGCCCTGCCTTACCTGTCCCTTCCCTGAGAATCCAGAGGGTGCCTAGCACTCGACTCTGGCCTTGGTCTCACCTGTGTGCCCCTTAAGGGCCAGGAGCAGTATTCTGTGACCCTCTCCACTGGGCCCACCACACACGAGCAGAGAGCAGTGTACACGGACTCCTTTGACCACACCCAGGACAGAAGTAGACCACGGTGAAGCCTGGCTCCCACAGACTACAGGGAAGCCTCAGGGGATCCTTGCAGGGCTGTTCTACCTACACCCACAACACTGACATGCCTTTGGCACCTGGCTCTTCTCAAAGGTGTGTTCCTTAAGTTTTCCCGTTTGAATACCAAAGGAAACTGAAGCCTAGGGCGATCCCACGTGTTGCCCAGTGCTCCATGCCTCCAGTCTAGACCTATATGAGAACCCTAGTTACCTGATCTCCTCTTCTTGAATCCACAATGCAGCTAAACCAGCATGGACATAAAATAATCAAGACAGAGCCAAGGGCAGGGACCAGGGAAAACAGTTTCACTAGGTCTGGCCTGTCACCACTTTAGCACATCAACTTTCTTCTCCTGCATCTCCCAGGTCACAATACCCCACAACCACAAGGAAGCCTTGCTGGCCACCTGCCTGGATGAGCCTGCACCACCGCCAGCCTGGTTAAGCAGCATCCGGATGCACTACTCGGTCACATTTCCATAACTGGTCACAACCTGCCAAGAGCATTTCTTGACATTGACTCTTTTTATCACTGCAGAATCTGTCAAACTATTCAGGCAGGTATTTTAAAGCTAGGTTTCGTGGATGAAAGTGCTGGGGTTCAGAGAGGTTCTCTGCTTGGGCCTTGTGAGCTTTGGCATTGTATGGGGGAAAACAGTGGATTGATTGAGGCCCCTCCAAGTCTGATACTCCAAACACCTGTGACTTCGATTCTGCCCCCCGCCCCCAGATCAGCCAGTGTCTCTCCCTCTGTATGCCCAGTAAGGACTGTCTGCTGAAAGCCAAGATGTGTGTTCTCTACACTCAAATACCTTCAGATACACACATGTGCATGCACACACATTCATGTCCAACATACAACATTCATGGATTCCACCAAGGGCATCACCTTTGCATCCTACTCTCCCACCAATTACATGCCCAACCTGTCATATATTTTTCTCCTTCTATGAAAGGCTCACAGAGAGAAGAGAAAAGGGAGGTGGAGGCACTCAGAACCTAGCCATGAAACTCCCAAGTCACCCAGTGTCCTCTGAGCAGCATGGCCCTGTCATCAGGCCTAAGAACTGTAGAGGTCACAAGCTGGGAGTGGCGGGAGAGAAGCAACCCTGAGCCTGGTAGAACCTTTAGCTAACTCTCCATTCCAGTGGTGCTCACAGTGGACATTAGCAATAGTGCCTTCAAAATATCCCACCCCCAGAAACTCTGGTTTGACTAGTCTGGGGTATAGACAGGTCAACATTGTTTGTTAAAGTTCCACCGATGATCCCAACATGAATTTGGGGGTGAGAGCCGTTGATATAGGTCCAAGCTTTTCATTTCAGCCAAAATACCTTAGGTCCAGGAGAAAGCCTAACCTGCATCCCATATGAGGGTACCTGAGTTCAGTTTCTAGTTGCAGCTCCTGACTCCAGCTTCCTGGCAACACAGACCCTAGGGAACAGCAGTGATGGCTCAGAACTCAATCTAAGTCTCGCATGTGGGTAGCATGAACTCAAGGAACCTGCTTCGCAGGGTTGACATCAGCAGCAGGCCAAAAACAAGAACCAGAGCTTTGTGTCAAACCCCGATCCTCCAACATGGGACAACACAGGTATCTTAACCAGAGTTATAATTACTAAGCAAACTCCATCCCTTGGAAGTTCCTTCAAGGATGGGCACTGCCCAAGGAGATAGAACACCCAGAAAATCATCTGGCCATCCACACAGCTACCTTATCTCACGTACCTGGAATATGTCCTTGGATGCCCGATCAAACACCTTTGAGCGGCTGGAGAGGAAGAGCAACTCCGTCTTGCCTTCTTCGCCGTAGATCTGTATGTACACACGGGAAGTTGTGCCTGCACCACCCACATCACCCGTCCAAACCTCGACCTCATAGTGGATCACTAGGTGGGCAAATGAGGCAGAAATGCCACAATGAGTGATAATAGCAGCAACAATGACAAGAATAAATTAAAAATCTTCATGTTTGTTTCATGTGCCTAGCATCTCATAGACAATTTTATCTAACCCACTCCTACATACCAGGAGTGCCACTGTTCCCATTTTGCAGATGGACAAACTGATGCTTGGAGGAATCAAATAGGTGGTAGAAATAGCAGATCTAAGCAATCAGACTGCAGAGTGCAGCTATTGCCTGTATCCGTGTGGAGACTAGGAATGAGGAATAGCTAAATTACCAGCTGGTGTTCCCTGCCATGTACTTATCTGCTATGATTTCGATGTTTGTCTTCACCAAAACTCATGCTGAATTATAATTGTCATTACAACAGTATTAAGAGGCAGGACATCCAAGAAGTGACTAGGCCATGATGTCTCCACCTTGCTGGGTGAGAGTGGCACCCCTGTAGAAGCAGGAGTTGGGCTGTCTCCCACCTTTTAACCTGCTACCATGTTCTAACATCAAGGAGGTCCTCACCATGGGCTGGAACTTTAACACTGAACTTTTCAGCCTTCAGAACTGTCTTCCTCTGAGCCAGTGCATTCTTACAATGCTATTTGTTTCAGTCTTTTTTTAAAAAATATCTATTTGATAAACAGAGAAGGAGAGTGAGAGGAAGACAGATCTTCTATCTGCTGGTTCATTCTCCAAATGGCCAGAACAGCCAGGGTTGGGCCAGACCAAAGCCAGGAGCCATGCACTCCATCCAGGTCTCCCATGTGGATGGCAGGAATTTGATTATAAAAGCCACTAGCAGAGGGCTGGATTAGAAGCAGAGTATCTGGGGCCTGAACCAGTATTCTGATATAGGATGCCAGAGTCTCCAGGGACAGCTTGATCTGCTGCACCATAATGCCAATCCCAAGCATTTCCATTTATTATAAAAGGGCACTTCTAAATGTTTGTGAAAAATGGAATTCAAATATAAGTTTGTTTTGGTGCAGAAAATTTAGAAATTGCTTTGTTTTTTTCAAAACATACATTTCTGTGAATTTTCTCAAGGCCCCTCTTGTGCATGGATTTCAGTTTTTCCTCATACCAAAATACACTTGCACCTTTACTCTGTTCCATTAAGGTTCTGAAGCTCCCTGGCGTGTTACCTAGTCTACAGTACATCCTGTTAGCGCAGCACAAAGTGAACTGAAGACACTATCCTGGGCAGTTATCACGGGCAGAAAGAATCAGTCAAAGGGTATGTTTTGTTTATTTTCCTTCTTTTCTGTAAAGGATGAAGGTTAAATTAACCACTGAGTTCACTTTACCAAGGGCACCTTTCAGATCCTGAGATGCTTCTGTTTTGCAAGCTGGAGATTGGGATTGTGCTGCACATATTCACCAGTAGGGGGCACTTTCCGAGGCAGCTCCAAAGGTCTTCCAGAACTCAGGGCCATATTTTATCCATGGAACTATTACAAAACTCCCCTTCTTGTACTTTGACAAAACACGTGTCTCTCCCTCTAGCTAAAGGCTGTTAGATTTGGCAAAATGATCTTTCACCTGGGCTGAAAGTTAAAAGTCCTAGCCGACACTGAAGAAGCTAAGTTGCAGATACCAGATTCAGGGAATGGCAGTGGTAGGAGGGCGTGTGACCTGAGAGAAGCCCCAACTCCTAGGCCTCGCTCTGTCTCAGGTCAGCAGCAGTTGAGTCACTGGAAATTAAAACATGGTTGCCTGAAATCAAATACTCAGCAACAAGGTCCAAGTCAAAGACATCTCAAAATAAAAAGGAACTTGCTTAAGAACAAAAAGACAGATGACAGAGAAGAGGGAAGACAATCAGAGGGTGTCTCCTAGCTAATCATCAATTCTAGAAAAAACAGAGATAACAATGGTAACGCTAAAATTCCCCTGCTTAAAAGGCAATGTTTCTAGACGGCTGGAACCCATGAGCTTCCGGAAGGATCAAAGCAAGTAAAATTACAAATGGGAGGCATGCCATGTCAAAATGTCAGTGGTAGAGGCAGGCCCCTGTAAGATCTGAGATAGGAAACCCCAAGAAGTAACCATAGAATGGGACCTGGAAGATGGAGGAGCAGTTTCAAGGGGAGGTTGAGTTCAGAGTTCAAAGTCCTTTCATAGGCGACCCAAAACAATCTGACTAATGTTCTTTATGGAAGAAGATACAGCAGGGATGTGGGCACAGTGACAACAGACCCTGTGACAACGCAGCAGGAAGGTGGTTGTAGGACCCCAGGAAAGTCACTTAGTTCCGGCAGCCCTTGCAGATGCACAGAGCCAGTGAGAGGTGTTGGTGACTAAGGTGACTACTCTGGGAAGAAAATATTGGGAATTTCACCAAAAAATGAAATGCAATCATCATACAGTAGGTGATTCAGTAGCAAATGATATTGACATAGTTTTAGTAATGTCAAGGTTTACTATTGATTTAACATTGATGAGAGCTACAAGGAGGGAAGTGTGTGTGTGTGTGCGCGCACACACCTGTTCACACCTGCCCATGCATCTACATGTAAGTACTGATGTATGCTAGCAGAGTTCAATCCTCCTCTCTCATTGTAGGAAATGAAAAGATAATGTCTAAGACTGGAAAAAAATGATAAGCATACTATAAACCACAGAGCTCAATTTCAGAGCAATGAGCTAAACTAATGAAAGCTGCCACCCCTGACAGGTGGACAGGGTGAGAGAAGGGATGGACAAAGGGATGATGGCTCCTGTTCTTCCCCTCCTTGGCCAGTACCTGCATCACCCTGATGGAAATCAAACTGTATGGTACAAAAAGACAAGAGCTGATCCTCACACTGCAAGTGCCATAACAGAGCACTTATCCACAGTAGTCTGGAAGCAACCAGGGAGAGGAGATCAAATGTGCACAGAAGACTCTACGGGTTCTGAAAGCAGCAGAGGCTGCTTGCCATTGGGTTGACTTACTGCGGAAACATCTGGGAGGAGTCTTGGCTGGTTGCTTTAAGGTAGAGGAGAGGGACACTGACTAACCACTTGGTTACGGCAGCCCTTGCAGATGCACAGAGGGTTCTGTGCCTCCGAGTCCCCCTGCATAATCTCAGAATCTCTGATCCCTGCCTTGATCCACAGCTCCCCTATGCCCTGCATGCCATGTTATCCTGATTTTTGCTTCCTCAGTAATCTCACCACCATATCCAAAATGCCCTCTGCCCCAGACCAAATGCTAAACCCAGGATCCCTTCCTTTCTGCTAGCCCTCTGCTTACGTGCTGTTATACCCCACCAGTTCTTGCTACCAGTGTCTAGATTACATGCAATGTCCACAGTACAAGGACCTTGTCTGGCTGGCTCACGGCTGTCTCTATAAAGCCCAGAGCAGTGTTGACAGGCAAATCCTCAATATGAATTTACTGAAGAAATAAATAAGAGAAAACAATTGTATTGCCTTAACCAATCTCCCTAGGAGAAGACACCATGTCTCAAATTCCTCCTACACAGGGTTGAGAATGTACATTTCCTGGGGCCAGGGCTGTGGCATAACAGATAAAGCTATCGCCTCCAATAGTGGCATCACATATGGGCACCAGTTCATGTGCTGGCTGCTGTACTTCCAATCCAGTTCCCCCACTGATGTGCATGGAAAACACAACAGAAGATGCCCCAAGTACTTGGAAGCTCCTGGCTCTGACATGGCCCAGTCCCAGCTGTTGTTGCTATCTGGGACTGAGCCAACAGACAGAAGACTGATCTCTCTGATCTCTCTCCCTCACACCTCTACCCGCTTCTACTTCAGTAGATCAATCTTTGAAGACAGAGAATGTATATTTCCTACTAATGTTGTTTGATTCCTTCATCCCAAAGAAAAAGCTTCAGGATGAAGTCCTGTTTTCCCATCTGTAAAATGAGCCCTGTTTGCATCCCAGAGCCATGGCAGCAGTCAATGGGAAGTCTCATTATCTTCCCCAGAGGGTCCTCATCTCTTATGGAGATAGGACCCCAGGAGCCAAACCCCCCTCCAGCCCTCTTCTTTCCCCAAGGCCCCTTGCCAAAGGGTGCAGGGCTGACAAACCCACCCTCCCCAGGAAACCACCTCCATACATTTCTGGATCTCCACGATCTCGCTTGGATAAAGCTCCACCTCCAGGCGCCCATCGGCCTGGTTCTTGTCCAGCCAGCGGTTGGCAGGGAAGGTGTACCGCTTGCCTTGGCGGGGCACGCGAATCTCAACACTGCCCAGGAACCAGCTTGAGTGCATGCCTGTGCTGTCGTGCCCGATCACTAGCCGGTTGATCTGAAAGGAAACCCCAGTGCAAGTATGTAACAATCATGTGAAGAAATTCGCATATCCCTACCCATACCACCCCTGTGCCAGACACCTACACAAACTACTAGGGTCTCCAGTTCCCCAGAAGACAGAGGAGCCGTGGAAGGACAGACTGGGCCCCAGCCCTGTGCTTGCCCCAGTAAACAGGTAGGGGAGCAGAAGAGAAACAAACTTGACAAGGTCTAATACACATTTTGATATCTTAGGTTGTAGCCACAAGAAAAAGCTCCTTCTCTCTTATGGCCACTGTGCTATCAACCTGGTTTGGTTTGAAATAAGACACCATAAGACATATTTTGACATTTCTTGACATGCCCCACCCACAGGTGACAGAACAAGCAGATGCCTGTCATGGTTCTGGGGACCTGTGAGAGTTCCCTCCTCTCACTTGCTTCCCAGGACCGCTTTGGAGCCTGCCTGATTTGCTGTTTTGTGTATTGGTATCTGTATCATCAGCAATCTAAAAAAGAGCAGAAGTGATCCTTATCACTGCCCTTACAGCTCCTTTAATTTTCAATATTTAAATGGCTTTTTTTGATGCTCTGCAATATTAATGTCAGGCGGTAATATCAGAGGGCCTACAAGAACCCTTCTAGCCCACAAATTCTCTTTCTCATGGTTTTGGAGGGTAAAGCCAGACAAGAATCTGGTGTCCAAAGGCCAGAAGTAGAAGACTGTTCATGAACAGTCCAGCCCTACTGTGGATCTGACAGGCAAATAGGTACCTCCTTGAAGCTGGAAACACAAACAGTATCACAACCTAGAACAAGCTAACCTGGTCCCCTGGGAACACCAGAAGGAAACAGGCACTGTGGACGAGGCCCAGGAGCCTCTGAGCGCTGGCCAAGGCCAGGGCAGAGCACTGCTGTCCTTCCATGGTATCAGGACTGTGGAGGCCCCAGGAAGGGGTTGGCTGAGAGGGTAGAGACAGGGGCAGGTGTCTTCTGTCTATTCTGACCAGGAGCTCCCTAAGGACAGTCCCTCTCTGCTGCAGCACTGAGCGCTGGACATATCTGAGCACTCCATGGGTTTGGGTGTCATCATCATAGCAAACATGACCAACAATCGCTTCAGGATGCTCCATTGTGATGAATGAGAAGAGTGAGGCATTGACTGAGGGTGAGGGACCTAGGCAAGAAAGGGAAGTGGAAATGCAGGGCCTCAGAACAGGTGGTTGGTAGCCAAAATCTGGGATCCCAGCTTCTTGTGCATATTCAGGGGTTTTTGGAAACACCAGGGTAGCCTAAATGCCCCCACTGCCACTCTCCACCCCTTGGAAGTCTCTTGTGTCTGCTGGCTGTTCCCAGACACCTTCTAGCAAAGGAACCAGCACTTTTACTCTACAATTATTACTTCAGCTTAGAAGTTTAAATATATTTGGATCAAGATAAACCTTTAAAATTCTTGATTTTCAAGATATAAATGGCATGGGATCTTTCTCCAGAGTGTACTTCAATGGGAGGAGAAATTTCCAGGGCCCAGAGAACCTAAAATATGGGGGAGAGGCAGGGAAGGTAGGCTGCTGACAGAAGGCATGTTACCATGGTATTTCCACCAGCCCACACCCCGAGAAGGGCAGGTGGGAGCTCCAATCCCAGCTCAGACCTCTCTGACAGCATCCCTAGTGCTTAAGTCCAAGGTCGAGATCTATGTCAGGTAAAATTAAGAAACAGTCTCTTCGGAACAAATCTGAGTCTTTTATGAGTCTCAAACTTAGCATATAAAGAAAACACTAACACAGCCTCTAACAGTTCAAGGTCTCTTGCTGGCATGACCCTCCCTCCCATCGAAAGTGCTTTACTGAGGAAGTTCAGGGATGTCAGAAGAGTTTACTGTTCTCGCCAACACCTGAGGATAGGGCCCATCTCCTCTGAGAGGAGGAGAGTCTAACTTTTGAAAAACACCAGTTAGCAAACCCAGGTGGGTCTACATGGACGAACTCCCACAGCCTGCTTTCTGCAACTTGCCACTTCCCATACTCTCCTGGGCCTGTTCACTCCTCACCCTCCCCTCACCCCAGGTCCCTAGTCTCCTTTTATAAATGCCTTGTAAACCTATACACCAATCAGCTGAGTTCAGCTCACCTGCCTCTTGTCCCCGACACAGTGCTAGGTTTCTGATCCAAGTCTGCCTTTCTCTTCAATGTCCAGCTTTGTTTGTCTTTGACCACCAGCAGACCACTTCTAGCAAGGCCTCTGGGAGTCTAGATAGATGGAGACTCTCAGGTGCCATCCCCTAAGGCAGCATCTCCCAGAGATGGCCTGCAGGTAGGCACTGGAACAATCCTGGGCTCGATTCCGGTGCACACACAAGTTGAGCCTGGGAAATATTCCCAGGCCTTCCTTTCACTGACCATATGAGCTTGAGGAGGACACTTACCGTTCCAATGTTCAGGGTCTCAAGGGTGAATTCATCCACCCGGCCACGTTCAAAATAGTCTTTGAGGTTGTTGTCAGAGACCAGAAGAACTTGCTTGATAGTGTCAGATTTGTCTCCATACAGCTTGATGTAGACTTTGGAATCCGTGCTGGCCCCTGATACATTCCCTGTCTTCACACTGATGTGATAGCGGAAGTCTGGCCAGCCCAAGACAGAGGGAGGCAGAGGGGTTAGTGTACATTCACAGGCAGCCAGGAGTTGGGGGCTGGGGCAGAAGGGTCATCTGCAGTGGGAACAGTGGCTGGGAGTCAAGAGTCAGGCTCATAAAGTGGGGGTTCATTTGCTGTCTGTGGAAGTCTCTTCATCTACAAGATCACAATTCTGACAGTGTCCTGCTTGCCCCAGAAGGTGCCAATATGCTGAGAACAGGACAGTGTGTGAGCCACAGGCAGGAACACCCAATTGAAAATACGAGAAACATTCTTAGCAATTGCTTGGTCTTGTGACATTGGGAGCAGGCAAGGAGGGCAGCCAGTTCTCCAGCCACTGATGTGCAGTCCTTCTGCTAAATATTCTGATCCCACTATTACAGGTGAGGGCTCTGGGGCTCATAAGGTCACGTGTTTGGCTCAGAGTGTCAACAGGAAGTCATCAAGGAAGAGCAAAAGCCAAGTGAGGCCCTCATGAGTCCTGTTACATCTCACAGCCAGTAGGGTTTGCATCATTGGGGTATGTGGAAGAAAGGTACAAGGACAGGGAAAGATGTGGGATATCGGGAGCTGACACCCCAAAGTCCTCTAGGTTCCCTCTGGTACTCATTTTGTGGGATGAGAAAGAAGCACTGAGCAGGTGTGCTATGCTCACATCCAGTCCCTCCCCCTCCTCCACCCCACACATGCTGCTTCCCTAGTGTCTGTTGGGAATAAAGTCATCTAGGCACACCTTGACCAGCCCTGCTGTTCATCTAGGCCCTGGCGAAGACCTGACCAAATCTACCAGGACATCCGAAGGTGCTGGGGGAATGGCTTCTGTCTGTGCTTGCTAACTGATAAAGCAGCATCTGGACAATAGACCTCCTCCTTCTGGAAACTCCATAAATCCATACACTTGGGACTGAGGGGACAGAAGGCAAGGGCCAGGGGAGGGGAAGCCGTGTCCACATGACGAGACAGGAGCTTGCTGGAGAGGAAGAGCAATGACATAAGACACAAACCTACATTCTGGTCCCAGCTCTGCCTGTGACTGCAGACCTGGGCTGATGAGTGTCTCCTTACCATGACCCTGGGCCCCCTTGTCTCCTGAGGGTTTTCCCAGCTCTCAACTTCATAATTACTAGTCCAGACACAAATCAAACATCCTAGCTCCACAGCTCTACTAAGTGACCTTAGGAAAGGTCTAACAGAAGCATCTTTAGCACCTACTCCAGGTCTCAATCTCCTCACCTGAGAAACGGGTACCATTGGCCCTGTCTTTCTTTACTGACAGGCTCAAATGGAAAAATAAGTGATAAACATGAGACATTGGTATGGCCGAGGGTTCTGCAGACATGTCTCTTTCATATTTTTGTCTAATGGTAATGATCAAACCAAGGCACCCAAAGAACTCACTTGTAAGGAAAACTAGAAGAACTCAGGACAATGCTTGGCATTTCTTACGTCCTCACCTCACAGTCCTTTAAAATGTTTCTTCTCCCAAGACCTGAATGGTAAGTGCTTGGTGCCATGCACAGGTGTTCTTGGCCTTGTCAATGCATGATTTCATATGCATTTAGGGCTGCATACCCAAGATCACAACGAGACTTTGTGCACAAAGACAGACAAGAAACTTCCCAAACTCCTCCCGGAGTCCCTCCCAGCACAGCCCTGCATGAAACGAAGCAGAGAACATGTGTTTTCTCAGCAGGTGCCTTCTGTTCAGTAAAGGAAGGGCAACTGTCTCAAAAAGGGAGCACCCACTGGGGTCAACTCACTCTTCAGTGTTGCGTTGCTGCCACTGGGCAGAAGCTCTCGGACTAGCTGCCCATCATCCTTATCCTTATCCAGCCACCTAGAGGATAAATGGGGAATGTTAAGTGCTTGAGTGAGTCAGGCAACATCCAAATATTCACACCACACCATCTGTGCAGTTACTGGTGGGCTCAGAGCATTGAACTCAGCCATGATAAATGACTCTATAAGAATGCCTAACAGAGCATCCCAAGCCAGGCTGGGGGTAAGGAGGACCTCCCTGAGGAGGGGATATTGGATGGGTGGCCAGGTATCAATTATGAAAAGAGGTAACAATATATCCCAGGGAAGAAGAGAACTCCCAGGAATGAGAAGAACACTTGTGGTCAGTGAACACAGAGAGTGATGGTGGGGGAGGGCAGGTATGAGGCTAGAGATGAGCACAGGGCAAAGTGATATGGTCTGTGGTAATTACTGTGACAAGCTGGCTCTAACAACCTCCCAAGTGCATGGCTCTGGGGTGCAGAAGACACATAAAGAGCAAGCAGGACACAGCTGATGAGAACTCCAGTCTAGAGAAGCCAGGTGAACCTGGCTGAGATCCTGAGAACCAAGGCAAGGACGGGAGATGGGCCTGAACAAGCACTACCACAACTGAGAGCAACAGGAAGGACTTACAGTGAAGGGCCTATGAGCTGAGTTCTCAAGAATGAATGAGGAAGCTGGGGCTATGCCCTGCAGGGCTGCGGACTCGTGGCCATGACTCCACCACCCTGTGAGAGAGAGCTAGTACCAATGCCTGCTGCTCACCCAGCGGAGAGAACTGTACCATTCACCTAAGAAACCTCTTTCCCATTGAGCATGGAGCCCCAGGTTGGGGTGTCAGTTCACAGTTCCAAGTGGTCTAAGCCTGTGTGCAACACAGTGTGAAAGTCAGCACTAACAGCAGTAGCAAAGATGCCCTCAGTGCTCTCAGGGCAACAGGGGAAACCAAGACAACGCCTCTCCATTCAACTATGCTCCGGTGACTGGCTACGCAGACCCATCCAACACATCTCTGAGAGGGAGGCGACTTCTGGCCACAGAGCCTGTAAACTACAGTTGTGGAGAATGTCTGACCCATGGGCCGTAGAAGGCACATGAAGGTCTGGTGCAACAGCCTAGTGGGTAAATCCTCACCTTGCATGCACCAGTAATCAATATGGGCACCGGTTTACATCCTGGCTGCTCCATTTCCCATCTAGATCCCTGCTTTTGGTCTGGGAAAGCAGTGAAGGATGGCTCAAAGCGTTGGGATCCTGCACCCACATGGAAGACACAAAAAAAGCCCCTGACTGCTTCTGTGGATCAGCTTGGCTCCAGTCATTGCAGCTACTTGGGGAGTGAACCTGCAGATGAAAGAGCTTTCTTTCTCCTTCTCTCTGTACATCTGCTTTTCCAATAAATATAAATCTTTTTTTTTTTTTAAAAAAAGAAGGCACACAAGATCATGTGTGATATTACCCTGCCTAAACAACTAAGTCAGAACTCAAAATCTAATGCTCTACAACAGGCTAATTGTTAAGCTGACAATTGTGCGGTCCTGCAAATGCTGTCACAACTACCAAAACGGCCTTTGGCAGAATAAAGGTCCCTTAAGGCACTACTTTGTCCCTGGGTCTCTTGATGCAAAATTCAGGCCTCCCTACTGCTATGCCAGCCCTTGCCCAGGACCAGCAGAAACCATACTGATCTTTCCAGCTCTTCCCGCTCAGGTGCCATCCTGACCAACACAGGATGGTCTCATATCCCACAGGACCTGGCCAGCAGTTGACTGTTAGGACACTGAAATGTTAGCGGACTGTCCAGTTGTTATACATGCTATGGGCTTTGGTGCTGCTAATCTAAAACCTTAGGGCAACGTTTAAGGGGCTGGCATTGTAGTACAGTGTACCAGGTACACTGCACCAGGACCCCATGTCAGAACACTGGCTCAACTCTGGCTACTCTGTATCTGATCCAGCTCCCTGTTAATGTGCTTGGGAAAACAGCAGAAGATGGCCCGTGGACTTGGGCCCCTGCTGTCCATGTGGGAGACCAAGCTAGATTTCCAGGTTTTTGCCTGGCCCAGATTTGAGAACTACAGCCATTTGGGGAGTGAACCAGTGGGTGGAAGACTTTTCTTTTCCTTGCTGCCTTTTAAATAAATTAATTTTTTAAAAATCAAGCAAAACATTTGAGATCCAATATCTGGAGATACAGTCGTGGAATTGTGTGTGCTGAAGACAGGGGAAACTGGGGGGTAGGGGCTGCTAGCTATAGTTCCCCAGATGAGTCCATTGGGAACTTTTGCATCGTGTATAGCAGAGGCTGCTCTCACAATTCCCAGTCATGGAGATCACAGAAGAAAAGCTCATGAGCTCCCCAGTATCATGAGTTCCAGGGTGGGGTGGACTGTGAAGCAGCAGCGTCCTGGGACATGGAAGAGCTCCATCTACTCTCCCTTCCCATCTTTACCACTTCTCCATCTCCAGCCCCTCCCTGGCTGGAAAAGGAAACCATGACTTGTCACTTCATTTCCACCTAAATACTTGCAGGGTATTAATAGACATCTCCAAATATAGCCGTTTTCTTTCAGCTTCAAACACTTCAGCCCAGTTTTGGAGTGAGATGTTTCTGAACAGAGAAGGTGGTCTGTTAGGGAATGCATTGCTCTTTCTCTGGGCTCACAGGAGTGTGCAAACGCTTGTGTGCACATGTGCTCCCCCCCCCCCCACACACACACATCCCTGCTGTCACTAAAATCTTCCTACTCCTCTGTTCTAGCAGAGAAGTAGTTCTGGTCAACGGGCTGAGTATAAGCACAGGGTCCTGAGTTGACAATGTGAGATTCCACTTTCTAGAATATATACAGAGTCAAGAAGGACTGTGGACTGCTGGGAGGCCCAGATCCTGCTCTGCCTTCATCAGCCTGCATCATCTTAAGTTCCAGCTCCCTGTCAAGTGCAATCCTGTTGGGTGTTCACCATCACTGTACAACACATGGTAGTCAGAGTGGCACAGAAGACCACTCACTGTTAAGGAGTTAAGAGCTTCGGTCAAAGCTTTGTAGCATGTTCCTGAGTCTGTGGATGCATTAAGGTGAACTTTGTCAATCAACAGACCTTGGAAAGATTTTCTTAACCTTGGAGCAATGAAACCAGCAACTTCTGAGAACTACCAAAACCACTCAAGCAACACACTCCCAACACTCTTCTCCACATCAGGGTCTCTAAAGTGTCAGCAAATTACCATTCCCCATCCCTGAGTGCTGATATAATTTGACAGCGAAGAATGGCCCCCCTCCCTCTCCTTCCCTGAAGACATAGGAGTAAAAAACAACAACAACAAAAACTGAAGCATATGTCTTACCCACCTTAATCCATACCTGACTCTCCATATTCTAATCAGAGGCCAACATGGGCATGTATTCCTCTTAACTATGTGAACAATATTGAGAACAAAATTTAAAAACACACGCGAGAGATGTGGCCAAAGTCACTCAACACCCCAGTACCCCATCACCATGATTGCAGCAATAACAGCCCTACTTCTTTCAAATCTCCTTTCCTGATCTTTTCTCTACTTCCTAACTGTGCTGGGGCCCAGTCCTCACCAGTTTTCTTCCCTCCACTCTCCAGAATGGCCTCCTGCACTACCTGATCCTTTCATGCCAACTCTATGTTCTCATTGCCTCTGTGTTCTCTATGTTTTCATGCCAACTCTATGTATGATAGTCCCTGTACAACCCTCAGCTCTTCCTCTTGGCTCTGATGCATCTCTGACCTAACACCTGCCAGCTAGACCTGCACGCTCCCACCTGCTCCTCAGCTGCCAACAATTCCTCCCCAGGCTCTACACTTCAAGTCGTGGGTGTGATTTTTGACCCTCCCACCAAAGGCAGAACCCAGCAGATCCTTTGAAACCCACCTCTAGGACCTTCTCTGGTATAACGCCTTATTCCCACCTCCACAGCCACCATGAAGAGCCCGGCTGCCATGTTGGAAAGAGCACCATGCTGAAGACCTAACTCCAGTACCTCAAAAGGAAGATGGCCTTATTAGAAATAGGGCCTTCACAGACAGAATCAAGCTGAAAGGAGGTCCCTGGACTAGCTCTAACCCAATGTGACCAGTGTTGTTAAGAAAAAAGAAGGAATTTGCATACAGCAAGGGATAAGCACAGAGGGAAGGTGATGTGAAGAGAAGCATGGAGAGAAAGCATGTACACATCGAGAAATTTCTATGGCCCCCAGGAGAGAGGCTTGGGCAGATCCTGCTCAAGGAGCCACAGAGGGTGTGAGGTCTTGCTAACACCTTGTTACCCCTCCAGCCTCCAGAGTTCTGACACAATGCACCTCCAACTTGACGTTCCTGGCAATGGCAGTCCTAGAAAACCAATAGCCCCCGACCCTAGTCTCCTGCCTGTTTGCTTTCTGGAACCCTTGCAGCCTGTGTCCCCTGTCCAGGTACCAAGTCCTCCCCTCAGGTGTGAGAGGTCAGCAAGCCTGCCTGGCATTGGCCTTTCACCCCGTTTTTTTGGTCCACCTACTTCAATCTCAATGGACTGGAGAATACTCAAGTTTATTTCCCCTATACTCTATATTTCATCTTGCATCTAATTGCTCCTCTCCATCTCTGCCCTGCCATCTTGGTAAGGCTCCTTCATCCACCTCTTCCCTCACTGTGTATTTCCCCACACACCATTCTTCAGTTTCTCTTCTGGACCACAGACTCCAGAAAAGAAAACAAGACCTCAGTAGGTACAGATGGAATAAAAAATGAGAGCTCTTCTATCCAGTATGCAGCCAGTCAACCTTCCCCTCCAAGAGTCAGGTGAACAAGTTGATGGTTGACTTAAATGGAAAATATTCCCCTGCCCCTTGGCTTGAAACTTTGGGCTGACTCCATGCCTCCTCGTGCCCCTTCCTCCTTCTCAATCCCTTCAACCCACACAGAACACCAATTGTCAATCTCTACAAGATACACCCTCAGCTCCTCGTCCCATGTCTCACCCACTTCTCCAACCTACATGGCTCATCCCCTATCTCCTCTCTATCCATCAACTTTCTTACCCCCCAACCAGGCCAACTCTGGTTCCATTGCTTCCCAGAAGTCTTCCTCAGGTTCCTTCTCCCTTACTCAGCCTTCCTCTATCAGTAGTAGTCATTTGGAACTGCCTGAGTTATTACTTAGCTTTTCAATGTAATCCCTTGCAAGCCCAACAGTGGTTATGCCTAGAAGACTGTGGAGCTGCTTGTCATTGACATAAGTTTCACATCCAGAGTCACCAGGTGTCCTCCAGGGCGCTGAAATGGCTCTATGAGCTTGTGGCTGGGAAAAAATTCCATTGGAGCCACATGTGCTCAAGGAAGCATGTGAGTGCATTTGTATGACAACATGTTGACAACTGGGCACATGCCCATTGGTGCAGGCAGCCTCAGGATGCCCTATGCCAACCCTGCTGAGGGGTGTGCATGATAGCTTAGTGAAAAATCCAGCACTCACTCCAGGAACTGGGATGTGATGAGCCAAGGGCGGGCCCCAAGTCTCCAGCCAATCCTATTATCCTCACCTCCCAGACACTGCTGTGGGTGAAAGTAAAGGACCAATCGGATGGCACAGAAAAACACGGACATTGCTTCTCATTCTAAAGTGTCACCAGCAGGGACTTGTTAAAGGAGCCAAACCTTGCTGAGAGAAATGTCCAAATACTTAAGGAAAAGAAAAGGTGGAAGGGATGAAAGCAAACAAAGCTAGCTGTAAAAGATGGCAATAGGGAACAGATGTAGTCAGAAGGGTCAATCACCTAAGCAACACCTTTGGTTCAAATGCTTAGTCTGGCATGGAACCCACTGTGAATTAAGTTTAAAATTGCCCACTTTGATGCCAGTTGTGACACTCCCCAGGGTTCCTGGAATTGAGTCCCAGCTCTACCTCTGATTCCAACTTCCTGCTAATGCAGATCCTGGGAGGCAGCAGGTGATGCCAATGGCTGGGTTTCCACCACTCATGCCCCAGTCCAGGGTTACTGTAGACGTATGGGGAATGAGCCAGTGAATGGGAGTTTATCTTTCACACACAAAGAAACACTCCAGAAATTGTCAAATTTTATCATGAAAAAACCCTACCTTTTGTATAAAAGTAGAGCCAACCGGCAGTGCCCTAGTCCAGATACCACACCAAGATTTCATCGGCGTGGGGTAGGGTTCAGGGCATGAGGCTGAGGTCTAAATGTTCCCATCAAGGACACCTGGCTCTCACGCCATCCTAAGCCTTAGGTTTTTACATTGTTCCCTGGTCTGAGCAGAAGGACTGGAACTTCCCCAAACTCAGGTTTCCTGGCCTAAGCTGGAGAACATCAAAGCAGATGGGACTTGGATACCTGAGACAAGGAAACTCCACGTTGTCACTTTCAGGCTGTCCCTCTTCTCGCACCAGCACCCGGTCCACGTACCAGCCACTGCCAGAGCCTTTGCCATCGTGTCTGATCCTCACTCGCCTCACCTTCCTCATGGTCACAGATTCGATGGTGAATTCGTCAGCCTGCAGCAGGGAAAGGCAGAAAAGCTAGGTGGGTGGTGTCTGCCCTGGGACACAAACACCAAGGGAAAAGAAAGGTCCAAAACGCCAGAGCTGATGGGTTGGGGCCCTGCCTTTCCCAGCCAACCAAGACAGAGACTACCCATGAGAATCAACTCTGCTCTCTGCCCCCAGCTTTTCTCACTCCTTGAGGTCTGCCTTTATTGGTTAAGCAGGGGTCATTTTGGGGTCATTCCCCAAGATGTCCTTTTAAAAGGCAATTCCCCCTGGAAGGAAGAATGCAGTCAGCTGTTATCAGTAATTAACATGCATCATGAATTAATTCTTTGGCTAATCTCCTGCACTTGTGCTATAGAGGGATTCTGGCCTCCTTCCCAGGAGGGAAATGACAGGAGTTGATGGGGAGAGGAGGTGCAGGTGCACTCCTGAATTTCACTGCACAGCCTACCACTGAGACAGCAAAAATGCAATAGGGACACTGAAGATGCATTAGATGGACAAAGAAGTTAGGAGGTAAGGAAAGGAAAGAGTGGAAGTGGGCAGATGGGGAGAGAGGCACAGTACAAGGCTGTGTGCAGGAGTGCATCCCCACCTCATGTCCCCACACAAAACTGCATCCACCTGCAACATCCTGCTAGGACTATTGTTGCCACTAGAGCCTTCAAATGACTGTGATCCCAATTACCCAAGTAGCTTAGACTGGTCTCAGAGGCGGTCTGCTACTCTCATGCCAGGACTTGCCCTGTGCTTACCAAGGAAGGGATGACAGCCCGCAGGTCCCCCTCATCTACCAAGTCCCTGAAGTGGGGGTCCACCATCACTTTACAGCAACAGCCACCCTTTCCTGCGCATTGTCTTTGTGCCATAGGCCAGTTCTGAGCCCAATGCTGTATGCCTACCATCCTAACCAGCCACATTCAGGGATCCTCATCTGCTTTGTAAAGTAAACTGAGGCTCAATGAAAAGGTATATTGGCCCAAGGCTGGGTTTTTCTCCAGGTCTTCCCCATCGACCCCCATTTCTCTACAACCTTTCTCCATAAACCCATTTGATGGATGGGAAAACAGAGGAGGAATACCCAGCACATTTCAGTGATCCCAATTCTCCCACCCCCATGCTTAGTGTCCTTATTGGTTTCTCTTACAAAGAGGATGCCAACAACATAAGATGCCCCTGCGGACACAGCAGCAGATTTAACTCAGTCAGTCTGTGTCCTCTGCATGTGCAAGGCACATGTGCCTCACATCCTTCCCGTCATGGCCCCTGATGCAGAAAAGCTGATCAAATGCCCTTGTTTTGCCTCTCAAAGCTCACGGTAGGGAAGTGACCATGACACCTCTGTGGTGGCTCTCCAGCTCTTAGTTAGGTGGCTCGGAGGTGTCATGCATCTTAGTGAAGTAGGGTGGGCCTAAATGTTCGGAGACCAAGTAAACCAGGCGCTGTAGTGCCCCTTGTCCTGAGAGATGCTGTCTGATGGTGGGCCCCCAGTTCCCAGGACAAGAAAGATGAGGGAGCAGGGGATGGAAACAGGGAAACCAGAAGGGGAGGAGGGGCCTGTCTGGCCGCAACTTACATTGCCCTTCTCAAACAGGTCGGTGTTGTTCCTGCAGTTGTACAACAGCCGTTCCCCAGTGTCCCCCACGTCGCCAAAAAGGCAGAGGTACACGTTGGCGTCTGTTCCTGCTCCTTCAAGTTCTCCCGTGCACACGGTCACCCTGTACCGAGCCACTGGCAGGCAGAAAGAGGGACACTGTTGACTGACAGCTCACTGCTACCTCCACCTCCAACTTCTGCCTCCTACCTGCCCCGAGCTCTCAGCTGGGCTGCCTTATTCCTCCACCCTCTGATTGTCCAGATCCTGATACACCAAAGTCCACGACTGGCTCATTCTCAAGGCTCTGCTATGGAGCAGAAGCCAGGAGCTCCCAATCTTGGCCAAGCACTGGATCCCAGAAGAAATGTTTGTAAGAATTCAGAGACCTAGGCTGGCATTGAGACATGGTAGATTAAGCTGCAGCCTGCACTCCTGTCTGGGGAGTGAATCAACCAATGAACTCAGTCTCTGTAACTCTTCCAAACAAATGAGCAGCTAAATAAATAAGTAAAATTTTTAAAAATTCAGATTTCTGAGCATCCCTTTAGATTTCTCAACTAATTTCCAGAGATGGAATCCTTAAAAACTGAATTGTGTGCAAACTGTCACTGATGGAGTTGGCCTGGGTTTGGAAATTGCTGGTCCAATACAAACATTTCCCACCTAACCCAATATACTCTTTTGCCTTCAGTCGTTCTCCAGTTCATACATATCCTGCCTTCTCAAGCAAGATATCTTTTCTTCTTGAGCCAAACTGAGTCTTCCCCTTCTCTTGAGAGCTCTGCAGTACTCAGAAAAGCAGAACACACAGCCGCTGTGGAAGATTGTATGTGTCCAAAACTATCAGTTTCTTCCGGCTCTTCTGATTTGTTGGCATATAAGTATTTGCAATAGTTCTTGATTATTCCTTTTAAGAAGTCCATTGTTACATTTCTTTTTTCATCCCTGATACTGTTTATTTGCATCTTCTTCCTCCTTTTTTTGTTTAGTTGGGTTACTGGGAAATCTATTTTGTTTATTTTCTAGAAGAACCAACTGTTTGAATCACAGATCTTATGTGTTGTTCTTTTGGTTTATATTTAGTTTGTTTCCTCCCTGATTTTGGTTATTTCTTTTTTTTTTCCTGCTAATTGATCTGTGAAAAGACTTAGATATTCCACTTCCGGGAATATATGCAAAGGAAATGAAATCTGCAAAGAGAACGGGATCTGTAATCCTATATTTTCAGCAGCACAATCTACAATAGCAATTACATGGAAACAACCCAGGTAGCTGTCACAAGAGGAGTAGACAAAGAAACTGTGGTACATCTACTCCATGGAATACTACTCAGCCATTAAAAAGATGAAATTCTACCATTTGCAACCAAATGGTCCAACTAGAGACCATTATGCTCAGTTAAATAGGTTAAATACAAAAGGACAAATATCATATTTTGTCTGATATAAGACAACCTTTATGCAGAATATCAAGAGGTATATGAGTAAACATGCGTGTGCATATAGGTATCTAGAAAAACTGTGTAATAGAGTCTAACATATCAACATGTGAACATACAATGCAGTATTCATCTCCACTTCCAAATCAAAGATGAACTCCCAATAAAACTGTTAAATATATCTTGATAATAGAATGCTGGACTCTGCCATCTCCATACCTACAGTGTCAAGATACACTTAAATAACAAAATTATGGACTTATGACTGCTTTCTGAAGGACTATATTATTGTAATAAAATATAGGAAATCAGTGGAAGATGGAGCAATGGGAAATACCAGAGCCTTTGGAACTATATCATAAAATAAATTAATTAATTTTTAAAAAGGACAGTGCCTTTCACCTCATCTATTCAGCATTGTATTGGATGTTTTAGCTAAGTAAATTAAGATACAAAGAGAGTTAAGTCAGAAAGGAACAATTACAATTGTCTACTCAGAGTTGACATGGTCGTGTACTTACAAAATCATAATGAATCAACTAAAAAACTATTAGAAAAAGAAATAACTTGAGCAAAGTTATAGAGCACAAAATCAATATGTCTGAATACATTTCTATCCTGTTGCAATGAATAGCCTGAAAATAAAATTAAAGAACTATTTCTATTCACAATGGCATCACTAAGAATAAAATATTTAGGATTATATCTAACAAAGCAAGTAAAAAAAAACATGTGAAACCTACCAAACATTATTGAAAAAAAGGAAGATTTAAATGAATGAAAAAATTCCAAAGGCCATGGAAGGCATAGCATTATCATATCGGAAATACCCCTCAAACAAATCTACAGAATCATGTCAATCTCAATTGAAATCTCAGTTGAATTCTTAGTAGAAATTAACAATCTGATGCTAAAATTCATATACATTACAAAGGACCAAAAATAGCCAAAAAAAATCCTGAAAATGCTTTTAAAATTCAAGCACTAAATGCTGTCTTCAGTTTTTGCATAAATGGCATTCATTCTTTGTGTTACACCTTCCATAATACTATGACTTAAGGGCAAGAGGACTGAGCAGAATGGAGCATGGTGAAAACTGCAAAGTAGAACCAAGAGGCACAAAGACCTCGATGCCAAAGTTGCATTGCTCCTATTTGGGGGAACGTCAGTTCTGCTTTCTTGCTGTTAAGTGTTGGGCAGTTCCCAGAAGCAGAGTGATGGGGGTAGGAGGATTTAGAAATCCCTTTGCCTGGAACCCCCAGGCCACTTTGCCCTGGAGCTCTGACAACTGTGAGGTTGGATTTTTCTCAAATCCAGATAGATGTGT
This sequence comes from Ochotona curzoniae, assembly GCF_017591425.1. Classification (NCBI taxonomy): domain Eukaryota; kingdom Metazoa; phylum Chordata; class Mammalia; order Lagomorpha; family Ochotonidae; genus Ochotona; species Ochotona curzoniae. Next base: position 19,046,258 of record NW_024466218.1, read on the forward strand.
GCCAAATCTGTAGGCAATAGACAAGACATACCCACAGCCACTGTCAGACATCAGCATTGAAAGAGCTACAATAAATGGATAAGTACCTGAGCCTCTTGTATTTAATTTCAAAATCACAGCTCAGTCTGATTTCAACACTGGAGTCCAGCTACCTCTTGTCTACTCATTAGTAAAGTGCAATCAATTCTGCTAGCCATTCAGTGGAGAATGCTAATCTAATTTATTTTACTGTCTCATGGAGCTCCAGAGGGAAAGGCAAGGTAAAAATCCATGGTGTGCTGGTACATGCTTGGCTGTGTTTCCCAACCTAATAGTACACTTGCTCCCAGAGTCTCTCGACTCTCAGGCATGAACTGCTGATTTGAGTAGCCCTTGTTTTGCAAGTAAACCAGGGACATGCAGCTTCAAATTCTGAGAGCTGATTTTAAATTGGCATTTACTCGTTTCACAAAACTCTAAGCTCTCCACTTCAGGGATTTCCAGGAAGCCTTGTATGCCTTTTATTATACACTGGTACCAAATGGGGAAAGGGTACACTGCCACCAGCTCTAATTACTGCTGCAGAGAAACATCCAGAGCAGATAAGGAAATCTGACTGCTTCTACAAGTGAGGGAGGAAATAGGTAGGTTCCAGGCACTGGAGAAATTCAAGTTGGTACAGGTTTCAAAGGCCAATTAGTCCCCCAGAGGTCATCAGATGTCCTTGAGAGCCAGGAGAGCCAGCCTTTCAATCCATGCTAGTCACGAGAATTATTTAAATAATTCCATAAGAATATCACAGAAGACCAAAAATGCTCCCTTCCCTTCTCTTTTTATCTGGCTCTCACCCATCCTCCATCTTGCCCCCTTCCCTTGCCTCGGCAGCCCCCTCCATCCTGCCATTACGGCAGGAGACGCTTTCCCTTCTAGTTTTCTTTCCCTTCCACCCCGCTCCCATTCTTACCATTTAGAATAAAGGATCTCCTAAACAAAACAAACAAAACAAAAGAAGAGCAAAAACAAGTAATAGTTACGAAAACCCTGATAGCCCCATGCACTCTGCTTATACATGTAACCTGTGAAATGTTCTTCCTTCCCCATTTCCTTCCGTGGGCTCACCTTGTTGTCACATCTCTGCCCATAGAAGGTGTGGCTCAGATGCCACTTTATCCACCAAGTTCCATCAAACTCCATGGGCTTTATTTCCAAAGCCCTCAATCCTCATGTCCCACCTGCAGAATGTTTCTCAAATTTTCTCTTCTCTGATCCAACCCCTGCCTAATTTAAAGGCCTTTCTTTCTCTGATGGTTTGCTCCTCAAATCCATCCTTCTACCAACCATGAATGTGGCAGCCCCCAACAGACCAGCAGAACGACGAGGGAAAAGAACTGGGAGGATTTCAAGAGTGGAGTGAAGTACATGGAAGTTGGGAGGAGGGTTAAGTCAGAGCAGGGATAGCGGGGCTGCAGCTCCAAGAAGGGCCATCTTCATGGGAGATCAATGAGATGTACAGGGGTGATGGGCTTCAGTGGGAGTGGGTGGAGGTCAAAAAGGGGCCTGAGTGCCAGGGTGTGGGTAAGGCACTCCACAGGGACACTGAAAGATCAAAGGCCCCCTAGGTTTTAGTTTGCAGAAAAGATGCTTGATAAAATAAACATGACTGGGCAGGCTTTAGAGAGCCTCAGCACAACACAGAACTCAGGAGTCAGCCTTTTAATAAATACTCCTGGCAACTTGGACATAGAAGGACCCTTGCCTGTGCCCTGAGAGATATTGTCTATTCAAAATGGTGAAGCCCTAAATCCCAGGAACTCAGTTTGAGACTGTATCTGGTGATGATGACTTTAAAGGGGGTAATTAAAGCAGTACAGGATCCTGGAGAGGGGCCCTCAATCATCATGACCAGTGACATTTTACAATGGGATTAGGGCACAAACATGCACAGGCACAAAGGGAAGACAAAAATGAGGGAGGACACAGTGAGAAGGCGACCACCACAAGCCAAGGGGAGAGACCTCCAAAGAAGCTAGCCCCACCAAGGTCTTCCAGAGCAATGAGGAAGTGCTGCTGTTGAAACCAACTCATCTGTGGATTTAATGACAGCCCTATTAAATGAACACACTGCCCTAGGACTGTGGCAGAGCTGGGGCCCAAGCAACAACTGTGTCATCTTCATTGAAAGAAGGGAATTGGCCAGACTGAGCTGGGGTAGTAGGCAGCACTGTGGGACAGTCTGTCTCTCAGCATGGGACCAACGGTGGGGCAGATAAGTGCAGAAGTCAGGAGAACAGACGTCCCACCTGGCCCCGCAGTTTATGACGAAGGAAAGCAGAGTTTTGGGGGAAAGTTATGCATGATTGTGTCAACACAAGAAGGAGTGCAAGTAAAAACATTCTAGGCACTCTCCAGCAAAACGGCAGATTTCTCTGTGGGAAACCTTACGAACAGGACAATGCACCTGCTTCTTTCTAAAGATCTAGTTTAGCACTAAAAGATTTCATCAACAAGGCAAGGGGAAGGAGACAAGTAGAGACAACAGGACCAACTTCTGGATTCATCAAGAAAAACTAGAAGAATGAGGAATACTTTAGTACAATGGTCTCAAAGTGCAGGATTCCAAAGCCAGCATATGCATGACCTGGGGATTCTTTGAACAGATTCTTGCTGACTGGGTCAGAACCTCGGCTGGTTGCACCCGGCTGTCTGCATTTTCACAGATGTCCCCCATAATAGGACACACTTTGGTTTGAGAACCCCTAATCTAGCAAACCCATCCAGAGCCATCAGAGCCATCAGCTGCAAAACTCAGGAAGCAAAACAGTTCAAGAATGGCAGCTCCAGGCAACTTCAGCAGTAGAGACTGAGGAGTGAACATCATGGGACTTGGTCAGAAGGGTTCAGAAAGTGGTGACATTGCAAAGCCCTCTCTCCAGGTCTCTATCCTCACATACAAAGTGGACAGATCAGGTGTGTTGATGCCTTGGTGGACTACTTGTAACCTACACTCTGAACTAGGAAGGAGGAATCATACGCTCTTATCATACGTACAGCGAGATTATCACCTCATTCCCAAAACAGTTACTACTGAGTGTCTAAAGGCAGGCCAGTGAGTGTGGCATTTAGCCTCACAGTTGAGATGCTCAGTTTCAAAGCTCAGTTTCATTCCTGCAGGCCTCAAGTTGAGAAAGGAGAGTCATGAGATAAGCTAAGTGAGGCTACAAGAACCCAGACCCAGGCTTCCTTTGGGAGAGCATTCTGTGAATCCCTTAAAGGAAACACAAAAATGTTCCCTCTGGTTTTGGGGAGCCTCTGGGAAACCACTGGTCAGTGCAGATTCCTTTCATACCTTCACGGCCCACTTGAATACCCATACATTGCTCCTCCCTTCCTACCATACTCCTCCTAGTGGGATCCCTTGTCTCGTGCCATAGCAATGGGTCCTTCAAGCCAGTGTAGATGTTGGCAGCTTCTAAGTCCTCCCTGGTGTTCAGGTGGAGCCTAATGATGCCAAGCAGGTGAGACAATCAGCTCGAGAGTTAGACTCCTACTGACACACCAAGTGGGAACCTCACTGCCTCCTAGGAGGGAGAGTTGATCAGTACTTACTACCCATTATTCTTCGCACGGTGGGACCTTCGGCAGTCATTTCCCTCACAATTTCATTGTCATCCTCGTTGGCATCCAGCCAGCGGTTGCAGTTGAAGTTATACTTGTGCTTGTTCAGGGTGTTCATCAGGGTCATCTACAATGAAGTCCAGGGGTGAGCAGATGGGTAGCTAGGCATCCGTGCCATGGAGACCCCTTATGTCATCCAATCCCATCCCAGGGGAGCTTCAGACGACCACCTGGACTCAGCCTTGTGGAAGGCAGAGGATCAGATCTGCCCCTGGTTCCCTGGCGACGACACTTAACAGTCAAGTGACGAGGACAGAATGCAAGCTCCCAAGCACTTGAGCCCTTTCTCAGGCTACTCTCTCCATCAGTAAGTCCCTAGGGCCTGATTCCATAGCCAGGTCTCACCACAAACCTCTCCCACACCAACTCCCAATTAGTAGAGCAGAAGATTGATAAGATGGGGTTTCTAGAAGGGAGCCATTTCGGTTTCTCTTCCAGACTCCAAGATGGTCATCTCACCCTCTCCAGGTGCCATCCAGAACCAGGATTCCGTCTGTCATGCCATGCCCGAATCTTATAAAATCTGCCAAGATCTGGAAGCTCAATCTAGGATGAGAAACAACAAGGTTTGAAAAAAGACGAGACGAGGTAATGTGTCCATTGTCACAACTGAATGCCAGGAGGGTAATACTTCGGTCTGTTTCTTTGGAAGATGTGTCTACTTTGAGCCACTCTCCCATATTTTATCCCACCACACCCATGCAGCCAGCAGTCCAGAAGGGTGAGGCAGACAGGCAGAGCTCGGCTTCAGTCTAGGCTGGGGCAACTGAACAAAAATAACCAGCCCACAATGAGAGGCTGTCTGAAACATCCTCCAAGCAGTAAACTTCCAGGAACAAAATCCACAGGGCAGCCTTGCAAATGAGCACAGGCCCACAGCCACAAGACTCTGCTGGGCACAGAAGCAGACAGAAGGATCAATGCGGAAGTCAAGCCCTTCACTCTAGGGGTTCCCCTGTTTGGCAGGGAAGACAAAAACATGAAGAGCAAGGAACAGAGGGATTATAGCAGAGCCTCTGCCTGGCAGCTCTGAGAGGAGGGCAGCAAATGACAAATTATTCCAACCTAAAGGTCAACATCACAGCACTTCTGTTAAGCACACACATACAATACACATCCTGGGGAGTTTGAAAGCTTAATTTCTGCCTACAGATTCTAAAATGCACTCTTTCCTTTAAATTTTGTCCTTCCTCTCTAATGTAACCCAGCTGGGGAAGTCTGATTCTAACTGGGTTCATGTCTCCATTCTCTAGTAATTCCCATTGCAGCCCAAAGCCAGCCCATACTGCCTTCTCCCTCAGGCTGAGTCCTGGCCTGTAACATGCAGACCAGATCAAAACCATGCCCAGTCAATGCACTGCACTAATGAACACTTCTGTCACCATTTGCAGGGACCTCAAGATACCACTGTATTTTTTTTTTTTTTTTGTCTTCAAACTTGGTCCAAACCCTGACTTCAAAAACCAGCATCCCCATGCAAATACCTGTTTCACCTCCCCCACTTATCTTCTTCCCACACTGTCATGCTTCTCTCCTACCCGAAACTTCTCAATGATGCCTGGTTTGAACCACTTGTTGTTGGGATTCAGGAGGATCTCGTCTGTCCGTCCCTTCTGCCCATACATCTGGATGAAGATGGGGGAGTTGGTTCCAGCTTTCTTCAGGTCAGTCGTCCAGACCCACAAGGACCAAGGGAATTCTGTAAAGCAGGCCAAGGAACACACAAACTGCAGCAAGTAGAGAGATGCATATGCTCCCAGTGCAGAGGCAGAGAAATTCACAGGTGATCAGGACTGGAGGACTTGTACACAGGTGTGACCCCCAACAGAAACTCATTCTAACAGACTGCAAATCTTTAAAGTCAATGGTTCCTTGCCACATCAAACAATGGCTGAAGCCTACTAGTATATTTCAAGTGGGGGACAAATGGACTTCTTTCACTCCAGTTCCAACACATTGAGTGCATTATATAGAACACTTGCTTTAATCCCTAGATTATTACAGCAACTCTGTATTCTGTTTTTCTTTTTTTTTTAAGATGTATTTATTTGAAAGAGTGCCAGAGATATCTCCCATTCACTAGTTAAATCCATGAGGTTGCAGTCTGGACAGGGCCAAGACAGGCCAAAGCCAAGGAGCCAGAAATTCCATCTGAATCTCCCACCTGGTGGCAGGTGCCCAAACACTTAGGATGTCTTCTGTTGCCTTCCAAGGCACATTTACAGGCGGCCTGGATTTGAATCAATGCTCAGATATGGAATGCCAGAGGCATGAGTAGCAGCCGAATCCATTGTGCCACAACAGCAGTTCTCAGCAACTTCTTCTATTTGGGGACACTGGAGTGAGCCTGGGTACCAGATGTGTAGCTCGTTTCAGCCTATTAGAGAATTGTGCTGTTTGGGGGCTCTCCCCTTCTTTTCCCAAGGAGAGCCAGGAGCACAAGTGGAGCCCCTCCAAAGCTCTTGCCCATTAGCGTGACATCCCGGCCTTGGCTGGCCTGAGGGATCCTGGTTTTGTGGCCCCTTACACTTACTTTTAAGCCGCTTTTTCCTGAGTGAGACCATCTCGTAGAGCTGCCTCTCAATCAGCCCATCTGCTTTCTTCTCGTCCAGCCAGTTGCTACAAGGGAAGGTCTGCTGGATACCAGTGAAGGGGCATAGAACGACCACCTGGGAGAGCAGACCACAAGCATCTCCTGAATTGGTGTTTCCCTCCCCACCACGGCACCTGCTCACCAGACTGGGCAAGCCTGTCCCATGAGAAGGGATATCTGGGTTAGACACCCAAGATGAATGGCACTTCTTCCCTTGCCTACCACACTCAGCCTTCAATCAAGAGACATCGCTTCACAGTAGACACCATCCATCCTTCTACATACCAACTCAAATTTCAGACCTTTTCCCCTGCTTATTGCATCCTCTTTGACACCATACGGCTTTATGCACATTGGAAAATCACAGTTAATCTGAACCAAATGAGCTAAAATATTGTGTTCGTTTCCCAAACCAGTAGATGTATCAGACATTTAAAAGACAAAAGAGATATATGTTATGTGCCGATGTATTTTCAAACCTGCAGTTGTACAAATTCCAAGAAAAGCACTGCCAGTCAAAACAGATGAAAAACCTAAAGAACTTAATAGCCAACACAACTCAGACAAAATCTTTTTAATCAGTAATTTCACATACACACACACATTTTCATTTAAGGGGATGTATAGTAACTGTGAAATGGAGACTAACATATCCAGATGTGAGGATACAATGTAGTATGCAGCTCCACTTCCAAACAAAGATGGATTCCCAATGAGACTGTCTACTATATCTTGACAATAGGATGCTAGACTTTCTGCCATTGTTCATGCCCATAATAACTGACATATGACTGTGTATGAAGAACTATACTTTAGTAATGATATAGAGGAACTAGGTGGGGGGTGGAATTGGGGAGGAGATAAGGGAATTCCCAGGAGCCTATGGAACTGTATCATAAAATTATAATAAATAAATAAATTCCAAAAAAATAAAACAATTCATTTAATTTGGCAAGAAAAATCTAGGATTTCGGGCCCAGTGTGGTAGCCTAGTGGCTGGATTCCTCACCTTGCACATGTCGGGATCCCATATGGGCACCGGTTCCAGTCCCAGCAGCCCTGCTTCCCATCCAGCCTCCTGCCTGTGGTCTGGAAAAGCAGTGTGGACGGCCCAAAGCCTTGGGACCCTGCACCCGTGTGGGAGACCCAGAAGAAGCCTTGGGCTCCTGCCTTCTGATCAGCTCAGCTCCGGTCATTGCGGCCGCTTGGGGACAGAATATCTTCCTCTCTATCTCTCCTCCTTTGTATTTCAGACTTTCCAATAAAAATAAACAAACCTTTTTAAAAAAAGAAAATTCTAGAATTTCTATGAATGTGTAAATGGTCATAAATAACCAATACATTCTTGAGGAAGCACATGCGGACTGATTTGCCCTGGTAGACGCAGGTGAAAAATGAAGATAGTGTTATAATGGTGCTAAAATAAACTAAGGCAATAAATGGAACAATCTCTAAAGCTTAGAAACAAACATATGCAATTTGAGACTTAGTATATGATAGTGATGCCTTTCTGGAAGTCAGTCCTCCCCCAAATTCTTTAATAAGAATTACCTTAAGTACTTGCTAAATATCTGGAACCCCTAGAAATATGACTCAGTAAGTCAGCATGGAGCCTAGGAATCTATTTTCAACAAGAATTTGGGGTGACTTTCAGTTTTGCTCAAGTTTTAAAGCCTTTCAATTCTCCAATAAATGTTGCTGAAACATTTGGATAGTCACGTGGAAAAAATAAAATTTAATCCCCACAAAAAGCAACTGCTGGTAGAATAAAAAGGTATAAACAGAAAAAAAAACCAAAGTTTTGCAATATTTAGAAGGGGATGTAGGAGAATATCTTCATGCTTAAAGATAAGTATCTTTAAATAATACAAAAATCATTTAGCCATAAATGAAAGTATTAATAATAGAATACTTTGTATAAAATCTCAAAGATTATAAACATCCCATGAGATTTTCAACAGATAATTAGCAAATAGGTTAAATAAAGATCTCAAAATAAGTCCAATAATATATCAGGCAACAGAAAGATTGGCAAGAACATGAACAGAAACATGAATGGCAATATGGAACAAAATTATGTTTAATAATTATCAAATAAAAGCTAATGTTTTTATTATTATTAAAACAAGCAGTGAAACTATTTAATGCTAATTATTACTTAACAATTAAAATAAAATTTTATTTAAATTATTTAAATTATTTAATCTAAAATCACAGAAATAAATGTACAATTAAAGTCTAAACTTAATTAATTTAAAATTCAATATCAAGTTGCAGGGGACAAAATGTGCACACAGCTGGTAAGAGTAAAATGGCACAGCTAGTCTGGAAAAGGACATGAAATACTCTAGAAAGAATAATCATCCTTCACCCTGTAGCCTAAAACTTCTGTCTTGAGTAGATGCATACAAAGATACAGCGACTAAAATTTCTTGGCAGTATTATTCATAGCAGTACAAACAAAAAAAAATCCTAAAATAGTCATCAACAGACAAATAAACAAATGAACTATATCAATCTTATGATGGAGTATTTTACAGCAGAGGCATGGATGAAGGATATCTCTTGCTATAATCTGGGTGAATCTTTAAGGCATACTGCCGAGGGGACACTGCTTGTGACAAACCACCACATGGACAAGAGATCCATGCCTGTGTTCTAATAGTGTGGATCCCTGGCAGGAGACACGGTTGTACATGGGTTTAATGTGCTCTGGTCCTCACGCTGGCTAGTAAAATCAAAGCATTTCTTTAAAACCATTCTCCACCGATGGCCTTATTGCGGATGGTCTTTGAAGGATGCATAGGACACAATACAAACATGTATTTTGGGATACACGTTTGTATTTATAAGCAAAGTGAAACACTGCGTTGGCAATCAGAGCAGCCTATGCACCATCCTGAGTTAAGACCTGCCAGGGCAGACCATGTCGCCTCCAGTCCTGATCACAGGCAATGCAAGATCCACAAGACGGACACAATTCCATGCGAGGTTGCCTGCATGCTCATTGACCAGTGGGAAGGAATAAAGCAGGTGGCTTGACCATGTCAGACCCAGGACAGGACTAGGCAAGCTCTGTCCCAGGAGAGAAGTTGGTGTCAAGGGCCATTCTTACCTTCTCACAGAACCAGCCCCTATTGACACCCACATTGCCGTGGCCAATGGACACCCGGCTGAGGGGGCTGAGGAGGACGGCCAGTTCAATGTGGAAGATATCAGTGCGGCCACGGTCGAACACCCCGCCCTCCAGGAAGATCTTCCCACTGTTCTTGTTCCCTCTGGCCCCATACATGACCAAGTAGATTTTGGATTTGGTCCCGGCCCCTCGGAGATCTCCAGTGAAGACGGTGACAACGTACGTGATGGCTGTGAGAAAATCACAGGGGAAGGAGAAGTTTTGGTATGGCCCACATGATTCTAGCCCCACCCGGCTACAACAACCCCCTCCACCCTGCCCATTTACAGGGCCCTTTTCCCCATTACCCCCCACACTCTGTCCCCACCCAAAGGCTGCCTCAGACACTGTGGTACCTCCTAATGCCCCCCAACCTTCCCAGTGTTGAGTGCCAGGGTATCTGAGTTTGAGATTAAACCGCATATATTACTGCAGGAAACCAGCAGAGAGGGATTGGCTAAAAATAGCTCTTATTATTAATGTTAATTACCACGTGTATATCCTCAATAGGCACCAGAGAAATTCTGTGAAGTCTAATCTAATTATCATAGTCAACTGCGTGGATGGAGAGTTGTATGGGGGTGGGGCAGTGCCTATCCGGTTCATTTAATTTCCACTTAGGCTAATAACTTAGAAAATGGAACCTTTAAGAGAGGGCTCCTGGCCTAGTTCAGTAGCCCGGTGGCTAAAGTCCTCACCTTGCACACACCAGGATCCCACATAGGCACCGGTTCATGTCCTGGTGGCCTCACTTCCATCCAGCTCCCTGCCTGTGGCCTGGGAAAGCAGTCAAGGACAGCCCAAAGCCTTAGGAGCCTGCACCTGCCTGGAAGATCCAGAAGAAGCTCCTGGCTTCAGATTGGCTCAGTTCTGGCCGTTATGGCCACTTGGGGAGTGATAAAAGATCTTTCTGTCTCTCCTCTCTGTGTATCTGACTTTCCAATGTAAATAAACCTTAAAAAAAGAAAAAAAAAAAAAAGAGGGAGGGTTCCCATGTCAGATGTCTCTGGGTGAGGCAGCTTGAGGAAGGGATTGCTTACTGCAGGCTGGGCCACCTGGGGTATTGCTCAGGTGGAGGTAACATGTAGACATGGGATGTTGGGAAGGAGTCACTAAGGCATGGGGGAAGCGAGTCAACAGTGCAATGGTACAGAGCAAAAACAAACACAAATGGCAAACATTTGCACAGGAACTTCTACTGACATCTGATCTGCATTCCTTCATTCTGGAGGTCTGAGGCAACAACTGCCATGTTCAACCTTGACCGTTCCTACAGCTGTCCTTACTCTATGCTGCTCCACACTGCCATCCCACAACCCTGGAGAAATAACAACGCAAAATCTGGAAGGGAGAATGTGCACTTGACTAGGTGGATACATTATTGTTTTTTTCGGCAAACACTTCTTGAGAGTGACTACTTAGATGCCAGGCCTTAGAAATATAGAAAGATGAAAATGAATGGCCCTGCTCTATGAAACTGGGATCCATGCTTTATCTCCCAGACTCATGGACAGATGGCGTGCTCACCATCACACACACTTCCACTGCCTAAGCGATGAGCAATTCCCAGCTGCTGCTATTTCTCCTCTTCCTCTGTCTCTAGGAGACAAGCAAGAGTAACACATTCAATGAGATCATAGCAGATCTATTCCAGTATATCCATGTGTGTAATGAAACAATTGGCAAGTGTTCATTACCAATGATGTGCGGCAATGAATGGGTGAGGTCAGGGTGACACAGGGTTTAGGTGGGAAAGTGCGGAAGCAGAGGCACTTGGGGGTCTTTCAAACAGTGACAGCAAAGATCCACTCAGGATACAGAGAGCAAAAGGAGAGTGAAATTACCAAGTCCAAAGAAGGTCATGGAGGACTCAGAGAGTGAGGATGCAACAGGAAGTGGAAAGTGCATGGGATGATGGAGGAAGATGGGGAGGGCTGACAAGTGATGGAGAAGGGGTGCTGAAGAGTACAGCTGATAGAAGGAGCTGGGGCCAAGTTGGGGAGTAATTAGTAGGTCACTTCCAAAGTTCATGGAAAATACAATTAAGACATAAATTTATTTTGGTGCAAAGAAAGTTTGAAACCCATGCATACAAAGAGTCTTCCAAAAGTGCATGGAAATGCATGCTGTGAAAAAAGTGAGGGGCAGGTGTTTGGTTTAGCTGGTGAAGAAGTCAAGTTGAGACATCCACCCCCCATATCAGAGTGCCTGGGGTTAGGCCCTGGTTCTGTACCTGATTCCAGCTGCTTGCTAACACATGCAACCTGAGATGCAGCAGATAACGATTAGTGTACCTGCATCCTTGCCACTCACATGGGAGACCTGGATTGAGTGTCTGGCTCCCATTCTCTAGCCCACCCAGGCCCTCGCTGTTGTGGGTTTTTGGAGGGAGAAACAGCAGATAGGAGCCCTCCGTCTTTCTGTCTGTCTCTCTCACTAACTCTTCCTCCCTGCCTGCCTTTCAAATAAATCTCAAGTAAATGTGTTTAAATGCAAGGATTTTGAAAATTGTTACAATGAAATAACCTTATTTATTCCGTTTTCCACAAGATTTTTGCAGTGTGCATGTACATTCTACCACAGACCTCGGGCTCACTCTGCACACACAGGTGATCCACAGAAGTTGATTAGAACCCTTCCATGGGAGTGCACAGCAACACTGATTCTCTGGAACCCCCATGACCGCCTCTGCCATACTGGGAGTGGGAAATTTTCTGCAGAATTCACTGAGAGTGGCGTGTTTACAAGGTGGAGCCATACTGGTTCTGTCCTTTACCATTTCCGTACTTTGCATTTTTATTTACTTCAAGATGTTTTCTTCAAATGCTTTCCTCATCCTAGAGTATAGGGTGGCTGTGTGAATTAAAGCAAAGAAAGTGGGTCTGGCACTTAGCAGAGGACCTGGCATGCAGCAAGCACTCAATATTTGGAGGAGTTGGGGTTAAATTCACTTCCTTACAAACATTCGCCTCTCTCAGAAGTACACATTCTGGCTTCATCCTACAGATCACCTCCACCTTGAGCATTCCATCTCTGCTCAAGAACATTGCCCTAGTTCTGCTGGCATCGTCAGAGCCCTGGGCTGCCCAGTGGAGCAGAGCACGATACAGAGCAGGAGGAATGCCAGCTGCAGACCCAGCTGGCTCCCACCACATCCCAGGCCTCTAAGCCCTCAGATCCGAACATTGACCCTCAGATCCCAAGTGAAAAGCTAGCCAGGTGGACCTCCCTCTCTCCAGTTCTACTCTACCTGTGGTCTCAGCGCCACCCACTAAGATATCCCTTTGGATTTTGCCATCATCTTCATCCAAAGCCAGCCAGCGGTTAAGGGGGAAGTCATATTTCCTTTTGTTTCCAATGTCTTCGATGACAATCTGAGGAGGAGATGAGAAGGCGGGGATGTGGGTGTTATTGAAGATGTACCTGGTGACTTAACACAACTCCCCCAATCACTTGAGGATACTTCTAAGAACAGTCTCATCTTCTCAGTGGTCCAAGGAGACGTTATCACAAGATGCACCTGTCATACAGTCACAAGTGGTGATTCCCTCTGGCTTGGATTATGAAGCTGCAGCTCCCTCCACTGCTACAGATTGGTTTTTTTTTTTTCTAAATGGAATCAGAAACTTGGTAAGTGTCCCTTATGCGTGACAGGCACACATAAACAGGAAGCCCAGACTTGCAAGGTACAATGACATTATCACCTTCCTCACCCACTAAAGGTGGGAATTCTGTGCTTGGGGAGCAGGAGAGTCCACACCAGAGGAAGGGCAAGACCCAAATCCACAATGAGCACCCCAGTTGGCCATCAGGTCAGACGATAGCAGCCACAAACAGGAGCTAATAAATTTGGTCTTCATGAGGTCTCCTGCCTTGTGACCTTTCACATGGGTTAGATTGGTGAGGCTGAGAGAAGTTCATCTTCTAGATTACATCAAATAGCTACAACTGAGGGCCCCTCCTATCTAAAACCTCACTCCAAGATAAGCAGAGTGGCTGACACCTAGAATGTGTCCTCTGGTCAACATGATATGGGCAGAGGCACCTGGAGGCAGATGGAGTGACTTGAAAAGTAAAAGTGCCCCAAGGTGTTCCTAAAACTACCTGAGAGTAGGGCTCTGATTTTCAAGGAAAGATATTTCCTCAGGACAAATCACTTACAGTGTGACACAGGGCATACCAGCTGTCTGAATGCATTGCAGCTTGGTCTAATACAATGTTGATTAGGGAACCTTCTGGGCTTTGAGCTGGCCACGTGAGGACACTGTCCACCAGAGAAGAACCAGTAGCCTGGGCAAGCTGTTCCATTAGGCTTCTCTACCCAGATAAATCAGCAGCATCAGGTTCTGCCATAACCAGTGCCTTGTGGATTTGATTAAAGTAAATCAGCCCTTTGAGAACCCACTGGCTCAGGTCTCTGCACTTTTAAAGCTGGGTGCTTACATGCTACTCTCAGACTGCTCTGAGAAGGAGTCTGCCAGGGAAGTTCAACCTTGTTCAATTCCTCTACCTGCACATTTCTGTTTCTTTTCTCGCATGGGATTGAGGGATTGGAATTGGCAAGTAACTGACAAGGGATTGAGTCCGGCTTGCCTGCTTCTTATCCTCTCTGACCATGACTCATGGAGTCAACAAAAGCAAGATGACTATGGAAAGACATTATGTATCTGATGAGCATTCAAGTTTACCAACAGATGCAGATGCACTGATGCCCCATCTCTGTTTAAGTGTTTACAGGAACCTGCAGTCATAGTTTCAGGAGCAAGGGCTGGCCAACCTCACGGTTCCTAGAGCAGTCATAGATTGGGGGCCTAGTTCCTGCTGAACGTTGCTGGCTTGAGAAGCTTATCAAATTTGGAGACCAGAACGTACACCAATAAATCCCTCTTCAGGACAAAACTAGCTTGTGCAGTAGAATCACAAAAGAGGCAACATCCGAATGAATACTTGAATGTTAACAACCAAGACCAAGTCTCTCCTAACAGCTGAGGCTCCCAGTGTGGATCCTGGACTGTGATAGTCACTCTGTTAATGTCTATTGGCTGTGAAAACGTGTTGGCTGTGTGTGGGTCTTCTTCCTGTGACAGCCAAGATTATGTGTGATTCTTCTAGCTCCCTCAGTCCTAGACACTTGGCCCTGAGAGTGAAAGGGACCCAGGTAAAGCACCAGATCTGCCAATGAAGAGTGATGGAGCTTTGGCCAAATCTCCTTTCTTCCACTCTCCCTAAATCAAGGAGACCAAGGATGAGGCTCCCTGGCAGCATAATGTGTCATTCAGTGACCGCTGCTCTTTCAAAGTTGAACTAAGTGGTCGTTCAATTGACCAGGTGATGTGATCACAAGAGTTGGATTTTCAGGTGTGTGGACATGTTGAACTGTCAAAATTGCTTGAGCAGGACCCTCAGAGCATGCCCACATCGGGGACCTGGGGTGGGAGGCTGGGTGGGGCTTCTCCCTTTGTTTCTGCCACTGTCCCAGATACAGAAAGAAAGAAGAGAAAGAAAAGAAAGAAAAGAAAGAAAAGAAAGAAAAGAAAGAAAGAAAGAAAGAAAGAACGAAAGAAAGAAAGAAAGAGAAAAGAAGAGAAGAGAAGAGAAGAAAAGAAAAGAAAAGAACAGAAAAGAAAAGAAAATTTTAAAAAGAGAGAGAGGGGAGGGGGCTTCCTCTAATGACTTCTTAAGCCCAACTCATTGGTGTTTTTATCTCTGAAATCTGGAAATCCTGGTCTAGCACTTAATGACTGGAGCAGAGAGTGACATGTGCGTGTCCATCAGCTGAACCCCTAGAAAAAGAGCAGTGGAGCCTGTGCAGGGAGTACCATGGAGCAGGTAACAGTGACTCTGATGAACCCTCCACTCCAGCTATTTGGGTGGCTTTCTGTGTGCATTTGGACGATGATGTTTAAAACCATATCATATAAACACATCAACAAGGGCTCAGCTGGCAGACACACACACAAAGAAACACAAGAAACCTCCATTGCAGCCAGTACATTGGATTATCATTTTTGTCACAGTTATTTCCACTTTAGCTTTAGAAAGAAACAACCACCAAATTGTCAGAGCAATACACACTTTAGTCTTGGGATTTCCATGAATGATTTAAGGGTAAGTGTTTTATAATTTGCTGTTATCTTTTATAATATGCTTATGGCCCATAAAACTTAACTGTAATGATGCCTAAAAGAAATCTTGTCTCAAAATCAATCATTTTGGAACAGCAGTGAGATGATAAAATGCTGACAAATCAAGCAGGCACCTGAGAGTTTTACAAAATACTGGAGACAATATCATTACAACGAAAAGGCAATAGAGCAAAAATATGCTCTAATGGCTGCTGCCATACAAGGACACCTCAATGTGTACAACTTTTTGCTTCACATTGCCCCCACAGGAAACTTGGTCTCAAATTGTTTGTATATATACACATATACATATGTGTGTACATATGTGTACATATAGGTATATGTGTATATATTTACATAAATACACACACATATAAAGATAGTATCCTTTGCATAAGATGCAACCAACCTACTTCAAAGATTCAAGTAGTGAAAATATGACACCAACCCAGGAAGAGACAGTTGTACCAGGATGGCAACAGTTAGCATCTGAGGATTAGACCAAGAGCCTCCACTCAAAATGAAGGATATGAAGGAGGAATTCAGAAGTTACCCAAACGGAGCCCAAAAAGGAGTGGGAGAAGAAGGAATGAGATGCAATGAGATGCAAAGAGTATGCCCTACGTGCCAGACACCAAGTCTCAAGGGCTTCATCTCATCTGAGGTTGGAGAAGGAGAAAACACAACTGGAGCCCTTTTAGAAAAGTACCCCTGAACCTAAGAGGGGGATCACTCAAAAACCAGGATGGCAGATGGTTCCAGTGACTCTGAGGCAGAGCTGAATCCTAACCCGGTCTGGATTTCATACCCCAGGATCCCTCCAGTAAACTGACCTTTTTTATTGAAAAAAACTGAATAGCAGAACTCAGGGTGCAGAAAAAGAATGCAGGAAATGGGTACACTTAATAGACTGAGCACAAAGATTTAGTTTGTATGCAGCAGGAGAGAACATCTTTCAGGATGGGAGATCAGGTATTAAGATGATACGAAGAGATAAACTCAGATGAGAAAAGTGAAAGTACGATCTGTATCAGTAAGCATACTGGAGTTCCTACATCCTGTATGTCCTTCAACCAAATCCTAAAACTGATTGTACAAGCTAAAAAATACACAAACACAAGCTATCAAAATGTTGGGGCACTGCTTACGACATGGAGGTACTCCAAAAACTGTGGAAAAGGGAATGAAAACTTCAGATTAATTCGGGGTGAAAATTTTTGAAACTTGAGTTTATGAGGGTTCTTCCAAAACTTCATGAAAATGTATACTATGAAAAACTATGCGTAAGTTTCAAAATTTATTACTCCAAGATAGACACATATTTTTACGAACTTTTTAAAGCATCTTCCTATAATAGAGCATTATATGAAGATATACTATTA
The DNA here is from genome assembly GCF_017591425.1 of Ochotona curzoniae. Taxonomy (NCBI): domain Eukaryota; kingdom Metazoa; phylum Chordata; class Mammalia; order Lagomorpha; family Ochotonidae; genus Ochotona; species Ochotona curzoniae. The sequence continues at coordinate 19,063,187 of NW_024466218.1, forward strand.
TACTTATATTTTCTCAAGTTTCTAATCACTACTTTTGTAAGAAGTAAAAAAAAAATGAAAGGAACATTCATTCAAGATTGACATGCATGTTGATAGTGGAAAGGAATGGAACTGAGACTATTGAAAAGCAAGTCACTGATGTAAGGGAGGATTTGACAAATTCTTATGAAGTGCAAAGAAAATATGTGGAGATGAAAGGAGTAAAAAGGATAACTGAGCATTTTGGAAGACAAAATGGAGATTCCAGAACTGGAAAAATGGTGTTCCTGAGGAACAAAGCAAAACAGATACCACCCAACTGGGCCCAATGCAATGGCTCAACTGCCTAACTCTCCTCCTTCAAGTGCCAAGATCCTATATGGGCATCAGCTCATGTCCTGGCTGCTCCACTTCCAATCCAGCTACCTGCTTTGGGCCTGGGAAATGACCTTGGGACTTTGCACCCAAGTGGGAGACATGGAAGAAGTTCCTGGCTCTTGGCTTTGGATCAGCTCAGCTCCCACCATTGTGTTCACTTGGGGAGTGAACCAGTGGACAAAAGATCTTTCTGTTTTCCCTTCTCTCTATAAATTTACCTTTCAAATAAAAACAAGTCAATCTTTTTTTTAAAGAAAATGCCATTCAAGTGACAATCAAGTATGTGCAAGAAATTTTTCTCCCTGTGCTAAAACTTAATACATAATTATAAACAGAGATCCCACTCGCCTTATAGGAAAGACTCATGTTCCACAGAAATTCTTTAAAATACCAAAGGAGAGAAAGAAGCAGGAGAGGGAGAATAAACTAACATAAGCCCCACTACCAACTGTTGTCTGGCAAGGTTTAGAATTATAAATATAAAAGGGAAAAAAAATGCTGCAAGAATCCTGGCAGCAAAAAATGAGGTTACCCAGAAAGAAGAAAAGTCTGTTTGGCCTCAATACCAAATTTCAGAAGACAATGGAGTAAGATCTACAAAGTTTGAATGGAAAGAAGTGCTTTTCCCCATGCATTTCACACCTTACCAAGTTGTTCTTTAAGGGTGAAAGCAACAAAGGGATGTGTCCTGGTGTGTGAACCTGCCTCCTTGCAGCATGATCTCTCACGTGACCAAACAGAAGCCCCAGCTTAGGATGCAGCAGCTGTCAAGGCCCTCAGGTGCACCTTGCCGCTCCTTCCCCTCTACCTGTTTCTTCAGTCTTATCGTCTTCCTTCTTAGGGTGAAGGAACTGGACTTCAATGTGCCCACCATTATGCCCGTGTCCACCCTGGCTGAAGTCATCAATGCACCTGTTCCTGCCCCCTCCGCTGCTCTTTGAATAGGAGTGGACATTTACCATAGTGGCTAAAGACATCCATGTACCACATGGCATGGAGTGCCTAGACTCAAGTCCCAGTCTTGAATCAAGCTTCCTGATCATGTGAGAGCCCTAAGAAGTAACAATGGTGGCTCCGGAACTCACCATTCTATGTAGGAAACATGGACTGTGCTATATTTCAGGCTCCTGGTTCTGGCTCCCGCCCAGTTGCAGGTGAATGGATGGAGGTTCTCTGTGTCTTTCTCTCTCACTTGCTTGCCTTCTCTCCTTTCCTCTCTTTCCCCTCCTGCCCTTATAAATAAACTTAAAGATAGCTAGACAGACAGATAGCCTTAAGAGACACACATGCTTATGTACATGCTGTCTCAATTCTGAATCCCTCCCCATGTTTTCTTCAATCAGCCTCCTAGTACCTAGTTCAGTACCAGGCTGGCTGTTCATAGGACCAAGCAAATTGTCTTCTTTCCAAAGAGTCTTGGTCATTCCTTCCTTCATTGATTCTGTGCCCAATTCTATGCCAAGCACTAGGGAGGGACCTTCAAGGCACTTAAGGTGAGTTATAGAGAAAAATGCAAGGCTTCTGGAGGGCTCACTCAGTACCCTTTCCCATGCCCCTTCTTCCTCACATGGCTGTCAAAAAGGCCAGAAAGCTAGCCATTACAGCTGGCATGGCCAAGGACACATATTTTTGGGTGCTAGATTTTAGGCTGAACTTCCGAAGAGGGCCCTGCTTCTTTCAAAACTTCTTTCTTTCAAAACTTCTATCTTTATTCTCTCTTCCTGCCTGGTAAGATGCCAGAGGCTCAGCCACTACTATGTGATCATCAAGTTGAATGATGAAAGCCACATGTCAGGGCTGGTGACTTAGCAAAAGAGCAGGTGGCCCCATCATGACCTGACCATGTCTGGATTTCCTGTGAGAGAAGAAAAACACACATTTCAAGTGTCTGATACTTGCAGCCAAAACGCATTCCTAATGGATACAAGAAGGCAAATGAAGTTGAGCAACAAAAGCTTGACTAGCCATCTTGTACTTTTTAATCAAATTATTATAAACCTGTGGGTTTTCTATTTAAAATGGTAAGACCATTTTCAAACTGTTTTCCAAAAAATATATAACACATTCTCTTTTTCCTATCATTTTACAATGACCTGAAATGGATCAATGCCATGACTGAAGAGTACACATGCAAAAGACTGGAGCCAGTTTCCTAAATGTCTTTGGAATTCTGTGAATTTTAATGTTCCTATGGCACTTTGTGCCTTCTCCAAGTCCCCATCACCATCCAACCTACTATTTTGCCTCTTTCCCCTTCTAACTTTCTGCTTACAGTTAAAATTTCTGGGAATGCATTTGTTAGAAAGGATTGGACATCAGTAAAAGATTCTGAGCAAAGAATCTCAGGAGATTTCCTTCAAAGTCAAGACAGGGATGTGAGCTTTCCTTGTGGCCTTTGAATGCAATGTGTTTTGACTGCTCAGATATTGTTAGATTTTCTTCTTGGTTCTTAACTGTGTTTCTGGATACATGAGATTACAAAGGATTCGAGCTCTACAAATCTGAGACAGAAAACAACAGCCAAAACAAAACAAAAGAAAACAAAAAAAAAACAGCCCAAGAAGAGTCGCAAAGAAGCTTGGGGAGAGGTTTAAACAAATGTCTCCAGCAGGCAATAGAAAGATATGTGGAAAGGAGAGGTTCTGGTGGGCCATGGTCAGGGCAAGTTTTACTGTGCAGCCTTGAAGGGTGAGTGGGCATCAGCTGGGTTCAGATGAAAAGAACTGGGCTTTGTAGGATAGTGGGGAAAGAGATGCTTTCTTGGACACCTTGAGCAGAGAGTGTGGTAGGCCAGTAATCTTTGGTGGAATGGTGAATATGGGGGCAATTATCTCACCTGGTGATCTAGATGTCCACATCTTATATAGGACTACCTAGGTTCAATCCGGACTGTAACCTCTATTCCTACTTCCTGCTAATCCTCACCCTGAGAGGAAGCAGGTGACAGCTCAAGTAGATGGGCCCCTGATACCTATATAGAAAATCCAGATTGAATTCCCAACTCCTGTCTTTATTTTAGATCTTGGCCACTGTGGGGGTGGGAGAATTAAGTCAGTGGGTAGAAGCAATTTGATTCACACACACACACACACGTAAAGAATAATGCAGATAAACCTAGACAGGGAGGTTGGGCTGAGACAGAACCCCCTGAAGAGCTGGAATCTCCCTTCCCAAGCCACTGGGACTACAGACATACAGCTGAACCCACCTTGGACAGGAACCAGCCTGCAGATCCCCCCTTGTTATTGTGGCCAACATTGATCTTCATCAACTGCCCCAAATCCGGAGCATCCAGCAGGAACTTGTCTTCAGCTCCCTTTTCAAAGTTGTCCTTTTCATTCTCCAGCCTACGCTCCCCTGTGTGCAAGGCAAGGCAGGCAAGACAATTTCAAAAAGGACCAGAAGAGAGGAAAGAAGCAAGTCCAAGCCTTGATGATCCACCCACTGAAAGACGCTTTTTCGAAAACAACCGCCTGCCACCTGACATCTAAAGGCTGGGTAGAGGTTGGCCTGGCATGTGGCTTGGACACAGGTCCTGTAAATGCACTTCTGACCTCCTACCTTAATGCAAAGTGCTCTTCTGCTAAGCTGATTTGCACCCCTATAGTTAGACCTGAGGCCCAGCCCTGCATTCGCCACCTGGTTTGTTCTGAACTGGAATGGCACTGTGGCAGCTGGCACAGGCACGGTGGCTGGGACCCTGACACCAGCCTGTACATGTCCTCAGGCCTGCTCCTCTCCTGCCAGACAGTGGCGATTATTATTATCAGGTTCTGCTGGGGATTTCACATACAACTTTTTTTCTCACTTATTCCTCACCACAATCCAAGGAGGTATTATTAACTTTGTCTTGCAAATGAAGAACCTGAGACTTAGAGAATCTAAAGAACTTACCCAAAGTCTCTTGGGTAATAAACACAGACTCCAGCTGCAACCTGTTCCTTTTACCTTTGTCAGATGCTACTGCATTTTCATTTTTACATCTGTGTAAGTCAGATTAATCCAACAACCTCACTGAAGCTGTAACTTTTTGATGCAACAATCTGTGTGTGTGTGTTTTAATATTTAGTTATTTTTGTTTGAAAGACAGAGTCACACAGTAAGGAGAGACAGAGATCTTCTATCTGCTGGTTCACTCCCCCACAAAGGCACGCAATGGCCGGAGCTGAGCTAATCTGAAGTCAGGAGCTTCTTCTGGGTCTCCCACATGGCTACAGGAGCCCAGAGACTTGAGCCATCATCTGCTGCTTTACCAGGCCATAATCAGGGAGCTGGATGGAAAGCAGAGCAGCCAGGACACAAACTGGTGCTCAAATGGGAAGCTGGTGCTTCTACCACACCAGCCAGTATCTGTGTTATTTTTTTTTCCTAAAATTCAATTATTTAAATTTTTCCTAATTTTTCAAATTATGACAGGTCAAGTATATCTAAAACCATTTAAGACATCTGAGCTGACTATTCAGATTTCAGTGATTTAAAGGTGAAAATATTTTGTCAGGACTTCTTTTGTTTTAATTTTATTTATTTATTTGAGAAGGAATGAAAAAGAAGTAGGGAGAACACTTTCATCAGCTGCTTCATCCCCACAAATGTCTGCAATGCCTGGAACTGGGCCTGGGCCTTTTTCAGAAGCCAAAAATTGCACTCTGCTCTCCCACATGGGTGGCAAGGACCCCATTACTCAAGCTGTTACTGCTGCCTCCTGATAACAGGAAGTGGGAGTGAGGATGCAGAGCAGGGAATCGAAGTTGAAGGCAGGCATCTTAACCACTAGGCTAAACACCACTCATTTCCCTCTTTTTTTAAGAAGTAAAATACAGCAAGCCCTCTCTTCCCTCCTTTCCCTCCTCTCTTCCTAAAAATAAATGATACCCCCAATGAGATGCCAAGAATTTTTGTTTGTACACATATGTACACATATAGAAGATTCATTTTCAAAAAGGACCATGCTTCTGCATGTTTCCGAGTTTTCCATAAACAGTATCACAGCGCACATATCTGAACCTCAAGTTTCTGGTATGTACACTGGTGATAATAACCATGCCTAGCACCGAAGGATTTGCTGAATTAGTGTCTACAGCACTTGGAGCATTGGTGGGCACCATGGCACCAGGATCTCCAGTGCTGCTGCTGCTATTGTTGTTATCATTGCCACATGCCTTTATGCAACTGGCTCTTTCTCAGCTTGGAGATTATCCTGGTCAATACATCCATCTGCTGCCCAACAGCCACTGGATGACAAAACTGCTCTTGTCTTTGTTGCCTTTTGCCAATGACAGTTTTGGTTGTTCCTAATTTTTTACTATTTCCAATAATACTGACCCAAAAGTTGCTACCGCTTTGTAAGAACTGCTCTGAACACACTGCTCCAAGCAGAGTTTCTGAGCCTTGGGTGTACAACAGTGTACAAGGGCTCCTATTCACTCAACCATTGTGAATATATAGATTTTAACACCTTCAGCCAGTGTGTATACAATGGTATCTCATTATAGGCTCAGTTTGCATTTCCCTACTTATTTGGAGGAAATTGAGCATCTATTCAGGTACATGGTGGCCATTTGAACTTTTCTTTTTCATAATTTTTCTATTCACAGGTGTTATCCCATTTTTCTGTTGTCTTTCCTTTGTCTATTTTGGTCTTATCATCTAGGGCCTTTTCTTTGTTTTAATGGGCTTTATTAATGTTTTCCCTCGTGGCCTGTGCTTTTATCAAATTGCTTAAGAAACCTCATTCATAAATTAGGATTAAAAAGGTGTGTTCTTAATGTTTCTTCTAAAAACCATACAGCTTTGCTTTTGAACATAAAAGATGTTAGCCCATCTGGAAGCTATTTTTGCGCATGGGGAAAGGTAGCTATCTAATTTTGTCTTCTCTCATCTGGTTAGACAATTGTTCAAACACCAGTCATTAAGCATTCATCCTTCTCTCTAATTTACAATACCACTTTTGTGTGTGTTTCTAGATTGTTTTTTTCTATTGCACTGTTCTTTCTCATTTGTACTCTACCAATTTTACTTTGTGTCAGTTTTTGGAGATCTGCAACATGCAGGGTAAATATTTTTGTATTATTAGTATTCTCTCAATTTTTTTTGACTATTTAGACCCTTAAAGTTCTATATGATTATTTTTAACTTTTATTTGGAGAGCAGAGCAACACAGAAATAGACAGCAAGGGAGAGAGAGAGAAAGGGAGGAATGAGAAAGGGAGAGAGCATGAGTCTTCTATCCGCTAATTTACTCCCCAGAGGGCCACAGCAGCCAGTCTAGAGTAGACTTGAGGAGCCTGGAGTTCCATTCAGATTTCCTATGGGATGACAAGGGCCCAATTGCTTGAACCGTCTTCTGTTGTCTTCCTAGATGCACTGGCAGGAAGCTCTGTCAGAAGCAGAGCAGCTACTGTCACTGCACATGTCAGCCTGCCTTGCTGCACCTCAAGGCCAGCCACCTCAGGCGTTTCAACAGGGCTGTAAGTTGTGAGGTCTTATCTTTCAGTAATTTGACTGAAGGAGCATTGTACTTACAGAACAATCCGGAAAAGCCTAACATCTTAATAATTTTGAATTTTTTCTTCCTTGAAAAAAACTACTCTTTATATACTTTTATACAACCTTGAATAAAATGGTGTTTTTTCCCAGAAAGCTTAAGAAAATAGTTTAACTAGAATTGTCAGGGTAAACATTATATCATTCACTGTGTTGTTTATTATTTTTGTAATTTTTGTATAGTAATCTTATATTCAGCACCTTTGCTAAACTTTCACTGGTTCTAACAATTTGTAAATTCTCCTGGATTTTTGTAGGTAAACATGGGTATTTTATGAATATGAAAGCTTGTTCATTTTCAAGTGTTCAGCTTTTATTTCTTACACTTCCTGGCCTTGGACTTTCCAGTGCTGCAATGAATTGAAGTAATTATTAGCTGGCATAGAAAAGGAGTGTTTTCCATTTTTCAAAATTAAGCAAGACATTTGTGCCAATTTTTATAGATAACGTCATCCTTTTTAAGTGGGTTTCTTTTATTTTTTTAATGTTTATTCATTTGAAATGCAGTAAGAGAGAGTGACAGATCTCCCATCTGATGGTTTGCTCTCCTGTTGCCTACACCATCCATACCTGGGAATGTGTATCCCATTCCAGATTTCTATTAAGGCACACCCTGGGAGGCAGCAGATGGTCATCTAAGGATTGGGTCCAACCTGGTTTGAGCTCTGGGTGTTGGCTTGGCCCAGCTCTGGCTGTTGTGAATATTTGGGAGAATGAACCAATAAATGAAGATCTCTTCCCTGCTTTTCAGGTAAAAAGGAGAGAAGAAAAGGAGGAAAGGAGGGGGGAAGTAAGGAAAGGAAGAAAAGGGAAAGGAAGGGAAGGGAACGGAAGGCAGGCTGGCTTTAAATTTTCTATCTCTATCAGGTTAACTCTATTTTTCCTTCAATATTTTATGCTTGATAAGTTATCTGGATAGGTTGAATAATGTTAAATTATCTTCAAATTCCTAGAATAAGCCAGGCTGATGGTTATGTGAATTTTAATTGCTGCTCCAATTTCTTTAATGATCACAGATCTCCCTGGAAACTGGCTGCAGTGAGGCCTGAAGACAATCACTGCCTTTGAGATGCTGAGACGAAAGAGCAGCCTACGTTACAGAGTGACGGATCACAAAGTTTGTGCCCCACCCCAGGCTCTGCACCATGCCTAGGGAGAGCCTGGCGCACAGCAGGCATGAATGACTGGCAGGGTCAAAGAGGACGAGAGACCACAGTCCTCCCAGCCCACATTGCTGCTGGCTCCTCTAACTACACAGTGTTAAGGCTTTCCAGCCCAAGGGCCAATACCCCTCTTCCAGGTGTTCAGTCTTGCCCTGTAGATCCTTCTGGAATGATCCAGAAAGTTACAGTAACAGAGACCTACAAGCTTCTATTGCTACTGCCTCTAACTTGTTTTCCCAAATTTAATTACGTGCCATGTGATGATGATAAGGCATACTATCAGATGATTTACATTATGATTATTCCCATGATTGATAAACTAGTTAGAAATATGTGTTCTGGTTTCTAGACAGGACGGGATGTTGCAGTTTCTCTTAATCTTGGCCTTATGACCAAAGAATGCTGTCTCTCTCTTATGGAGTCCTGCGTTTGCAAAGACTTGCTCTGTGGTTGTGGTTGTGGTCATGACCTGCTTGGAAAGAACGTGCTCCTTCCCAGTAGAAGCACTCATCTGCATGCTCCGCTTAGCTCCAGCTTACTTACCAGATAGCTGAAACCCTTTCTACCCATACCAGGTTTGTATCCATTCAACTGAAATTTTTAGTCAACGTAATGATAAAAATATTTCTCAATTATTGGCAGTGTCAGATTGAAACCTTGCACGGTGACTCTGCATTCATCAAAGAATTTTGCTAAATTTTGCTTCACACATTTTGAGAATATGTTTATAAACTGCTACAAGTCCAGAGTTATCCCTCTTGTTATTCTTTAATGTTATGCTTTGAGTTCTAAGAAAGTAGTAGCCTTAAAGTTTAACCTGATAGATATCAAAATAGCCACGGCTGCATTAATTTGCTGATATTCTCCTAGGATAATTTACACTATCCTATCGAGTTTCAGCCTTTGTATCATAAATTTGAGCTGGATTTTCTTTTCTTCTGAGAATAAATATCTTCTCATGGATACATTTAGCTACTCTGCTGTGACTGCGGTGTATTTATCTTACTTCTTGTTAGTTATGCTTTTACTTTCCTTCTCTGTCCACTTCCTTTTGGATTGAATTGTATTCATTCTATTGGTTTGTTAACTTATGAAAACTATTTTGAAGTGGTTAGTTTTATGGCTTTTGTGGACATAACCAACTTTCTAAAGTTTACAGTTCATATTGTTATCTCCACCTTATAGAGGGTACGGATATGAGCTGGGTTAAAAAAACATATTATGTTTTTTAAATTCTGATCATTTACTTGGCTTCCCTAATATTACTATTTTTCATTGTCTAGGGCTCTGCATTTCCTAGTACCCTGACATTAGCCATTACCATTGTTTTATACAGTCAGTGCTTTTCTACTCTGTGTTTCTTGTAACTCAATTTCCTTTTTCTTGAAGCACATCCTTTAGCGGTTGCTGAAGCATTGGTCTATGAATGGCAATCCCATCTCTTCGTTGTTGGCATGGCGATTTGTTCATTTTTGTCTTCCCTCTGGAATAACTCCTAGCCAGTACAGAATTATCGGTTCATGTGTGCTACTTACTGTTCCTAACACTGAGGATACAATTCCATGAATTTACGCCCTCTGTAGGTTGCTATAGGAATGCTCTCTCCGTGTGACTTTCCAGAAGGCAATCTGCCAATTCTGCTACCTTTTAAGATCTTTTCTCTTTGCCTTTAGTTTCATCACAGTGTTTCTAAATGTGAGTTTGTTTTGCGTATTCTGTTCAGTGACTCATTTTTCCACTTCAGTCTGAATATTTATATCTGTGCTCAATCCTGAAAGCCTTTCATCCATTCTTTCTTCCACTATTTTGTTTCACCTATTCTTGTTTCTGGGAACTCCTGTTCAACATCTATCAAAAATTCTTCTTTTCTCCTTCAATCTCATATTTTTCATTTTATATTTTCCACCTCTATTTATTTCTGTGTTGCAAATGAGTACCTTGTTCATATCTATCTTAGAATGTATTAATTCTGTATTCAACTATTTCTAATAATGTTCTTTATCCATTAAATGTTCATTTTTAATAATCATATTTTCATTTTCTGCAGCTCTATTTGGTTCTTTTCCATTTTCTTGAATATTTAGTTCACCTATGGCATAAGCTCAAGCAATTTAAGCTGTAGCCTTTCTCAGAGTACTCTGTAATCTGCCACTCAGGCATCAGGCTTATTATTTGCTGTGTAAATGACACTTAGTCATGGAGGAGTATGTCGCTGAGTGTTTCGCAGTTTTAGAAGTGAATTGGTCTCCTGGATCTCAGCTTGTTGGGAATATCATGGAATTCCACAAATGTTTCTATCAAGAGCCCAGGGGAATTTATGACTGGCATGGAAGAAACTTTCTATAATCCGGGAAGTAGGCTTCCCAAACCATACTGATAGCCTAAAACCAGACTTCCGGCACACATGGGGTATAGCCTGAAGCATGTTTCTCAGCAGTGTTTTTATAGAAAACTCCTGTGGAGACAAGCAATTGCTTCCTGGTCAGTAGCTTTCCCTGAGGAGGTTCCTATGAACCTCCTGAGCTCCTGGCTACATGAGCAGTTCTAACCTTGAATTCACATGTCCCATGATGGCCCGTGTTCTCACTTTTTGGCTCCAATTGGGCACAAAAACTCATCCTTTAGTCTAGATTGTTCAGCATAAATCTCCCTTTCAAGAGCTGCTACATCAATTTGTGATCAAGACTTTTGAGTTTCCTCATTTCTGGTACCTGGTAATCCTCTCTTTTGTTTTCTCTCTCCTGTCACTCTCTCCTTTCTCCATCTCTCTCGCGCGCTCTCTCTCTCTCTCTCTTTTTCTCTCTCTCCCCCCTCTTTTTTCCCCTCTTTTTCCCTTATGAGATCAACAGCCTCTTTAAAAGTCCTTAACATTTCATGTCCTAAATTCACACACCTCTGTAGCTTTTCTGCCTACTGTGTTATTCCACTACAATTCCAGATGCAGAAAGCCACCCAATCAGCTCAGCTACCCTAGACATTTTCCCAACACAGACAGCTGTCTTTGCCTCAGTTCCACTGGGAACAGGAAGTCCCATGTAATCCTACACCCAGACCCCTTTCCCCAAACCACCACATTGAATGAGGCCATATCAATTGTTATTGTCACAACTTACGAACCTTAGGGAAATAAATAGTGTGAGTGGCAATGTGTTCCCCAAACCTTGGGTTTGCCCATATTCAATGATCATCTTAATCAAATCCTATGCCCAGTTGTACTTTGTTATAAAAGTATATCACACTCAGAGTTTACAGCCCATGATGGACAGCTTGCTGTTCAAATCAGGACATGACAAACCACATCACAAGAAGACACATCATCAGCAGAGAAGCCCCAAAAGGCCATAAGCTGCCTTCTTTCACCAGGATTGTGGGAAACAAGCCTTCTAGAAACAGCACTGCATTTAACAAGGCAAGGATCCAAACCCATTTACCTGTGTCTCCATACTCTCCAAAAATATTGATGAAGACATCGGCATCTGTTCCTGCACCCATCACATCACCAGTGTACACCTTGACTTCATACTTGTTACCTAGAAGCAAGGACAGAGAAGACCTTATCCCATTAGTACTCTGAAGAGAACAAAGACCCCAAAGTTGCTACCATATCATTCGCCCACCCCTCCTACCTGCCCTGAGTAATGTGTTGCCTGCCATCATTCCTGTCAATAACAGCTAGAAACAAGTCAGTCCCAACTGTCCTTGTTCAGTTGGATGCAGGGCATTCTTGAGTGGTGGAGGGTGACCTTTGAGTCCACCTAGGAAAGTGTTGCCTTAGAATACGTGAATATCCCACCAAACTATCTCCCCCTAAGTACACATGTGCTGCCTCCTCTACCTGTTCTTCACACTGCATCACAGTGCAGATATTCATTGTAGGAAACTGGATTCTGCACACGAAACTGATTTAGACATACATTATTGAGGCCACAGCCAAGGCAAAGACAAGAAGCACAAACAATGGCCAGCAAATACATACTAAGGGGATACTCTTTTTAAAGACTGATATCTGGTGCCTATATCTTTGCACAAAACTTAACTTTCTGTAACCTCCAAACATTGTAGCCTCAGCCATGGCCCTGACAAGACAGTGGAATTCAATGTAAATTTGACAACATGTTGAGATTTCATTCAGGTCTCCCCCACTGTCTGCCTCTTGGGTGGGAATAGAGGCCCAGGGTTGTGTGTGTTTAGTTGGCAAGGAGAAGACTCCTCCAGCTTTCCAAAAACTGGAACAACTGTCTTCCCTTTTCCTTCCTGAAGGAATGTAGAGGACAACCCTTTTCCCACACTCACATACATACACAGAGTCCTGGAAGTAGTCTCTGACCAGGTGGGAACACTGAGCCAGAAGCAGCAGCATCTCCTCTTCCCTCAGTGCACACTTGGTGAGACCAAAACCCTTTATTCTCATCCTTGATAAAAGGCTCCTGCATGAACAGGGACTCTCAGATCACCACCCCTCCAGCCTAAGACTCCTTGAGGCCATAGCTGAGACCAGATCCTTCTGAAGGGGTCAGACCCAGGGAAGCCCCAGGTTTGATAATTAGGCCACACTCAGGTTGAGTGAAGAGAATGTGAAACAGGCAAATCCCCATGTTTTTTTCTGAGTCATGTGATTTCTAAAGACCAGGAGGACCTTGAGAATGACCAGCTTATTCTGCTCTTGTCATTTTCCGAGTAGGTAGCCCGATCCTTTCCTCCCTGGCTGGCAGAGCCTCTGAGACCATGAATACTGGTTCATGAACTTTTCCAGTTCCAGATTAGAGCTTACTCCACCAAAGGCCCATTAACTGGTGAAACTGGAGACGGAAAGGGAGAAGAGAGGGGAGGGACAGAGGCAGGAGTCTCTGAAAGCCACTCACTGCTGAGCATCAGTGACTTAGAAGGCAACCACAGGACTCCAGACGAATCAGGCACAGTCACACAGCAGAGGGGATGAGAAGGTCTGGGAAGCATTTGTGGAAGAAACATCCAACACTCTGAATCATTTCTGAAGACAGAATTAGAATTGGTGGGCTGAATTACAAAGAGGGCAATTTTCTCACACAGACACACAGTGCATGCGCACACACACAGACACAAACACACACAGAGACACCCCTACGCAAAACAGGAATGAGATGCCCTTCTGGGCAGTGTGTTTCCCATTCCAGAAACGCCTGGGCAGTCACCTTGGGCCACGCACAGAGGTGGAGAACCACTAAGGAAGGACATCACACAGAAAATGCCACAGGTGAGGGAACACAGCACTGTTACATTCTGTTTCTAAATCTGCAGCTCCATTATGTCTAACCAGAAAGGACGGAACCCAAGCCTGGAGTGAGAAGTCCAGAGACAACAGTAGCCCCTCGGGGGGTAGGAGGGGTATTACCTGTCTCAGCACAGAACAGGAGCCCAGGCAGTGCTTCCGGGTCACGCACCATCCATGACCCAGGATAGCCCAGAGAGGCTATATGGCAAGCAAAAGCAAGACAATGGTTGATCCAGGCTGATGGTCAGGAGTCAAGCAGCCATGGCTGCAGTGCAGAGGAGCTTCCAGGCCATTCCCACAGAGGCAGACAAGTGCCACAGCCAAGGGGTCAGGAAGCAGCCAGGGTGCAGGGGAAGCAGTGGGAATCTCCTCTGACTTCCATGGACTTTCTTCAGCAACATGGAGATCTGGGTGCCCATATGTTTGGCTGGGTGGAAATCGGGAGACCTGTGAGATAGGTGACCACCCTGTACTCCAAGGAGGGGACAAGAAGCACAGCAGAGGTGGGCACACACACCTGAAAAAACTCTTCCTCAAAAGGCCCCATCAATGGACAAAGTGACTTCCGTATTCCTTTTCTCCCACCTTTTCCCACAGTCTTCATGCTATTTAATGTGCTGTTTTCCAAAGCATGGCCCTGGGCCAGCCCTGACTCATGATTGATGCATGCACTAGTGTAAAGCAAGAACAGATCACACAGGGCTTCCTGTCCTCGCTGTTGCAAATGGTCAGCACTCTACCAAGCCTTCCTCCCTGGCAAGTCAATAAGCACAAAGCAGTCACATAGGGGTGTTGAATGTTGAATTCACCTCTTAGGTCCAGTGCCCAGGAGGGGGCCTGATGCCCACCTGTGAAACAGGGCTGCCACCCTGATAATAGATGGAAAGGGGAAGGCTTGACCATCTCCTACCCAGGGTCATAAAGGATCAGGAAAACAAGGAGGGAGATGAAGAAAAAGGACTAGAAGAGGGGTCCCAGTTTAGGGAAAGAGCCAGGTGCTAGCCACAAGAAAACAAATGACATCTGCAGGAATTATGATCAATAACAGCCATGCAGGCACTGCAGTTCACAAATCACTTATCCACCCTTGTGCCCTGCAACCATCCAACTGCAACAGCCAAGGCACTGCTGGCGTCCTTACAGACAAGGAAACAGCCTTAGTGAACAAGGCTGAGGAGTTTGGGGTCAGGTCCCCGATCTTCAGTTCCAGGGCTCCTCCTGCCCTAGGCCAGGCTCAGCAAAGGTTTCCTGTAAGGCACCAGTCAGGAGCAGAAGCAGGCGGCAGGTGGCAGAGTACCCCACTGAGCCCTCCTTCCCACATGGACACGTTGGCCTGTGTCTTGCACTCCTGGGTGCTGTTGTGTGTGTCTCTTGGCAGGGACTTCAGGCAGCTCTGCTATCATTGGCTTGGGAGGTGGGGAGCTGCTGGCCACAGGACAACACCAGCACAGGTGAGCTACTGACTGAGCAGCCCAGGGCTCTAAAGCCAGCATGTGCCCAACATGGACAGGAAGGGCCAGCTTTCCCTGCTCCCTCCCTCTATGGAACCAGACTGAGGCTGAAAGGCTCCAGACCCTGACAAATACTTGGGATTTTCCAAAGGGGTCAGCATCTGTTGTGCTCCCTGGGGAGCTGGGCCTTTAGCTCCCAGTCTAGTTGAGAGGAAGCAAGGAATAAACACGGAGAGACAGGAAGGTCAAATTTGAGGAGGGCTAACCAGGACTTCACTCCTTTTCCTGAGTAAGCCCTGAAAACCTGGGACACAGTGACAGGTTACAGGGCTTACCAATGCCAGTTCCAGAATTGGCCTATAGTTTACCCATTTGGCATTTTACCTGCTATTATCTCCCTAGAACTGCTTTCTCTCTGCTCCTTTAGTTCCAATAGCCTGTATAGGATCTTTGTGCAAATTAGGGGGAAAAAAATCAAATTTTTTTCCTCAAGACACTTTAGTGTCATCTGTTGGATAACTGTCACAATAAAGACCCAACTCTATAATCTCTCTTATCTAGTTGCACTTGTGCAGTGCCCAGCTGATACAGCTGAGCCCAGCAGCCTTGTTTTTGGGGCAATTGCCTCCTTCCTCTAAAGGTGAGTGCAAGTTCAGAAAGGCCAAACCAATTACAACATTGATCTGAACAATTACAACAGCAAGAAATGCCGACCAGAGATTAAGCTGTTCCAAAGCCAAAAGAAACTGAGCTGGAGTCCTGTACTGGTGGTATCAGCTGTAGCCTTAGAACAATTGTCTGTGCCCACCTCACCCTGCACAGAGGGGAGTACATGCCAAGCCAGGGCCTGCTCTTCCCCTGCAGGCCCCAAGACACAGACAGAAGGCTACTACTCTCCCCCTCACCAGGAGAGCTGTCTCCTGCAGGCTGGCCGGAAGTTGCCTGCGTGGGATTGCGAAGAGGCAGTCACTGGCAGCCCCGTGCTGCCTGCCTGCGCCTGGTGCGCCAGCCGCCCCCGCACCTCCCCTGCGCTGTGTCTGGAACAGGCAGCTCACAGTAGCGACAGAACGCATCTCCAGGGAGCTGCCCTGGGCCGTGGGGGAGGCAGCACCATGAAGGAGCCGCACCCCAGGGTCCTGGTGCTGTACACACAGCCGAGCTTGGCTGAGCTGCTCCCCTTGACAGAAATCAAGCCCACGTCCCCTGACCAGGTGCCCATCCCACCCCACCCCACACAGATCTGAGTTTCAGAGAGAGGTTCATGTGGATGTTTTTTTTCTTTTGGAAGCAGAGAATCATGAATGAACCAAGAACTTTCTTTCCCTTGCCTGTTCCAGGTCCCTAGATCTTGTTGAAAAGCAATGTGGCTATGGGCACCTGGGCAAGTGAAGGGTGGGCAACAGGTGACAGGAGGACGATGGGCCTTGGCTTCACCTGCCCCCCTCCCCCCCGCCAAGTAAATCCGCCGTGGCTCACACCCTGACACCCCTCACTTCCGCTCACCAAGAGCCAAGACGCTTGGAAGTGAGAGATCACAGGCGCTGCGTGGGCAGAGATGAAAATGGAGAGGGAGGAGACTCAGGGCGGTTACTCTGGGGGTGGGGGACCAGAGGGAATGTTCTCTCCCTGCCAGAATAGTCTCTCTCTCTGCGCCACCTATGCAGGTGTGTGGATGGGGTGGGCTGCAGAACCCAAGGATGGGCAGGTGGGCAGTGCCATGTGCCAGGTGCTAGGTCATGCACATTGACTGACCAATTCTTTCCCAGGCCCAGTTCTCCATCCCCTTGAACTGCACAAAAGGTTTCCTCTTCTTCCAACAGCCACTATGCCCCTTACCTCTCACCTGACTCGTACAACCACCCCTCCTCAGGGCCTCAGTCCATGCCTCCAGTGAGTCCAGCCTCTTTGCTCAGGCTCTTCCAAGCTTCCCATGGTTTCTGGGATACATTCCACATCCTGGGACTACATGCAAGAGAAGACATCCCAGATCATTGTTTTCTACTCTCCTCCCAGAGCATCCGTCTTCATCCCCTGTCCCAACTCCAGACTCTTGCTTTCCTGAACAGGACTGGAACATCCCAGGCATCAAGACCTCAAACTCATTGCCCCTGCAGACCCACTCACCTGTCCAAGAGATAAAAGCCTCTGATGCTTCCTGCAGACCTATCACGTGCTGGTCACAACTATCATCCCATTTCATCCTCACACTAGACCCTATTTGCTGCTAATGGCACCATGTTGCCAACAAAGTAATGGAAGCAGAAGGGTAAGAAACTAAACCAAGTGTGCTCAGTTAGAAAAGGTGAGGGCCATATGAATAGGCCCACACCTACATTTGCAACAACATCAGAGTGTCTGGGTTCAATTCTTGGCTTCATCTCCTGATTCCAGCTTCCTGGTCAAACAAGATAAGCTGTGAAGGCTCCTGCCATGATGGTTTGGGTTCTTGCCTCCTGTGTCAGAGATCTACGTTGCATCCTTTGCTCCTGGCCATTGTGAGCATTTGGGGAGTGCACCAGCTTGCTGGCTCACTTGAACACACACACCCTGTCTCTCGCTTTTAAACAAGTAAATGAAACTATTTTAAAAGCAAAGAAAAGAAATGTTGAGGCCTATATTTGGACTCCTTTCATTGGAATAAGAGGGTTCTCTTCTAACTGTCATTGCACCCACCCTGCCAGGTTTAGCACACCTCCTTGGCTCTCTCGGAAAGACCCCACTTCCAAGCCCACAGAACCATGCTCAAGGACTCCCCATGTATACATTGCTCATTTGGCATTTAATGTGCTCAAAGATAGGCAGAAGAATTGACCTCAGCCAAGCCTGGTTATGCAACTGCACTGAAATCACTAAGTCATTAAGAGCTGCTCACAAGCAGCAAAAGAAAAGACACTCCACACCCCTCATCAAATAAATACACAGCTATTACACTTTCCTAAGAAACCGTTCCATGACAGCCTGATGCTAGCAGGTGCTGAAGCACAGAACAGAGCACAGAAGCTGCCCCTCCTCACCGCCCTTCTCACTCTCTGTTCACACCCTCACGGCCAGCCCCTGCTGAACTCCTACCCATGTCCTTCACCTTTCTCCACTGCCACCCTAAACAGACCCTTCTCATCCACCTACACACCCCAGTGACCCTGTGACACTTCCTCCCTTTCCAACACATACTCTGCTGCACTGCATATCTCTCTGGGGCCAGCGCTGCAGCACAGCAATTCAAATGCTGCTTGCAACGTAGCTTCCCATGTTCGAGCAGCAGTTCAAGTCCCAGGTGCTTCACTTCTGATTCAGCATCGTACAAATGAGCTTGGGAAAACAGCAGCAGATGGTACATATTCCTGTGTCCCTGGCACCCACATGAGAAACTAAGAAGGAACTCTGGGCTCCTGGTCACAGTGGCCATTTAGGAGGTGAACCATTAGACAGAGATATATCTCTCACTTGCTCTTTTATTCTCTTTGCCACTATACCTTTCAAAAAAACACATAAGTCTTTTTAAAATAGTTGATCTTCCCATAACATTGGAAAACCAGTCCTGCTCATGTGGTTTTAGATGAACTTGAGCTTACATAGGTTTGCTGGAGAGTGAGTAGGTAAAATGTCTTCAAAGCCTCAGTAGTCTGCACAGCCCTCAGTCCTACAACTCAGTCCCAGGCACAGCATGGAGTTCCTACTGTGCAACTGTGTTCATTGATTTCCTAGAAGGGTATCTATCAGAGCATTGTTCATAGCGAGAGAACGTTAGAGACAGCCTGAACATAGCAAAACCAAGGGATCGCTTTGGCAAAGTATGATATTCTCCCACTCATGGAATACAATCCAACCAGTTAAAAATCACTTTTAGTAGATTATTAGAGGCTATTAGATACACTACATGAGATAGCATAACTACTAAATTGATTATAATTCAATCGTGCTAACAGTGCTCAAAACATTCATACAAACACACACACACACACCAGATACAAATAAGAAGGAAATTCTCCATAATGTTCACATTTCTCTAAGGCAATGCTCCCAGTGAACAAGTTTCAGCCCCACAGTTTACTTCTGGCTCCACACAGACATGCAGGCCACTGTACCTGTTGGTTTCTCGGTTCCTTTCATCTGTGAAATGAAAGTTGTTAAAATTTAAATAGCTATTTAGACAGATACACAGACAGATCGTGACAGCTAGACAGTTTGTTAGGAATTATGCCTGACACTGGATAAATGCCAAATGAAGACTGCCTATTATCTTTGGGTAAT
The DNA here is from genome assembly GCF_017591425.1 of Ochotona curzoniae. NCBI lineage: Eukaryota > Metazoa > Chordata > Mammalia > Lagomorpha > Ochotonidae > Ochotona > Ochotona curzoniae. The sequence continues at coordinate 19,082,203 of NW_024466218.1, forward strand.
GGGATTAAGGACAGTTTTATGATGCTTCTTGTGCTTCTCTAGACTTTTCTTTAAGCATTGGTCATGCTTTCTTCCCCCAGTGATTGAGAACTGAAGATTAAAGTCTCTTGAGGTCAGCAAGTGACTGGGTCACATCTTTAATTCTGAAGACACTGCCAAGAAGCTGTCAAAGCTTTAATGGACCCCAAACATGCCTAAGCTGCTTAAAGTGACTCTTAGGCTAGAGGGAGGATGTAGGAAGGCAGGAAAATGGACATGAGAGCCACTGGAAGCCAGTCAGTCCCAGGGAGGCAGGCCTCTGACACTCACTGGGCCCACTGTGGCCAGCATTCAGAACTCAGGATGGCACTCTGACAGGAAGCCTGCTGTGCTGGACAGGACACTCAGAGCCAGGTCAGGGACAACACAGTGACCAGATCTGAAGTTCAGATTTTCATGCAGGACTAGGAAAGTGTTATATCTGCCAAAACAACAATGAACCCAAGGGTTATTCAAAACACCTGTTCAAAAAGCAAAATAATCAGGCTGGCAACAAAACCATAAATATTCTTCATATGCTCCAAAGGTTATGGCTGCTAGCTGGCAGAAAAATGGTGGGGACAGGGGGCAAAGAGACCAAGGGCATGAGCTGTAGTGGGGTGCCCAGTTTTGTAAACGAAACCCTATACCAGCAGAACCCATTGTGTCCCCCCGAGGGCCCTCATTCTTGTTGAAAGCCTAGAAAGCTGCTTCTCTCACATGAAGTCTCAGTTTGAACACCACCTCCTGTAGGAATACCTCCTAGTATCCGCTTCCTCTCTACTCCCAATGGCTTGTGCTACCTCCCACTGAGCACATTCTATCTAGTTTCATTGTCAACACTCACTGCCTGACTGTCTCTCTTCTAGTCTCCAAGCATCTGGAAAGAAGGGCCTGTATTATTCACCCCGAGCATGGGTATTGGTGCCTGGAAGAACCCCCTACCACATACACACAAACAAACAAAAAACAAAGCACCAAAAAAAACACTGGAGGAGCACAAACCAGCAATCTGAATCCAGAGCCATGCTGTGCAACCAAGAGCAGGTGGCTTAACCTCCTGGGTTTCCATTTTCTTCTCTCCCAAGAAGAGAAGAAATAAAGTCCCTTTTGGTCCTGAAAGCCTCTGATGTGCTTACTGGGGCATCATTTGGAGCAGTTCTCTGCTTCCCACTCTTTCCGGATATGATTGTGTGTGGTACGAGGTGGCAGCAGAAGGTGGGCGGAAAGCTGCTGTGAAGTTCAGGGGAGGAGAATGAAGCAGGGCTGGCCCAGCTCTCTGCACCCTGAAGTCCTCAACCCTGCTCCCATCCATGGGCCTGGCACCGCCTCCGCAGTATCCAGAGGAATCATGGCCCTCAAAGCAGTACCCACAGCACCAAAGCTCACAGAGCCCTAACTAATGTGTAACCAGGCTTGCCAGGAGAGTTGGGCTCCCTGCAGGCTTCACCTGTAGTTGAGGTCATGGGCCTATCATCCCCACCTCACCCAGTCATCAACATGAGACTGGCCAACCTCTGCAGGGCATCTGCCACTGACTGACTCTAACATTCGTTCTGATTCTGAGAGGCCAGAATCTCAGAATTGGAACAGGCCTGGAGGTGGGGGAAGAAAAGCGAAAATCTCAGGTGCTGACCCACAGGAATATGTACCTGTTTTTTCATCATTCATTGAGTCCCTACTTGATGCTGGCCACTGCACTATTTAATGCTCATTGCTCCAATCTACCTTAGGTGGTCCCATTTTATGGATGAGGAAATAGAGACACGGAGCTTATGGTGTCTGCTTATGCTTACACAGCTGGTAGAGAAGCAGAGTTGCTGACTCACAGACAACAGGAGCATAGAGACTGAGCCCATGGGGTGAGGAGGGTGCTGTGCAAAGATGGGAAGAATGGGAGACTGGAATTGGGAAGGGGGAGGAGAATAGTCTTGCCCTAAGAGAGGCACCCCACCAGTCTCCTTTTGGCCTTGTGGATGATGGCCAGCCCAGACTCTTCCAGCTCACTGAAATATCCCAAGAGACCAAACAGTCCAGCAGCACCACAGGGAAAGAAGCTGAGGATAGAGGGGAGCTGAAATCTGCCCCAGGTATCATTGCTATTGGGTGGCAAAGCCATGATGGAAACTTAAGCTGCATAGTCCCATGTATTTTATATGCCAACAGTGATATTTTTAATTAGTAATTTACATGTTAAATGGGAGCATCCAGCAGAATCTGAGCCCAAGTCAGGACTTCTGGCTTCTTTGGCAAACTCTCCATCCTGCACCAATCACATGGGCTACTTTCACTGGTACTTGCTTTGCATGGTACAGTCAGCTGGCAGGTGCACAATCCACCACAGGTCAGCATAATCTGCCCCTCTACACAAATCCCAATCCCTTTTTTAGCCTGTCCTGTCCAATGCTCTCTGGGCACTATTGCACTGACAAGCCCAGGTGCATATCTGCAGCTGTGTGGCTGTCCCTGTGAACAGACATGAAATCACAACCTGGCAGCTGATGGGAGATGGGGGAGCAGAGACAGTGACTATGCTCAGCAGACACAATCATCCCTACTCTACCCTGTTCCCAGGCTCTAGGCACATGTCAGTCCAGGCACAGCCTGTCTCACTGGCTATGATAGCAACAACGGCAACAATGCCAGTGCCAATCTATGAGCTGCCCTTGCCACCACCTGCTCCTCCTTGGCTCACCCACCCAGGCCATTGCTTCTGCTTGTGGGCAGGCTCTTTCCTCCAGCAACCAACCCCCCAGGCTCACAGAAGCAGAGGGCAAAACTGGCTGCAGCTACATTCATTATTAATCCTCCAGCAGAGATTAAATGTCCCCTAGAAGGCAGCTTGTCCATAACAACACCTAGAGAATGGATCCCAGCTAGAGCCAGAATGGGGGCAGTCCTCACCTCAAGGCAGGGCTCTCTGGATCCTGGGGACAAGGTCTGAGTCTGAAATACTTATGATGCCTGGATTCTAACTGTCAGGGTCTGACAGTTGGAATGCAGCTTTTGCTTCAGAGACCTGTCTCTTGGCCAAGCTGGCAGAGCTTCCCCCAGGCAATGTGGTATGGACTTGGTATTAATTTAAGCCATGTGATCATCTCAACACTTTTCAAGGTGGGAGGGTTTGTGGGTTGGCACTGAGCTGCAGGCAATTACTTGGCCAGAAGGCAGGAAGTGACATCATACTAGCAGTGAAAAGCCTAAGCAATGGATCTGCCTTGCACAGATCCTGTTCTTGCCTCCCAACCAGGTTCAGTCCTCTAGCCCACACTCCTTTAAGACACAGGGTTGGAGGTCAGTGCAATGGCTCAAGCAATTAATCCTCCCCTTTCAAGTGCTAGGATCCCATATGGACCCTGGTTTGTGTCCTGACTGTTCCACTTCCCATCCCTGACTGGAGCTTAGGAAAGCAGCAGAGGATGACCCAAAACCTTGAGATCCTGTACTCACATGAGAGATCTAGAAGAAGCTCCTGGCTTCTGACTTCGGATCAGATCAGCTCTAGCCACAATCTTCTTGTGGACATTCTGTGTTAAAGGCTCCTTTCTTTTCACTGGATTCTGAGCATCTTGAGCAAAGTGACCACATCTTCATCTCCAAGTCCATTAATGTGTAGCTTGGGTACTACCAATGGCAGCTGCTGTTGCTGCTGCTTTGTCTGAAGGCATGGGAGACTGTGTTTAACGTCTGACCAGAAGTCCATACAATTACTCTGCCCCTCTGGGTTCTGAACTGTCAAGAGCGTGAGATATTACAGGCAGGAAGGAAGTGATACTCCAGGAAGAGAGTCAGACATCCTCAGCAATGGAAGAGCTGCCAAGAGGCAGATGGCAGGAGGAAATTCACTTTGCTTCTTGAACAATTTGATAGCCAAGACTGTGTTCCCAGGAATGATAAACAGCAATATGGCTGCCAACCTCCCATGGACCCCAGAAGATACCAGGACCCCTGACACCCACTTTATTAGGAGACAAATGTCAAGGAGGCTGCTTGTGCCTGTGCCAGCTCTAAGTATGCCTGAAATGCTGAGTCATGGGAGATGTCTGTCTGGACCATTTATCAAGACTTATGGGGAATCAGCCAAGATTGGCACCAACTGCTGACTCATGTGGGGGTGACTCAGGAAAATTCAGAGGGTTTTCCAGCAGCTTGGCAGATCTCAGGGCTTGAGGTAGACTAGGCACTTTTTTCTTCCAGATGAGCAGAAATGTCTGAAAAGTCACTACAGAGCACTGCCACTGCCAAAGATAGCTAATGAATATTTCAGAAACACTAAGTGAACTAGAAGCCAAAGCAACCTAGAAAAAGAACCAAGTGGGAAGCCATAATTCCTGATTTCAGTAGTTACTGTAAAGTTACAGAAATTAAACCAATGTGGCACTGATATAAAAACACACAGGCCACGGGGCTAGAACAAAGAGCCCAGAAATAGATTCTCACATGCACGGTCAAATGATCTTCATGAAGAGTCCTAAAGTTATTCAATGTGAAAGGGGCTGTCTTTTCAAAAAATGATACTGACAAACTGAATAGCCACCAATAAAAGAATAAAATCGGACCTTTACTTCACACCACATGCAAAATTTAACTCAAAATGAATCAACTAATTAAATGCAAGAACCAAAACTATAAAAACTCTTAAAAGAAAAAAACAAATCAGAGAATAAAGATGGTGGAATAGGATGAGGATACATTTAACAGATGGAGAAACATTAGCCAGTGTGAAGCAGAGAAGGCACATTCTAAGAAACAGGAGAGGACAGAACAGCAGCAAAGGGGTACCTAGAGATGGACAGACACAGGAAAGTAGCAGACACAACGGTGAGGTGTTGCAGTGACTAATATGGCAGCAGCATTCAGTGAGTGGCAATCAGAATTGCAGCAGCAGCTGGAACTCCACCAGCAATAATGTGAGAAGGGATGTTCACTGTTCACTGGAAGCTCAGGAGGTGAACCCAAAGAATTGCCCTTCCTCCTGGTCTGTTTGATTTGACCAGGAGCAGAAACAGAACAGCAGGTCCCAGATGGGCAGTTCAGGAACAGAGTAGATTTCACAGCCCAGTCTGCCCCCTAGAGCTGAATAGAGCTGAATCAAGTGCCATTCTGTTAAAGGAGGCAAAGGCTATGGGACAGGACTGTGTGTGCACTGAGCTGGGAGTGAACTAATTTCTGGCTCAACGAACTACAATAATGTGGTATCCAAGATAGGCCTGGGAAGCCCCCAGACCTGACAATCAGCAGATTAAGAACTCTAGTAGATGAAAGATCTGTGTGTATATA